>NC_142477.1:3421486-4105784 GCF_049115385.1 Moschus berezovskii | reverse complement strand
CCATTGGAGAGGAGAACACACTTTCTGGACTCAAATCGAGAAGAGGCACTATTCCGATTAAAGGGCTCGAGAGTAATCCGGAATTTCCCCTTTCAGCACGAAAGGGGACCTGACTTCCCTGAAGTAACTCGAGTGAGTTTTGAGGTTCCCGTCGCAACTCGAGAAGCACCCCCAGCTTCCCGCCGTAATTCGAGAAACACCACAAAATTATCCCCTCAATGCAAGATGAGGAAATTTTGCGCTGCAGAATCTCAAGGGAAATCCCACATTTCCGATTGAAAGGCAAAGGATACTTGACTGCATTTATGCGACTCAAAATGTTTCCTAACATCCATCCTCAGTAGAGAGGAGAACACACTTTATGGACTCAAATCGAGAAGAGGCAATATTCGCATTTAACGGCACGAGAAGAATCCGGAAGTTCCCCTTCCAACACAAATGGGGACTTGACTTCCCTGAAGCAACTTGAGCGAGTTCCTGATGTCCCCATTGCAACTCGACAAGTACCCCCCAGCTTTCGACTTCAACTCGAGAAACACCACAAAATTATTCCCTGAATGTGAGAATAGGAAATTTTGCACTGCAGAATTTGAAGGGAAAATCCACATTCCCACTTGAAAGGCAAAAGGGTAATTGACTCCCTTTATGCAACCAAGAAACTTCCCTCAAACAGACGACCCCATTGGAAAGGAGAACACATTTATGGACTTAACTCGAGAAGAGGCCCTATTCGCTTTAACGGCTCGAGAGTAATCCAGAATATCCCCTTCCAACCAAAAGAGGGACCTGACTTCCCTGAAGAAACCTTAGCGAGTTCCAGAGGTCCCCATCGCAACAGGAGAAGAACCCCCAGGTTCCCACTGCAAGTCATGAAACACCACAAAATTATCCCCTCAATGCGAGATGAGGAAATTTTGCGCTGCACAATTCAAGAGAAATCCCACAGTTCCCCTTGAAAGGGAAGAGGTTACTTGACACCAATTATGCGCATCAGAAATTTCCCTTAAACAGCCGTTCCCATTGGAGAGGAGAACACACTTTACGGACTCAACTCGAAAAGAGGCCCTATTCCCTATAAAGGCTCAGAAGTAATCCCGAATTTCCCCTTCCAACACGAAAGGGTTCCTGACTTCCCTGAAGCAACCCAGGCGAGTTCCTTAGGTCTCCATGACAACTCGAGAAATAATTCCCATTTTCTCGTTTCATCTCCAGAAACACCACAAAATTATCCCCTCAATGCGAGATGATGTAATTATGCGCTGCAGAATCTCGAGAGAAATCCCACATTCCCGCTTGAAAGGCAAAAGGTTCTTTACACACTTTATCCCATTCAGAAAGTTCACTATCATCCGTCCACATTGGAGAGGAGAACACATTTTATGGACTCAAATCGAGAAGAGGTCCATTCCCTTTAAAGGACTCAAGAGTAATCCGGAAGTTCCCCTTCCAGCACAAAAGGGGACCTGACTTCCCTGAAGCAACTCGAGTGAGACCCTGAGGTCCCCATCGAACCTCGATTAGTAACCCCAGCTTCCCGCCGCAATTCGAGAACAACCACAATATTATCCCCTCAATCCGAGATGAGGAAATATTTGCGCTGCAAAATCTCAAGAGAAATACCAAATTCCCGCTTGAAAGGAAAAAAGGTACTTGACACCATTTATGCGACTCAGAGTGTTCCCAAACATCCGTCTTCAGTGGAGAGGGGAACACAATTTATGGACTCAAATCGAGAAGAGGCAATATTCCCATTAAACGGCTAGAGATTAACCAGAAGTTCCCCTTCCAAAACAAAAGGGGACTTGACTTCCCTGAAGTAACCGGAGTGATTTCCACACGTCCACGTCGCAACTCTAGACGTACCCCCTGCTTCCGGCCGCAACTCGAGAAACAAAACAAAACAATTCACTCAATGCGAGATGAGGAAATTTTGAGCTGCAGAATCTCAAGAGATATGTCACATTCTCGCTTGAAAGGTAAAAGGGTACTTGACACACTTTATGCCACTCAGAAAGTTCCCTAACATCCCTCCCCATTGGAGAGGAGAACACACTTTATGGATTCAACAGGAGAAGAGGCCCTATTCTAATTAAAGGTCTAGAGAGTAATCCAGAAGTTCCCCTTCCAGCACAAAAGGGGACCTAAATTCCCTGAAGCAACACGAGTGAGTTAATGAAGTCCCCGTCGCAACTCCAGTAGTACCCCCAGATTACCGCCGCAATTCGAGAAATACCACAAAATTATCCCCTCAATGCGAGATGAGGAAATTTGAACTGCAGAATCTCAAGACAAATCCCACATTCACGCTTGAAAGGAAAAAGGGTATTTGACTCCCTTTATGCGACTCAGAATATTCCCTATCATCTGTTCTCAGTGGAGAGGGAAACACAATTTATGGACTCAAATCGAGAAGAGGCAATATTCCCATTTAAAGGCACGATATTAATCCAGAAGTTCCCCTTCCAACACAAAAGGGGACTTGACTTCCCTGAAGGAACCCGAGCGAGTTCCTGACGTTCCCTTCCCATATTCAGAATTATCCCCGGCTTCCCGCCGCAACTAAAGAAACAGAGCAAAATTATCCCCTCATTGCGAGATGAGGTAATTTTGCGAAGCAGAATCTCAAGAGAAATCCCACATTTCCTCTTGAAAGGCAAAAGGGTACTTGACACACTTTATGCCACTCAGAAAGTTCTCTAACATCTGTCCCCATTGGATAGGAGAACACACTTTATGGATTCAACACCAGAAGAGGCCCTATTCCAATTAAAGGGATAGAGAGTATTCCTGAAGTTCCCCTTCCAGCAGAAAAGGCGACCAGACTTCTCTGAAATAACTCAAGTGAGTTCCTGACGTCCCTGTCACAACTCCGGTAGTTTCCCCAGCTTCCCTCCGCAATTCGAGAAACACCACAAAATTATCCCCTCAATGTGAGATGAGGAAATTTTGCGATGTAGAATCTCAAGAGAAATACCACATTCACTTTTGAAAGGCAAAAAGGTCCTTGACACCCTGTATTCGACTCAGAAAGTTCCCTCACACAGCCGTCCCCATTGGAGAGGAGAACACAATTTAGTGATTCAATTGGAGATGAGCCCCTGTTCTCATTTAAGGGCTCGAGAGTAAATCAGAAGTTCCCTTCCAACACCAAAGGGGACCTGACTTCCCTGAAACAAGCCGAGCGAGTTCCTGAAGTCCCCGTCGCAACTCGAGAAGCACCCCCAGCATCCCGCCGCAACTAGAGAAAGACCACAAAATTATCCCCTCAATGCGAGATGAGGAAATTTTGCGATGCAGAATCTCAATAGAAATACCACATTCCCTCTGGAAAGGCAAAAAGGTACTTGACACCCTTTATTCGACTCAGAAAGTTCCCTCACACAGCCGTCCCCATTGGAGAGGAGAACACACTTTATGGACTCAATTCGAGATGAGCCCCTGTTCATATTTAAGGGCTCGAGAGAAAACCGGAAGTTCCCCTTCCAACACCAAAGGGGACCTGACTTCCCTGAATCAACCCGAGCGAGTTCCTGAGGTCCCCGTCGCAACTCGAGAAGCACCCACAGCTTCCCTCCGCAACGCAACTCGAGAAACACCACAAAATTATCCCCTCAAAGCGAGATGAGAAAATTTTGCAATGCAGAATCTCAATAGAAATACCACATTCCCTCTGGAAAGGCAAAACGTTACTTGACACCCAATATTTGACTCAGAAAGTTCCCTCACACAGCCGTCCCCATTGGAGATGAGAATACACTTTAGGGACTCAATTTGAGATGAGCCCCTGGTCACATTCAGGGCTCGAGAGGAAACAGGAAGTTCCAATTCCAACAACAAAGGGGACCTCACTTCCCTGAAGCAACCAGAGCGAGTTCCTTAGGTTTCTGTCCCAACTCGAGAAGTACCCCCAGCTTCCAGCCGCAACTCGAGAAACAGCAAAAAATTATCCCCTCATGCGAGATGAGAAAATTTTGCGATGCAGATTCTCAAGAAAAATACCACATTCCCTCTGGAAAGGCAAAAATTTACTTGACACCCTTTATTCGACTCATAAAGTTCCCTCACACAGCCGTCCCCTTTGGAGAGGAGAACACACTTTAGGGACTCAATTCGAGATGAGCCCCTGTTCATATTTAAGGGCTCGAGAGTAACCCGGAAGTTCCCCTTCCAACACAAATGGGACTTGACTTCCCTGAAGAAACCCGAGCGAGTTCCTGAGTTGCCCGTCGCAACTCGAGACGTACACCCTGCTTCCTTCCTAAACTCGAGAAACACCACAAAATTATGCTCTCAATGTGAGATGATGTAATTTTGAGCTGCAGAATCTCAAGAGATATCCCACATTCCCGCTTGAAAGGCAAAAGGGTACTTGACTCCCTTTAGGCGACTCAGAATGTTCCTTCATATCTATCCTCAGTGGAGAGGAAAACACACATTATGGACTCAAATCCAGAAGAAACATTATTCCCATTTAACAGCTCCAGAGTAATCTGTAAGTTCCCCTTCCAACACAAAAGGGTACTTGACTTCCCTGAAGCAACCTGAGCGAATTTCTGAGGTCCCCGCCGCAACTAGAGAAGTACCTCCTGCTTCCGGCCACAACTCGAGAAACACCACAAAATTATCTCCTCAATGCGAGATGAGGAAATTTTTCACTACAGAATCACAAGTGAAATCCCACTTTCCCACTTGAAAGGCAAAAGGGAACTTGACACACTTTATGCCCCTCAGAAAGTTCCCTAACATCCGTCCCCATTGGAGAGGAATACACACTTTATTGACTCAACTCCAGAAGAGCCCCTATTCCCATTAAAGGGCTCCAGAGTAAACCGGAAGTTCCCCTTCCAACATAAAAGGCGACTTGACTTCCCTGAAGCAACCCGGGCGAATTCCTGAGGTCCCGCCATAGCTAGAGAAGTGCCCCCTGCTTCCAACGACAACTGGAGAAACACCACAAAATTATCCCCTCAATGCGAGATGAGGAAATTTTGCTCTGCAGAATCTCAAAAAAAATCCACATTAGCATTGAAAGGCACAAGCGTACTTGACACACTTTATGCCACTCAGAAAGTTCCCTAACATCCGTCCCCATTGCAGAGGAGAACACACTTTATGGACTCAATTCGAGATGAGCCCCTATTCCCATTAACAGCTCCAGAGTAAACCGGAAGTTCCCCTTCCAACACAAAAGGGGACCTGACTTCCCTGAAGCAAGCCGAGCGCGTTCCTGAGGTCCCCGTCACAACTCGAGAAGTACACCCAGCTTCCACTTGCAACTCGAGAAACACCACAAAATAATCCCCTCAATGCGAGATGAGGAAATTTTGCGCTACAGAATCTCAAGAGAAATACCTCATTCACTCTTGAAAGGCAAAAGGGTACTTGACACCCTTTATGTGACTCATAAAGTTCCCTCACACATCCTTCCCCATTGGAGAGGAGAACACATTTATTAGACTCAATTCGAGATGAGGCCCTATTCCCATTTTACGACTCGAGAGTAAATCGGAAGTTCCCCTTCCAACACAAAAGGGGACATGACTTCCCTGAAGGAACCCCGAGCGAGTTCCTGAGGTCCCCGTCGCAAGTCGATCAGTACCCCGAGCTTCCGGCGCCACACGATAAACACCACAAAATTATCCCCTCAATGCGAGATGAGGAAATATTGCTCTGCAGAATCTCAAGAGATATCCCACATTCACGCTTGAAAGGCAACAAGTACTTTACTCCATTTAGGCGACTCAAAAGGTTCCCTTACATCCGTCCTCAGTGGAGAGGAAAACACACTTTATGAACTCAAATCAAGAAGATGTATTATTCCCATTTAACAGCGCGAGATTAATCCGGAAGTTACCCTTCCAACACAAAAGGGGACTTGACTTCCCTGAAGTAACTTGAGTGAGTCCCTGAGGTTCCCGTGGCAACTTCAGAAGTACCCCCAGCTACCCGCCAAATTCGATAAACACCACAAAATTATCCCCTCAATGCGAGATGAGGAAATATTGCGCTGCAGAATCTCAAGAGATATCCCACAATCCTGCTTGAAAGGCAAAATGCTACTTGACTCATTTTAGGCGACTCAGAATGTTCCCTAACATCCATCCTCAGTGGAGAGGAGAACACTCTTCATGCACTCAAATCGAGAAGAGGCAATATTCCCATTTAAAGACTCAAGAGTAATCAAGAAGTTCCCCTTTCAACACAAAAGAGGACTTGACTTCCCTGGAGCAACCCGAGAGAGTTCCTGAGGTTCCCAGCTCAACTCCAGAAGTACCCCATGCTTCCAGCCGCAACTCGAGAAACAACACAATACTATCCCCTCAATGCGAGATGAGGAAATTTTACGCTGCAGAATCTCAAGAGAAATCCCACAGTCCCGCTTGAAAAAGGGAATATGGCATACTTTATGCCCCTCAGAAAGTTCCCTAAATCCGTCCCCATTGCAGAGGCGTGCACAATTTATGGACTCAACTCCAGAAGAGCCCCTATTCCCTTAAAGGGCTCCAGAGTAATCCGGAAGTTCCCCGTCCAGCACAAAAGGGGACCTGACTACCCTGAAGTACCTCCAGTGAGTTCCTGATGTCCCCGTTGAAACTCGAGAAGTACCCCCAGCTTCCCGCCGAAATTCGGGAAACACCACAAAATTATCCCCTCAATGGAGATGAGGAAACTTTGCACTGCAGAATCTGAAGAGAAATCCCACATTACCAATTGAAAGGCAAAAGCGTACTTGACTCCCTTTATGTCACTCAGAAAGTTCCCTAACATCCTTCCCCATAGGAGAGGAGAACACAGTTTATGGACTCAACTCGGGAAGAGGTCCTATTTCATTTAAAGAGCTCGAGAGTAATCCGGAAGCTCCCTTTGAAGAACAAAAGGGGACCTGACTTCCCTGAAGTAACTGGAGTGAGTTCCTGAGGTCCCTGTCGCAACTCCAGAAGTACCCCCATCTTCCCGCCACAATTCGAGAAACACCACAAAATTATCCCCTCAATGCAACATGAGGAAATTTTGTGCTGCAGAATTCCAAGAGAAATCCCACATTCCCGATTGAAAGGCAAAAGTGTACTTGACACAGTTTATGCGACTCACAGAGTTCCATCAAACAGCCATATCCATTGGAGAGGAGAACACACTTTATGGACTCAATACGAGGTGAGGCCCTATTCCCATTTAACAGCTCGAAAGTAAACTTGAAGTTCTACTTCCAACACAAAAGGGGACCTGACTTCCCTGAAACAACCAGAACGAGTTCCTGAGGTCTCCGTCGCAACTAATGAAGTTTCCCCAACTTCCACCACTACTCGAGAAACAACACAAAATTATCCCCTCAATGCGAGATGAGGAAATTTTGCACTACAGAATATCAAGAGAAGTGTCAGATTTCCTCTGGAAACCCTTTATGCGACTCAGAAATTTCACTAACATCAGTCCCCATTGGATAGGAGAACACACTTTATGGACACAATTCGAGATGAGGCCCTATTTCCATTTAACGGATCGAGAAAAAACCGGAAGTTCCCCTCCAACACAAAAGGGGACCTGACTTCCCTGAAGCAACCCGAGCGAATTCCTGAGGTCCATGTCTCAATTCGAGAGGTACCCACAACTACCCGTCGCAATTCGAGAAACACGACAAAATTATTCCCTCAATGCGAAATGAGGAAATTTTTCGCTGCAGAAAGTCAAGGGAAATACCGCATTCCCGCTTGAATTGCAAAACTTTGCTTGACACACTTGATGCGACTCATAAGTTCCCTCACAGAGCCGTCCCCATTGGACAGGAGAACACACTTTATGGACACATTTCGAGATGAGCCCCTATTCCCATTTAATGGCTCGAGAGTAAACCGGAAGTTCCCCTTCCAACACCAAAGGGGACCTGACTTCCCTGAAGCAACCTGAGCGAGTTCCTGAGGTCCCCGTCGCAACTCGAGAAGTATACCCAGCTTCCTGCTTGAACACGAGAAACACCAGAAAATTATCCCCTCAATGCGTGATGAGGAAACTTTGCGCTACAGAATCTCAAGAGAAATACCACATTCCCTCTTGAAGGCAAAAGGGCACTTGACAGCCTTTATGCGACTCAGAAATTTCACTAACATCAATCCCCATTGGAGATGAGAATACACATGGACTCAATTCGAGATGAAGACCTATTCAGAAATAACGGCTGGAGAGTAAACCAGAAGTTTCCCTTCCAACACCAAAGGGGACCTGACTTCCCTGAAGCAACCCAAGCGAGTTCCTGAGGTCCCTGTCGCAACTCCATAAGTACCCCCAGCTTCCCGCCGCAATTCGAGATACACCACTAAATTACGCCCTCAATGCGAGATGAGGAAATTTTGCTCTGCAGAATCTCAAGAGAAATTCCACATTCCCGCTTGAAAGGCAAAAGGGTACTTGACACCCTTTATGTGACTCAAAAATTTCACTAACATCAGTCCGCATTGGAGAGGAAAGCACATTTTATGGACTCAATTCGAGATGATCCCCTATTCCCATTTAACGGATGGAGAGTAAACCAGAATTTCCCCTTCCAACACAAAGGGGACCTGACTTCCCTGAAGCAACCCCAGCGAGTTCCTGAGGTCCCCGTCAAACTCGAGAAGTACACCTAGCTTCCCGCCGCAACTTGAGAAACATAAAAAAATTATCCCCTCAATGCGAGATGAGGAAATTTTGCACTGCAGAATCTCGAGAAATTCCACATTCCCTCTTGAAAGGCAAAATGGAACTTGACAAACTTTATGCGACTCAGAAAGTTCCCTCACACAGCCGTCCCCATTGGATGGGAGAACAAACTTTATGGACTCAATTCGAGATGAGCCCCTATTTCCATTTAATGGCTCGAGAGTAAATCGGAAATTTCACTTCCAACACCATAGGGGACCTGACTTACCTGAAGCAACCGGGGCAAGTTCCCTAGGTCCCTGCGGCAACTCGAGAAGTACCCCCACCTTCCCGCCACAACTCGAGAAACAGCAGAAAATTATCCCGTCAATGCGAGATGATGTAATTTTGCGCTGCAGAATCTCAAGTGAAAATCCACATTCCCGCTTGAAAGACAAAAGTGTACTTGACATTACTTTATGCCACTCAGAAAATTCCCTAACATCTGTCCCCATTGGAGAGGAGAACACACTTTATGGACTCAACTCTAGAAGAGGCTCTATTCCCATTAAAGTGCTCAAGAGTAATCGGAAGTTCCCCTTCCAGCACAAAAGGGGGCCTGACTATCCTGAAGTAACTCGAGTGAGTTCCTGAGGTGCCCGTCACAACTAGAGAAGTACCCCCAGCTTCCTACCGCAATTCGAGAAACAACACCAAATTATACCCTCAAAGTGACATGAGGAAATTTGCGCTGCAGAATCTCAAGAGAATTCCCACATTCCTGCTTGAAAGGCAAAAGGGTACTTGACTCCCTTGATGCGACTCAGAATGTTCCCTAACCTACGTCCTCATTGGAGAGAAGAGCAAACTTAATGGAGTAAAATCGAGAAGAGGCAATATTCCCATTTAACGGCTCGAGAGTAATCCAGAAGTTCCCCTTTCAACACAAAAGGAGACTTAACTTCGCTGAAGCAACCCGAATGAGTTCCTGAGGTCCCCGTCGCAACTCAAGAAATACACCCTGCTTCCCGACGCAACTCGAGAAAAACCACCAAATTATCCCCTCAATGCGAGATGAGGTAATTTTGCGCTGCAGAATCGCAAGAGAAATCCCACATTCCCGCTTGAGAAGCAAAAGTGTACTTGACACACTTTATACCACTCAGAAAGTTCCCTAACTTCCATCCCCATTGGAGAGGAGAACACACTTTATGGATGCAACTCGAAAAGAGGCCCTATTCCCATTAAAGGGCTCGAGAGTAATCTGGAAGTTCCCCTTGCAACACAAAAGGGGACTTGACTTCCTTGAAGCACCCCGAGCTATTTCCTGAAGTCCCCGTCGCAACTCGAGAAGCACCCCCATGTTCTTGAGGCAATTCGAAAAACACTAAAAATTATGCCCTAAATGCGAGATGAGGAAATTTTGCGCTGCAGAAGCTCAAGAGAAATACCACATTCCCGCTTGAAAGGCAAGATGGTACTTGACGCTCTTGAGGTGACTCAGAAAGATCCCTAACATCCGTCCTCTGTGGAGAGGAGGACAGACATTATGGACTCAAATCAAGAGAAGTAATATTTCCATTTAACGGCTCGAGAGTAATCCGAAAGTTCTCCTTCCAACGCAAAAGGGAACTTGACTTCCCTAAAGCAAATTGAGCGAGTTCCTGTGATCCCCGTCGCAACTAGAGAAGTATCCCCTGCTTCTCGCCGCAACTCGAGAATCATCACAAAATTGTGCCCTCAATGCGAGATGAGGTAAATTTGCGATGCAGAATCTCAAGTGAAATCCCACATTCCCGCTTGAAAGGCAAAAGCGTACTTGACACACTTTGTGCCATTCAGAATGTTCCCTAACATCCGTCATCAGTGGAGAGGAAAAAACACTCAAATCGATAAACGGCCCTATTCCCTTTAAAGGGCTCAAAAGCAATAGGGACGTTCCCTTTCCAGCACAAAAGGGGAACTGACTTCCCTGAAGTAACTGGAGTGAGTTCCTGAGGTCTCCGTTGCATGTCGAGAATACCCCCAACTTCCCTCTTCAATTCGAGAAACACCACAATATTATCCCCTCAATGCGAGAGGAGGAAATTTTGCAATGTAGAATCTCAAGAGAAATCCCACATTCCCGCTTGAAAGGCAAAAGGGTACTTGACTCCCATTATGCGACTCAGAAAGTTCCCTAACATCCGTCCCCATTGGAGAGAAGAACACACTTTATGGATTCAACACCAGAAGAAGCCCTATTCCAATTAAAGTGCTAGAGACTAACCTAGAAGTTCCCCTTTCAGCACATAAGGCGACCAGACTTCCCTGAAATAACTCAAGTGAGTTCCTGAGGTCCCCGTCGCAAAGTAAGTAGTACGCCCAGCTTCCCACCACTATTAGAGAAATACCACAAAATTATGCCCTCAATTCGAGATGAGGAAATTTTGCGCTGCAGGATATCAAGAGAAATCCCACATTCCTGCTTGAAAGGCAAAAGGGAACTTGACACAATTTATGCCACTCAGAAATTTCCCTAACATCCGTCCATATTGGAGAGGAGAACACAATTTTTGGATTCAACACGTGAAGACGCCCTATTCTAATTAAAGGGCTAGAGAGTAATCCGGAAGTTCCCCTTCTAGTAAAAAAGGGGACCTGACTTCCCTGAAGTAACTCGAGTGATTCGCTGAGGTCCGTGTTGCAACTCGAGAATTACCCCCAGCTTCCCGCGGTAATTTGAGAAACACCACAAAATTATCCCCTCAAAGGGAGATGAGGAAATGTTGTGCTGCAGAATCTCAAGAGAAATCCCACATTCCCGCTTGAAAAGTAAAAGGGTACTTGACTCCCTTTAGGCACCTCAGAATATTCCCTAACATCCATCCTCAGTGAAGAAGGGAACACACTTTATGGCCTCAAATCCAGAAGAGGTAATATTCCCATTTAACGGCTCGAGAGTAACCCGGAAGTTCCCCTTCCAACACAAAAGGGTCTTGACTTCCCTGAAGCAATTGGAGCGAGTTCCGGAGGTTCTGCTCGCAAATCGAAAAGGACCCGCTGCTTCCCACCGCAACATAAGAAACACCACAAAATTATCCCCTCTATGCGAGATGAGGTAATTTTGCTCTGCAGGATCTCAAGAGAAATCCCACATTCCCGTTTGAAAGACAAAAGGGTACTTGACAAACTTTATGCCACTCACAAAGTTCCCTAACATCAGTTCTCAGTGGAGAGGATACAAGATTTTATGGATTCAAAACGAGAGGAATTCCTATTCTAATTAAAGGACTAGAGAGTAATCCGTAAGTTCCCCTTCCAGCACAAAAGGGGACCTGACTTTCCTGAAGTTACTCCAGTGAGTTCCTGAGGTCCCCGTCGCACCTCGATAAATACCCCAGCTTCTCGCCGCAATTCAAGAAATACCACAGAATTATCCCCTCAATGCGAGATGAGGAAATTTTGCGCTGCAGAATCTCAAGAGTAATCCCACATTCACGCTTGAAAGGCAAAAGGGTACTTGACTCCCTTTATGCTTCTCAGAATGTTCCCTAACATCCGTCCTCAGTGGAGTGTAAACAGACTTTATGAACTCTAATCAAAAGAAGCAATATTTCCATTTAACGGCTCGAGAATAATCCGAAAGTTCTCCTTCCAACGCAAAAGGGAACTTGACTTCCCTAAAGCAAATCGAGTGAGTTCCTGTGATCCCCGTTGCAACTAGAGAAGTACCCCCTGCTTCTCGCCGCAACTCGAGAATCATCACAAAATTGTGCCCTCAATGCGAGATGAGGTAAATTTGCGATGCAGAATCTCAAGTGAAATCCCACATTCCCGCTTGAAAGGCAAAAGCGTACTTGACACACTTTGTGCCATTCAGAATGTTCCCTAACATCCGTCCTCATTGGAGAGGAGAACACACTTTATGGGCTCAAATTGAGAAGAGGCCCTATTCCCTTTAAAGGGCTCAAAATTAATAGGGACGTTCCCTTTCCAGCACAAAAGGGGACCTGACTTCCCTGAAGTAACTTGAGTGAGTTCCTGAGGTCCGCGTCGCAACTCGAGAATTATACCCAGCTTCCTGCCGCAATTCGAGAAACACCACAAATTTATCCCCTCAATGCGAGATGAGGAAATTTTGTGCTGCAGAATCTCAAGAGAAATCCCACATTCCCGCTTGAAAAGTAAAAGGTACTTGACTCCCTTAGGCGAATCCGAATGTTCCCTAACATCCGTCCTCAAGGAGAGGAGAACCCACTTTATGCACTGAAATCGAGAAGAGGCAATATTCTCATTTAACGGCTGGAGAGTAATCCGGATGTTCCCCGTCGAACACAAAAGGAGAATTGACTTCCCTGAAGCAACCCGAGCGAGTGGCTGAGGTCCCCTTTGCAACTCGAGAAGAACCCCCTGCTTCCAGCTGCAACACGAGAAACACCAGAAAATTATCCCCTCGATGCGAGATGAGGTAATTTTGCACTGCAGAACCTCAAGAGAAATCCCACATTCTCGCTTGAAAGGCAAAAGGGTACTTAACACACATTAGGCCACTCACAAATTTCCCTAACATCCGTCCCCATTAGAGATTAGAACACACTCTATGGATTCAACTCGAGAAGAGGCCCTATTTCAATAAAAGGGCTAGAGAGTAATCCGGAAGTTCCCCTTCCAGCACAAAATGGGACCTGACTTCCCTGAAGCAACACGAGTGAGTTACTGAGGTCCTCCACGCAACTCCAGTAGTATCCCCAGCTTCCTGGCGCAATTCGAGAAATACCACAAAATTATCCTCTCATTGCGAGATGAGGATATATTGAGCTGCAGAATCTCAAGAGAAATCCCACATTCCCTCTTGAAAGGAAAAAGGGTACTTGACTCCCTTCATGCGACTCAGAAGGTTCACTAACATCCGTCCTCAGTGGAGAGGGGAACACAATTTATGGACTCAAATCGAGAAGAGGCAATTTTCCCATTTAACGGCTCGAGAGTAATCCGGAAGTTCCCCTTCCAACACAAAAGGGGACTTGACTTCCCTGCAGCAACCTAGCGAGTTCCTGACGTTCCCTTCCCATATCCATAACTACCCCCGGCTTCCCACCGCAATTAAAGAAACACAAAAAAATTGTCCCCTCAATGCAAGATGAGGTAACTTTACGCTGCAGAATCTCAAGTGAAATCCCACATTCCCGCTTGAAAGGCAAAAGCGTACTTGACACACTTTGTGCCATTCAGAATGTTCCCCAACATCTGTCTTCAGTGGAGAGGAGAACACACTTTATGGACTCAAATCGAGAAGAGGCCCTATTCCCTTTAAAGGGTTCAAAAGTAATACAGACGTTCCCTTTCCAGCACAAAAGGGGACCTGACTTCCCTGAAGTAACTCCAGTGAGTCGCTGAGGTCTGCGTCGCAACACAAGAAGTACCCCCAGCTTCCCGCCGAAATTCGAGAAACACCACAAAATTATCCCCTCAAAGCGAGATGAGGAAATTTTGCGCTGCAGAATCTTAAGAGAAATCCCAAATTCCCGCTTGTAAAGTAAAAGGGAACCTGACTCCCTTTAGGCGACTCAGAATGTTCCCTAACGTCCGTCCTCAGTGGAGAGGGGAGCACAATTTATGGCCTCAAATCCAGAAGAGGCAATATTCCCATTTAACGGCTGGATAATATCCCGGAAGTTCCCCTTCCAACACAAAAGGGGACTTGACTTCCCTGAAGCAATTGGAGCCAGTTCCTGAGGTTTCCCTCGCAAATCGAAAAGTACATGCTGCTTCCCTCCGCAACACGAGAAACACCACAAAATTATCCCCTCGATGCGAGATGAGGTAATTTTGCGCTGCAGGATCTCAAGAGAAATCCCACATTCCCACTTGAAAGGCAAAAGGGTACTTGACACACTTTATGCCACTCAGAATGTTCCCTAACATCCGTCCCAATTGGAGAGGAGAACACGCTTTATGGACTCAAATCGACAAGAGGCCCTATTACAATTAAAGGCTAGAGAGTATTCCGGAAGTTCCCCTTCCAGCACAAAAGGGGACCTGACTTCCCTGAAGCAACACGAGTGAGTTCCTGAGGTCCTACTCACAACTCCAGTAGTACCCACAGCTTCCCGCCGCAATTCGAGAAATAACACAAAACTATCCCCTCAATGCGAGATGAGGATATATTGAGCTGCAGAATCTAAAGAGAAATCCCACATCCCCACTTGAAAGGAAAAAGGGTACTTGAATCCCTTCATGCGACTCAGAAGGTTCCCTAACATCCGTCCTCAGTGGAGAGGGGAACACAATTTATGGACTCAAATCGAGAAGAGTCCCTATTCCCTTTAAAGGGCTCAAAAGTAGTAGATACTTTCCCTTTCCAGCACAAAAGGGGACCTGACTTGCCTGAAGTAACTGGAGTGAGTTCCTGAGATCTCCGTTGCACGTTGAGAATACCCCCAACTTCCCGCCGCAATTCGAGAAACACCACTATATTATCCCCTCAATGCGAGATGAGGAAATTTTGCAATGCAGAATCTCAAGAGAAATCCCACATTCCCGCTTGAAAGGCAAAAGGATACTTGACTCCCTTTATGCGACTCAGAATATTCCCTAACATCCGTCCTCAGTGGAGAGGAGAACACACTTTATGGACTCAAATCGAGAAGAGGCAATATTCCCATTTAAGGGCACGAGAGTAACCCGGAAGTTCCCCTTCCAACACAAAAGGGGACTTGAATTCCCTGAAGCAACCCTAGCGACTTCCTCAAGATCCCTTTGCAAATCCAGAAGTACCCGTGTCTTCCCGTCCGAACTAAAGAAACACGACAAAATTATCCCCTCATTGCGAGATGAAGTAATTTTGCGCTGCAGAATCTCAAGTGAAATCCCACATTCCGCTTGAAAGGCAAAAGGGTACTTGACACACTTTATGCCACTCAGAAATTTCCCTAACATCCGTCCCCATTGGAGAAGAGAACACACTTTATGGATTCAACAGGTGAAGACGCCCTATTCCAATTAAAGGTCTAGAGAGTAATCCGGAAATTCCCCTTCCAGGACAAAAGGGGACCAGACTTCCCTGATGCAACCACGAGTGAGTTCCTGAGTTCCCCCTCGCAACTCTAGTAGTAACCCCAGCTTCCCCGCAATTCGAGAAATACCACAAAATTATCCCCTCAGTGCGAAATGAGGTAATTTTGCGAAGCAGAATCTCAAGAGAAATCCCACATTCCCGCTTGAAAGGCAAAAGAGTACTTGACACACTTTTTGCCTCTCAGAACGTTCCCTAACATCCATCCACATTGGAGAGGAGAACACACTTTATGGATTCAACACCAGAAGAGGCCCTATTCTAATGAAAGGGCTAGAAAGTAATCTAGAAGTTCCCCTTCCAGCACAAAAGGCGACCAGAATTCTCTGAAATATCTCAAGTGATTTCCTGAGTTCCCTGTCGCAACTCCATGTAGTACGCCCAGCTTCCCACCACTATTAGAGAAATACCACAAAATTATGCCCTCAATTCGAGATAAGGAAATTTTGCGCTGCAGGATCTCAAAAGAAATCCCACATTCCCGCTTGAAAGGCAAAAGTATACTAGACTCCCTTTATGCGACTCAGAGTGTTCCCTAACATCCGTCCTATGTGGAGAGGAGAACACACCATATTGACTCAAATCCAGAAGAGGAAATATTCCCATTTAACGGGTCGAGAGTAACCCGGAAGTTCCCCTTCCAACACGAAAGGGGACTTGAATTCCCTGAAGCAACCCTCGGGAGTTCCTGATGTTCCCTTCACAAATCCAGAAGTACCCCCGGCTTCCCGCCGAAACTAAAGAAACACCACAATATTATCCCCTTAATGCGAGATGTGGAAATTTTGCGCTGCATAATCTCAAGAGAAATCCACATTCCCGCTTGATAGGCAAAAGGTTACTTGATACCCTATATGCGACTCTGAATGTTCCCTAACATCCATCCTCAGTGGAGTGGAGAACACACTTTACGGACTCAAATCGAGAAGTGGCAATAATCCCTTTTAACAGCTCGAGAGTAACCCGGAAGTTCCCCTTCCAACACAAAAGGGGACTTGACTTCCCTGAAACAATTTGCGTGAGTTCCTGAGGTTCCCATCACAAATTGAAAAGTACCCGCTGCTTCCCGCCAAAACACGAGAAACACCACAAAATTATCCCCTCTATGCGAGATGAGGTAATTTGGCGCTGCAGGATCTCAAGAGAAATCCCACATTCCCGCTTGAAAGGCAAAAGGGTACTTGACACCCTTTATGCCACTAACAAAGTTCCCTAACATCCGACCCTGTTGGAGAGGAGAACACACATCATGGATTCAACAGGTGAAGACGCCCTATTCCAATTAAAGGGCTAGAGAGTAACGCGGAAGATTCCTTTCCAGCACAAAGGGGACCTGACTTCCCTGAAGTAACTCGAGTGAGTTCCTGAGGTCCGCATTGCAACTCAAGAATTATACCCAGCTTCCCGCCGCAATTCGAGAAACACCACAAATTTATCCTCTCAATGCGAGATGAGGAAATTTTGTGCTGCAGAATCTCAAGAGAAATCCCACTTTCCCGCTTGAAAAGTAAAATGTACTTGACTCCCTTTAGGTGACTCAGAATGTTCCCTGACATCCGTCCTCAAGGAGAGGAGAACACATTTTATGCACTGAAATCGAGAGGAGGCAATATTCTCATTTAACGGCTCGGCTCGAGAGTAATCCGGATGTTCCCCTTCTAACACAAAAGGGGAATTGACTTCCCTGAAGCAACCCGAGCGAGTTCCTGGCGATCCCTTCGCAAATCCAGAAGTACCCCCAGCTTCCGTCCCAAGTAAAGAAACACGACAAAATTATCCCCTCAATGCGGGATGAGGTAATTTTGCGCTGCAGAATCTCAAGAGAAATCCCACATTCCCACTTGAAAGGCAAAAGGGTACTTGACACACTTTATGCCACTCAGAAATTTCCCTAACATCAGTCCCCATTGGAGAGGAGAACACACTTTATGGATTCAACACGTGAAGACGCCCTATTCCAATTAAAGGGCTAGAGAGTATTCCGGAAGTTCCCCTTCCAGGACAAAATGGGATATGACTTCCCTGAGGCAACACGAGTGAGTTCCTGAGCTCCCACTCGCAACTCCAGTAGTACCCCCAGGTACCCGCCGCAATTCGAGAAATACCACAAAATTATCCCCTCAATGCGTGATGAGGAAATTTTGAGCTGCAGAATCTCAAGTGAAATCCCACATTCCCTCTTGAAAGGAAAAAGGGTACTTGACTCCCTTCATGCGACTCAGAATGTTCCCTAACATCAGTCCTCTGTGGAAAGGGGAACACACTATATTGACTCAGATCGAGAAGAGGCAATATTCCCCTTTAATGGGCCTAGTGTAACCCGGAAGTTCCCCGTCCAACACAAAAGGGGACTTGACTTACTTGAAGCAACCCTAGCGAGTTCCTGACGTTCCCTTCGCAAATCCAGAAGTACCCCTGGCTTCACGCCGCAACTAAAGAAACATCACAATATTTTCCCCTCAATGCGAGATGTGGAAATTTTGCGCAGAAGAATCTCAAGAGGAATTCCACATTCCCGCTTGATAGGCTGAGGGTACTTGATACCCTTTATGTGACTGTGAATGTTCCCTAACATCCGTCCTCAGTGGAGTGGAGATCACACTTTATGGACTCAAATAGAGAAGAGGCAATATTCCCATTTAACTGCTCGAGAGTAACCCGGAAGTTCCCCTTCCAACACAAAAGGGGACTTGACTTCCCTGAAGCAATTGGAGCGATTTCCTGAGGTTCCCCTCGCAAATCGAAATGTACCCGGAGCTTCCCGCTGCAACATGAGAAACACCACAAAATTATCCCCTCTATGCGACATGAGGTAATTTTGCGCTGCAGGATCTCAAGAGAAATCCCACATTACCTCTTGAAAGGCAAAAGGGTACTTGACAAACTTTATGATACTCACAAAGTTCCCGAATATCCGTCCTCAGTGGAGAGGAGAACACATTTTATGGATTCAACAGGAGAAAAGGTTCTATTCCAATTAAAGGGCTTTAGAGTAATCCGGAAGTTCCCCTTCCAGCACAAAACGGGACCTGACTTCCCTGAGGTTACTCGAGTGAGTTCCTGAGGTCCCCGTGGCACCTCGATAAGTACCCCTGCTTCTCGCCGCAATTCGAGAAATACCACAAAATTATCCCCTCAATGCGAGATGAGGAAATTTTCCGCTGCAGAATATCAAGAGAAATCCCACATTCACGCTTGAAAGGCAACAGGTACTTTACTCCATTTAGGCGACTCAAAAGGTTCCCTTACATCCGTCCTCAGTGGAGAGGGGAACACACTTTATGGACTCAAATCAAGAGAGGCAATAATTCCATTTAACTGCTCGAGAGTAATCTGAAAGTTCTCCTTCCAACACAAAAGGGAACTTGACTTCCCTAAAGCAATTGGAGCGAGTTCCTGTGATCCCCGTCGCAACTCGAGAAATACCCGCTGCTTCCCGCCAAAACTCGATAATTATCACAAAATTGTCCCCTCAATGGGAGATGAGGTATTTTGCGCTGCAGAATCTCAAGGGAAATCCCAAATTCCCGCTTGAAAGGCAAAAGAGTACTTGACACACTTTGTGCCATTCAGAATGTTCCCTAACATCCGTCCTCAGTGGAGAGGACAACACACTTTATGGACTCAAATCGAGAAGAGACCCTATTCCCTTTAAAGGGCTCAAAAGTAATACGGAGGTTCCCTTTCCAGCACAAAAGGGGACCTGACTTCCCTGAAGTAACAGGAGTGAGTTCCTGAGGTCTCCGTTGCATGTCGAGAATACCCCCAACTTCCCGCCGCAATTCGAGAAGCACCACAATATTATCCCCTCAATGCGAGATGAGGAAATTTTGCAATGCAGAATCTCAAGAGAAATCCCACATTCCCTTTGAAAGGCAAAAGGGTACTTGAGTCCATTTATGCGACTCAGAAGGTTCCCTAACATCCCTCCACAGTGGAGAGGAGAACACACTTTATGGACTCAAGTTGTGAAGAGGCAATATTCACATTTAAGGGCTCGAGAGTAACCCGGAAGTTCCCTTTCCAACACAAAAGGGGACTTGAATTCCCTGTAGCAACCCTAGCGACTTCCTGACGTTCCCTTCCCAAATCCAGATGTACACCCGGCTTCCGGTCGCAACTAAAGAAACTCGACACACTTTATGCCACTCAGAAAGTTTCCTAACATCCGCCCCCATTGGAGAGGAGAGCACACTTTATGGACTCAGCTCGAGAAGAGGTCCTATTCCCATGAAATGGCTCGAGAGTAATCCGGAAGTTCCCCTTCCAGCACAAAAGGGGACCTGACATCCCTGAAGTAACTTGATTGAGTTCCTGAGGACCCCGTCACAACTCAAGAACTACCCCCAGCTTCCCGCTGCAATTCGTGAAAGACCACAAAAGTATCTCCTCAATGCGATTGAGGAAATTTTGTGCTGCAGAATATTAAGAGAAATCCCACATTCCAACTTGAAAGGCAAAAGTGTTCTTGATGCCCTTTATGAGCCTCAGAATATTCCTAACATCTGCCCTCAGTGGAGAGGAGAAAACATTTTATGGACCTAAAGAGAGAAGAGGAAATATTCCCATTTAATGGCTCGAGAGTAACCCGGAAGTCTCATTCCAACACAAAAAGGTACCTGACTTGCCTGAAGCAACCCGAGTGAGTTCCTGAGGTACACGCGAAACTCTAGAAGTAACCCCTGCTTCCCGCCGCAACTAGAGAAACATCACAAAGTTATCCCCTCAATGCGAGATGAGATAATTTTGTGCTGCAGAATCTCAAGAGAAATGCCACATTCCCAGTTGAAAGGCAAAAGGGTCCTTGACACACTTTATGCCAATCAGAAATTTCCCTAACATACGTCCCCATTGGAGAGGAGAACACACTTTATGGCCTCAAATCGAGAAGAAGCAATATTGCCATTTAATGGCTGGAGAGTAACCCGGAAGTTCCCCTTCCAACACAAAAGGGGACTGGACTTCCCTGAAGCAACCCGAGTGAGTTCCTGTGGTTCCGGTCGCAAATGGGGAAGTAACCCTGCTTCCCGCCTCAACTCCAGAATCACCACAAAATTATCCTCTCAATGCGAGATGAGGTAATTTCGCCCTGCAGAATCTCAAGAGAAATGCCACATTCCCACTTGAAAGGCAAAAGGTTACTTGACACCCTTTTTGCCACTAAGAAATTTCCCTAATATCCGTCCCCATTATAGAGGAGAACACACTTTATGGACTCAAAACGAGAAGAGGCCCTATTCCCATTAAAGGGCTCGAGAGTAACCCGGAAGTTCCCCTTCCAGTACAAAAGGGCAACTGACTTCGATGAAGTAACTCGAGTGAGTTCCTGAGGACCCCGTCACCACTCGAAAACTACTCCCAGCTTCCCGCCGCAAGTCTAGAAACACCACCAAATTATCAATTCAATGGGAGATGAGGTAATTTTAGGCTGCAGAATCTCAAGAGAAATCCTACATTCCCTCTTGAAAGGCAAAATAACACTTGATTCCCTTTATGCGATTCAGAATTATTCCTAACATCCGTCCTCAGTGGAGAGGAGAACACACTTTATGGACACAATTCGAGAAGAGACAATATTCCCATTTAACGGCTCGAGAGAAATCCAGAAGTTCCCCTTCGAACACAAAAGGGGACCTGACTTCCCTGAAGCAACCCGAGCGAGTTCCTGAGGTCCCCGTTGAAACTTGAGAAGTACCACCTGCTTTCCGCCGCAACTCGAGAAACAATACAAACTTATCCCTGCAATGTGAGATGAGGTAAATTTGCGCTGCAGAATCTCAAGAGAAATCCCACATTCCCGCTTGAAAGACAAAAGGGTACTCGACACACTTTATGATACTTATAAAGTTCCCTAACATTCGTCCCCATTGGAGAGGAGAACACACTTTTGGACTCAAATCAGAAGAGGCCCTATTCCCATTACAGGGCTCGAGAGTAATCTGGAAGTTCCCCTTCCAACACACAAGAGGACTTGACTTCCTTGAAGGAACCCGAGCGAGTTCCTGAGGTCCCCGTCTCACCTCGAGAAGTACCACATGCTTTCCGCCGCAACTCGAGAAACACGAATATATTATCCCCTCAATGAGAGATGAGGTTATTTTGCGCTTCAGAATCTCAAGAGAAATCCCACATTCCCACTTGAAAGGCAAAAGGTTACTTGACACAACTTATGCCACTCAGAAAGTTCCCTAACATCCGTCCCCAGTGGAGAGGAGAAGACACTTTATGGACTCAAATCGAGAAGAGGCACTATTTCCATTAAAGGGTTCGAGAGTAATCCGGAAGTTCCCCTTCCAGCAGAAAAGGGGACCTGATTCCCTGAAGTAAGTTGAGTGAGTTACTGATGTCCCCGTCTCAACTCAAGAAGTACTGCCAGCCTCCCGCCCCAACTCGAAAACTTCACAAAATTACCCCCTCAATGCGAGATGAGGAAATTTTGCGCTGCAGAATCTCAAGTGAAATCCCACATTCCCGCTTGAAAGGCAAAAGGGTACTTGACACACTTTATGCCACTCTGAAAGTTCCCTAATATCCGTCCCCATTGGAGAGGAGAACACACTTTCTGGACTCAAATCGAGAAGAGGCACTATTCCGATTAAAGGGCTCGAGAGTAATCCGGAAGTTCCCCTTCCAGCACGAAAGGGGAACTGACTTCCCTGAAGTAACTCGAGTGAGTTCCTGAGGTACCCGTCGCAACTGGAGAATTCCCCCCAGCTTCCCGACACAATAAGAGAAACACTTCAAAATTATCCATTCAATGCGAGATAAGGAAAATTTGCGCTGCAGAATCTCAAGATATTTCCCACATTCACGGTTGAAAGGCAAAAGGCTACTTGACTCCCATTAGGTGAATCAGAGTGGTCCCTAACATCCGTCCTCAGTGGAGAGGAGAACACATTTTATGGACTCAAATCGAGAAGAGTCAATATTCCCATTGAACGGCTCGACAGTAATCTGGAAGCTCCCCTCCCAAAACAAAAGGTGAGTTAGCTTCCTGGAAGAAACCCAAGGGAGTTCCTGAGGTCCCCGTGGCAACTCGAGAAGTACCCCCTGCTGCCCGCCGCAACTCGAGAAACACCACAAAATTATCCCCACAATGCCAGATGAGGTAATTTTGCACTGCAGAACCGCAAGAGATATCCCACATTCCCGCTTGAAAATCAGAAGAGTACTTGACAGACTTTATGCCACTCAGAAAGTTCCCTAATCCGTACCCATTGGAGAGGATAACACACTTTATGGACTCAACTCCAGAAGAGGCCCTATTCCCATTAAAGGGCTCGAGAGTAATCCAGAAGTTCCCCATCTAGCAGAAAAGGGGACCTGACTTCCCTGAAGCAACCCGAGTGAGTTCCTGAGGTCCCCGTCGCAACTCGAGAAGTACCCCCAGCTTCCTGCCGTAATTTGATAAACACCACAAAATTATCCCCTCAATGCAAGATGAGGAAATTTTGCGCTGCAGAATCTCAAGGGAAATCCCACATTTCCGATTGAAAGGCAAAGGGTACTTGACTGCATTTTCGCGACTCAGAATGTTCCCTAACATCCATCCTCAGTAGAGAGGAGAACACACTTTATGGACTCAAATCGAGAAGAGGCAATATTCGCATTTAACGGCTCGAGAGGAATCCGGAAGTCCCCCTTCCAACACAAATGGGGACTTGACTTCCCTGAAGCAACCTGAGCGAGTTCCTGATGTCCCCATTGCAACTCCAGAAGTACCCCCCAGCTTTCGACCGCAACTCGAGAAACACCACAAAATTATTCCCTGAATGCGAGAAGAGGAAATTTTGCACTGCAGAATCAGAAGGGAAAATCCACATTCCCACTTGTAAAGCAAAAGGGTAATTGACTCCCTTTATGCGACCCAGAAACTTCCCTCAAACAGACGACCCCACTGGAGAGGAGAACACATTTATGGACTCAACTCGAGAAGAGGCCCTATTCGCTTTAACAGCTCGAGAGTAATCCAGAATATCCCCTTCCAACCAAAAGAGGGAACTGACTTCCCTGAAGCAACCCGAGCGAGTTCCTTAGGTCCCCATGACAACTCGAGAAATAATCCCCCAGTTTCCCGTTGCATCTCCAGAAACACCACAAAATTAACCCCTCAATGCCAGAGGAGGTAATTTTGCGCTGCAGAATCTCAAGAGAAATCCCACATTCCCGCTTGAAAGGCAAAAGGGTACTTTACACACTTTATCCCATTCAGTAAGTTCCCTATCATCAGTCCCCATTGGAGAAGAGAACACATTTTATGGACTCAACTCGAGAAGAGGCCTATTCCCTTTAAAGGGCTCGAGAGTAATCTGGAAGTTCCCCTTCCAGAACAAAAGGGGACCTGACTTCCCTGAAGTAACTCGAGTGAGTCCCTGAGGTCCCCATTGCACCTCGATTAGTAACCCCAGCTTCCCGTCGCAATTCGAGAACAACCACAATATTATCACCTCAATGCGAGATGAGGAAAATTTGCGCTGCAGAATCTCAAGAGAAATCCCAAATTCCCGCTTGAAAGGTAAAAGGGTACTTGACACCCTTTATGCGACTCACAATGTTCCCTAACATCCCTCCCCATTGGAGAGGAGAACACACTTTATGGATTCAACAGGAGAAGAGGCCATATTCCAATTAAAGGGCTAGAGAGTAATCCGGAAGTTCCCCTTCCAGCACAAAAGGGGAACTGACTTCCCTGAAGCAATCCGAGAGAGTTCCTGAGGTCCCCGTCGCAACTCGAGAAACACCACAAATTACCACCTCAATGCGAGACGAGATAATTTTGCATTGCAGAATCTGAAGAGAGATTCCACATTCCTTCTTGAAAGGCAAAGGTGTACTTGACACTGTTTTTGCGACTCAGAAATTACACTAACATCAATCCGTATTGGAGTGGAGAGCACATTTTATGGACTCAATTCGAGATGAGCCCCTGTGCACATTTAAGGGCTCGAGAGGAAACCGGAAGTTCCCCTTCTAACACAAAAGGGAACCTGACTTCCCTGACGCAACCCGAGCGAGTTACTGAGGTCTTCATTGCAACTCTAGTGGTACACCCAGCCTCCCGCCGCAGCTCGAGAAACACCACAAAATTATCCCCTCAATGCTAGATGAGGAAATTTAACGCTACGAAATCTCAAGAGAAATACCACATTCCCTCTTGAAAAGTAAAAGGGTACTTGACACCCTTTATTCGACTGAGAAAGATCCCACACAGAGCAGTTCGCATTGGAGAAGAGAACACACTATGGACTAAATTCGAGATGAGCCCCTGTTCACTTTTAAGGGCTCGAGAGTAAACCGGAAGTTCCCCTTCGAACACCAAAGGGGACCTGACTTCCCTGAAGAAACCCGAGCAAGTTGCTGAGGTCCCCGTCGCAACTCGAGAAGTACCCCCAACTTCCCGCCAAAACTCGAGAAACACCCCAGAATTATCCCCAAATGCGAGATGAGGAAATTTTGCGATGCAGAATCTCAAGAGAAACACCACATTCCCTCTTGAAAGGCAAAAAGGTATTTGACACCCTTTATTGAACTCAGAAAGTTCCCTCACACAGCCGTCCCCATTGGAGAGGAGAATACACTTTAGGGACTCAGTTCGAGAGGAGCCCCTGTGCACAATTAAGGGCTCAAGAGGAAACCGGAATTTCCCCTTCCAACACCAAAGGGCACCTGACTTCCCTGAAACAACGCGAGCGAATTCGTGAGGTCCCTGTCTAACTCGAGATGTATCACTAGATACCCGCCGCAACATGAGAAACACCACACAATTATTCCCTCAAAGCGAGGGAGGAAATTTTACGATGGAGAATCTCAAGAGAAATACCACATTCCCTCTTGAAAGGCAAAAAGGTACTTGCAACCCTTTATTCCACTCAGAAAGTTCCCTCACACAGTCGTCCCCTTTGGAGAGGAGAACACACTTTATGGACTCAATTCGAGATGAGACCCTGTGCACATTTAAGGGCTCGAGATGAAACCGAAAGCTCCCCTTCCAACACCAAAGGGGACCTGATTTCCCTGAAGGAACCCCAGCGAGTTCCTGAGGTCCCCGTCGCAACTCGAGAAGCACCCCCAGCTTCCCGCCGCAACTCGAGAAACACCCCAAAATTATCCCCTCAATGCGAGATGAGGAAATTTTGCCATGCAGAATCTCAAGAGAAATAACATATTCCCTCTTGAAAGGCAAAAAGGTACTTGACAACCTTTATTCGACTTAGAAAATTCCCTCACACAGCCATCCCGATTGGAGAGGAGAACACACTTTATGGACTCAATTCGAGATGAGCCCCTGTTCTCATTAAAGGGATCGAGAGGAAACCGGATGTTCCCCTTCCAACACCAAAGGGCACCTGATTCCCTGAAGCAAGCCCAGCGAGTTCTTGAGGTCCCCGTCGCAACTCGAGAAGCACAACCAGCTTCCCGCCGCAACTCGAGAAACACCCCAAAATTATCCCCTCAATGCGAGATGAGGAAATTTTGCCATGCAGAATCTCAAGAGAAATACCATATTCCCTCTTGAAAGGCAAAAAGATACTTGACAACCTTTATTCGACTCAGAAAATTCCCTCAAACAGCCGTCCCCATTGGAGAGGAGAACACACTTTATGGACACAATTCGAGATGAGCCCCTGTTCACATTTAAGGGATCGAGAGGAAACCAGATTTTCCCCTTCCAACACCAAAGGGGACCTGATTCCCGGAAGCAACCCCAGCGAGTCAGGAGGTCTTTGTCGCAACTTGAGAAGCACCCCCAGCTTCCCGTCGCAACTCGAGAAACACCCCAAAATTATCCCCTCAATGCGAGAGGAGGAAATCTTGCGATGCAGAATCTCAAGAGAAATACCACATTCCTTCTTCAAAGGCAAAAAGGTACTTGACACCCTTTATTCGACTCAGAAAGTTCTCTCACACAGCCATCCCATTTGGAGAGGAGAACACATTTTATGGACTCAACTCGAGATGAGACCCTGTTCACATTTAAAGGCTCGAGAGGAAAACGGAAGTTCCCCTTCCAACACCAAAGCGGACCTGACTTCCCTGAAGCAACACCAGCGAGTACCTGAGGTCCATGTCGCTACTCGAGAAGCACAACCAGCTTCCCGCCGCAGCTCGAGAAACACCCCAAAATTATCCAATCAATGCGAGATGAGGAAATTTTTCGATGCAGAATCTCAAGAGAAATACCACATTCCCGCTTGAATGGCAAAAAGGTACTTGACACCCTTTATTCGACTCAGAAAATTCCTTCACACAGACGTCCCCATTGGAGAGGAGAACACAGTTAGGACTCAATTCGAGATGAGCTCCTGTTCATAATTAAGGGCTCGAGAGGAAACCGGAAGTTCCCCTTCCAACACCAAAGGGGACCTGTCTTCCCTGAAGCAACTACAGCGAGTTCCTGAGGTCTCCGTCCCAACTCGAGAAGCAGCCCCAGCTTCCCGCCGAAACTCGAGAAACACCCCAAAATTATCCCCTCAATGGGAGATGAGGAAATTTTGCCATGCAGAATTTCAAGAGAAATACCACATTCCCTCTTGAAAGGCAAAAAGGTAATTGACACCCTTTATTCGACTCAGAAATTTCTCTCACACACACGTCCGCTTTAGAGAGGAGAACACACTTTATGGACTCAATTCGAGATGAGACCCTGTTGACATTTAAGGGCTCGAGAAGAAACCGGAAATTCCCCTTCAAACACCAAAGGGGACCTGACTTCCCTGAAGCAACCCCAGCGAGTTCCTGAGGTTCCCGGTGCAACTCGAGAAGCACCCGCAGCTTCCAGCCGTAACTCGAGAAACACCCCAAAATTATCCCCTCAATATGAGATGAGGAAATTTTTCGATGCAGAACCTCAAGAGAAATACCACATTCCCTCTTGAATTGCAAAAAGGTACTTGACACCCTTTATTCGACTCAGAATGTTCCCTCACATAGCCGTCCCCTTTGGAGAGGAGAACACACTTTATGGACTCAATTCGAGATGAGCCCCTTTTCACATTTAAGGGCTCGAGAGGAAACCGGAAGTTCCCCTTCCAACACCAAAGGGGACCTGACTTCCCAGAAGCAACACAAGGGAGTTCCTGAGGTCCCCGTCGAAACTCGAGAAGCACCCCAGCTTCCCGCCGCAACTCGAGAAACACCCCAAAATTATCCCCTCAATGCGAGAGGAGGAAATTTTTCGATGCAGAATCTCAAGAGAAATACCACATTCCCTCTTGAAAGGCAAAATGATACTTGATACCCTTCATTCGACTCAGAAAGTTCCCTCACACAGCCGTCCCCTTTGGAAAGGAGAACACACTTTGTGGACTGAATTCCAGATGAGCCCCTGTTCAAAATTAAGGGCTAGACAGGAAACCGGAAGTTCCCCTTCCAACACCAAGGGGACCTGACTTCCCTGAAGCAACCCCAGCGATTTCCTGAGGTCCCCATCGCAACTCGAGAAGCACACCCAGCTTCCCGCCGAAACTCGAGAAACAACCCAAAATTATCCAATCAATGCGAGATGAGGAAATTTTGCGATGCAGAATCTCAAAAGAAATACCACATTCCCTCTTGAAAGGCAAAAAGTTACTTGTCACCCTTTATTCGACTCAGAACTTTCCCTCACACAGACGTCCCGTTTGGAGAAAAGAACACACTTTATGGACTCAATTCGAGATGAGCCCCGTTCAAATAAAAGGGCTCGAGAGGAAACCGGAATTTCCCCTTCCAATACCAAAGGGGAACTTACTTCCCTGAAGCAACCCCAGCGAATACCCGAGGTCGCCGTTGCAACTCGAGAAACACCCCTATATTATCCCCTCAATGTGAGAGGAGGAAACTTTGCAATGCACAATCTCAAGTGAAATACCACATTCCCTCTTGAAAGGCAAAAAGTTACTTGACACCCTTTATTCGACTCAGAATGTTTCCTCACACAGCAGTCCCCTTTGGAGAGGAGAACACACTTTATGGACTCAATACGAGATGAGCCCCTGTTCACATTTAAGGGATCGAGAGGAAACCGGATTTTCCCCTTCCAACACAAAAGGGGACCTGATTCACTGAAGCAAATCCAGCGAGTCAGGAGGTCCTTTTCGCAAGTTGAAAAGCAACCCCAGCTTCCCGCCGCAACTTGAGAAACTCCCCGAAATTGTCCCCTAAATGCGAGAGGAGGAAATTTTGCGAGGCAGAATCTCAAGAGATATACCACATTCCCTCTTGAAAGGCAAAAATGTACTTGACACCTTTTATTCGACTCAGAAAGTTCCCTCACACAGTCGTCCCCTTTGGAGAGGAGAACACACTTTATGTTCTCAATTCGAGATGAGCTCCTGTTCACAATTAAGGGCTCGAGAGGAAACCGGAAGTTCCCCTTCCAACACCAAAGGGGACCTGACTTCCCTGAAGCAAGCCCAGCGACTTCCTGAGGTACCCTTCGCAAATCGAGAAGCACCCCCAGCTTCCCGCTGCAACTCGAGAAATACCCCAAAATTATCCCCTCAATGCAAGATGAGGAAATTTTGCCATGCAGAATCTCAAGAGAAATTCCACATTCCCTCTTGAAAGGCAAAAAAATACTTGACAGTCTTTATTCAACTCAAAAAGTTCCCTCACACAGCCGTCACCTTTGGAGAAGAGAACACACTTTGTGGACTCAATTCGAGATGAGCCTCTGTTCACATTTAAGGGCTCCAGAGGAAATCGGAAGTTTCCCTTACAACAACAAAGTGGACCTGACTTCCCTGAAGCTACCCCATCGAGTTCCTGAGGTCCCCGTCGCAACTCGAGGAGCACCCCCAGCTTCCCGCCCCAACACGAGAAACAATCCAAAATTATCCAATCGATGGGAGACGAGGAAATTTTGCGATTCAGAATCTCAAGAGAAATACCACATTCCCTCTTGAAAGGCAAAAACCTACTTGACAACCTTTATTCGACTCAGAAAGTTTTCTTACCCAGCCGTCCCATTTGGATACGAGAACACACTTTATGGACGCAATTCGAGATGAGCCGCTGTTCTCATTTAAGGGCTCGAGAGGAAACCGGAGTTTCCCCTTCCAACACCAAAGGGGACCTGATTCCCTGAAACAACCCCAGCGAGTCAGGAGGTCCTTGTCGCAACTTGAGAAGCACCCCCAGCTTCCCGCCGCAACTCGAGAAACACCCCAAAATTATCCCCTCAATGCGAGAGGAGGAAATTTTGCGATGCAGAATCTCAAGAGAAATACCACATACTCTCTTGAAAGACAAAATGGTACTTGATACCTTTTATTCGACTCAGAAAGTTCCCTCACACAGTCGTCCCCTTTGGAGAGGAGAACACACTTTATGCATTCAATTCGCGATGAGCCCCTGTTCACATTAAGGGCTCGAGAGGAAACCGGAACTTCCCGTTCCAACACCAAAGGGGACCTGATTTCCCTGAAGCAAACCCAGAGAGTTCCTGCGGTCCCCGTCGCAACTCGAGAAGCACCCCCAGCTTCCCGCCGCGACTCGAGAAACACCCCAAAATTATCCCCTCAATGCGAGAGGAGGAAATTTTGCGATGCAGAATCTCAACAGAAATATCACATTTCCTCCTTCAAAGGCAAAAATGTACTTGTCACCCTTTATTCGACTCAGAAAGTTCCCTCACATAGCCGTCCGCTTTGGAGAGGAGAACACACTTTATGGACTCAATTCGAGTTGAGCCCCTGTTCACATTTAAGGGCTCGAGAAGAAACCGAAATTTCCCCTTCCAACACCAATGGGGTCCTGACTTCCCTGAAGCAACCCCAGCGAGTTCCTTAGGTCCCCGTCACAACTCGAGAAGTACCCCCAGTTTCCCGTGACAACTAGAGAAACACCCCAAAATTATCCCCTCAATGCGAGATGAGGAAATTTTGAGATGCAGAATCTCAAGAGAAATACCAAATTCCCTCTTGAAAGGCAAAAAGGTACTTGACACCCTTTATTCCAATCAGAAAGTTCCCTCAAACAGCCGTCCCCTTTGGAGAGGAGAACACACTTTATGGACTCAATTCAAGATGAGACCCTGTTCATATTTAAGGGCTCGAAAGGAAACCGGAAGTTCCCCTTCCATCACCAAAGGGGACTTGACTTCCCTGAAGCAACCCCAGCGAGTTCCTGAGGTCCCCGTTGCAACTCGAGAAGCATCCCCAACTTCCCGCCGTAAATCGAGAAACACCCCAAAATTATCCCCTCAATGCGAGATGAGGAAATTTTGCGATGCAGAATCTCAAGAGAAATACCACATTCCCTCTTGAAATGCAAAAAGGTACTTGACACCTTTTATTCGACTCAGAAAGTTCCCTCACACCGTCGTCCCCTTTGGAGACGAGAGCACACTTGATGGACTCAATTCGAGATGAGCCCCTGTTCACATTTAAGGGCTGGAGAGGAAACCGGAAGTTCCCCTTCCAAAACGAATGGGGACCTGTCTTCCGTGAAGCAAACCCAGCGAGTCCTGAAGTCCTTGTCGCAACTCGAGAAGCACCCCCAGCTTCCCGTCGCAACTCGAGAAACACCCCAAAATTTTCCCCTCAATGCGAGAGGAGGAAATTTTTCGATGCAGAATCTCAAGAGAAATACCACATTCCCTCTTGAAAGGCAAAAATGTACTTGACACCTTTTATTCGACTCAGAAAGTTCCCTCACACAGTCGTCCCCTTTGGAGAGGAGAACACACTTTATGGACTCAATTCGAGTTTAGCCCCTGTTCACATTTAAGGGCTCGATAAGAAACCGGAATTTCCCCTTCCAACACCAAAGGGGTCCTGACTTCCCTGAAGCAACCCCAGCGAGTTCCTGAGGTCCCCGTCGCAACTCGAGAAGCACCCCCAGCTTCCCTCCACAACTCGAGAAAAAACCCAAAATTATCCCCTCAATGCGAGATGGGGAAATTTTGCGATGCAGAATCTCAAGAGAAATACGACATTCCGTCTTGAAAGGCAAAAAGGTACTTGACACCCTTTATTCGACTCAGAAAGTTCCCTCACACCGCCGTCCCCTTTGGAGAGGAAAACACAATTTATGGACTCAATTCGAGATGAGCCCCTGTTCACATTTAAGGGCTCGAGAGGAAACCGGAAGTTCCCCTTACATCACGAAAGGGTACCTGACTTCCCTGAAGCAACCCTAGCGAGTTCCTGAGGTCACCGTCACAACTCGTGAAGCACCCCCAGCTTCCCGCCGCAACTCGAGAAACACCCCAAAATTATCCCCTCAATGCGAGAGGAGGAAATTTTGCGAAGCAGAATAACAAGAGTAATACCAAATTCCCTTTGAATGGCAAAAAGGTACTTGACACCCTTTATTCGACTCAGAAAGTTCCCTCACACAGCCGTCCCATTTGGTGAGGAGAACACACTTTATTGACTCAATTGGAGATGAGCCCCTGTTCACATTTAAGGGCTCGAGAGGAAACCGGAAGTTCTCCTTCCAACACCAAAGGGGACCTGACTTCCCTGAAGCAACCCCAGCGAGTTTCTGAGGTCCCCATCGCAATTCGAGAAGTACCCCCAGCTTCCCGCCACGACTCTTGAAACACCCCAAAATTATCTCCTCAGTGCGAGATGATTAAATTTTGCGATGCAGAATCTCAAGAGAAATACAACATTCCCTGTTGAAAGGCAAAAAGGTACTTGACACCCTTTATTCTACTCAGAAAGTTCCCTCACACATCCTTCCCCTTTGGAGAGGAGAACACACTTTATGGACTCAATTCGAGATGAGCCCCTGTTCTCATTTAAGAGCTCGAGAGGAAACCGACAGTTCCCCTTCCAAAACCAAAGGGGACCTGACTTAACCGAAGCAACCCCAGCGAGTTCCTGAGGTCCCCGTCCCAACTGGAGAAGCACTCCCAGCTTCCCGCCGCAACTCGAGAAACACCCCAAAATTATCCCCTCAATGCGAGATGAGGTAATTTTGAGATGCAGAAACTCAAGAGAAATACCACATTCCCTCTTGAAAGGCAAATAGGTACTTGACACCTTTTATTCAACTCAGAAAGTTCCCTCACAGTCCGTCCCCTTTGGAGAGGAGAACAAACTTTATGGACTCAATTCGAGATGAGCACCTGTTCCCAATTAAGGGCTCAAGAGGGAACCGAAAGTTCCCCTTCCAACACCAAAGGTGACCTGACTTCTCTGAAGCAACCCCAGCGTGTTCCTGAGGTCCCCGTCGCAACTCGTGAAGCACCCCCAGCTTCCCGGCGCAACTCGAGAAACACCCCAAAATTATCCCCTCAATGCGAGATGAGGAAATTTTGCGATGCAGAGTCTCAAGAGAAATACCACATTCCCTTTTGAAAGGCAAAAAGTTACTTGACACCCTTTATTCGACTCAGAAAGTTCCCTCACATAGCCGTCCCCTTTGGAGAGAACACACTTTATGGACTCAATTCGAGATGAGCCCCTGATCACATTTAAGGGCTCGAGAGGAAACCGGAAGTTCCCCTTCCAACACAAAAGGGGACCTGACTTCCCTGAAGTAACCACAGCGAGTTCCTGAGGTCGCCGTCGCAACTCGAGAAGCACTCCCAGCTTCCCGCCGCAACTCGAGAAACACCGCACACTTACCCCCTCAGTGCGAGATGAGGAAATTTTGCGATGGAGAATCTCAAGAGAAATACCACATTCCCCCTTGAAAGGCAAAAACCTACTTGACACCCTTTATTCGACTCAGAAAGTTCCCTCACACAGCCGTCCCCTTTGGAGAGGAGAACACACTTTATGGACTCAATTCGAGATGAGCCCCTGATCACATTTAAGGGCTCGAAAGGAAACCGGATTTTCCCCTTCCAACACCAAAGGGGACCTGAATTCGCTGAAGCAAACCCAGCGATTCCGGAGGTCCTTGTCGCAACACGAAAAGCACCCCCATATTCCCGCCGCAACATGAGAAACACCCCACAATTATCCCCTCAATGCGAGAAGAGAAAATTTTGCGATGCAGAATCTCAAGAGAAATACCACATTCTCTCTTGAAAGACAAAATGGTACTTGACACCTTTTATTCGACTCAGAAAGTTCCCTCACACAGTCGTCCCCTTTGGAGAGGAGAACCCACTTTATGGATTCAATTCGCGATGAGCCCCTGTTCACATTTAAGGGCTCGAGAGGAAACCGGAAGTTCCCGTTCCAACAACAAAGGGGACCTGACTTCCCTGAAGCAAACCCAGCGAGTTCCTGCGGTCCCCGTCGGAACTCGAGAAGCACCACCAGCTTCCCGCCGCAACTCGAGAAACACCCCAAAATTATCCCCTCAATGCGAGAGGAGGTACTTTTGCGATGCAGAATCTCAACAGAAATATCACATTCCTTCTTGAAAGGCAAAAATGTACTTGTCACCCTTTATTCGACTCAGAAAGTTCCCTCACAAAGCCGTCCGCTTTGGAGAGGAGAACACACTTTATGGAATCAATTCAAGATGAGACCCTGTTCATATTTAAGGGCTCGAAAGAAAACCGGAAGTTCACCTTCCAACAGCAAAGGGGACTTGACTTCCCTGAAGCAACCCCAGCGAGTTCCTGAGGTCCCCGTCGCAACTCGAGAAGCACAACCAGCTTCCCGCCGCAACTCGAGAAACACCCCAAAATTATCCCCTCAATGCGAGATGAGGAAATTTCGTGATGCAGAATCTCAAGAGAAATACCACATTCCCTCTTGAAATGCAAAAAGGTACTTGACACCTTTTATTCGACTCAGAAAGTTCCCTCACACAGTAGAATTTGAGATGAGCCCCTGTTTTCATTTAAGGGCTGGAGAGGAAACCGGAAGTTCCCCTTCCAACACCAAAGCGGACCTGACTTCCCTGAAGCAACCCCAGCGAGTTCCTGAGGTCCACGTCGCAACTCGAGAAGCACAACCAGTTTCCTGCCGCAGCTCGAAAAACATCCCCAAATTATCCCCTCAATGAGAGATGATGAAATATTGCAATGCAGAATCTCAAGAGAAATCCACATTCCCTCTTGAAAGGCAAAAATTTACTTGACACCCTTTATTCGACTCAGAAAGTTCTCTCACACAGCCGTCCCCTTTGAAGAGGAGAAAACACTTTATGGACTCAACTCCAGATGAGCCCCTGTTCACATTTAAGGGATCGAGAGGAAACCGGATTTTCCCCTTCCAACACCAAAGGGGACCTGAATTCGCTGAAGCAACCCCAGCGAGTCTGGAGGTCCTTGTCGCAACTCGAAAAGCATCCCCAGATTCCCGCCGCAACACGAGAAACACCCCAAAATTATCCCCTCAATGCGAGAGGAGGAAATTTTGTGATGCAGAATCTCAACAGAAATATCACATTCCTTCTTCAAAGGCAAAAATGTACTTGTCACCCTTTATTCGACTCAGAAAGTTCCCTCACATAGCCGTCCGCTTTGGAGAGGAGAACACACTTTATGGACTCAATTCTAGTTGAGCCCCTGTTCACATTTAAGGGCTCGAGAAAAAACCGAAATTTCCCCTTCCAACACCAATGGGGTCCTGAATTCCCTGAAGCAACCCCAGCGAGTTCCTTAGGTCCCCTTCACAACTCGAGAAGCACCCCCAGCTTCCTGCTGCAACTCGAGAATCACCCTAAAATTATCCCCTCAATGCGAGATGAGGAAATTTTGCGATGCAGAATCTCAAGAGAAATACCACATTCCATCTTGAAAGGCAAGAAGTACTTGACACCCTTTATTCGACTCAGAATGTTCCCTCACACAACCGTCCCCATTGGAGAGGAGAACACACTTTATGGACTCAATTCGAGATGAGTTCCTGTTCACAATTAAGGGCTCGTGAGGAATCCGGAAGTTCCCCTTCCAACACCAAAAGGGACCTGACTTCCCTGAAGGAAACCCAGCGAGTTCCTGAGGTCACGGTCACAATTTGAGTAGCATCCCCAGCTTCCCGCCGCAAATCGAGAAACACCCCAAAATTATCCCCTCAATGCGAGATGAGGAAATTTTGCGATGCAGAATCTCAAGAGAAATACCACATTCCATCTTGAAAGGCAAAAAGTACTTGACACCCTTTATTCGACTCAGAATGTTCCCTCACACAGCCGTCCCCATTGGAGAGGAGAACACACTTTATGTACTCAATTCGAGATCAGTTCCTGTTCACAATTAAGGGCTCGAGAGGGAACTGGAAGTTCCCGTTCCAACACCAAAGGGGACCTGACTTCCCTGAAGCAACCGCAGCGTGTTCCTGAGGTCCCCGTCACAAGTCGAGAAGCACCCCCAGCTTCCCGCTGCAACTCGAGAATCACCCCAAAATTATCCCCTCAATGCGATGTGAGGAAATATTGCGTTGCAGAATCTCAAGAGAAATACCACATTCCATCTTGAAAGGCAAAATGGTTCTTGACACCCTTTATTCGACTCAGAATGTTCCCTCACACAGCCGTGCGCTTTGGAGAGGAGAACACACTTTATGAACTCAATTCGAGATGAGCCCCTGTTCACATTTAAGGGCTCGAGAAGAAACCGGAATTCCCCTTCCAACACCAAAGGAGACCTGACTTCCCTGAAGCAACCCCAGCCAGTTCCTGAGGTCCCCGTCACAAGTCGACAAGCACACCCAGCTTCCAGCCGAAACTCGAGAAACAACCCAAAATTATCCCCTCAATGCGAGAGGAGGAAATTTTGCGATGCAGAATCTCAAGAGAAATACCACATTCCCTCTTGAAAGGCAAAAAGATACTTAAAACCTTTTTTCGACTCAGAAAGTTCCCTCACACAGCCGTGCCCTACTGAGAGGAGAACACACTTTATCGACTCAATTTGAGATGAGCCCCTGTTCACAATTAAAGGCTCGAGAGGGAACCGGAAGTTCCCCTTCCAACAACAAAGGGGACCTGACTTCCCTGAAGCATCCCAGGGAGTTACGGACGTCCCCTTCGCAACTCGAGAAGGACCCCCAGCTTCCCGCAGTAACTCTAGAAACACACCAAAATTATCCCCTCAATGCGAGATGAGGAAATTTTGCGATGCAGCATCTCAAGAAAAATACCACATTTCCTCTTGAAAGGCAAAAAGGTATTTGACACCCTTTTTTCGACTCAGAAAGTTCCCTCACACATCTGTCCCCTTTGGAGAGGAGAACACACTTTATGGACTCCATTCGAGATGAGCCCCTGTTCACATTTAAGGGCTCTTGAGGAAACCAGAAGTTCCCCTTTCAACACCAAAGGGGACCTGACTTCCCTAATGTAACCCCAGCGAGTTCCTGAGGTCCCCTAGGCAACTCGGGAAGCACTCCCAGGTTCTAGCCGCAACTCGAGAAACACCAAAAATTATCCCCTCAATGCGAGAGGAGGAATTTTTTCGATGCAGAATCTCAAGAGAAATACCACATTCCCTCTTGAAAGGCAAAAAGGTACTTGACAGTCTTTATTCGACTCAGAAAGTTCCCTCACACAGCCGTCCCCTTTGGAGCGGAGAACACACTTTATGAACTCAATACGAGATGAGCCCCTTTTCACATTTAAGGGCTCGAGAGGAACAGGATGTTCCGCTTCCATCACCAAAGGGGACCTGACTTCCCTGATGCAACCCCAGCGGGTTCCTTAGGTCTCCGTTGCAAGTCGAGGAGCACCCCCATCTTCCCGCCGCAACTCGAGAAACACCCCAAAATAATCCCCTCAATGCGAGAGGAGGAAATTTTGCAATGCAGAATCTCAAGAGAAATACCACAGTCCCTCTTGAAAGGCAAAAAGGTCCTTGACACCCTTTATTCGACTCAGAAAGTTCCCTCACACAGCCTTCCCATTTGGAGAGGAGAAAACACTTTATGGACTCATTCGAGATGAGACCCTGTTCACAATTAAGGGCTCGAGCGGAAACCGGAAGTTCCCCTTTCAACACCAAATGGGACCTGACTTCCCTGAAGCAACCAAGAGGAGTTGCTTAGGTCCCTGTCGCAACTCGAGAAGCACTCCCAGCTTGCCGCCGCAACTCTAGAAACACCCCAAAATTATCCGCTCAAAGCGAGATGAGGAAATTTTGCGATGGAGAATCTCAAGAGAAATACCACATTCCATCTTGAAAGGCAAAAAGGTACTTGAGAGTCTTTAATCGACTCAGAAAGTTCACTCACTCAGCCGTCCCCATTGGAGAGGAGAACACACTTTATGGACTGAAATCGAGAAGAGCTAATATTCCCATTTAACGGCTTGAGAGTAATCCGGAAGTTCCCCTTCCAACACCAAAGGGGACTTGACTTCACTGAAGCAAGTGAGTGAGTTCCTAAGGTCCCCGTCACAACTCGAGAAGTAATCACTGCTTCCGCCGGCAAATTGACCAACACCACAAAATTATCCCCTCAATTCGAGAAGAGGTCATTTTGCGCTGAAGATCTGAAGAGAATTCCCACATTCCCGCTTGAAAGGCAAAAGGGTACTTGACACTCTTTATGCGATTCAGAAAGTTTCCTCACACAGCCGTCCCCATTGGAGAGGAGAACACACTTTATGGACTCAATTCGAGTTGAGGACCTATTCTCATTTAACGGCTCCAGAGTAAACCGGGAGTTCCGTTCCAACAAAAAAGGGGACCTGCCTTCCCTGAAGAAACCCGAGAGATTTCCTGAGGTCCCCGTCGCAACTCGAGAAACAATACAAAATTATCCCCTCAATACGAGATGAGGAAATTTTACGTTGCAGAATCTCAAGAGAAATACCACATTACCTCTTGAAAGTCAAAAGGGTACTTGACACCCTTTATACGACTCAGAAATTTCACTAACATCAGTCCCCATTGGAGAGGAGAACACACGTTCTGGACTCAGTTCGAGATGAGACCCTATTCCCATTTAACGGCTCGAGAGTAAACCGGAAGTTCCCATTCCAACACCAAAGGGGACCTGACTTCCCTGATGAAACCCAAGCGAGTTCCTGAGGTCCCCGTCGAAACTTGAAAAGTACGCACATCTTCACTTCGCAACTGAGAAACACTGAAAATTATCCCCTAATGCGAGATGAGGAAAATATACGCTGCAGAATCTCAAGAGAAATACCACATTCACTCTTGAAAGGCAAAAGGGTACTTGACTCCCTTTATGTGACTCAGAAATTTCACTAATGTCAGTTCCCACTGGAGAGGAGAACACACCTTATGGACTCAATTTGAGATGAGGTCCTATCCCCAATTAACGGCTCGAGAGTAAACCGGAAGTTCCCCTTCCAACTCAAAAGGGGACCTGCCCTCCCTGAATCATCCTGAACGAGTTTCTGAGGTCCCCGTCGCAACTCGAGAAGTACCCCCTGCTTCCCGCCCAAACTCGAGAAACACCACAAAATTATCCCCTCAATGCGAGATGAGGTAATTTTGCGCTACAGAATCTTAAGACAATTCCCGCATTCCCGATTGAAAGGCAAAAGGGTACTTGACACACTTTATGCCACTCAGAAAGTTCCCTAATATCTGTCCCCATTGGAGAGGAGAACACACCTTATGGACTCAAATAGAGAATAGGCCCTATTCCCATTAAAGGGCTCGAGAGTAATCCGGAATTTCCCCTTCAAGCACAAAAGGGGACCTGACTTCCCTGAAGCAACTCGAGTGAGTTCCTGAGGTCCCCTCGCAACTGGAGAAGTACCCCCAGCTTCCCGCCGCAATTCGAGATACAGCATAAAATTATCCACTCAATGCGAGATGAAATTTTGTGCTACAGAATCTAAAGAGAAATACCACATTCCCGCTTGAAACGCAAAAGGGTACTTGACTCCCCTTAAGCAACTCAGGATGGTCACTAAAAACCGTCCTTATTGGAGAGGAGAACACATTTTATGGACTCGAGAAGAGGCCCTATTCCCACTAAAGTGCTCGAGAGTAATCCGGAAGTTCCCTTACAGCAAAAAAGGGGACCTGACTTCCCTGAAGTAACTCAAGTGAGTTCCTGTGGTTCCGTCGCAACTGGAGAAGTACCCCCAGGTTCCCGCCGCAATTCCAGAAACACCACAAAATTATCCCCTCAATGCGAGTTGAGGAAATTTTGTCCTGCAGAATCCCACGAGAAATCCCACATTCCCGGTTGACAGGCAAAAGGGTACTTGACTCTCTTTAGACGACTAAGAATGGCCCCTAAAACCGTCCTCATTTGAGAGGAGAACACAATTTATGGACTCAAAACGAGAAGAGGCAATATTCCTATTTAACGGCTCAAGAGATATCCGGAAGTTCCCCTATCAACACAAAAGGGGACTTGACTTCCCTGAAGAAACCGGAGCGAGTTCCTGAGGTCTCCGTCGCAACTCGAAATGTACCCCCTGCTTCCCACCGCAACTCAAGAAACACCACAAAATTGTCCCATCAATGAGAGATGGGGTAATTTTGCGCTGCAGAATCTCAAGATAAATCGCCCATTCCCGCTTGAAAGGCAAAAGTGTACTTGACAAATTTTATGCCACTCAGAAATTTCCCTAATACCCGTCTCCAATGGAGAGAAGAACACAATTTATGGACTCAATTCGAGAACAGGCCCTATTCCCATTAAAGGGGTCGAGAGTAATCCAGAAGTTCCCCTTCCAGCACAAAAGGGGACCTGGCTTCCCTGCAGTAACTCGAATGATTTCCTGAGGTCCCCTACGCAACTCGAGAAGTACCCCTAGCTTCCCTCCGCAATACGAGAAACACCACAATATTATTCCCTCAATGAGACATGAGGAAATTTTGCGCTGCATAATCTCAAGAGAAATCCCACATTCCAGCTTGAAAGGCAAAAGGGGACTTGACTCCCTTTAGGCGACTCAGAATGATCCCTAACATCCATCCTCAGTGGAGAGGATAACACAATATATGGACTTAAATCGAGAAGAGGCAATATTCCCATTTAACAGCTCGGGAGTAATCCGGAAATTTCCCTTCCGACATAAAGGGGACTTGACTTCCCTGAAGCAACCCAAGGGATTTCCTGAGTTCCCCGTCGCAACTCGAGACGTACAACCTGCTTCCTGCCTCAATTCGAGAAACACCACAAAATTATGCTCTCAATGTGAGATGAGGTAATTTTGCCCTGCAGAATCTCAAGAGAAATCCCACATTCCAGCTTGAGGCAAAAGGGTACTTGACATCCTTTAGGCGACTCAGAATGGTCCCTAACATCCGTCTTCAGTGTAGAGGGGAACACACTTTATGGACTGAAATCGAGAAGAGCTAATATTCCCATTTAACGGCTCGAGGGTAATCCGGAAGTTCCCCTTCCAACACCAAAGGGGACTTGACTTCACTGAAGCATGTGAGTGAGTTTCTGAGGTCCCCGTCGCAACTCGAGAAGTAATCACTGCTTCCGCCGGCAACTTGACCAACACCACAAAATTATCCCCTCAATTCGAGATGAGGTTATTTTTCGCTGCAGATGTGAAGAGAATTCCCACATTCCCGCTTGAAAGGCAAAAGGGTACTTGACTTCCTTTAAGTCCCTCAGAAAGTTCCCTAAAATCCATCCCCATTGGAGAGGAGAACACACTTTATGGACTCAACTGGAGAAGAGGCCCTGTTACATTTAAAGGGTTTGAGAGTAATCCGGAAGTTCCCCTTCCAGCACAAAAGGTGAAATGACTGCCCTGAAGTAACTCGAGTGAATACCTGAGGTCCCTGTCGCAACTACAGAAATACCCCCAGCTTCCCGCCAAATTCGAGAAACACCACAAAACTATCCCTTCAAGGCCAGATGAGGAAATTTTACGCTGCAGAATCTCAAGATAAATCCCACATTCCAGCTTGAAAGGCAAAAGGGTACTTGACTCCCTTATAGGACTCAGTATGTTCCCTAATATCTGTCCTCAGTGGAGAGGAGAAAACACTTTATGGACTCAAATCGAGAAGAGGCAATATTGCCATTTAATGGCTCCAGAGTAACCCGGATATTGCCTTCCAGCACAAAAGCGGACCTGACTTCCCTTAAGAAACTCGAGTGAATTCCTGAGGTCCCCGTCGCAAGTCGAGAAGCACTCCCAGGTTTCCACCGCAACTCGAGAAATACCACAAAATTATACCCTCAATGCGAGATGAGGAAATTTTGTCATGCAGAATCTCAAGAGAAATACCACATTCCCTCTTGAAAGGCAAAAAGGTACTTGACACCCTTTATTCGACTTAGAAAGTTCCCTCACACAGCCGCCCTTTTTAGAGGAGAACACACTTTATGGACTCAATTCGAGATGAGCCCCTGTGCACATTTAAGGGCTCGAGATGAAACCGGATGTTCCCCTTCCAACATCAAAGGGGAGCTGACTTCCCTGAAGAAACTCCAGAGAGTTCCTGAGGTTTCCGAGGCAACACGAGAAGCACCCCCAGCTTCCCGCCGCCACTCTAGAAACACAACAAAATTATCCCCTCAATGCGAGATGAGGAAATTTTGCGATGCCGAATCTCAAGAGAAATACCACATTCCCTCTTGAAAGGCAAAAACCTACTGGACACCCTTTATTCGACTCAGAAAGTTCTCTCACACAGCCATCCCCATTGGAGAGGAGAACACACATTAAGGACTCAATTCGAGATGAGCTCCTGTTCACATTTAAGGGATTGAGAGGAAACCAGAATTTCCCTTTGCAACACCAAAGCGGACCTGACTTCCCTGAAGCAACCCCAGTGAGTTCCTGAGGTCCCCGTCGCAACTCGAGAAGCACCCCCAGCTTCCCGCCGCAAGTCGAGAAACACCACAATATTAACTCCTCAATGCGAGATGAGGAAATTTTGCGATGCAGAATCTCAAGAGAAATACCAATTCCCTCTTGAAAGGCAAAAAGGTACTGGACACCCTTTATTCGACTCAGAAAGTTGCCTCAAACAACCGTCCCCTTTGAGAGGAGAATACACTTTATGGACTCAATTCCAGATGAGCTCCTGTTCTAATTTAAGGGCTCAAGAGGAAACCATAAGTTCCCCTTCGAACACCAAATGGGAACTGCCTCCTTGAACCAAAGCCAGCGAGTTCCTGAGAACCCTGTCGCAACTCGAGAAGCACCCCCAAATTATCCCCTCAATGTGAGATGAGGAAATTTTGCCATGCAGAATCTCAAGAGAAATACAACATTCCCTTTTGAAAGGCAAAAACGTACTTGACAGTCTTAATCGACTCAGAAAGTTCCCTCACACTGCCGACCACTTTGGAGAGGAGAACACACTTAATTGGCTCAATTGGAGATGAGTCCCTGTTCACATTAAGGGCTCGAGAGGAAACTGGATGTTCCCGTTTCAACACAAAAGGGGATCTGACTTCCATGAAGTAACCCCAGCGAGTTCCTGAAATACCCGTCCCAACTGGAGAAGCACCCCCAGCTTCCCGCCGCAACTCGAGAAACACCACAAAATTATCCCCTCAATGCGAGATGAGGAAATTTTGCGATGCAGAATCTCAAGGGAAATACCACCTTCCCTCTTGAAAGGCAATAAGGTACTTGACACCCTTTATTCGACTCAGAAAGTTCCCTCACACTGCCGAACCCTTTGGAGAGGAGAACACACTTAATGGACTCAATTCGAGTTGAGACCCTGTTCACTGTATAGAAAACCGGAAGTTCCCGTTCCAGCACAAAAGAGGACCTGACTTCCCTGAAGCAACCCCAGCGAGTTCCTGAGGTCCCCGTCGCAACTGGAGAAGCAAAACCAGCTTCCCACCGCAACTCGAGAAACACAACAAAATTATCCCCTCAATGCGAGAGGAGGAAATTTTGCGATGCAGAATCTCAAGAGAATTACCACATTCCCTCTTGAAAGGCAAAATGTTCTTGACACCCTTTATTCGACTCAGAAAGTTCCCTGACACAGCCGTTCCCTTTGGAGAGCAAAACACAATATTTGGAATCAATTCGAGATGAGACCCTGTTTACATTTAAGGGCTAGAGAGGAAACCGGAAGTTCTCCTTCCAACAAGAAAGCGGACCTGATTTCCCTGAAGCAACCCTAGCGATTTCGTGAGGTCCCCGTCGCAACTAGAGAAGCACCTCCAGCTTCCCGCCGCAACGCGAGAAACACCACAGAGTTATTCCCTCAATGCGAGAAGAGGAAATTTTGCGATGCAGAATCTCAAGAGAAATACCACATTTCCTCATGAAAAGCAAAAAGATACTCGACACCCTTTATTTGACTCAGAAAGTTCCCACACACATCTGTCCCCTTTGGAGAGGAGAACACACTTTATGGACTCAATTCGAGATGAGCCCCTGTTCATATTTAAGGGCTCGAGAGGAGACAGGAAGTTCCCCTTCAAACACCAAAGGGGAACTTAATTCCCTGAAGCAACCCCAGCGAGTTTCTGAGGTCCTCGTCGCAACTCGAGAAGCACCCCCAGCTTCCCGCCGCAACACGAGAAACAGCCCAAAATTATACCCTCCAAGCGAGATGAGGAAATTTTGCGATGCAGAATCTCAAGAGAAACACCACATTACCTCTTGAAAGGCAAAACGGTACTTGACACCCTTTATTCGACTCAGAAAGTTCCCTCACACAACCGTCCGCTTTGGAGAGGGGAACACATTTTATGGACTCAATTCGAGATGAGCCCCTGTTCACATTTAAGAGCTAGAGAGGAAACCGGAAGTTCTCCTTCCAACACCAAAGGGGACCTGACTTCCCTTAAGTAACCCCAGCGAGTTCCTGAGGTCCCCGTCGCAACTCGAGAAGCACACCCAGCTTTCCGCCGCAACTCGAGAAACACCCCAAAATTATCTCCTCAATGCTAGATGAGGAAATTTCGCGATGAAGAATCTCAAGAGAAATACCTCATTCCCTCTTGAAAGGAAAAATGGTACTTGACACCCTTTATTCGACTCAGAAAGTTCCCTCACACAGCCGTCCCCTTTGAGACGAGAAGACACTTTTTGGACTCAATTCGAGATGAGCCCCTGTTCATTTTTAAGGGCTCGAGAGGAAACCGGAAGTTCCCCGTCCAACTCCAAAGGGGAGCTGACTTCCCTGAAGCCATCCCAGCGAGTTCCAGAGGTCCCTGTCGCAACTCAAGAAGCACACCCAGCTTCCCAACGCAACTCGAGAAACACCCCAAAATTATCCCCTCAATGTGAGATGAGGAAATTTTGCGATGCAGAATCTCAAGAGAAATACCACATTCCATCTTGAAAGGCAAAAAGGTACTTGAAAACTTTATTCGACTCAGAAAGTTCCGTCACACAGCCGTCCCCTTTGGAGTGGAGAACACACTTTATGGACTCATTTCGATATGAGCCCTTGTTCACATTTAAGGGCTCTAGAGGAAACCGGAAGTTACCCTTCCAATACCAAAGGGGAACTGACTTCCCTGAAGCAACACGAGCGAGTTCCTGAGGTCCCCGTCGCAACTCGAGAAGTACCCCCAGCTTCCCGCCGCAACTCGAGAAACACCCCAAAATTATCCCCTCAATGCGACATGAGGAAATTTTGCAAGGCAGAATCTAAACAGAAATACCACATTCTTTCTTGAAAGGCAAAAAGGTACTTGAAACCCTTTTTTCGACTCAGAAATTTCCCTTACACAGCCGTCCCCTTTGAGAGGAGAACACACTTTATGGACTCAATTCTAGATGAGCCCCAGTTCATATTTAAGGGCTCGAGAGGAAACCGGAAGTACCCCTTGCAGCACCAAAGGGGACCTGAATTCCCAGAAGCAACCCGAGGGAGTTTGTAAGGTCTCCGTCGCAAATCGATAAGTACCCCAAGCTTCCCGCCGAAATTCGAGAAACACCACAAAATTATCCCCTCAATGAGAGAGGAGGAAATTTTGCGATGCAGCATCTGAAGAGAAATACCACATTCCCTCTTGAAAGGCAAAAAGGTACTTGAAACCCTTTATTCGACTCAGAACGTTCCCTCACACAGCCCTACCCATTGGAGAGGAGAACACACTTTATGGACTCAATTCGAGATGAGCCCCTGTTCACATTTAAGGGCTCGAGAGCAAAGCGGAAGTTCCCCTTCCAACACCAAAGGGGACCTGACTTCCCTGAAGCAACCCGAGCGAGTTGCTGAGGTCCCCGTAGCAAGTCGAGAAGTACCCCCAGCTTCCGGCGGCAAATCGAGAAACACAACAAAATTATCCCCTCAATGCGAGAGGAGGAAATTTTTCGATGCAGAAACTCAAGAGAAATACCACATTCCCTCCTGAAAGGCAAAAAGGTACTTGACACCCTTTATTCGACACAGAAAGCTTCCTCACACAGCCGTCCACTTGGAGAAGAGAACACACTTTATGGACTCAATTCGAGATGAGCCCCTGTTCATATTTAAGGGATCGAGAGGAAATCAGAAGTTCCCCTTCCAACAACAAAGGGGACTTGACTTCCCTGAAGCAACCCGAGCGAGTTCCTGAGATCCCCATCGCAACTCGAGAAGTAACCCCAGCTTCCCTCCGCAACTCGAGAAACACCACAAAATTATCCCCTCAATGGGAGAGGAGGAAATTTGCGATGCAGAATCTCAAGAGAAATACCAAATTCCCTCTTGAAAGGCAAAAAGGTACTTGACACCCTTTATTCGACTCAGAAAATTCCCTCACACAGCCCTACAAATTGGAGAAGAGAACACACTTTATGGACTCAATTCGAGAAGAGCCCCTTTTCATATTTAAGCGCTGGAGAGCAAACTGGAAGTTCCCCTTCCAACACCAAAAGGGACCTGACTTCCCTGAAGCAACCCGAATGAGTTCCAGAGGTCCCCGTCGCAACTCTAGAAGTACCCCCAGCTTCCCGCCGCAACTCGAGAAACACCACAAAATTATCCCCTCAATGCGAGAGGAGGAAATTTTGCGATGCAGAATCTCAAGAGAAATACCACATTCCCTCTTGAAAGGTAAAAAGATACTTGACACACTTTATACGACTTAGAAAGTTCCCTCACACAGCTGTCCACTTCGAGAGGAGAACAAACTTTATGGACTCATTTCGAGATGAGCCCCTGTTCACAGTTAAGAGCTCGAGAGGAAAGCGGAAATTCATCTTCCAACACCAAACGGGACCTGACTTCCCTGAAGCGACCCGATCGAGCTCCTGAGGTCCACGTCGCAACTCGAGAAGTACCCCCATTTTCCCGCCACAACTTGAGAAACACAACAAAATTATCCCCTCAATGCGACAGGAGGAAATTTTGCGATGCAGAATCTCAAGAGAAATACCACATTCCCTCTTGAAAGGCAAAAAGGTACTTGACACCCTTTATTCGACTCAGAAAGTTCCCTTAAACTGCCGTTCCCATTTGAGATGAGAACACACTTTATGGACTCAATTCGAGGTAAGCCCCTGTTCACATTTAAGGGCTCGAGAGGAAACCGGATGTTCCCCTTCCAACACCAAAGGGGACCTGACCTCCCTGAGGCAACCCCAGCGAGTTCCTGAGGTCCCCGTCGCAACTCGAGAAGTACCCCCAGCTTCCCGCCGAAACTCGAGAAACACCCCAAAATTATCCCCTCAATGCGAGAGGAGGAAATTTTGCGATGCAGAATCTCAAGAGAAATACCACATTCCCTCTTGAAAGGCAAAAAGTTACTTGACACCCTTTATTCGACTCAGAATGTTCACTCACACAGCCCTACCCATTGGAGAAGAGAACACACTTTATGGACTCAATACGAGGTGAGCCCTTGTTCACATTTAAGGGCTCGAGACCAAAGCGGAAGTGCCCCTTACAACACCAATGGGGACCTGACATCCCTGAAGCAACCCGAGCGAGTTCCTGAGGTCCCTGTCGCAACTTGAAAGTACCCCCATCTTCCCGCCACAACTCGAGAAACACCCCAAAATTATCCCCTCAATGCGAGAGGAGGAAATTTTTCGATGCAGAAGCTCACGACAAATACCACAATCCCTTTTGAAAGGCAAAAAGGTACTTGACACCCTTTTTTTGACTCAGAAAGTTCCCTCACTCAGCCGTCCCCACTGGAGTGGTGAACACACTTTATGGACTCAATTCGAGATGAACCCCTGTTCATATTTAAGGGCTCCAGAGCAAACCGGTAGCTAACCTTCCAACACCAAAGGTGCCCTGACTTCCCTGAAGCAACCCGAGCGAGTTCCTGAGGTCCCCATCGCAACTCGAGAAGTACCCCCAGCTTCCCTCCGCAACTCGAGAAACACAACAAAATTATCCCCTCAAGCGAAATGAGGCAATTTTGCGGTGCTGAATCTCAAGAGAAATACCGCATTCCCTCTTGAAAGGCAAAAAAGTACTTGACACCCTTTAATCGACACAGAAATTTCCCTCAAAGAGCCGTGCCCTTTGGAGAGGAGAACACATTTTATGGACTCAGTTCGAGATGAGCCCCTGTTCACACTTAAGTGCTCGAGAGCAAAGCGGAAGTTCCCCTTCCAACACCAAATGGGACCTGACTTCCATGAAGAAACCTGAGCGAGTTCCTGAGGTCCCGGTCGCAACACGAGAGGTACCCCCAGCTTCCCGCCGCAACTCATGAAACACCACAGAATTATCCCCTCAATGCGAGAGGGGGAAATTTTTCGATGCAGAAGCTCTAGAGAAACACCACATTACCTCTTGAAAGGCAAAACGGTACTTGACACCCTTTATTCGACTGAGAAAGTTCCTTCACTCAGCCCTACCCATTTGAGAGGAGAACACACTTCACGCACTCATTCCGAGATGAGCCCCTGCTCACATTTAAGGGCTCGAGAGCAAACAGGAAGTTTCCCTTCCAACACCAAAGGGGACCTGACTTCCCTGAAGCAACCCGAGCGAGTTTCTGAGGTCCCCGTCGCAACTCAAGAAGTACGCCCAGCTTCCCACCGCAACTCGAGAAATACCACAAAATTATCCTTTCAATGCGAGAGGAGGAAATTTTGCGATGCAGAAGCTCAAGAGAAATACCACATTCCCCCTTGAAAGGCAAAAAGGTACTTGACACCCTTTATTCGACTCAGCAAGTTCCCTCACACAGCCGTCCAGTTGGAGAGGAGAACACACTTTATGGACTCAATTCGAGATGAGCCCCTGTTCCCAATTAAGGGCTCGAGAGCAAAGCGGAAGTTCCCCTTCCAACACCAAAGGGGACCTGACTTCCCTGAAGCAACCCGAGCGAGTTCCTGAGGTCCCCATCGCAACTCGAGAATTACCCCCATCTCCTCGTCACAACTCGAGAAACACCACAAAATTATCCCCTCAATGCGAGAGGAGGAAATTTTGCGATGCAGAATCTCAATAGAAGTACCACATTCCCTCTTGAAAGACAAAAAGGTAGTTGATACCCTTTATTTTACTCAGAAATTCCCTCACGATACGCGAGAAACGCCCGACTCCGGCGGCGCAGACGCGAGAGATGCCCGACTCTGGCCGCGCAGACGCGAGAGATGCCCGGTTCCGGCACAACCGACCACGTGCAGAATCGTGGCTGAGAGGAGCTGCCCCGTGCTCAGGGTTAGGGCCTTGGCTGCGAGGAGCTGTACCACGTCCAGGAGGCCGTCGCTGCTTGGGCACCGGAGGGCCGAGAGGAGCTGCTCCACATTCGGAACAGGAGGGGCGGCCTTGAGGAGATACCCCTCGTCCAAGGTAAGGTACAGCGGCTGCACCTTGCTGGAGCAGCTGGGAAGAGATACTCCATGACCAAGTGGAATATAAGAATCCAGTGTTCTGGGGAGGCAGGAACAAGATGGCAGAGGGATAAGACGGCGAGACCACTTTCTCCCCCACAAATTCATCAAAAGTACATTTGACCGCAGAATAAAGTCCACAAAACAACTTCTGAATACTGGCAGAGGACATCAGGCTCCCAGAAAAGCAGTCCATTGTCTTCTAAAGGAGAGAGAAGAAATCCAGCTCCACCCAACAGAACACCGACACATGCTTCCCTAACCAGGGAACTCGGACAAGTCACCCGTCCAACCCCACACACAGCGAAGAAACTACATAATAAAGAGAACTCCACAAACTACAAGAAGAGGGAAAGGCCACCCCAAGCAAAGCAATATAAGCAAGATGAAGAGGCAGAGAAATACCCAGCAAGTAAAGGAACAAGATAATTGCCCACCAACACAAACAAAAGAGAAGTTATAGGGAATTTACCTGATAAAGAATTTCAAATTTTGATGGAGAAAATGATTCAAAATCTTGAAAGCAAAATGGAGTTACAGATAAATAACCTGGAGAAAAGGATTGAGAAGATGGAAGAAAGGTTTAAGAAGGACTTAGAAGAAATAAAAAAGAGTCAATATACAATGAATAATGCAATAGATGAGATCAGAAACACTCTGGAGGGAACAAACAGTAGAATAACAGAGGCAGAAGACAGGATAAGCGAACTAGAAGATAGAATTGTAGAAATAAATGAAACAGAGAGGAAAAAAGAAAAACGAATTAAAAGAAATGAGGACAATATTAGAGACCTCTGGGACAATGTTAAACGCTCCAACATTCGAATCATAGGAGTTCCAGAAGAAGAAGACAAAAAGAAAGACCATGAGAGAATACTTGAGGAGATAATAGTTGAAAACTTCCCTAAAATGGGGAAAGAAATAATCACCCAAGTCCAAGAAACCCAGAGAGTCCCCAACAGGATAAACCCAAGGCGAAATACTCCAAGACATATATTAATCAAATTAACAAAGATCAAACACAAAGAACAAATATTAAAAGCAGCAAGGGAAAAGCAGCAAATAACACATAAGGGGATTCCCATAAGGATAACAGCTGATCTTTCAACAGAAACTCTTCAGGCCAGAAGGGAATGGCAAGACATACTTAAAGTGATGAAAGAAAATACCCTACAGCCCAGATTACTATACCCAGCAAGGATCTCATTCAAATATGAAGGAGAAATCAAAAGCTTTACAGACAAGCAAAAGCTGAGGGAATTCAGCATCACCAAACCAGCTCTCAACAAATGCTAAAGGATCTTCTATAGACAGGAAACACAGAAAGAGTGTATAAACTTGAACCCAAAGCAATAAAGAAAATGGCTACGGGATCGTACTTATCAATAATTACCTTAAATGTAAATGGGTTGAAATTTTAAAAAAGGCTAGGAAACAATTCTCATAGCCATCAACAGTTCAGTGTTGATTTCATGAATAGTTTTTAAAGTTTGGGACAAACTGTAGTTTTTGCTATTTGAAGTACTATTTTTAATTGGCATATTACGATGTAACATTGGTCTTCATTTCCAACTTAAAACACCTAAAAATGCCTAACAGGTTTTTAGATTTGTGAATTTTAATTGAAATGTATTTTACGATGTTACCAAACCTGCAGAAATATTGAAATATTTCAGAGAACTTATTCACTGTACATTTATTTTATTTATAAAAGATATGAACTGTAGAAAGTTTTACTTGTTGGGTCAAATGCTTGTTGCTTCAAATGATTGTTGCATTTGAAGTGCTAGTTACAAGAAAATTAAATACCTTCAAACTATAAATGTTAAAAATAAATAAATAAATAAAACAAAACAACAACAAAAAAAGAAAGTTCCCTCAAACAGCCGTCCACTTGGAGAGGAGAACACACTATATGGACTCAATTCAAGATGAGCCCCTGTTCACATTTAAGGGCTCGAGAGGAAACCGGAAGTTCCCCTTCCAACACCAAAGGGGAACTGACTTCCCTGAAGCAACCCCAGCGAGTTCCTGAGGTCCCCGTCGCAACTCGAGAAGTACCCCCAGCTTCCCACCGAAACTCGAGAAACACCACAAAATTATCCCCTCAATGCGAGAGGAGGTCATTTTGCACTGGGGAATCTCAAGAGAATTCCAAAATTCCTGCCGAAAGGCAAAAGTGTACTTGAAACACTTTATGTCTCTCAGAAAGTTTTGTAACATAGGTCCCCTTGGAGAGGAGAATACACTTTATGGACTCAACTCCAGAAGAGGCCCTATTCCCATTAAAGGGCTCGAGAGTAACCGGAAGTTCCCTTCCAGCACAAAAGGGGACCTGACTTCCCTGAACTATATCGAATGAGTTCCTGATGTCCCTGTCACAACTAAAGAAGTACCCCCAGCTTCCCGCCGCAATTCGAGAAACACCACAAAATTATCCCCTCAGTGCGAGATGAGAAATTTTGCGCTGCACAATCTCAAGAGAATTCCCACCTTCCCGCTTCAAATGCAAAAGGGTACTTGACTCCCATTAGGCGACTCAGAATGGTCCCTAACATCCGTCATCAGTGGACAAGAGAACACACTTTATGGACTCAAATCCAGAAGAGGCAATATTCCCAATTAACGGCTCGAGAGTAATATGGAAGATCCCCTTACAACAAAAAAGGGGTCTTGACTTTCGTGAAGCAACCCGAGCGAGTTACTGAGGTTCCCGTCGCAACTCGAGAAGTACCCCCTGCTTCCCTCCCCAACTCGAGAAACACAACAAAATTATCCCTTCAATGCGAGTTGAGGTAATTTTGCACTGCAGAATCTCAAGAGAAATCCCACATTCCCGCTTGAAAGGCAAAAGGATACTTGACAACCTTTATGCCACTCAGAAAGATCCCGAAATCCATCTCGATTGGAGAGGAGAATACACTTTATGGACTCAACTCGAGAAGAGGCACTATTCCCATTAAAGGGCTCGAGAGTAACCGGAAGTTCCGCTTCCAGCACAAAAGGGGACATGAATTCCCTGAAGTTACTTGAGTGAGTTCCTGAAGTCCCTGTAGCAACTAAAGAAGTACCCCCAGCTTCCCGCCGCAATTCGAGAAACACCACAAAATTATTCCCTCGATGCGAGATGAGGAAATTTTGCGCTGCAGAATCTCAAGAGAAATCCCACATTCCCCCTTGAAAGGCAAAAGGGTACTTGACTACATTTAGGCGACTAAGAGTGATCCCTAACACCGTCCTCAGTGCAGAGGAGAACACATTTTTTGGACTCAAATCGAGAAGAGGCAATATTCCCATTTAACGACTCGAGAGTAATCAGGAAGTTCCTCTTCCAACAGAAAAGTGGACTTGACTTCCCTGAAGCAACCCGAGCAAGTTCCTGAGGTCCCTGTCGCAACTCGAGAAATATCCCCTGCTTCCCGCCACAACTCGAGAAACACCACAAAATTATCCCCTCAATGCGAGATGAGGTAATTTTGCGCTACAGAATCTCAAGAGAAATCCAACATTCCCGCCTTGAAATGCAAAAGGGTACTTAACACACTTTATGTCACTCAGAAAGTTCCTTAACATCCGTCTCCAGTGGAGAAGAGAACAAATTTTAAGGTCTCAAATTGAGAAGAGGCCCTATTCCCATTAAAGGCCTCGAGAGTAATCCGGAAGTTCCCCTTCCAGCACAATAGGGAATCAGACTTCCCTGAAGTAACTTGAGTGAGTTCCTGAGGTCCCCGTCTTAACTCTAGAATTACCCTCAGCTTCCAGCCGCAACTCGAGAAACACCACAAAATTATCCCCTCAATGTGAGATGAGGAAATTTTGCGATGCAGAATCTCAAGGGAAATCCCACATTCCCGCTTGAAAGGCAAAAGGGAACTTGATACACATTATGTCACTCAGAAATTTCCCAAACATCCGTTCCCATTGGAGAGGAGAACACACTTTATGGACTCAATTCGAGAAGAGGCCCTATTCCCATTAAAGGCCTCGAGAGTAATCCGGAAGCTCCCCTTCCAGCAAAAAAGGGGACCTGACTACACTGAAGTAACCCGAGTGACTTCCTGAGGTACCCGTCACAACTCGACAAGTACCCCCTACTTCCCGCCGCAACTTGAGAAACACCAAAAAATTATCCCCTCAATGCGAGATGAGGAAATTTTGCGCTGCAGAATCTCAAGAGAAATCCCACATTCCCGCTTTAAAGGCAAAAAGGTACTTGAAACCCTAGGATGACTCAGAATGGTCCCTAACATCCGTCCTCCGTGGAGAGGAGAACACACTTTATGGACTCAAATTGAGATTAGGCAATATTCCCATTTAACGGCTCGAGAGTAATCCGGAAGTCCCCCTTCCAACACAAAAGGGGACCTGACTTCCCTGAAGTAACCCGAGTGACTTCCTGAGTTCCCCGTTGCAACTCGAGAAATACCCCCTGCTTCCCGCCGCAACTTGAGAAACACCACAAAATTATCCCCTCAATGCGAGATGAGGAAATTTTGCACTGCAGAAGCTCAAGAGAAATCCCACATTCCCGCTTGACAAGTAAAAGGGTATTTGACACACTTTATGCAACTCAGAAAGTTCCCTCACATCCGTATCAATTGGAGAGGAGGACAGACTTTATGGAATCAACTCGAGAAGATGCACTATTCCCATTAAAGGGCTCGAGGGTAATCCGGAAGTTTCCCTTCCAGCACAAAAGGAGACCTGACTTCCCTGAAGTAATTCGAGTGAGTTCCTGAAGTCCCAGTCACAACTCGAGACGTTCCCGAAGCTTCCCGCTGCAATTCGTTAAACACCACAAAATTATCTTCTCAATGAGAGATGAGGAAATTTTGCTCTGCAGAATCACAAGAGAAATCCCACATTCCCGCTTGAATACAAAAAGTGTAGTTGACTCCCTAGGGGAGACGCAGAATTGTCCCTAACATCCGTCCTCAGTGGAGAGGAGAACACACTTTATGAACTCAAATCGGGAAGAGGCAATTTTCCCATTAAACGGCTAGAGAGTAATCTGAAAGTTCCCTTTCCAACACAAAAGGGGACTTGACTTCCCTGAAGAAACCCGAGCGAGCTCCTGAGGTCCCCGTCGCAACTCGAGAAGTACCCCCTGCTTCCCGCCGCAACTCGTGAAACACCACAAAATTATCCCCTCAATTCGAGATGAGGTAATTTAGCGATGCAGAAGCTCAAGGGAAATCCCACATTCCCGCTTGAAAGGCAAAAGGGTACTTGACACACTTTATGCCACTCGGAAAGTTCTCTAACATTCGTCCCCTTTGAAGAGGAGAACACACTTTTTGGACTCAACTCGAGAAGAGGTCCTATTTCCACTGAACGTTTCGAGAGTAATCCCGAAATTCCCCTCCACCACAAAAGGGGACCTAACTTCCCTGAAGCAATACGAGCGAGTTCCTGAAGTCCCCGTCGCAACTCTAGAAGTACACCCTGCTTCCCGCCGCAACTCGACAAAAACCATCAAATTATCCCCTCAATTTGAGATGAGGTAATTTTGCGCTGCAGAATCTCGTGAGAAATCCCACATTCCCTCTTGAAAGGTAAAAGGGTAATTGATACACTTTATGCCACTCAGAAAGTTCCCTAACATCCCTCCCGATTGGAGAGGAGAACAAACATTATGGACTCAACTGGAGAAGAGGCCCTATTCCCAATAAAGTGCTCAAGAGCAATCCGGAAGTCACCCCTTCCAGCGCAAAGGGGACTTGACTTCCCTGAAGTAACTCGATTGAGTTTCTGAGGTCCCCATCGCAACTAGAGAAGTACCCCCAGCTTCCCGCCGGAAGTCGAGGAACAACACAAAATTATCCCCTCAATGCGAGATGAGGAAATTTTGCGCTGCAGAATCTCAAAAGAAATCCCTCATGCCCGCTTGAAAGGCAAAAGGGTACTTGACACACTTTATGCCACTTAGAAAGTTCCCTAACATCCGTCCCCATTGGAGAGGAGAACACACTTTAAGGACTCAACTCGAGAAGAGGTCCTATTCAATTAAAGGGTTCGAGAGTAACCGGAAGTTCCCCTTCCAGTACAAATGGGGACTTGACTTCCCTGAAGTAACGCGAGTGAGTTCCTGAGGTCCCCTTGCAACTCGAGAAGTACCCACAGCTTCCGGCCGCAATTCGAGAAACACCACAAAATTATCCCCTCAGTGCCAGATGAGCAAATTTTGAAATGCAGAATCTTAATAGAAATCCCACATTCCCGCTTGAATATCAAAAGTGTACTTGACTCCTTAGGGGCGACTCTGAATGTTCCCTAATATCTGTCCTCAGTGGAGAGGAGAACATATTTTAAGGGCTCAAATCGAGAAGAGGCAATATTCCCATTTAAGGGCTCGAGAGTAATCTGGAAGTTCCCCTTACAACACAAAAGGGGACTTGACTTCTCTGAAGCAACCCGAGCGAGTTCCTGAGTTCCTGTCGCAACTCGAGAAGTACCCCCTGCTTCCCGCCCCAACTCGAGAAACACCACAAAATTATCCCCTCAATGTGAGATGAGGTAATTTTGCGATGCAGAATCTCAAGGGAAATCCCACATTCCCGCTTGAAAGGCAAAAGGGTAATTGACACACTTTATGCCACTCAGAAAGTTCCCTAACATCCGTCCCCTTTGGAGAGGAGAACACACTTTATGGACTCAACTCGAGAAGAGGTCCTTTTCCTATTAAAGGGCTCGAGAGTAACCTGGAAGTTCCCCTTCCAACATAAAAGGGGACTTGACTTCCCTGAAGCAACCCGAGTGAGTTCCTGAGGTCCCCGTCAAAACTCGAGAGTACCCCCCTGCTTCCCGCTGCAACTCGTGAATCAACACAAAATTATCCCCTCAATGGGAGATGAGGAAATTTTGCGTGGCAGAACGTCAAGAGAAATCCAACATTCCCGCTTGAAAAGCAAAATGTATTTGATATACTTTATGCAACTCAGAAAGTTCCCTCACATCCGTATCAATTGGAGAGGAGAACACACTTTATGGACTCAATTCGAGAAGAGGCACTATTCCCATTAAAGGACTCGAGAGTAATCCGGAAGTTCCCCTTCCAGCACAAAAGGAGACCTGACTTCCCTGAAATAACTCGAGTGAGTTCCTGAAGTCTCAGTTGCATCTCGAGACGTTCCCGAAGCTTCCCGCCGCAATTCGTTAAACACCACAAAATTATCCCCTCAATGAGAGATGAGGAAATTTTGCTCAGCAGAATCACAAGGGAAATCCCACATTCCCGCTTGAATATAAAAAGTGTACTTGACTCCCTAGGGGAGACTCAGAATGGTCCCTAACATCGGTCCTCAGTGGAGAGGTGAACACACTTTATGAACTCAAATCGGGGAGAGGCATTATTCCCATTTAACGGCTCGAGAGTAATCCGGAAGTTCCCTTTCCAACACAAAAGGCGACTTGACTTCCCTGAAGCAACCCGAGCGAGTTCCTGAGGTCCCCTTTGCAACTAGAGAAGAATCCCCTGCTTCCCGCCGCAACTCGTTAAACACCATAAAATTATCCCCTAAATGCGAGATGAGGAAATTTTGCGCTGCAGAATCTCAAGAGAAATCCCACATTCCCGCTTGAAAGGCAAAAGGGTACTTGACTCCCTTTGGCGACTCAGAATGGTCCCTAACATCCGTCCTCATTGGAAAGGAGAACATACTTTATGGACTCAAATCAAGAAGAGGCAATATTCCTATTTAACGGCTCGAGAGGAATCTGGAAGTTCCCCTTCAAACACAAAAGGGGACTTGACTTCCCTGAGGCAACACGAGCGAGTTCCTGAGGTCCCCGTAGCAACCCAAGAAGTACCCCCTGCTTCCCGCCGCAACTCGAGAAACATCACAAAATTATCCCTTCAATGCGAGATGAGGTAATTTTGCGCTGCAGAATCGCAAGAGAATACCACATTCCTCCTTGAAAGCAAAAGGGTACTTAACACACTTTATGCCACTCAGAAAGGTCCCTAACATCCGTCCCGATTGGAGAGGAGAACACACTTTATGGACTCCACTCGAGACGAGGACCTATTCCCATTAAAGGAATCGTGAGTAATCCGGATGTTCCCCATCCAGCACAAAAGGGGACCTGACTTCCCTTGACTAACTCGAGTGAGTTCCTGAGGTCCTCGTTGCAACGTGAAAAGTAGTCCCAGCTTCCAACCTCCATTTGATAAACACTACAAAATTTTCCCCTCAATGCGAGATGAGGAAATTTTGCGCTGTAGAATCTCAAGAGAAATTCCACATACCCGCTTGAAAGGCAAAAGGGTACTTGACAACCTTTATGCGACTGAGAAAGTTCCCTGACACATCCGTCCCCATTGGAGAGGAGAACACACTTTATGGACTCAATTCGAGATGAGCACCTATTCCCATTTAACAGCTCAAGAGGAAACAGGAAGTTCCCCTTCCAGCACAAAAGGGGACCTTACTTTCCTGAAGTAATTAGAGAGTTCCTGAGGTCCCTGTCCAAACTCGAGAAACACCACAAAATTATCCCCTCAATGCGAGATGAGGAAATTTTGCGCTGCAGGGTGTGAAGAGAAATCCCACATTCCAGCTTGAAAGTCAAAAGGGTACTTGACTACCTTTATGCGACTGAGAATGTTCCCTAACATCATTCCTCAGTGGAGAGGAGAATACACTTTATGGACTCAAATCGAAAACAGGCAATATTCCCATTTAATGGCTCGAGAGTAATCTGGAAGTTCCCATTCCAACACAAAAGGGGACTTGACTTCTCTGATGCAACCCGAGCGAGTTCCTGAGGTCCCCGTCGCAACTGGAGAAGTACGCCCTGTTTCCTGCCACAAGTCGAGAAACACCACAAAATTATCTGCTCATGCCCATGATGTAATCTCAAGAGAAATCCCACATTCACGCTTGAAAGGAAAAAGGGTACTTGACACACTTTATGCCACTCAGAAAGTTCCCTAACATCCATTCTCAGTGGAGAGGAGAACACACTTTATGGACTCAAATCGAAAACAGGCAATATTCCCATTTAACGGCTCGAGAGGAATGAGAAAACCCCCCATTCCAACACAAACTAGACTTGACTTCCCTGAAGCAACCCGAGCGAGTTCCTGAGGTACCAGTCGCAACTGGAGAAATACCCGCTGCTTCCTGCCGCAACTCGTGAAACACCAAAAAATTATACCCTCAATGCGAGATGAGGTAATTTTGCGCTGCAGAATCTCAAGAGAAATCCCACATTCCCGCGTGAAAGGCAAAAGGGTAGTTGACACACTTTATGCCACTCAGAAAGTTCCCTAACTTCTGTCCCCATTGGAGAGGAGAACACACTTTAAGGACTCAATTCGAGAAGAGGCCCTTTTCCCATTAAAGTGTGCGAGAGAGTAATCCGGGAGTTCCCCTTCCAGCACAAAAGGGGACCTGACTTTCCTGAAGTAACTCGAGTGAGTTCCTGAGGTCCCAGTCTCAACTCGAGAAATACCCCCAGCTTCCCACCGCAATTTGAGAAACAACACAAAATTATCCCCTCAGCGAGATAAGGAAATTTTGCGCTGAGAATCTCAAGAGATATCCCACATTCCCGCTTGAATGGCAAAAGGGTACTTGACTCCCTTTAGGCGATTCAGAATGTTCCCTAACATGCGTCCTCAGTGGAGAGGAGAACACACTTTATGGACTCAAATCGAGAAGAAGCCCTATTCCCATTAAAGTGCCCGAGAGTAATCCAGAAGTTCCCCTTTCAGCACAAAAGGGGACCTGAATTCCCTGAAGTAATTTGAGTGAGTTCCTGAGGTCCCCGTCCAAACTCGAGAAACACCACCAAATTATCCCCTCAATGCGAGATGAGGAAATTTTGCGCTGCAGAAATTCAAGAGAAATCCCACATTATCGCTTGAAAGGAAAAAGGGTACTTGATTACCTTTGGGGACTCAAATTGTTCTTTAACATCTGTCCTCAGTTGTGAGGAGAACACAATTTATGGACTCAACTCAAGAAGAAGCAATATTCCCATTTAACAGCTCGAGAGTAATCCGGAAGTTCCCCTTCCAACAGAAAACGGGACTTGACATCACGGAAGCACCCCGAGCGATTTCCTGAGGTCCCCGTCGCAACTCAAGAAGTACCCTCTTCTAACCGCCGAAACTCGAGTAACACGACAAAATTGTCCCCTCAATGCGAGATGGGGTAATTTTGTGCTGCAGAATCTGAAAAGAAATCCCACATTACCACTTGAAAGGAAAAAGGGTACTTGACACACTTTATGCCACTCAGAAAGTTCCCTAACATCCGTCCCCATTGGAGAGGAGAACACACTTTATGGACTCAACTCGAGAAGAGGCCCTAATCCCATTAAATGGCTCGAGAGTAATCCGGATTATCCCTTTCCAACACAAACGGGATTAACTTCCCTGAAGAAACCGGAGCGAGTTCCTGAGGTTTCCCTCACAACTCAAAAAGTACCCACTGCTTCCCGCCTCAACTCGAGAAACACCACAAAATTATCCACTCAATGGGATATGAGGAAATTTTTAGCTGCAGAATCTGAAGAGAATTTCCACATTCCCGCTTGAAAGGCAAAAGGGTACTTGACTCCCTTTATGTGACTCAGAATGTTCCCTAACATCTGTCCTCAGTGGAGAGGAGAACACACTTTATGGACTCAATTCGAGAAGAGGCCCTCCTCCCATTAAAGTTCTCGAGAGTAATTTGAAAGTTCCCCTTCCAACACAAAAGGGGATTGACTTACCTGAAGCAACCCGAGCGTGTTCCTGAGGTTCCTGTCACAACTCGAGATTTACCCAATGCTTCCCGCCGCAACTCGAGAAACACCACCAAATTATCCCCTCAATGAGAGATGAGGTAATTTTCCGCTGCAGAATCTCAAGAGAAATCCCAAATTCCCACTTGAAAGGCAAAAGGGTACTTGCCACACGTTATGCCAAACATCCGTCCCCAATGGAGAGGAGAACACAGTTTATGGATTCAAATTCTAAAGAGTCAATATTTCCATTTTACGGCTCCAGAGTAATCCGGAAGTTCCCAGTCCAACAGAAAAGGGGACTTGATTTCCCTGAAGCAACCCGTGCGAGTTACTGATGTCCCCGTCGCAAGCCGAGAAGTACCCCCTGCTTCCCGTCACAACTCGAGAAACACCACCAAATTATATCCTCAATGCGAGATGAGGAAATTTTGCGCTGCAGAATCACAAGAGAAATATCACATTCCCGCTTGAAAGGCAAAAGTATACTTGACTCCCTTTAGGCGACTTAAAATGTTCCCTGACGTATGTCATCAGTGGAGAGGAGAAAGCACTTTATGGACTCAAATTGAGAAGTGGCAATATTCCCATTTAACGGCTGGAGAGTATTCAGTAAGTTCGCCTTCCAACACAAAAGGGAATTTGACTTCCCTGAAGCCACCCGAGCGAGTTCCTGAGGTTCCCGTCGCAAGTGGAGAAGTACCCGCTGCTTCCTGCCGCAACTCGAGAAACACCACAAAATTATCCCCTCAATGCGAGATGAGGTAATTTTGCGCTGCAGAATCTCAGAGAAATCCCATATTCCCGTGTGAAAGGCAAAAGGGTAGTTGACACATTTTATGCAACTCAGAAAGTTCCCTAACTTCTGTCCCCATTGGAGAGGAGAACACACTTTAAGGACTCAACTCGAGAAGAGGCCCTATTCCCATTAAAGTGCTCGAGAGTAATCCGGGAGTTTCCCTTCCAGCACAAAAGGGGACTTGACTTCCCTGAAACAACCCGAGCGAGTTCCTGAGGTCCCCGTCGCAACTCGAGAAGTACGCCCTGCTTCCTACCACAAGTCGTGAAACACCACAAAATTATCCCCTCAATGCCAGATGAGGTAATATTGTGGTGCTGAATCACAAGAGAAATCGCACATTCACGCTTGAAAGGCAAAAGGTTACTTGACACACTTTATGCGACTCAAATTATTCCCTAACATCCGTCCTCAGTGGAGAGGAGAACACATTTTACGGACTCAAATCGAGTAGCGTCCTTCTTCCCATTAAACGTCCCTAGAGTAATACGGAAGTTCCCCTTCCAGCACAAAAGGGGACCTGACTTCCTGAAGTAATTCGAGTGATTTGCTGAGGTCCTAGTCCAAACTCGAGAAACACCACAAAATTATCCCCTCTAAGCGAGATGAGATAATTTTGCACTGCAGAATCTCAAGAGAAATCCCACATTCCCGCTTGAAAGGCAAAAGGGTTCTTGACTCTCTTTATGCGACTCATAATGTTCCCTAACATCCGTCCTCAGTGGAGACGGGAACACACTTTATGGACTCAAATCGAGAAGAGGCCCTCTTCCCATTAAAGGGCTCGAGTGTAATTCGGAAGTTCCCCTTCCAACACAAAAGGGGCTTAACTTCCCTGAAGCAAGGTGAGGTAGTTCCTGAGGTTCCCGTCACAACTCGAGAAGTACCCACTGCTTCCCACCTAAACTCAAGATACACAACAAAATTATCCCCTCAATGAGTGATGAGGTAATTTTGCGCTGCAGATTCTCAAGAGAATTCCCACATTCCCGCTTGAAAGGCAAAATGGTACTTGACACACGTTGTGCCACTCAGAAAGTTCCCTAACATCCGTCCCCATTGGAGAGTAGAACACAGTTTATGGATTCAAATACCAAAGAGGCAATATTCCCATTAAGGGCTCCAGTGTAAACCGGAAGTTCCCATTCCAACAAAAAAGGGGACTCGACTTATCTGAAGCAACCCGTGCAAGTTCCTGATGTCCCCGTCGCAAGTCGAGAAGTACCCCCTTCTTCCCGCCGCAACTCGAGAAACACCACCAAATTATCCCCTCAATGCAAGATGAGGAAATTTTGAGCTGCAGGATCTCAAGAGAAATCCCACATTCCCGCTTGAAAGGCAAAAGGGTACTTGGCTCCATTTATGCGACACAAAATGTTACCTAACGTATGTCCTCAGTGGAGAAGAGAACACACTTTATGGACTCAAATCAAGAAGAGGCAATATTCCAATTTAAGGGCTCGAGAGTAATCCGGAAATGCCCCATTCCAACACAAAGGGGACTTGACTTCCCTGAAGCAACCCGAACGAGTTCCTGAGGTCCCTGTCGCAACCGAGAAGTACCCCCTGCGTCCCATCGCAACTTGAGAAACACGACAAAATTATCCCCTCAATGCGAGATGAGGTAATTTTGCACTGTAGAACCTCAAGATAAATCCCACACTCCCGCTTGAAAGGCAAAAGGATAGGTGACACAATTTATGCAACTCATAAAGTTCCCTAACATCCGTCCCCATTGGAGAGGAGAACACACTTTATGGGCTCAACTCGAGAAGAGGCCCTATTCCCTTTAAAGGGCTCGAGAGTAATCCGGAACTTTCCCTTCCAGCACAAAAGGGGACCTGATTTCCCTGAAGTAACTCGAGTGAGTTCCTGAGGTCCCCATTGCAACTGGAGAAGCACCCCCAGCTTCCCGCTGCAATTCGAGAAACACCACAAAATTATCCCCTCAATACGATATGAGGAAATTTTGCGCTGCAGAATCTCAATAGAAATCCCACATTCCCGCCTGAAAGGCAAAAGGGTACTTGACACACTTTATGCCACTCAGAAAGTTCCCTAACATCCGTCCCCATTGGAGAGGAGAACACACTTTATGGACTCAACTCTAGAGAGGCCCTATTCCCATGAATGGGCTCGAGAGAAATCCGGAAGTTTCTCGTCCAGCACAAAAGGAGAACTGACTTCCCTGAAGAAACTCAAGTGAGCTCCTGAGGTGCCCGTCGCAACTCGAGAAGTACCCCAAGCTTCCCGCCGTAATTTGAGAAACACCACAAAATTATCCCCTCAATGCGAGATGAGGACATTTTGCCGTGCAGAATCTCAAGAGAAATCCCACATTCCCGCTTGTAATGGAAAAGGGTACCAAACTAACTTTTCGCAAATCAGAATGTTGCCTAACAACAGTTCTCAGTGGAAAGGAGAACACAATTTAAGGACTCAAATCGAGAAGAGGCAATATTCCCATTTAACGGCTGGAGAGTAATCTGGATGTTCCACTTCCAACATGAAAGGGGACTTGATTTCGCTGAAACAACCAGAGCGAGTTCCTGAGGTCCCCGTCGAAACTCGAGAAGTACCCCGTGCTTCCCGCCACAACTCGAGAAACACCACACAATTATCCCCTCAATGCGAGATGAGGAAATTTTGCGCTGCAGAATCTCAGATATCGCACATTCCCGCTTGAATGGCAAAAAGGTACTTGACTCCCCTTAGGCGACTCAGAATGGTACCTAACATCCGTCCTCTGTGGAGAGGAGAACCCACTTTATGGACTCAATTCGAGAAGAGGCAATATTCCCAATTAAAGGCGCGAGAGTAATCCGGAAGTTCCCCTTCCAACAGAAAAGGGGATTGACTTCCCTGAAGCAACCGAGCGAGTTCCTGAGGTCCCCGTCGCAACTGGAGAAGTACCCTCAGCTTCCTGCTGCAATTCCAGAAACAACAAAAATTATCCCCTCAATTAGAGATGAGGAAATTTTGTGCTGCAGAATCTCAAGAGAAATCCCACATTCCCGCTTGAAAGGCTAAAGGGTACTTGAAACACCTTAGGCCACTCAGAAAGGACCCTAACTCCGTCCCCATTGGAGAGGAGAACACATTTTATGTACTCAACTCGAGAAGAGGCCCTATTCCCTTTAAAGGGCTCGAGAGTAATCCGGAACTTTCCCTTCCAGCACAAAAGGGGACCTGACTTCCCTGAAGTAACCGAGCGAGTTCCTGAGGTCCACGTTGCAACTGGAGAAGCACCCCCAGCTTCCCGTTGCAATTCGAGAAACACCACAAAATTATCTCCTCAATGAGATATGAGGAAATTTTGCACTGCAGAATCTCAAGAGAAATCCCACATTACCGCTTGAAAGGCAAAAGGGTACTTGACTCCCTTCAGGCGACTCAGATGGTCCCTAATATCCATCCTTTGTGGAGCGGAGGACACACTTTATGGACTCAAATAGAGAAGAGGCAATATTCTCATTTAACAGCTCGAGAGTTATCCGGAAGTTCCTCTTCCAACTAAAAAGGGGACTTGACTTCCCTGAAACAACCCGAGCGAAGTCCTGAGGTCCCCGTCGCAACTCGAGAATACCCCCTGCTTCCCGCCGCAACTCGAGAAACACCATGAAATAATCCCCTCAATGCGAGATGAGGAAATTTTGAGCTGCAGAATCTCAAGAGAAATCCAAAAATTCCCGATTGAAAGGCAAAAGGGTACTTGACTCCACTTAGGCGACTCAGAATGGTCCCTAATATCTGTCCTCAGTGGAGAGGAGAACACACTTTATGTACTCAACTCGAGAAGAGGCCATATTCCCTTTAAAGGGCTCGAGAGTAATCCGGAAGTTTCCCTTCAAGCACGAAACAGGACATGACTTCCCTGAAATAACTCGAGTGAGATCCTGTGGTCCCTGTTGCAACTCGAGAAATACATCCAGCTTCCCGCCTCAATTCGAGAAACGCCACAAAATAACCCCCTCAATGTGAGAAGAGGAAATTTTGTCATGCACAATCTCAAGAGAAATGCCACATTCCCGCTTGAAAGGCAAAAGGGTACTTGACTCCCTTTTAGCGACTCAGAATGTTCCCTAACATCTGTTCTCAGTGGGGAGGAGAACACACTTTAGGGACTCAACTCGAGAAGAGGGCCTATTCCCATTAAAGGGCTCGAGAGTAATCCTGAAGTTCCCCTCCAGCACAAAAGGGGACCTGACTTCTCTGAAGTAACTCGAGTGAGTTACTGAGGTCCCCGTCGCAACTCGAGATGTATCCTCATCTTCCTGCTGCAATTCGAGAAACACCACAAAATTATCCATTCAATGAGAGATGAGGAAAATTTGCGCTGCAGAATCTCAAGAGAAATCCCACATTCACGCTTGAAAGGCAAAAGGGAACTTCACTCCCTTGAGGCGACTCAGAATGGTCCCTAACATCCGTCCTCAGTGGAGAGGAGAACATACTTATGGACTCAACTCAAGATGAGGCCCGATTCCCATTGAACGACTTGAGAGTAAACCGGAAGTACCCCTTCCAACACAAAAGGGGACCTGCCTTCCATGAAGTAACCTGAGCGCGTTCCTGAGGTCCCCGGCGCAACTCGAGAAGTACCCCCAGCTTCCCGCCGCAACTCGAGAAACACCACAAATTTATCCCCTCAATGCGAAAGGAGGAAATTTTTCGATGCAGAAGTTCAAGAGAAATACCACATTCCCTCTAGAAAGGCAAAAAGATATTTGACACCCTTTATTCAACTCAGAAAGTTCCCTCACACAGCGCTACCCATTGGAGAGGTGAACACACGTTATAGATTCATTTCGAGATGAGCCCCTGTTCACATTTAAGGGTTCGAGAGCAAACCGGAATTTCCCTTTCCAACATCAAAGGGGACCTGACTTCCCTGAAACAACCCGAGCGACTTCCTGAGGTCCTCGTTGCAACTCGAGAAGTACCCCCTGCTTCCCGCCGCAACTCGAGAAACATAACAAAATTATCCTCCCAAAGCGAGAGGAGGAAATTTTTCGATGCAGAAGCTCAAAAGAAATACTATATTCCCTCTTGAAACGCAAAAAGGTACTTGACACCCTTTATTCGACTCAGAAAGTTCCCTCACACAGCCGTCCACTTGGAGAGGAGAACACACTTTATGGACTCAATTCGAGATGAGCCCCTGTTCACATTTAAGGGCTCGAGAGCAAAGCGTAAGTTCCCTTTCCAACACCAAAGGGGACCTGACTTCACTGAAGCAACTCGAGCGAGATCCTGAGGTCCCCGTCGCAACTGGAGAAGTATCCCCAACTTCCAGCCACAACTCGAGAAACACCACAAAATGATCCCCTCAATGCCAGAGAAGGAAATTTTTCGATGCAGAAGCTCAAGGGAAATACCACATTCCCTCTTGAAAGGCAAAAAGGTACTTGACACCCTTTCTTCGACTCAGAAAGTTCCTACACACAGTTCTACCCATTGGAGAGGATAACTCACTTTATGGACTCAATTCGAGATGAGCCCCTGTTCACATTTAAGGGCTCGAAAGCAACCCAGACGTTCCCCTTCCTACAGCAAAAGGGATCTGACTTACCTGAAACAACCCAAGCGAGTTCCTGAGGTCCCCGTCCCATCTCGAGAAGTACCCCCAGCTTCCCGCCGCAACTCGAGAAACACCACAAAATTATCCCCTCAATGAAAGAGGAGGAAATTTTTCGATGCAGAAGCTCATGAGAAATACCACATTTCCTCTTCAAAGCCAAAAAGGTACTTGACACCCTTTATTTGACTCAGAAATTTCCCTCACACAGCCATCCAATTGGAGAGGAGAACACACTTTATGGACTCAATTCAAGATGAGCCCCTGTTCACATTTAAGGGGTCGAGAGCAAACCGGAAGTTCCCCTTCCAACACCAAAGGGGACCTGACCTCCCTGAAGCAACCCGAGCGAGTTCCTGAGTCTCCATCGCAACTCGAGATGTACCGCCAGCTTCCCGAAGCAAATCGAGAAACACAACAAAATTATCCCCTCAATGCGAGAGGGGGAAATTTTGCGATGGAGAATCTCAAGAGAAATACCACATTCCCTCTTGAAAGGCAAAAAGGTACTTGACATCCTTTTTCGACTCAGAAAGTTCCCTCACACAGCCGTCCCCATTGGAGAGGAGAACACACTTTATGGACTCAATTAGAGATGAGCCTCTGTTCACATTTAAGGGCTCGAGAGTATACCAGAATTTCCCCTTCCAACACAAAAGGGGACCTGACTTCCCTGTTGCAACTCGAGCGAGTTCCTCAGGTCCCCTTCGCAACTAGAGAAATACCCCCAGCTTCCCGCCGCAACTCGAGAAACATAACAAAATTATCCCCTCAATGCGACAGGAAGAAATTTTGCAATGCCATATCTCAAGATTAATACCACATGCCCTCTTGAAAGGAAAAAATGTCCTTGACACCCTTTATTCGACTCAGAAAGTTCCCTCACACAGCCGTCCCCTTTGGAGAGGAGAACACACTTTATGGACTCAATTCGAGATGAGCCCCTGTTCACATTGAAGGGCTCGAGAGTAAACCGGAAGTTCCCCTTGCAGCACCAAAGGGGACCTGACTTCCCTGAAGCAACCCGAGTGAGTTCCTGAGATCCCCGTCTCAACTCGAGAAGTACCCCAAGCTTCCCGCCGCAGATCGAGATACACCATAAAATTATTCCCTCAATGCGAAAGGAGGATGTTTTGTGATGCAGAATATCAAGAGAAATATCAAATTCCCTCTGGAGAGGCATAAAGGTCCTTGACACCCTTTATTTGACTCAGAAAGTTTCCTCACACAGCCGTCCCCATTCGAGAGGAAAACACACTTTATGGACTCAATTCGAGATGAGCCCCTATTCACATTTAAGGGCTCGAGACTAAACCGGAAGTTACCTTCCAACACCAAACGGGACCTGACTTCCCTGAAGCAACCCGAGCGATTTCCTGAGATCCACGTCACAACTCGAGAAGTACTTCCAGTTTTCCACCACAACTCGAAAAACACCAGAAAATTATCCCCTCAATGAGAGAGGAGGAAATTTTGGGATGCAGAATCTCAAGAGAAATGCCACGTTCCCTCTTGAAAGGTAAAAAGGTACTTGACACCATTTATTCAAATGAGAAAGTTCCCTCACACAGTCGTCCCCATTGGAGAGGAGAACACACATTATGGACTCAATTCGAGATGAGCCCCTGTTCACATTTAAGGGCTCGAGAGTTAACAGGAAGTTCCCCTTCCAACACCAAAGGGGACCTGACTTCCCTGAAGCAACCCGAGCGATTTCCTGAGGTCCCAGTCGCAACTCGAGATGTCCCCCAGCTTCCCACCGCAACGCGAGAAACACCACAAAATTATCCCCTCAATGAAAGAGGAGGAAATTTTTCGATGCAGAAGCTCATGAGAATTACCACATTTCCTCTTGAAAGCCAAAAAGGTACTTGACACCCTTTATTCGACTCAGGTATTTCCCTCACACAGCCGTCCACTTGGAGAGGAGAACACACTTTATGGACTCAATTCAAGATGAGCCCCTGTTCACATTTAAGGGCTTGAGAGCAAACCGGAAGTTCCCCTTCCAACACCAAAGGGGACCTGACCTCCCTGAGGCAACCCGAACGAGTTCCTGAATCTCCGTCGCAACTCGAGAAGTACCCCTAGCTTCTCGCCGCAACACTAGAAACACCAAAAAATTATCCCCTCAATGCGAGAGGAGGAAATTTTGTGATGCAGTATCTCAAGATAAATACCACATTCCCTCTTGAAAGGCAAAAAGGTACTTGACACCCTTTATTCGACTCAGAAAGATCCCTCACACAGCCGTCCACTTGGAGAGGAGAACACACTTTATGGACTCAATTCGAGATGAGCCCCTGTTCACATTTAAGGCCTCGGGAGCAAAGCGGAATTTCCTCTTCCAACACCAAAGTGGACCTGACTTCCCTGAAGCAACCCGAGCGAGTTTCTGAGTTCCCCGTCGCAACTCTAGAAGTACCCCCAGCTTCCCGCCGCAACTCGAGAAACACCACTAAATTATCCCCTCAATGCGAATGGAGAAAATTTTGCGATGCAGAATCTCAAGAGAAATACCACATTCCCTCTTGAAAGGCAAAAAGGTACTTGACACCCTTTATTCGACTCAGAAAGTTCCCTCACACAGCTGTCCCCATTGGAGAGGAGAACACACTTTATGGACTCAATTAGAGATGAGCCCCTGTTAACATTTAAGGGCTCGAGTGTATACCGGAATTTCCCTTTCCAACAGCGAAGGGGACCTGACTTCCCTGTTGCAACGCGAGCGAGTTCCTGAGGTCCCCGTCGCAATTCGAGAAGTACCCGCAGCTTACCGCTGCAACTCGAGAAACATAACAAAATTATCCCCTCAATGCGAGAGGAGGAAATTTTGCGATGCAGAATCTCAAGAGAAATACCACGTTCCCTCTTGAAAGGCAAAAAGGTCCTTGACACCCTTTATTCGACTACCTCAAACAGCAGTCCCCATTGGAGAAGAGAACACACTTTATGGACTCAATTCGAGATGAGCCCCTGTTCACATTGAAGGGCTCGAGAGTAAACTGGAAGTGCCCGTTCCAGTACCAAAGGGGACCTGACTTCCCTGAAGCATCCCCAGAGAGTTCATGAGGTCCCCGTCGCAACTCGAGAAATACTCCCAGCTTCCCGCCGCAACTCGAGAAACACAACATAATTATCCCCTCAATGCGAGAGGAGGAAATTTTGCGATGCAAAATCTCAAGAGAAATACCACAATCCCTCTTGAAAGGCAAAATTGTCCTTACAACCTTTATTCGACTCAGAAAGTTCCCTCACACAGCCGTCCCCAGTGGAGAGGAGAACACACTTTATGGACTCAATTCGAGATGAGCCCATGTTCACATTGAAGGGCTCGAGAGTAAACCAGGAGTTCACCATCCAACACCAAAGGGACCTCACTTCCCTGAAGAAACACGAGCGAGTTCGTGAGGTCCCTGTCGCTACTCGAGAAGTACACCCAGCTTCCCACCGCAACTCAAGAAACACCACCAAATTATCCCCTCAATGCGAGAGGAGGAAATTTTGGGATGCAAAATCACAAGAGAAATACCACGTTCCCTCTTGAAAGGCAAAAAGATCCTTGACACCCTTAATTCGACTCAGAAAATTCCCTCACACAGCCATCCCCATTGGAGAGGAGAATACACTTTACGGACTCAATTCGAAATGAGCCCCTGTTCACATTGAAGGGCTCGAGAGTAAACTTGAATATCCCCTACCAACACCAAAGGGGACCTGACTTCCCTGTTGCAACTGGAGCGAGTTCCTGAGGTCCCCGTCGCAACTGGAGAAGTACCCCCAGCTTCCCGCCGCAACTCGAGAAACACCACAAAATTATTCCCTCAATGCGAGAGGAGGAAATTTGCGAAGCAGAATCTCAAGAGAAATAGCACGTTCCCTCTTGAAAGGCAAAAAGGTCCTTGACACCCTCTATTCGACTCAGAAATTTCCCTCACACAGCCGTCCCCATTGGAGAAGAGAACCCAGTTTATGAACTCAATTCGAGATGAGACCCTGTTGACATTTAAGGGCTTGAGAGGAAACCGGAATTTCCCCTTCCAGCACCAAAGGGGACCTGACTTCCCTGAAGCAACCCGAGCGAGTTCCTGAGGTCCCCGTCGAAACTGGAGAAGTACACCCAGCTTCCAGTCGTAATTCGATAAACACCACAAAATTATCCCCTCAATGCCAGATGAGGAAATTTGCGCTGCAGAATCTCAAGCGAAATACCACATTCCCTCTTGAAAGGCAAACGGGTACTTGACACCCTTTATTCGACTCAGAAAGCTCCCTCACACAGCCGTCCCCATTGGACAGGAGAACACACTTTATGGAATCAATTCGAGAGGAGCCCCTATTGCCATTTAACGGCTCGAGAGTAAACCGGAAGTACCTCTTTCAACACCAAAGGGGAACTTACTTCCCTAAGGCAACCCGAGAGAGTTTCTGAGGTTCACGTCACAACTGGAGAAGTACCCCCAGCTTCAGGCAGTGACTCGAGAAACACCACAAAATTATCCTCTCAATGCGAGATGAGGAAATTTTGCACTTCAGAATCTCAAGAGAAATCCCATATTTCCGCTTGAAAGGCAAAAGGGTACTTGACACAATTTATGCCACTCAGAAAGTTCCCTAACATCCGTACTCAGTGGAGAGGAGAACACATTTATGGACTCAACTCCAGAAGAGGCCCTATTCCCATTGAAGGGCTCCAGAGCAATCTGTTAGTTCCCCTTCCAGCACAAAAGGGGACCTGATTACGCTGAAGTAACTCGAGTGAATTCCTGAGGTCCCTGTCCCAACTAGAGAAGCACTGCCAGCTTCCCGCTGCAATTCGAGAAACACAACAAAATTATCCCCTCAATGCGATTTGAGGAAATTTTGCACTGCAGAATCTGAAGGGAAAATTCACATTCGCACTTGAAAGGCAAAAGGATACTTGACTCCCTTTATGCGACTCAGAAACTTCCCTCAAACTGATGTCCCCATTGGAGAGAAGAACACATTTATGGACTCAACTCGAGAAGAGGCCCTATTCCTTTTTAACGGCTCGAGAGTAATCCAGAAGTTCCCCTTCCAACACAAAAGGGGACCTGACTTCCCTGAAGTAACAGGAGTGAGTTCCTGAGGTCCCCGTCGCTTCTCTAGAAGTACCCCCAGCTTCCCGCCGCAATTCGAGAAACACCACAAAATTATCCCCCAATGCGAAATGAGGAAATTTTGCGCTGCAGAATCTCAAGAGAAATCCCACATTCCCGCTTGAAAGGAAAAAGGGTCTTCACTCCGTTTATGTGACTCCGAATGTTCCCTAACATCCGTCCTCAGTGGAGAACAGAACACACTTTATGGACTCAAATCGAGAAGAGGCAATTTTATCATTTAAAGGCTCTAGAGTAATCCGGAAGTTCCCCTTCCAACACAAAAGGGGACCTGACTTCCCTGAAGCAACCGGAGCGAGTTCATGAGGTCCCCGTCGCAACTTGAAAAGTACCTCCAGCTTCCAGCCGCAATTCTAGAAACACCACAAAATAATCCCCTCAATGAGAGGCGAGGAAATTTTGTGCAGCAGAGTCTCAAGGGAAATCCCACATTCCCTCTTGTAAGGCAAAATGATACTTGATTCCATTAATGCGACTCAGAATATTCCCTAACATCCGTCCTCAGTGGAGAGGAGAACACACCTTAGGGACTCAAATCGAGAAGAGTCAATATTCCCATTTAACGGCTGGAGAGGAATCCAGAGGTTCCTCATCCAACACAAATGGGACCTGATTTCCCTGAAGCAACCCGAGCAAGTTTCTGTGGTCCCTGTTGCAACTCGAGAAGTAACTTCAGCTTACTGCCCAAACTCGAGAAATACCACAAAATTATCCACTAAACCTCCGTCCAGAGTTCATCAGCACTCTATCAATCAGATCTAGTCCCTTAAATCTATTTCTCACTTCCACTGTATAATCATAAGGGATTTGATTGAGGTCATATCTGAATGGTCTAGTGGTTTTCCCTACTTTCTTCAATTTAAGTCTGAACTTCGCAATATGGAGTTCATGATCTGAGCCACAGTCAGCTCCTGGTCTTGTTTTCGCTAACTGTATACAGCTTCTCCATCTTTGGTTGCAAAGAATATAATCAATCTGATTTCGGTGTTGACCATCTTGTGATGTCCATGTGTAGAGTCTTCTCTTGTGTTGTTGGAAGAAGGTGTTTGCTATGACCAGTGCATTCTCTTGACAAAACTCTATTAGCCTTTGCCCTGCTTCATTCCGTGCTCCAAGGCCAAATTTGCCTGTTACTCCAGGTGTTTCTTGACTTCCTACTTTTGCAATACAGTCCCCTATAATGAAAAGGACATCTTTTTTGGGTGTTAATTCTAAAAGGTCTTGTAGGTCTTCATAGAACCGATTAACTTCGGCTTCTTCAGCATTACTGGATGGGGCCTAGGCCTGGATTACTGTAATATTGAATGGTTTGCCTTGGAAACGAACAGAAATCATCCTGTCATTTTTAAGATTGCATTCAAGTACTGCATTTCGGACACTTTTGTTGACCATGATGGCTACTCCATTTCTTCTAAGGGATTCCTGCCCACAGTAGTAGATATAATGGTCATCCGAGTTAAATTCACCCATTCCAGTCCATTTCAATTCACTGATTCCTAGAATGTCAACGTTCACTCTTGCCATGTCCTGTTTGACCACTTCCAATTTGCCTTGATTCATGGACCTAACATTCCAGGTTCCTATGCAATATTGCTCTTTACAACACCGGACCTTGCTTCCATCACTGGTCACATCCACAACTGGGTATTGGTTTTGCTTTTGCTCCATCCCTTTATTCCTTCTATAGTTACTTCTCCACTGAGCTCCAGTAGCATACTGGGCACCTACCGACTTGGGGAATTCCTCATTCAGTATCCTATCATTTTGCCCTTTGTTACTGTTCATGGGGTTCTCAAGGCAAGTATACTGAAGTTGTTTGCCATTCCCTTCTCCAGTGGACCACATTCGGCTGTGGTCCATGTGATCAGATCGGCTAGTTTCCTGTGATTATGATTTCAGTTTGTCTGCCCTCTGGTGCCCCCTAGCAATACCTACCGTCTTGTTTGGGTTTCTCTTACCTTGGTCGTGGAAAATCTCTTCACAGCCGCTCCAGCAAAGTGCAGCCGCTGTACCTTACCTTGGGTGAGGGTTATCTCCTCAAGGCCGCCCCTCCTGACCTTGAACGTGGAGTAGCTCCTCTCGGCCCTCCTGCTCCCGCACAGCCACCGCCTGTTGGATGTGGGGTAGCTCCTCTCGGCCGCCGGCCCTGTCCTCAGGCGTGGGATAGCTCCTCACGGCCGCATCTCTTTGCGTCGTTTGTTGCGCCCAGGCCGGCGTCTCTCGCGTCGCGTCTGCGCCGCCGGGGCCGGCGTCTCTCACGTCGCGTCTGCGCCGCCGGGGCCGGCGTCTCTTGCGTCGCTGCAAAAGAGTGAAATGGCTGTGTGAGGAGGCCTTACAAATAGCTGTGAAAAGAAGAGAGGCGAAAAGCAAAGGAGAAAAGGAAAGATATAAGCATCTGAATGCAGAGTTCCAAAGAATAGCAAGGAGAGATAAGAAAGACTTCCTCAGTGATCAATGCAAAGAAATAGAGGAAAACAACAGAATAGGAAAAACAAGAGACGTCTTCAAGAAAATTAGAGATACCAAGGGAACATTTCATGCAAAGATGGGCTCGATAAAGGACAGAAATGGTATGGACCTAACAGAAGCAGAGGATATTAAGAAGAGGTGGCAGGAATACACAGAAGAACTGTACAGAAAAGATCTTCACGAGCAAGATAGTCACGATAATGTGATCACTGACCTAGAGCCAGACATCTTGGAATGTGAAGTCAAGTGGGCCTTAGAAAGCATCAATACTAACAAAGCTAGTGGAGGTGATGGAATTCCAGTTGAGCTATTTCAAGTCTTGAGAGATGAAGCTGTGATAGTGCTGCACTCAATATGCCAGCAGATGTGGAAAACTCAGCAGTGGCCACAGGACTGGAAGAGGTCAGTCTTCATTCCAATCCCAAAGAAAGGCAATGCCAAAGAATGCTCAAACTACCGCACAATTGCACTCATCTCACACGCTAGTAAAGTCATGCTCAAAATTCTCCAAGCCAGGCTTCAGCAGTATGTAAACTGTGAACCCCCAGATGTTCAAGCAGGTTTTAGAAAAGGCAGAGGCACCAGAGATCAAATTACCAACATCCGCTGGATCATGGAGAAAGCAAGAGAGTTTCAGAAAAAAATCTATTTCTGATTCATTGACTATGCCAAAGCCTTTGACTGTGTCGATCACAATAAACTGTGGAAGATTCTGAAAGAGATGGGAATCCCAGACCCCCTGACCTGCCTCTTGAGAAACCTGTATGCAGGTCAGGAAGCAACAGTTAGAACTGGACATGGAACAACAGACTGGTTCCAAATAGGAAAAGGTGTACGTCAAGGTTGTATATTGTCACCTTGCTTATTTAACTTATATGCAGAGTACATCATGAGGAATGCTGGGTTGGAGGAAGCACAAGCTGGAATCAAGATTGCTGGGAGAAATATCAATAACCTCAGATATGCAGATGACACTACCCTTATGGCAGAAAGTGAAGAGGAACTCAAAAGCCTCTTGATGAAAGTGAAAGAGGAGAGTGAAAAGGTTGGCTTGAAGCTCAACATTCAGAAAACAAAGATCATGGCATCTGGTCCCATCACTTCATGGGAAATAGATGGAAAAATAGTGGAAACCGTTTCAGACTTTGTTTTTTTGGGCTCCAAAATCACTGCAGATGCTGATTGCAGCCATGAAATTAAAAGACGCTTGCTCCTTGGAAGGAAAGTTATGACCAACCTTGATAGTATATTAAAAAGCAGAGACATTACTTTGCCAACCAAGGTCCGTCTAGTCAAAGTAATGGTTTTTCCCGTGGTCATGTATGGATGTGAGAGTTGGACTGTGAAGAAGGCTGATCGCCGAAGAATCGATGCTTTTGAACTGTGGTGTTGGAGAAGACTCTTGAGAGTCCCTTATACTGCAAGGAGATCCAACAAGTTCATTCTAAAGGAGATCAATCCTGGATGTTCATTGGAGGGACTGATGCTAAAGCTGAAACTGCAATACTTTGGCAACGTCATGTGACGAGTTGACTCACTGGAAATGACTCTGATGCTGGGAAAGTTTGGGGGCGGGAGGAGAAGGGGACGACGGAGAATGAGATGGCTGGATGGCATCACCGACTCTGTGGACATGAGTTTGAGTGTACTCCGGGAGTTGGTGATGGACAGGGAGGCCTGGCGTGCTGTGATTCATGGGGTCGCGGAGAGTCGGACACGACTGAGTGACTGAACTGAACTGAACTGAACTATCCACTATATGCGAGATGAGGAAATTTTGAGCTGCAGAATCTCAAGAGAAATCACACATTCCTACTTGAAAGGCAAAAGAGTAGTTGACACCTTTTATGCGACTCGGAACGTTCCCCCACACAGCCGTCAACATTGGAGAGGAGAACACACTTTATGGACTCAACTCGAGAATTGGCCCTATTCCCGTATAACGGTTCGAGAGTATTCCAGAAGTTCCGCCTCCAGCACAAAAGGGGACAGGACTTCCCAGAAGCAACCCGAGCGTGTTCCCGAGGTCCTGTCACAAATCACTATGTACTCCAGCTTCACGCCACAACTCGAGAAAAACCACAAAATTATCCCCTCAATGCGAGATGAGGAAATTTTGCGCTGCAGTGTCTTAAGAGAAATCCCACATTCCCACTTGAAAAGCAAAAGGTTTCTTGAAACGCTTTATGCGAATCAGAAAGTTCCCTCAAACTGCCATCCCCATTGGAGAGGAGAAGACACTTTATGGACTCAACTCGAAAAGAGGCCCTATTCCCAATCAATGGCTCGAGAGTAATCCCGAAGTTCCCCTTACTTCACAAAAGGGGAACTGACTTCCCCTAACCAACATGAGCGAGTTCCTCACGTCCCCGTCTGAATTAAAGAAGTACCCCCAGCTTCCCACCGGAACTCGAGGAACACAACAAAATTATCCCCTCAATGTGAGATGAGGAAATTTTGCGCTGCAGAATCTCACGAGAAATCCCTAATTCCCGCTTCAAACGCAAAAGTGTACTTGACACCCTTTATGTGACTCAGAAAGTTCCCTTACACAGCCGTACCCATTGGAGAGGAGAACACACTTTATGGACTCAAGTCGTGAAGAAGCCCTATTTCCATTTAGTGGCTCGAGAGTAATCCCGAAGTTACCCTTCATTCAAAAAAGGGGACGGGACTTCCCTGAAGCAAACACAGCAAGTTCCTGAGGTCCCCATCGCAACTCGAGAAATACCCCCAGCATCCTGCCGCAACTCGAGAAAGACAACAAAATTGTCCATTCAATGCCAGATGAGGAAATTTGTGGCTGCAGAATCTCAAGAGGAAACACACATTCGCGCTTGAAAGGTTTAAGTGTACTTGAAACCCTTTATGCAACTCAGAAAGTTCCCTCTCACAGCCGTCCCAATTGGAGAGGAGAAAACACTTTATGGTCCCAACTCGATCAGAGGCCCTTTTCCCACTTAACGGCTTGAGAGTAATCCTGAAGTTCCCCTTCCAACATAAAGGAGACCTTAATTCCCTGAAGAAACAAGAGCGAGATCCTGAGGTCCCCATCGCAACTCGAGAAGTACCCCCAGCTTCCCGCCGCAACACTAGAAACACCAAAAAATTACCCCTCAATGAGAGAGGAGTAAATTTTGCGATGCCGAAGCACAAGAGAAATACCACATTCCCTCTGGAAGGCATAAAGGTCCTTGACACCTTTTATTTAACTCAGAAAGTTTTCTCACACAGCCGTCCCCATTAGGGACGAAAACACACTTAATGGACTCAATTCGAGACGAGCCCCTGTTCACATTTAAGTGCTCGAGACTAAACCGGAAGTTAACTTCCAGCACCAAATGGGACCTGACTTCCCTGAAGCAACCCGAGCAAGTTCCTGAGGTCCCCGTCGCAACTCGAGAAGTACCCCCAGCTTCCAGCCGTAATTCGATAAACACCACAAAATTATCCCCTCAATGCGAAAGGAGGAAATTTTGCAATGCAGAATCTCAAGAGAAATACCACATTACCTCTTGAAAGACAAAAAGATCATTGACACCCTTTATTCGACTCAGAAAGTTCCCTCACACAGCCGTCCCCAAAGGAGAGGAGAACACACTTTATGGACTCAATTCGAGATGAGCCCCTGTTCACATTGAAGGGCTCCAGAGTAAACCGGAAGTTCCCCTTCCAACACCAAAGGGGACCTCACTTCCCTGAAGTAACCTGAGCGAGTTACTGAGGTCCCCGTCCCAACTCGAGAAGTACCCCCAGCTTCCCGCCGCAACTCGAGAAACACCACAAAGTTATCCCCTCAATGGAAGAGGAAGAAATATTCCGATGCAGAATTTCTAGAGAAATACCACATTCCCTGTTGAAAGGCAAAAAGGTCCTTGACACCCTTTATTCGACACAGAAAGTTCCGTCACACAGCCGTCCCCATTGGAGAGGAGAAGACACTTTATGGACTCAATTCGATGAGCCTCTGTTCACATTTAAGGGCTCGAGAGTAAACAGGAAGTTCCCCTTCCAACACCAAAGGGAACCTGACTTACCTGAAGCAACACGACGAGTTCCTGAGGTCTCCGTCGCAACTCGAGAAATACCACCAGCTTCCCGCCGCAACTCGAGAAACACCACAAAATTATCCCCTCAATGCGAGAGGATGAAATATTCCGATGCAGAATCTCAAGAGAAATACCACATCCCCTCTTGAAAGACAAAAAGTTCCTTGACATCCTTTATTCGACTCAGAGAGTTCCCTCACACAGCAGACCCTATTGGAGAGGAGAACACACTTTATGGACACAACCTAGATGAGCCCCTGTTCACATTTAAGGGCTTGAGAGTAAACCGGAAGTTCCCCTTCCAACGCCAAAGAGAACCTGACTTCCCTGAAGCAACACGACGAGTTCCTGAGGTCCCCGTCGCAACTTGCGAAAAACTCCCAGCTTCCCGCCGCAACTCGAGAAACACCAAAAAATTATCCCCTCAATGCGAGATGAGGAAATTTTGCGATGCAGAATCTCAAGAGAAATACCACGTTTCCTCTTGAAAGGCAAAAAGTTCCTTGACACCCTTTATTCGACACAGAGAGTTCCCTCAAACAGCCGTCGGCTTTGGAGATGATCGCACACTGTATGGAATGAATTCGAGAGGAGCCCCTGTTCACATTGAAGGGTTCCAGAGTAAACCGGAAGTTCCCCTTCCAACATCAAAGGGGAACTGACTTCCCTGTTGCAACCCGAGCGAGTTCCTGAGGTCCCCGTCACAACTCGAGAAGTACCCACAGCTTCCCACCACAACTCGAGAAACACCACAGAATTATCCCCTCAATGCGAGTGGAGGAAATTTTGCGATGCTGAATCTCAAGAGAAATACCACATTACCTCTTGAAAGGCAAAAAGGTCCTTGACCCCATTTACTCGACTCAGAAAGTTCCCTCACACAGCCATCCCCTTTGGAGAGGAGAACACACTTTATGGACTCAATTCGAGATGAGCCCCTGTTCACAGTGAAGGGCTCGAGAGTAAACCGAATTTCCCCTTCCAACACCAAAGGGTACCTGACTTCCCTGAAACAACAAGAGCGAGTTCCTGAGGATCCCGTCGCAACTCGAGAAGTACCCCCAGCTTCCAGCCGCAACTCGAGAAACACCACAAAATTTTCCCCTCAATGCGAGAGGAGGATATTTTGCGATGCAGAATCTGAAGAGAACTACCATATAATCTCTTGACAGGGAAAAAGGTCCTTGACACCCTTTATTCGACTCAAAAAGTTCCCTCACAGAACTGTCCCCATTGGAGATGAGAACACACTTTATGTAATCAATTCGAGATGAGACCCTGTTCACCCTGAAGTGCTCGAGATTAAACCTGAAGTTCCGCTTCCAACACCGAAGGGGACCTGAGTTCCCTGTTGCAACCCCAGGGAGTTCCTGAGGTCCCCGTCGCAACTCGAGATGTACCCCCAGCTTCCCGCCGCAACTCGAGAAACACCACCAAATTATACCCTCAATGCGAGAGGAGGAAATTTTGCGATGCAGAAGCTCAAGAAAAATAACACATTCCCTCTTGAAAGGCAAAAAGGTCCTAGACACCCTTTATTCCACTCAGAAAGTTCCCTCACAGGCCGTCCCCATTGGAGAGGAGAACACACTTTATGGACTCAATTCGAGATGAGCCCCCGTTCGCATTTAAGGGCTCGAGAGTAAACCGGAAGTTCCCCTTCCAACACCGAAGAAGACCTGACTTCCCTGTTGCAATCCCAGCGATGTCCTGAGGTCTGTGTCGCAACTCGAGATGTACCCACAGCTCGCCCGCCGAAATCTTGAAAACCACAAAATTATCCCCTCAATACGAGAGGAGGAAATTTTGCGATGCAAAATCTCAAGAGAAATACCACATTCCCTCTTGAAAGGCAAAAAGTTCCTAGACACCCTTTATTCGACTCAGAAAGTTCCCTCACACAGCCGTCCCAATTGGAGAGGAGAACACACTTTATGGACTCAATTCAAGATGAGCCCCCGTTCGCATATAGGGGCTCGAGAGTAAACCGGAAGTTCCCCTTCCAACACCGAAGAAGACCTGACTTCCTTGTTGCAATCCCAGCGAGTTCCTGAGGTCCGTGTCGCAACTTGAGATGTACCCACAGCTTTCCCCCGAACTCTTTGAAACCACAAAATTATCCCCTTATTTCGAGAGGAGGAAATTTTGCGATCGAGAATCTCAAGAGAAATACCACATTAATTCTTGAAAGGCAAAAAGGTCCGTGACACCCTGTATTCGACTAAGAAAAATCCCTTACACAGCCGTCCCCATTGGAGAGGAGAACACACTTTATGGACTCAATTCGTGATGAGCACCTGTTCACATTTTAGGGATCGAGAGTAAACCGGAAGTTCCCCTTCCAACGGCTAAGGGGACCTGACTTCCGTGCAGCAACCTGAGCGAGTTCCTGAGGTACCAGTCCCAACTCGAGAAGTACCCCCAGCTTCCCGCCGAAACTCGAGAAACACCACAAAATTATCACCACAATGCGAGAGGAGGAAATTTTGCGATGCCGAATCTCAAGAGAAATACCACATTCCCTCTTGAAAGGCCAAAAGGTCCTTCACATAGCCGTCCCCATTGGAGAAGAGAACAGACTTTGTGGAGTCAATTCGAGATGAGTGCCTGTTCATATTTAAGGGCTCGAGAGTAAACCAGAAATTCCCCTTCCAACAGCAAAGCGGACCTGACTTCCCTGAAGCGTCCCGAGCGAGTTCCTGAGGTCCCCGTCGCAACTCGAGAAACACCACAAAATTATCCCCTCATGCGAGATGAGGAAACTTTGCGTTGCAGAATCTGAAGAGAATCCCCACATTCCCAATTGAAAGGCAAAAGCGTACTTGACTCTCTTTATGTCACTCAGAAAGTTCCCTAACATCCTTCCCCATTGGAGAGGAGAACACACTTTATGGACTCAACTCACGAAGAGGCCCTATTCCATTTAAGGGCTCCAGAGTAATCCGGAAGTTCCCCTGCAAGAACAAAAGGGGACCTGACTTCCCTGAAGTAACTAGAGTGAGTTCCTGAGGTCCCCGCATCTTCCTGCCGCAATTCGAGAAACACCACAAAATTATCCCCTCAATACGAGACGAGGAAATATTGCGCTGCAGAATCTCAAGAGAAATCCCACATTCCCGCTTGAAAGACAAAAGGGTACTTGACTCCCTTTATGCGATTCAGAATATTCCCTAACATCCATCCTCAGTGGAGAGGAGAACATATTTTATGGACTCAAATGGAGAAGAGGCAATATTCCCTTTTAATGGCTTGAGAGTATTCCGAAAGTTCCCCTTCCAACACAAAAGGGGACTTGATTTCCATGAAGCACCCGAGAGAGTTCCTGAGGTCCCTGCCGCAACTCGAGAAGTACCCCCAGCTTCACGCCGCAATTCGAGAAACACCATAAAATTATCCCCTCAATGCGAGATGAGGTTATTTTGCGCTGCAGAATCTCAAGAGAAATCCCACATTCCCGCTTGAAAGGCAAAAGCATACTTGACACACTTTATGCCACTAAGAAAGTTGAATAATATCCGTCCCCATTTGAGAGGATAACACACTTTATGAACTCAATTACAGAAGAGGCCCTATTCCCATTAAAGGTCTCAAGACTAATCCGGAAATTCCCTTTCCAGCACAAATGGTACCTGATTCCCTGAAGTAAATCGACTACGTTTCTGAGGTCCCCATCACAACTCGAGAAACATCACAAAATTATCCCCACAATGTGAGATGACGAAATTTTGCGCAGCAGAATCTCAAGAGAATTCCCACATTCTCGCATGAAAGGCAAAAGGGTACTCGACACAATTTATGACACAAAGAGAGTTCCTATCATCCTTCCCCATTGGAGAGGAGAACACAATTTATGGACACTACTGGAGAAGGATCCCTATTCGCATTAAAGGGCTGGAGAGTAAACCGGAAGTTCCCCTTCCAACACCAAAGGGGACCTGGCTTCCTTGAAGCAAACCGAGATAGTTCCGGAGGTACCAGTCTCAACTCGAGAAGTACCCCCATCTTCCCGCCGCAACTCGAGAAACACAACAAAATTATCCCCTCAATGCGAGAGGAGGAAATTTTGCGATGCAGAATCTCAAGAGAAATACCACATTCCCTCTTGAAAGGCAAAAAAGTCCTTGACACCCTTTATTCGTCTCAGAAATCTCACTCAAACAGCCATCCCCATTGGAGAGGAGAACACACTTTATGGACTCAATTCGAGATGAGCCCCTTTTCACATTTAAGTGCTCGAGAGAAACACGGAATTTCCCATTCCAACACCAAAGGGAACCTGAGTTCCCTGAAAAACCCAGGCGAGTTCCTGAGGTCCCGGTCGCAACTCGAGAAATGCACCGAACTTCCCGCCGCAACTCGAGAAACACCAAAAAATTATACGCTCAATGCGAGATGGGGAAATTTTGCGATGAAGTATCTCAAGAGAAATACCACATTCCCTCTTGAAAGGCAAAAAGGTCCTTGACACCCTTTATTCGACTCCAAAATCTCACTCACACAGCCGTCCCCATTGGAGAGGAGAATACACTTTATGGACTTAATTCGAGATGAGACCCTGTGCACATTTAAGGGCTCGAGAGAAAACCGGAATTTCCCATTTCAACACCAAAGGGAACCTGACTTCCCTGAAAAACCCTATCGAGTTCCTGAGGTCTCGGTCGCAACTCGAGATGTACCCCCAACTTCCCGCCGCAACTCGAGAAACACCAAAAAATTATCCGCTCAATGCGAGATGAGGAAATTTTGCGATGCAGTATCTCAAGAGAACTACCACATTCCCTCTTGAAAGGCAAAAAGGTCCTTGATACCCTTTATTGGACTCAGAAAGTTCCCTCACACAGCCGTCCCCATTGAAGAGGAGAACACACTTTATGGACTCATTTCGAGATGAGCCCTGTTCACATTTAAGAGCTCGAGAGTAAACCGGAAGTTAACCTTCCAACATCAAAGGTGACCTGAATTCCCTGAAGCAAATCGAGTGAGTTCCTGTCGCAACTTGATAGTACCCACAGCTTCCCGCCGCAACTTGAGATACACCACAAAATTAGACCCTCAATAAGAGATGAGGAAATTTTGCGATGCAGAATCTCAAGAGAAATACCAAATTCCCTCTTGAAAGGCAAAAAGGTCCTTGAAACCCTTTATTAGACTCAGAAAGCTCCCTCACACAGCCGTCCCCATTGGAGAGGAGAACACACTTTATTGACTCAATTCGAGATGAGCCCCTGTTCACATTTAAGGTCTCGAGAGCTTATGGAAGTTCCCCTCCCAACACCAAAGTGGACCTGACTTCCATGAAGCAACCGGAGCGATTTCCTGAGGTCCCCGTCGCAACTGTAGAAATACCCATAGCTGCCAGCCGAAACTCGAGAAACACCACAAAATTAGCCCCTCAATGCGAGATGAGGAAATTTTCCGATGCAGAATCTCAGGAGAAATACCACATTCCCTCTAGAAAGGCAAAAAGTTCCTTGACACCCTTTATTCGACTCAAAAAATTCCATCACATCCGTCCCCATTGGAGAGGAGAACACACTTAAAGGACTCAATTCAAGATGAGCCCCTGTTCACATTTAAGGCTCGAGAGTAAACCGGAAGTTGCCCTTCCAACACCAAAGGGGACCTGAATTCCCTGAAGCAACCCGAGCGATTTCCGGATGTCCCCGTCACAACTCGAGGAATACCCCCAGATTCCCGCCGGAACTAGAGAATTACCAAAAAATTAGTCACTCAATGCGAGATGAGGAATTTTTCTGATACAGAATCTGAAGAGAAATACCACATTCCCTCTGGAAATAAAAAAGGTACTTGACACCGTTTATTAGACTCAGGAAGTTCCCTCACACAGCCGTCCCCTTTGGAGAGGAGAATACACTATATGGACTCAATTCGAGATGAGCCCCTGTTCACATTTAAGGGCTCGAGAGCAAACCGGAAGTTCCCCTTCCAACACCAAAGGGGACCTGACTTCCCTGAAGCAACCCGAGCGAGTTCCTGAGGTCCCCATCGCAACTCTAGAAGTATCCCCATCTCCTCGCCACAACTCGAGAAACACCCCAAAATTATCCCCTCCAAGCGAGATGAGGAAATTTTGCGATGCAGCATCTCAAGACAAATACCACATTCCATCTTGAAAGGCAAAAAGGTACTTGCCACCCTTTATTCGACTCAGAAAGTTCACTCACACAGCAGTCCCCATTGGAGAGGAGAACACACTTATGGACTCAATTCGAGATGAGCCCCTGTTCACATTTAAGGGCTCGAGAGCAAACCGGAAGTTCCCCTTCCAACACCAAAGGGGGCCTTACTTCCATGAAGCAACCCCAGCGAGTTCCTGAGGTCCCCGTCGCAACTCGAGAAGAACCCCCAGCTTCCCGTCGCAACGTGACAAACACCACAAACTTATGCCCTCAATGCGAGATGAGGCAATTTTGCGATGCAGAATCTCAAGAAAAATACCACATTCCCTTTTGAAAGTCAAAAAGGTATTTGACTCCCTTTATTCGACTCATAAGTTCCCTCACACAGTCGTCCCCATTGCAGAGGAGAACACACTTTATGGACTCAGTTCGAGAGGAGCCCCTGTTAACATTTGAGGTCTCAAGAGCAAACCGGAAGTTCCCTTTCCAACACCAAAGGGGACCTGACTTCCCTGAAGCAACCCCCGCGAGTTCCTGAGGTCCTTGTCGCAACTCGAGAAGTACCCCGAGCTTCCCGACACAACTTTAGAAACACAACAAAATTATCCCCTCAATGCGAGATGAGGAAATTTGGAGAAGCAGAATCTCCAGAGAAATACCACACTCCTTCTTGAAAGGCAAAAAGGGAGTTGACACCCTTTTTTCGACTCAGAAAGTTCCCTCACACAGCCGTCCCCTTTGGAGAGGAGAACACACTTATGGACTCAATTCGAGATGCGACCCTGTTCACATTTAAGGGCTCGAGAGCAAACCGGAATTTTGAGAAGTACGAACTGGGGCTCATCTCGAATTGAGTCCATGAAGTGTGTTCTCTTCCCCAATGGGGACGGCAGTGTGAGGGAACTTTCTGAGTCGAATATAGGGTGTCAAGTACCTCTTTGCCTTTCAAGAGGGAATGTGGTATTTCTCTTGAGATGCTGCATCGCAAAATTTCCTCCTCTCGCATTGAGGGGATAATTTTGGGGTGTTTCTCGAGTTGCAGCGGGAAGCTGGGCGTACTTCTCGAGTTGCCACGGGGACCTCAAGAACTCGCTCGCGTTGCTTCAGGGAAGTCAGTTCCCCTTTGGTGTTGGAAGTGGAATTTCCGGTTTACTCTGGAGCCCTTAAATGTGAACTGGGGCTCATATCGAATTGAGTCCATGAAGTGTGTTCTCCTCTCCAATGGGGACGGCTGTGTGAGGGAACTTTCTGAGTCGAATAAAAGGTGTCAAGGAACTTTTTGCCTTTCAAGAGAGTATGTGGTATTTCTCCTGAGACTCTACATTTCAAAATTTCCTCATCTCTCATTGAGGGGATAATTTTGTGGCGTTTCTGGAGTTGCGGCGGGAAGCCGGGGGTACTTCTCGAGTTACGACGGCTACCTAGGAACTCGCTCATGTTGCTTCACGGAAGTCAGGTCCCCTTTCGTGTTGGAAGGGGAACTTTTGGTTTGCTCTCGAGCCCTTAAATGTGAACAGGGGCTCATCTCGATTTGAGTCCATAAAGTGTGTTCTCCTCTCCAAAGGGGACGGCTGTCTGAGGGAACTTTATGAGTCGAATAAAGGGTGTCAAGTACCATTTTGCCTTTCAAGAGGGAATGTGGTATTTCGCCTGAGATTCTGCACCCCAAAATTTAGTCATGTTGCATTGAGGGGATAATTTTGTGGTGTTTCTCGAGTTGCGGCGGGAAGCTGGGGGTTCTTCTCGAGTGGCGACGGGGACCTCAGGAACTCGCTCGGGTTGCTTCAGCAAAGTCAGTTCCCCTTTGGTGTTGGAAGGGGAACTTCTGGTTTGCTCTCGAGCCCTTAAATGTGAACAGGGTTCATCTCGAATTGAGAATATAAAATATGTTCTCCTCTCCAATGGGGACGGCTGTGTGAGGGAACTTTCTAAGTCGAATAAAGGGTGTCAAGTACCTTTTTGCCTTTCAAGCGGGAATGTGGTATTTCTCTTGAGATTCAGCATCGCAAAATTTCCTCATCTAGCATTGAGGGGATAATTTTGTCGTGTTTCTCGAGTTGCTGTGGGAATCTGTGTGTACTTCTCGAGTTGCGACGGGGATCTCAGGAACTCCCTCGGGTTGCTTCAGGGAAGTCAGGTCCCCTTTGTTGTTGGAAGGGGAACTTCCGGTTTGCTCTCGAGCCCTTAAATGTGAACAGGGGCTCATCTCTTATTGAGTCCATAAAGTGTGTTCTACTCTCAAATGGGGACGCTGTGTGAGGTAACTTTCTTAGTCGAATAAAGGGTGTCAAGTACGTTTTTGCCTTTCAGGAGTGAATGTGGTAAATCTCTTGAGATTCTGCATGGCATAATTTCCTCATCTCGCATTGAGAGGATATTATTGTGGTGTTTCTTGATTTGCGGCGTGAACCTGGGGGAAATTCTCAAGTTGCGACGGGGATTTCAGGAACTCGCTCGGGTTGCTTCAGGGAAGTCAGGTCCCCTTTTGTGTTGGAAGGGGTACTTCCGGTTTGCTCTCGAGTCCTTAAATGTGAAGAGGGTCTCATCTCGAATTAAGTACATAAAGTGTTTTCTCCTCTCCAAGGGGATGGCTGTGTTAGGGAACGTTCTGAGTCGAATAAAGGGTGTCAAGTACCTTTTTGCCTTTCAAGAGGGAATGTGGTATTTCTCTTGAGACTCTGCATCGCAAAATTTCCTCATCTAGCATCGAGGGGTTAATTTGTGTTTTTCGAGTTGTGGCAGGAAGCAGGGAGTACTTCTCTAGTTGAGGAGGGGACCTCAGGAACTCACTCGAGTTACTTCATTGAAGTCTGGTCTCCTTTTGTGCTGGAAGGGGAACTTCCGAATTACCCTCGAGCCTTTTAAAGGGAATAGGGGCTCTTCTGGAGTTGAGTCCATAAAGTGTGTATGCCTCTCCAATGGGGATGGATGTTAGGGAACTTTCAGAGGGGCATAAAGTGTGTCAAGTTCCCTTTTGCCTTTCAAGTGGAAATATGGGATTTCTCTTGTGATTCTGCAGCGAAAATTTCCTCATCTCGCAATGAGGAGATAATTTTGTGGTGTTTCTCGAGTTGTGGCGGGAAAAAGGGGTATACTTCTCTAGTTGCGGCGGGGACCTCAGGAACTCGCTCGGGTTGCTTCAGGGAAGTCAAGTCCCCTTTTGTGTTGGAAGGGCAACTTCCGTATTACTCTGGAGCTGTTAAATGGGAATCATGCCTCTTCTCGATTTGAGTCCATAAAGAGTGTTTTCCTCTCCACTGAGGAATGATGTTAGGGAACATTCTGAGTCGCCTAAAGGGAGTCAAGTACCCTTTTGCCTTTCAAGCGGGAATGTGGGATTTCTCTTGAGATTCTGCAGCAAAAATTTACCTCATCTCGCATTGAGAGCATAATTCTGTGGTGTTTCTCGAGTTCCTGCGGGAAGCAGGGTTTACTTCTCGAATTTCGACGGGGAACTCAGGACTCGCTTGGGTTGCTTCAGGGAAGTAAAGTCCCCTTTTGCGTTGGAAGGGGAACTTCCCGATTACTCTTGAGCTGTTAAATGGGAATATTGCCTCCTCGATTTGAGTCCATAAAGTGTGTTCTCCTCTCCACTGAGGAGGAATGTTAGGGACCTTTTGGAGTAGCCTCAAGAGAGCCAACTACACTTTTGCGTTTCAAGTGGGAATGTGGGATTTCTCTTGAAATTCTGTAGGGAAAATTTCCTCATGTTGCATTGAGGGGATAATTTTGTGATGTTTCTCGAATTGCGGCGGGAAGATGGGGGTACTTCTGGAGTTGCAACGGGGACCTCAGGAAATCACTCTAGTTACTTCAGGGAAGTCAGGTCCCCTTTTGTTCTTGACGGGGAGCTTCCGCATTACTCTGGAGCCCTTTAAATGGAATAGGGCCTTTTCCCGAGTTGAGTCCATAAACTGTGTTCTCCTCTCCAATGGGGAAGGATATTAGGGAACTTTCTGAGTGACATAAAGGGAGTCAAGTACACTTTTGCCTTTCAATTGGGAATGTGGGATTTCTCTTCAGAATCTGCAGCGCAAAGTTTCCTCATCTCTCATTGAGGGGATAATTTTGTGGTGTTTCCTGAATTTCGGCGGGAAGCTGGGGGTACTTCTCGAGTTTCAACGGGGACCTCAGGAACTCACTGAATTTCCTTCAGGGTAGTCAGGTCCACATTTGTGCTGGACGGGGAACTTCCGGATTACAGTGGAGCCCTTCAAGGGAATAGGGGCTCTTCTGGAGTGGAGTCCATAAATAGTGTACCCCTCTGCAATGGGGACGGATTTTTGGGAACTTTCTGAGGGGCATAAAGTATGCCAAGTTCCCTCTTTCCTTTCAAGCTGGATTGTGGGATTTCTCTTGAGATTCTGTAGTGTAAAATTTCCTCATCTCGCATTGAGGGGATAATTTTGTGTTGTTTTTCGAGTAGCGGCGGAAGTTGTGGAAACTTCTTGAGTTGCGACGGGGACCTCAGGAACTCGTTCTGGTTGCTTCAGGGAAGTCAGGTCCCCTTTTCTATTTGAAGGAGAACTTCAGGTTTACTTTAGAGCCGTTAAATGGGAATAGGGCCTCATCTCGAATTGAGTCCATAAAGTGTGTTCTCCTCTCCAGTGGGGACGGATGTTAGGGAACTTTCTGATTGGCATAAAGTGTTTCAAGTACGCTTTTGTCTTTCAAGCGGGAATGTGGGATTTCTCTTGAGATTCTGCAGCGCAAAATTTCCTCATCTCGCATTGAGGGGATAATTTTGTGGTGTTTCTCGAATTGAGGGGGGAAGATGGGGGTACTTCTGGAGTTGCAACGGGGACCTCAGGAACTCACTCCAGTCACTTCAAGGAAGTCAGGTCCCCTTTTGTTCTTGAAGGGGAACTTCCGGATTTCTCTGGAGCCCTTTCAATGGAATAGGGCCTCTTCGCGAGTTGAGTCCATAAAATGTGTTCTCCTCTCCAATGGGGACAGATGTTAGGGATCTTTCTGAGTGGCATAAAGTGTGTCAAGTACGCTTTTGCCTTTCAATCGGGAATGTGGGATTTCTCTTGAAATTCTGCAGGGCAAAATTTCCTCATCTCGCATTGAGGCGATAATTTTGTGGTGTTTCTCGAATTGCGGCGGAAAGCTGGGGGTAGTTCTCGAGTTGCGGCAGGGACCTAAGGAAATCACTAGAGTTACTTCAGGGAAGTCAGGTCCCCTTTTGTGCTTCAACGGGAACTTCCGGATTACCCTCGAGCCCTTTCATGGGAATAGGGGCTCTTCTGGATTTGAGTCCATATAGTGTGTATGCCTCTAAAATTCGGACGGATGTTAGGGAATTTTCTGAGGGTCATAAAGTGTGTCAAGTTCCCTTTTGCCTTTTAAGCAGGAATGTGGGATTTCTACTGAGATTCTGCATCGCAAAATTTTCTAATCTCACATTGAGGGGATAATTTTGTGGTGTTTGTCGAGTTGTGGAGGGAAGCAGGGGTACTTCTCTAGTTGCGGCGGGGACCTCAGGAACTCGCTGCGGTTGCTTCTCGCAAAAAGTCAAGTCCTCTTTTGTTTTTGAAGGTTAACTTCTTGATTACTCACGAGAATTTAAATGGGAATATTGCCTCTTCTCGATTTGAGTCCATGAAGTGTGTACTCCTCTCCACTGAGGACTAATGTTAGGGAACATTCTGAGTCGCATAAACGGAGTCAAGTACCCTTTTGCCTTTCATACGGGAATGTGGGATTTCTCTTGAAATTCTGCAGCGCAAAATTTCCTCATCTCCCATTGAGGGGATAATTTTGTGGTGTTTCTCGAGTTGCGGCAGTTGCGGCGGGAACCTGGGGTTACTTCTGGAGTTGCGACAGGGAGGTCAGGAACTCACTCGAGTTACATCAGTGAAGTCAGGTCCCCTTTTGTCCTGGAAGGGGAACTTTCGGATTACTCTCAAGCCCTTGAATGTGAATAGGGCCTCTTCTCCTGTTGAGTCCATAAAGTGTGTTTTCCTTTCCAATGGGGATGGATGTTAGGAAACTTTCTGAGTGGCATAAAGTGTACCAAGTAAGCTTTTGCCTTTCAATGGTAATGTGGATTTTCTTTTGAGATTCTGCAGCGCAAAATTTTCTCATCTCACATTGAGGGGATAATTTCGTGGTGTTTCTCGAGTTGCGGTGGGAAGCTGGGGGTACTTCTCGTGTTTGCAGCGGGGACCTCAGGAATTCACTCGGGCTGCTTCAGAGAAGTCAAGTCCCCTTTTTTGCTGGAAGGGGAACTTCCGGATTACTCTCGAGCTGTTAAATGGGAAAAATGCCTCTTCTCTATTTGAGTCCATAAATTGTGTTTTCCTCTTCACTGAGGAAGGATGTTAGGGAACATTCTGTGTCGCATAAACGGAGTCAGTACCACATTCTTTCAAGCCGGAATGTTGGATTTCTCTTGAGATTCTACAGCGCAAAATTTCCTCATCTCGCATTGAGGGGAATATTTTGTGGTGTTTCTCGAATTGCGGGGGGATGCTGGGGGCACTTCTTGAGTTTAGATGGGGACCTCAGGAACTCACTCGAGTTACTTCAGGGAAGTCAGGTCCCCTTTTGTGTTGGAAGGGGAACTTCCGGATTAGTCTCGAGCCCTTTAATGGGAATAGGGCCTCTTCTGGAGTTGAGTCCATAAAGTGTGTATGCCTCTCCAATGGGGACGGATGTTAGGGAACTTTCAGAGTGGCATAAAGTGTGTCAAGTTCCCTTTTGATTTCAAGCGGGAATGTGGGATTTCTCTTGAGATTCTGCAGCGCAAAACTACCTCATCTTGCACTGAGGGCATAATATTGTGTCGTTTTTCGAGTTGGGGCAGGAAGGAGGGGGTACTTCTGGAGTTGAGACGGGACCCTCAGGAACTGGCTCAGGTTGCTTCTGGAATGTCAAGTCCTTTTTTTTTGTTGGAAGGGGAACTTCTTGATTCCTCTCGAGCCTTTAAATGGGAATATTGCCTCTTTTCCATTTGAGTCCATGAAGTGTGTTTTCCTCTCCATTGAGGACGGATGTTAGGGAACATTCTGAGTCGTCTAAAGGGAGTCAAGTACCCTTTTGCCTTTCAATCGAGAATGTGGGATTTCCCTTGAGATTCTGCAGCGCAAAATTTCCTCATCTCACATTGAGGGGATAATTTTGTGGTGTTTCTCGAGTTGCGGCGGGAAGCTCGGGGTACTTATGGAGTTGCGACGGGGACTTCAGGAACTCGCTCGGGTTCCTTCAGGGATGTCAGGTCCCCTTTTGTGTTGGAAGGGGAACTTCCGGTTTACGCTCGAGCCGTTAAATGGGAATAGAGCCTCATCTCGAATTGAGTCTAATAAGTGTGTTCTCCTCTCCAATGGGGAAGGATGTGCGAGGGAACTTTCTGAGTGGCATATAGGGTGTCAAGTACCCTTTTGCCTTTCAAGAGTGAATGTGGTATATCTCTTGTGATTCTGTAGCGCAAAATTTCGTCATCTCGCATTGAGGGAATTATTTTGTGGTGTTTCTCGTGTTGCAGTGGGAAGGAGGGTGTACTACTCGAATTGCGACGGGGACCTCAGGAGCTCGCTTGGGTTGTTTCAGGGAAGTCATGTCCCCTTTTGTATTAGAAGGGAAATTCCGGTTTACTCTGGAGCCGTTAAATGGGAATAGGGCCTCACATCGAATTGAGTCTAATAAGTCTGTTCTCCTATCCAATGGGGAAGGATGTGCGCGGGAACTTTCTGAGTGGCATATAGGGTGTCAAGTACCCTTTTGCCTTTCAAGAGTGAATGTGGTATATCTCTTGAGATTCTGTAACGCAAAATTTCCTCATCTCGTATTCAGGGGAAAATTTTGTGGTGTTTCTCGAGTTGTGGCAGGAAACAGGGAGTACTTCTCTAGTTGCGGCGGGGACCTGCGGAACTCGCTCAGGTTACCTCAGGGAAGTCAAGTCCCCTTTTGTGTTGGAAGGGGAACTTCCGGAATACTCTCGAGCTGTTAAATGGGAATAATGCCTCTTCTCGATTTGAGTCCATAAAGTGTGTTTTCGTCTCCACTGATGATGGTTGTTAGGGAACATTCTGAGTCGCCTGAAGGGAGTCAAGTACTCTTTTGCCTTTCAAGCGGGATTATGTGATTTCTCTTGAGATTCTGCAGTGCAAAATTTCCTCATCTCGTATTGAGGCGATAATTTTGTGTTGTGTCTCGAATTGCGGCGGAAAGCTGGGGGTACTTCTGGAGTTGCGACGGGGACCTCAGGAATTCACTCGAGTTACTTCAGGCAAGTCAGGTCCCGTTTTGTGCTGGAAGGGGAACATCCAGGTTACTCTGGAGCCTTTAAATAGGTATATTGCCTCTACTCGACTTGAGTCCATAAAGTGTGTATGCCTCTCCAATGGGGACGGATGTTAGGGAACTTTCAGAGTGGCATAAAGTGTGTCAAGTTCCCTTTTGCTTTCAAGCGGGAATGTGGGATTTCTCTTGAGATTCTGCAGCGCAAAACTACCTCATCTCGCACTGAGGGGATAATATTGTGTCCTTTCTCGAGTTGGGGCAGGAAGGAGGGGGTACTTGTGGAGTTGAGACGGGACCCTCAGGAACTGGCTCAGATTGCTTCAGGGAAGTCAAGTCCTTTTTTATGTTGGAAGGGGAACTTCTTGATTCCTCTCGAGCCTTTAAATGGGAATATTGCCTCTTTTCGATTTGAGTCCATGAAGTGTCATTTCCTCTCCACTGAGGACTGATGTTAGGGAACATTCTGAGTCGCCGAAAGGGAGTCAAGTACACTTTTGCCTTTCAAGCGGGAATGTGGGATTTCTCTTGAGATTCTGCAGCGCCAAAGTTCCTCATCTCACATTGAGGGGATAATTTTGTGGTGTTTCTCGAGTTGCGGCGGGAAGCTCGGGGTACTTATGGAGTTGCGATGGGGACCTCAGGAACTCGCTCGGGTTCCTTCAGGGATGTCAGGTCCCCTTTTGTGTTGGAAGGGGAACTTCAGGTCTACTCTCGAGCCGTTAAATGGGAATAGGGCCTTATCTCGAATTGAGTCTAATAAGTGTGTTCTCCTCTCCAATGGGGAAGGATGTGTCAGGGAACTTTCTGAGTGGCATAAAGGGTGTCAAGTACGCTTTTGGCTTTCAATCGGGAATGTGGGATTTCTCTTGAGATTCTGCAGCGCAAAATTTCCTCATCTCGCATTGAGGGGATAATTTTGTGGTGTTTCTCGAGTTGTGGCAGGAAGCAGGGAGTACTTCTCTACTTGCGGCGGGGACCTCAGGAACTCGCTCGGGTTGCCTCAGGGAAGTCAAGTCCCCTTTCGTGTTGGAAGGGGAACTTCTGGAATACTCTGGAGCTGTTAAATGGGAATAATGCCTCTTCTCGATTTGAGCCCATAAAGTGTGTTTTCGTCTGCACTGAGGAAGGTTTTAGGGAACATTCTGAGTCGCCTGAAGGGAGTCCAGTACCCTTTTGCCTTTCAAGCGGGATTATGGGATTTCTCTTGAGATTCTGCAGCGCAAAATTTCCTCATCTCGTATTGAGGCGATAATTTTGTGGTGTTTCTCGAATTGCGGTGGGAAGCTGGGGGTACTTCTGGAGTTGCGACGGGGACCTCTGGAATTCACTCGAGTTACTTCAGGGAAGTCAGTTCAACTTTCGTGCTGGAAGGGGAACTTCTGGATTACTCTGGAGCCCTTTAAATGGAATAGGGCCTCTTCTCCAGTTGAGTCCATAAAGTGTGTTCTCCTCTCCAATGCGGATGGATGTTAGGGAACTTTCTGAGGGGCATAAAGTGTGTCAAGTTCCCTTTTGCCTTTCAAGTGGAATGTGGGATTTCTCTTGAGATTCTGCAGCGCAAAATTTCATCATCTCCCATTGAGGGGATAATTTTGTGGTGTTTCTCGATTTGAGGCAGGAAGCAGGGAGTACTTCTAGAATTGCAGCGGGGACCTCAGTAACTCACTCGTATTACTTCAGGGAAGTCACTTCACTTTTTGTGCTGGAAGGGGCACTTCCGGATTACCCTCGAGCCCTTTAATGGGAATAGGGGCTCTTCTGGTGTTGAGTCCATAAAGTGTGTATGCCTGTCCAATGCGGACCGATGTTAGGGAATTTTCAGAGGGTCATAAAGTGTGTCAAGTTCCCTTTTGCCTTTCAAGCGGGAATGTGGGGTTTCTCTTTAGATTATGCAGCGCAAAATTTCCTCATCTGGCATTGATGGGATAATTTTTTGGTGTTTCTCGAGTTGTGGCAGGAAACAGGGAGTATTTCTCTAGTTGGAGCGGGGACCTGCGGAACTCGCTCAGGTTACCTCAGGGAAGTCAAGTCCCCTTTTGTGTTGGAAGGGGGACTTCCGGAATACTCTCGAGCTGTTAAATGGGAATAATGCCTCTTCTCGATTTGAGTCCATAAAGTGTGTTTTCGTGATTTGAGTCCATAAAGTGTGTTTTCGTGATTTGAGTCCATAAAGTGTGTTTTCGTCTCCACTGAGGATGGTTGTTAGGGAACATTCTGAGTCGCCTGAAGGGAGTCAAGTACTCTTTTGCCTTTCAATCGGGATTATGGGATTTCTCTTGAGATTCTGCAGCGCAAAATTTCCTCATCTCGTGTTGTGTCTCGAATTGCGGCGGAAAGCTAGGGGTACTTCTGGAGTTGCGACGGGGACCTCAGGAATTGACTCGAGTTACTTCAGGGAAGTCACTTCTCTTTTTGTGCTGGAAGGGGCATTTCCGGATTACCCTCGAGCCCTTTAAAGGGAATAGGGTCTCTTCTGGAGTTGACTCCATAAAGTGTGTATGCCTGTCCAATGCGGACGGATGTTGGGGAATTTTCTGAGGGTCATAAAGTGTGTCAAGTTCCCTTTTGACTTTCAAGCGGGAATGTGGGATTTCTCTTGAGATTCTGCAGCGCAGAATTTTCTCATCTGGCATTGAGGGGATAATTTTGTGGTGTTTCTCGAGTTGTGGCTGGAAGCAGGGGTACTTCTCTAGTTGCGGCGGGGACCTCAGGAACTCGCTCCGGTTGCTTCAGGGAAGTCAAGTCCTCTTTTGTGTTTGAAGGGAAACTTCTTGATTACTCATGATCCTTTAAATGGGAATAATGTCTCTTCTCGATTTTAGTCCATGAAGTGTGTACTCCTCTCCACTGAGGACTAACGTTAGGGAACATTCTGAGTCGCATAAACGGAGTAAAGTACCCTTTTGCCTTTCAAGCGGGAATGTGGGATTTCTCTTGAGATTCTGCAGCGAAAATTTTCCTCATCTCGCATTGGGGGGATAATTTTGTGGTGTTTCTCGAGTTGTGGCAGGAAGCAGGGAGTACTTCTCTAGTTGCGGCGGGGACCTCAGGAACTCGCTCGGGTTGCTTCAGGGAAGTCAAGTCCCCTTTTGTGCTGGAAGGGGAACTTCTGGATTACTCTCGAGCCCTTAAAAGGGAATATTGCCTCTTCTCCATTTGAGTAGATAAAATATGTTCTCCTCTCCCCTGAGGATGGATGTTACGGAATATTCTGAGTTGTATAAAGGGAGTCAAGTACCCTTTTGCCTTTCAAAGGGATTGAGGTGTTTCTCTTGGGATTCTGCAGCGCAAAATTTCCTCATCTCCCATTGAGGGGATAATTTTGTGGTGTTTCTCGAATTGCGGCAGGAAGCTGGGGTTACTTCTGGAGTTGCGACTGGGACCTCCGGATCTCACTCGAGTTACATCAGGGAAGTCAGGTCCCCTTTTGTGCTGGAAGGGGAACTACCGGATTACTCTCAAGGCCTTGAATGGGAATAGGGCCTCTTCTCGTGTTGAGTCCATAAAATCCGTTGTTCTCGCCAATGGGAACGGATGTTAGGGAACTTTCTGAGTGTCATAAAGTGTGTCAAGTAAGCTTTTGCATTTCAATGGTAATGTGGATTTTCTTTTGAGATTCTTCAGCGCAAAATTTCCTAATCTCGCATTGAGAGGATAATTTTGTTGTGTTTCTCGAGTTGCAGCGAGAAGCTGGGGGTACTTCTCGTGTTGCCACGGGGACCTCAGGAACTCGCTCGCGTTGCTTCAGGGAAGTCAGGTCTCCTTTTGTGTTGGAAGGGGAATTTCCGGATTACTCCGGAGCTGCTAAATGGGAAAAATGCCTCTTCTCGATTTGAGTCCATAAAGTGTGTTTTCCACTCCACTGAGGAAGGATGTTAGGGAACATTCTGAGTCGCATAAACGGAGCCAGTACCCTTTTGCCTTTTAAGACGGAATATGGGATTTCTCTTGAGATTCTGCAGCGCAAAATTTCCTCATCTCGCATTGAGGGGAATATTTTGTGGTGTTTCTCGAATTGCGGCGGGACGCTGGGGGTACTTCTTGAGTTTAGATGGGGACCTCAGGAACTCACTCGAGTTACTTCAGGCAAGTCAGGTCCCCTTTTGTGCTGGAAGGGGAATATCCGGGTTACTCTGGAGCCTTTAAGTAGGTATATTGCCTCTACTCGACTTGAGTCCATAAAGTGTGTCTGCCTCTCCAATGGGGACGGATGTTAGGGAATTTTCAGAGTGGCATAAAGTGTGTCAAGTTCCCTTTTGCTTTCAAGCGGGAATGTGGGATTTCTCTTGAGATTCTGCAGCGCAAAATCACCTCATCTCGCACTGAGGGGATAATATTGTGTCCTTTCTCGAGTTGGGGCAGGAAGGAGGGGGTACTTGTGGAGTTGAGACGGGACCCTCAGGAACTGGCTCTTTGTGTTGGAAGGGGTATTTCTTGATTACGCTCGAGCCTTTAAATGGGAATATTACCTCTTTTCCATTTGAGTCCATGAAGTGTGTTTTCCTCTCCACTGAGGATGGATTTTAGGGAACATTCTGAGTCGCCTAAAGGGAGTCAAGTACCCTTTTGCCTTTCAATCGAGAATGTGGGATTTCCCTTGAGATTCTGCAGCGCAAAATTTCCTCATCTCACATTGAGGGGATAATTTTGTGGTGTTTCTCGAGTTGTGGCGGGAAGCTTGGGGTACTTATGGAGTTGCGACGGGGACGTCAGGAACTCGCTCGGGTTCCTTCAGGGATGTCAGGTCCCCTTTTGTGTTGGAAGGGGAACTTCCAATTTACTCTCAAGCCGTTAAATGGGAATATGGCCTCATCTCGAATTGAGTCTAATAAGTGTGTTCTCCTTTCCAATGGGGAAGGATGTGGGAGGGAACTTTCGGAGTGGCATAAAGGGTATCAAGTACCCTTTTGCCTTTCAAGAGTGAATGTGGTATATCTCTTGAGATTCTGTAGCACAAAATTTCGTCATCTCACATTGAGGGGATTGTTTTGTGGTGTTTCTCGAGTTGCAGCGGGAAGCTGGGGGTACTACTCGAGTTGCGACGGGGACATCAGTAACTCGCTCAGCTTGCTTCAGGGAAGTCAGGTCCCCTTTTGTATTGGAAGGGAAATTCCGGTTTACTCTGCAGCCGTTAAATGGGAATAGGGGCTCATCTCGAATTGAGTCGATAAAGTGTGTTCTCTTATCCAATGTTGACGGATGTTAGGGAACTTTCTGAGTGGCATATAGTGTGTCAAGTACGCTTTTGCCTTTCAATCGGAAATGTGGGATTTCTCTTGAAATTCTGCAGGGCAAAATTTCCTCATCTCGCATTGAGGCGATAATTTTGTGGTGTTTCTCGAGTTGTGGCAGGAAGCAGGGAGTACTTCCCTAGTTGCGGCGGGGACCTCAGGATCTAGCTCGGGTTGCTTCACGGAAGTCAAGTCCCCTTTTGTGTTGGAAGGGGAACTTCCGGATTTACTCTCGAGCTGTTAAATGGGAATAATGCCTCTTCTCGATTTGAGTCCATAAAGTGTGTTTTCTTCTCCACTGAGGAAGGATGTTAGGGAACATTCTGAGTCGCCTAAACGGAGTCAAGTACCCTTTTGCCTTTTAAGCGCAAACGTGGGATTTCTCTTGAGATTTTGCAGCACAAAATTTCCTCATCTCGGATTGAGGGGATAATTTTGTGGGGTTTCTCGAGTTGCAGCGGGAAGCTGGGGGTGCTACTCAAGTTGTGACGGGGACCTCAGGAACTCGCTCGAGTTACCTCAGGGTAGTCAGTTCACCTTTTGTGCTGGAAGGGGAACTTCTGGATTACTCTGGAGCCCTTTAAATGGAATAGGGACTCTTCTCCAGTTGAGTCCATAAAGTGAGTTCTCCTCTCCAATGGGGATGGATGTTAGGGAACTTTCTGAGGGGCATAAAGTGTGTCAAGTTCCCTTTTGCCTTTCAAGTGGGTATGTGGGATTTGTCTTGAGATTCTGTAGCGCAAAATTTCCTCATCTTGCATTGAAGGGATAATTTTGTGGTGTTTATCGAGTTGCAGCGGGAAGCTGGGGGTGCTACTCGAGTTGCGACGGGGACCTCAGGAACTCGCTCGGCTTGCTTCAGGGAAGTCACGTCCCCTTTTGTATTGGTAGGGAAATTTCGGTTTACTCTGGAGCTGTTAAATGGGAATAGGGGCTCATCTCTAATTGAGTCCATAAAGTGTGTTCTCTTTTCCAATGTTGACGGATGTTAAGGAACTTTCTGAGTGGCATATAGTGTGTCAAGTACGCTTTTGCCTTTCAATCGGAAATGTGGGATTTCTCTTGAAATTCTGCAGGGCAAAATTTCCTCATCTCGCATTGAGGGGATAATTTTGTGTTGTTTCTCGAATTGCTGCGGGAAGCTGGGGGTACATCTCGTGGTGCCACGTGGACTTCAGGAACTAACTCGAGTTACTTCAGGGAAGTCAGGTCCCCTTTTGTGATGGAAGGGGAATTTCCGGGTTACTCTGGAGCCGTTAAATGGGAATATTGCCTCTTCTCGATTTCAGTCCATAAAGTGTGTTCTCTCCACTGAGGACAGGTGTTAGGGAACATTCTGAGTCTTATAAAGGGAGTCAAGTACCCTTTTGCCTTTCAAGCGGGTATGTGGGATTTCTCTTGAGATTCTGCAGTGCATAATTTCCTCATCTCACATTGAGAGTATAATTTTGTGGTGTTTCTCGAGTTGAGGCAGGAAGCAGGGTGTACGTCTCGAGTTGTGACGGGCAACTCAGGAACTCGCTCGCTTGGGTTGCTTCAGGGAAGTCAAGTCCCCTTTTTGTTGGAAGGGGAATTTCTGGATTACTCACGAGCTGTTAAATGGGAATATTTCCTCTTCTCGATTTGAGTCCATAAAGTGTGTTATCCTCTCCACTGAGGAGGGATGTTAGGGATCATTCTGAGTCGCCTAAAGGGAGTCAAATACCCTTTTGCCTTTCAAGCGGGAATGTGGGATTTCTCTTGAGATTATGCAGTGCAAAATTTCCTCATGTCTCATTGAGGGGATAATTTTGTGGTGTTTCTCCTATTGCGGAGGGAAGCTAGGGGTACTTCTTGAGTTGCGAAGGGGACCTCATGAAATCACTCGAGTTACTGCAGGGAAGCCAGGTCCCCTTTTGTGCTTAAGGGGAACTTCCGGATTACTCTCGAGCCCTTTAATAGGAATAGGGCCTCTTCTCGATTTGAGTCCATAAAGTGTGTTCTCCTCTCCAATGGGGACGGATATTAGGGAAATTTCTGAGTGGCATAAAGTTTGTTAAGTACACTTTTGCCTTTCAAGCGGGAATGGGCGATTTGTCTTGAGATTCTGCAGCACAAAATTACCTCATCTCTCATTGAGGGGATAATTTTGTGGTGTTTCTTGAGTTGCGATGGGAAGCAGTGGGTACATTTCGAGTTGCGACAGGGACCTCAGGAACTCACTCCGGTTTCTTCAGGGAAGTCAAGTCCCCTTTTGTGTTGAAAGGGGAACTTCCGAATTTCTCTCGAGCCATTAAATAAGAATATTGCCTCTTCTCGATTTGAGTCCATAACGTTTGTTCTCCTCTCAAATGAGGACGGTTTTAGGGGCCATTCTAAGTCGCCTAAAGAGAGTCAAGTAACCTTTTGCCTTTCAAGCGGGAATGTGGGATTTCTCTTGAGATACTGCAGCGCACAATTTCCTCATCTCGCATTGAGGGGATAATTTTGTGGTGTTTCTCGAGGTGCGGCGGGATGCTGGGGGTGCTTCTCGAGTTGCAACGGGGACCTCAGGAAGTCGCTCGGGTTGCTTCAGGGAAGTCAGGTCCCCTTTTGTGTTGGAAGGGGAACTTCCGGTTTAATTTCGAGCCGTTAATTGGGAATAGGGATTCCTCTGGTGTTGAGTCCAAAAAGTGTTTTTTCCTCTCCAATGGGTACGGCTGTGTGAGCGAACTTTCTGAGTCGCATAAAGTGTGTCAAGTAACCTTTCGCCATTCAAGCGGGTATGTGGGACTTCTCTTGAGATTTTGGAGTGCAAAATTTCCTCATCTCGAATTGAGGGGATAATTTTGTTGTGTCTCGAGTTTCGGCTTGGATCTGGGGGTACTTTTCGCGTTGCAACCTGGACGGCAGGAACTCGTTTGGGTTGCTGCAGTGAAGTCAGGTCCCCTTTTTTTGGAAGTGGAACTGCCGGATTACTCTCGAGCCCTTAAATGGGAATAGAGCCTCTTCTAGATTTGAGTCCATAAAGCGTGTTCTCTGCTCCAATAAGGACGGGTGTTAGGAAACTATCTGAATCGCATAAAGTGTGTCTAGTGCCGTTTTGCCATTCAAGCGGGAATGAGGGATATCTATTTAATTGTGCAGTGCAAAATTTCCTCATCTCACATTGAGCAGATAATTTTTTGGTGTTTCCCCTTTTGAGGTGGGAAGCTGGGGGTATATCTCGAGTTGGGACAGGGACCTCAGGAACTCGCCTGTGTTGCTTCAGGGAAGTTAGCTACACTTTTCTGCTGGAACAGAAATTTCGGGATTACTCTCGAGCCGTTAAATGGGAATAGGGCCTCTTCCCAAGTTGAGTCCATAAATTGTGTTCTCCTCTCCAATGGGGACGGCTGTGTGAGGGAATTTTCTGAGTCACATAAAGGGTGTCAAATACAGTTTTGCCTTTCCGTGGGATTTCTCTTGAATTGTGCATCGGAATATATTCCTGATCTCGCATTGAGGGGATAATTTTGTGGTGTTTCTAGACTTGCGGCGGGAAGCTGGTTGAACTTCTCAGGTAGTGAAGAGGACCTCTGGAATTTACTCTGGCTGCTTCTGGGAAGTCAGGAACCCTTTTGTGGTGGAAGGGGAATTTCGGGATTACTGTTGAGCCTTTAAATGGGAATAGGGCCTCTTCTCGAGTTAAGTCCGTAAAGTATATTCTCCTCTCCAATGGGGACGACTGTTTGAGGGAATTTTCTGAGTCTCACCCGGCTGTGCAAACGGGGGAAATACCAGCCCCACCCACGCAGACACAGAGAGATGCCGGCCCAGGCGGCCGAGATGCCAGAGACACGGGCCTTGCCAGCGCAAACGCGAGAGAGGCCTTCCCGCCCGCAAAGAGGCGAGACCCAGGCCCCGCCCCCTCAGACGCGAGAGACCCCGGCCCCGCCCGCTCAGACGCGACAGACCCCGGCCCTGCCCACCAGACGCGGGATACGCAGGCCCCGCCTGGGCAGACTCCAGAGAGGCCAGTCCTGGCGCAACCGACCATGCAAAGATGCGCAGCAGTGAGGAGCTTCCCCATGCCTGAGGCCAGGGCAGGTACCCCACCTCCAATAGGCGGTGGCTGTGTGGGGGAGGGCCGGGGGGAGGGCCGAGAGGAGGTACTCACGTTCAAGGTCAGGAGGGGCGGCCTTGAGGACATACCCCTCATCCAAGGTAAAGTGCAGCAGCTGTGCTTTCTTGGAGCAGCTGTGAAGAGATATCCCACACCCAAGGGAAGAGAAACTCAAATCAGATGGTAGGTATTGCGAGGGGGCATCAGATGGCAGACACACTGAAATCATAATCACAGGAATCTACTCGATCTGATCACATGGACCACAGCCGAATGTGGTCCACTGGAGAAGGGAATGGCAAACCACTTCAGTATATTTGCATTGAGAACCCCATGAACAGTATCAAAGGGCAAAATGACAGGATACTGAATGAGGAATTCCCCAGGTCTGTAGGTGCCCAGTATGCTACTGGAGATCAGTGGAGAAATCACTCTAGAAGGAATGAAGGGATGGAGCAAAAGCAAAACCAGTACCCAGTTGTGGATGTGACCGGTGATAGAAGCAAGGTCTGGTGCTGTAAAGAGCAATATTGCATAGGAACCTGCAATGTAAGGTCCAGGAATCAAGACAAATTGGAAGTGGTCAAACAGGAGATGGCAAGAGTGAACATAAACATTCTAGGAATCAGTGAATTAAAATGGACTGGAATGTGTGAATTTAACTCAGATGACCATTATATATATATACTACTGTGGGCAGAAATCCCTTAGAAGAAATGGAGTAGCCATCATGGTCAACAAGAGACTCTGAAATGCAGTACTTGGATGCAATCTTAAAAACGACAGAATGATTTCTGTTCGTTTCCAAGGCAAACCATTCAACATTACAGTAATCCAGGCCTATGCCCCAACCACTAACGCTGAAGAAGCCGAAGTTGAACGGTGCTATGAAGACCTACAAGACCTTTTAGAACTAACACCCAAAAAAGATGTCCTTTTCATTCTAGGGGACTGGAATGCAAAAGTAGGAAGTCAAGAAACACCTGGAGTAACAGGTAAATTTGGCCTTGGAGAACGGAATGAAGCAGGGCCAAGTCTAATAGAGTTTTGTCAAGAGAACGCACTGGTCATAGCAAACTCCCTCTTCCAACAACACAAGAGAAGACTCTACACGTGGACATCACCAGATGGTCAACATCGAAATCAGATTGATCATATTCTTTGCAGCCTAAGATGGAGAAGCTGTATACAGTTAGCAAAAACAAGACCAGGAGCTGACTGTGGCTCAGATCATGAACTCCTTATTGCCAAATTCAGACTTAAATCGAAGAAAGTAGGGAAAACCCCTAGACCATTCAGATAGGACCTCAATCAAATCCCTTATGATTATACAGTGGAAGTGAGAAATAGATTTAAGGGACTAGATCTGATACATAGAGTGCCTGATGAACTCTGGATGGAGGTTCGTGACATTGTACAGGAGACAGGGACCAAGAGCATCCCCATGGAAAAGAAATGCAAAAAAAAAGCAAAATGGCTGTCTGAGGTGGCCTTACAAATAGCTGTGAAAAGAAGAGAAGCGAAAAGCAAAGGAGAAAGGGAAAGATATAAGCATTAGAATGCAGAGTTCCAAAGAAGAGCAAGGAGAGATAAGAAAGCCTTCCTCAGTGATCAATGCAAAGAAATAGAGGAAAACAACAGAATAGGAAAAACAAGAGATCTCTTCAAAAACATTAAAGATTCCAAGGGAACATTTTATGCAAAGATGGGCTCGATAAAGGACAGAAATGGTATGGACCTAACAGAAGCAGAAGATATTAAGAAGAGGTGGCAAGAATACACAGAAGAACTGTACAAAAAAGATCTTCACGACCAGGATAGTCACGAAAATGTGATCACTGGCCTAGAGTCAGACATCTTGGAATGTGAATTCAAGTGTGCCTTAGAAAGCAACACTACGAACAAACCTAGTGGAAGTGGTGGAATTCCAGTTGAGCTATTTCAAATCTTGAAAGATGATGCTGTGAAAGTGCTGCACTCAATATGCCAACAAATTTGGAAAACTCAGCAGTGGCCACAGGACTGGAAAAGGTCAGTCTTCATTCCAATCCCAAAGAAAGGCAATGCCAAAGAATGCTCAAACTACCGCACAATTGCACTCATCTCACACACTAGTTCAGTCATGCTCAAATTTCTCCAAGCCAGGCTTCAGCAATATGTGATCCGTGAACTCCCAGATGTTCAAGCAGGTTTTGGAAAAGGCAGAGGCACCAGAGATCAAATTGCCAACATCCGTTGGATCATGGAGAAAGCGAGAGAGTTCCAGAAAAACATCTATTTCTGCTTCATTGACTATGCCAAAGCCTTTGACTGTGTGGATCACAATAAACTGTGGAAGATTCTGAAAGAGATGGGAATACCAGACCACCTGACCTGCCTCTTTAGAAACCTGTATGCAGGTCAGGAAGCAACAGTCAGAACTGTGCATGGAAAAACAGACTGGTTCCAAATAGGAAAAGGAGTATGTCAAGGCTGTATAATGTAATCTTGCTTATTTAACTTCTGTGCAGAGTGCATCATGAGAAATGCTGGGCTGGAAGAAGAACAACTGGAATCAAGATTGCTGGGAGAAATATCAATAACCTCAGATATGCAGATGACACCACCTTTAGGGCAGAAAGTGAAGAGGAACTCAAAATCCCCTTGATGAAAGTGCAAGAGGAGAGTGAAAAGGTTGGCTTGAAGCTCAACATTCAGAAAACAAAGGTGATGGAATCTGGTCCCAACACTTCACAGGAAATAAATGGAAAAACAGTGGAAACAGTGTCACATTTTATTTTTTGGGGCTCCAAAACCACTGCAGATGCTGATTGCAGCCTTGAAATTTAAAGGCGCTTACACCTTGGAAGGAAAGTTATGACCAACCTTGATAGTATATTTAAAAGCAGAGACATCACTTTGCCAAAAAAGGTCCATCTAGTCAAAGCTATGGTTTTCCCGTGGTCCTGTATGGATGTGAGAGTTGGTCTGTGAAGAAAGCTGATCGCCGAAGAATTGATGCTTTTGATCTGTGGTATTGGAGAAGACTCTTGAGAGTCCCTTGGACTGCAAGAAGATCCAACCAGTCCATTCTAAGGGAGATCAATCGTCGGTGTTCATTGGAAGGACTGATGTTAAAGCTGAAACTGCAATACTTCGGCCACCTCATGCGACGAGTTGAATCACTGGAAAAGATTCTGATGCTAGGAAATGTTGGGGGCGGGAGGAGAAGGGGACGACAGAGAATGAGATGGCTGGATTTCATCACCGACTCTGTAGCCATGAGTTTGAGTGAACTCTGGGAGTTGGTGATGGACAGGGAGGCCTGGCATACTTGATCCATGGGGTCTCGGAGAGTCGGACACGACTGAGGGACTGAAGTGAACGGAACTGAATAAAGTGTGTCAAATACCCTTTTCCCTTTCAGGCGGGAATGTGGGATTTCTATTGAAATTCTGCAGCGCAAAATTTCCTCATCTCGCATTGAGGGGATAATTTTGTGGTGTTTTTCGAATTGCAGCGGGAAGCTGGGGGTATTTCTCGGTGTGCGAAGGGGACCTCAGGAACTCACTCGAGTTACTTCAGGGAAGTCAGGTCCCCTTTTGTGCTGGAAGGGGAACTTCCGGATTACTCTCGAGCCGTTAAATGGGAATATTGCCTCTTCTCGATTTGAGTCCGTAAAGTGTGATCTCCTCTCCACTGAGGACGGATGTTAGGGACCATTCTGATTCGCCTAAAAGGCGTCAATTACCCTTTGGCCTTTCAAGCGGGAATGTGGGATTTCTCTTGAGATTCTGCCGTGCAAAATTTCCTCTTCTCGCATGGAGGGGATAATTTTTTGGTGTTTCACGAATTGGGTTGGGAAGCTGGGGGTACTTCTGCAGTTGCGACGAGTACCTCTGAAACACACTCGAGTTACTTCAGGGAAGTCTTGTCCCATTTTGGGCTGGAAGGGGAACTTCCTTATTAAACTCGAACCATTTAATGTGAATAGGGCCTTTCTCGAATAGAGTCCATAAAGTGTGTTCTCCTCTCCAATGGGGACGGAGGTTAGGGAACATTCTGAGTGTCATAAAGTGTGTTAAGTACTCTTTTGCCTTTCATGCGGGAATGTGGGATTTCTCTTGAGATTCTGCAGCATAAGATTTCCTCAATTCGCATTGAAGGGATAATTTTGTGGTGTTTCTCGAGTTGTGGTGGGAAGCTGGGGGTACTTCTCTAGTTTGACGGGGACCACAGGAAATCGCTCGGGTTGCTTCAGGAAACTCAGGTCCCCTTTGGTGTTTGAAGCGGAACATCCGGTTTACTCTCGAGCCCTTAAATGTGAACAAGGGCTCATCTCGAATTGAGTCCATAAAGTCTGTTCTCCTCTCTGATGGGGACGGATGTGTGAGGGAACTTTCTGAGTCGCATAAAGGTTGTCAAGTACCCTTTTGCCTTTCAAGAGGGAATGTGGTATTTCTCTTGAGATTTTGCATCGCAAAATTTCCTCCTCTCGCATTGAGGGGATAATTTTGTGGTGTTTTTGGAGTTGCGGCGGGAAGCTGGGGGTACTTCTCGAGTTGCGACGGGGACCTCAGGAACACGCTCGGGTTGCTTCAGGAAAAACAGGTCCCCTTTGTAGTTGGAAGGAAAACTTCCGGTTTACTCTTGAGCCCTTAAATGTGAACAGGGGCTCATCTCCAATTGAATCCATAAAGTGTGTTCTCCTCTCCAATGGGGACAGCTGTGTGAGGGAACTTTCTAAGTCGAATAAAGGGTGTCAAGTAACTTCTTGCCTTTCAAGAGGGAATGTGGTATTTCTCTTGAGATTCTGCATCGCAAAATTTCCTCATCTCACATTGAGGGGATAATTTTGTGGTGTTTCTCGAGTTGCGGCGGGAAGCTGGGGGTACTACTCGAGTTGCGACGGGGACCTCAGGATCTTACTCGGATTGCTTCAGGGTAGTCAGGTCCCCTTTGATGTTGGAAAGGGAACTTCCGGTTTGCTCCCGAGCCCTTAAATATGAACAGGGGCTCATCTCAAATGGAGTCCATCAATGTGTTCTCATCTCCGATGGGGACGGATGTGTGAGGGAACTTTCTGAGTCGAATAAAGGGTGTCAAATACCTTTTTGCCTTTCAAGAGGGAATGAGTTATTTCTCTTGAGATTCTGCATCGCACAATTTCCTCCTCTCGCATTGATGGGAAAATTTTGTGGTGTTGGTCGAGCAGCGGTGGAACGCAGGGGGTACTACTCGATTTGCGACGGAGACCTCAGGAAATCGCTCGGGTTACTTCAGGGAAGTTAGGTCCACTTTGGTGCTGGAAGGGGAACTGCCGGTTTGCTCTCGAGCCCTTAAATGTGAACAGGGGCTCATCTCGAATTGAGTCCATAAAATGTGTTCTCCTCTCCAATGGGGAAGGCTGTGTGAGGGAACTTTCTGAATCGAATAAAGGGTGTCAAGTACTTTTTGCCTTTCAAAAGGGAATGTGGTATTTCTCTTGAGAATCTGTATCGTAAAATTTCCTCATCTCGCATCGAGGGGATAATTTTGTGGTGTTTCTTGAGTTGCGGTGGGAAGCAGGGGGTACATTTCGAGTTGCGACGGGGACCTCAGGAACTCGCTCTGGTTTCTTCAGGGAAGTCAAGTCCCCTTTTGTGTTGATAGGGAAACTTCCGGATATCTCTCGAGCCGTTAAATAGGAATATTGCCTCTTCTCGATTTGAGTCCATAAAGTGTGTTCTCCTCTCAAATGAGGACGGTTTTAGGGGCCATTCTTAGTCGTCTAAAGAGAGTCAAGTACCCTTTTGCCTTTCAAGCGGGAATGTGGGATTTCTCGTGGGATTCTGCAGGACAAAATTTCCTCAACTCGCATTGAGGGGATAATTTTGTGGTGTTTCTGGAATTGCTGCGCGAACCTGGGGGTACTTCTCCAGTTGTGACGGAATCTCAGGAGCTCACTCGAGTTACTTCAGGGAAGTCAGGCCCCCTTTTTTGCTGTAAGGGAACCTCCGGATTACTCTGGAGCAATTTAGTGGGAATAGGGCCTCTTCTCGAGTCCATAAAATGTGTTCTCCTCTCCAATAAGGACAGTTTTTAGGGACCAAACTGAGTCGCCTAAGGGGAGTCAAGTACCCTTTTGCGTTTCAAGCGGGAATGTGGTATTTCTCTTTAGATTCTGTAGCACAAAATTTCATCTCGCATTGAGTGGATAATTTTATGCTGTATCTCGAATTGCGGCGGGAAGCTGGGGGTACTTCTCCAGTTCCGAGCGGACCTCAGGAACTCACTCGAGTTGCTTCAGGGAAGTCAGGTCCCTTTTTGTGCTTGAAGGGGAACTTCCGGATGACTCTCGAGCCCTTTAACGGGAATAGGGCCTATTCTCTATTTGAGTCCATAAGGTGTGTTCTCCTCTCCAATGGGGACAGATATTAGGGAACTTTCTGAGTGGCATAAAGTGTGTCAAGTACCCTTTTGCCTTTCAAGCGGGAATGCGGGAATTGTCTTAAGATTCTGTAGCGCAAAATTACCTCATCTCGCATTGAGGGGATAATTTTGTGGTGTTTCTCGAGTTTAGGCGGGAAGCAGGGGGTACTTCTCGAGTTGTGACGGGGACCTCAGAAACTCGTTCAGGATGATTCAGGGAGGGCAGGTCCCCTTTTGAGTTGGAAGGGGAACTTCCGGTTTACTCTCGAGCCGTTAATTGGGGATAGGACCTCATCTCAAATTGAGTCCATAAGGTGTGTTCTCCTCTCCAGTGGGAACTGACATTAGTGAAATTTCTGAGTCACATAAAGGGAGTCAAGTACCCTTTTGCCTTTCAAGAGTGAATGTGGTATTTCTCTTGAGATTCTGCAGCGTATATTTTCCTCATCTCGCATTAGGGGATAATTTTTAGTGTTTCTCAGTTGCGAAGTGAAGATGTGGGTACTTCTCAAGTTTTGACGGGGACCTCAGGAACTCGCTTGGGTTTCATCAGGGAAGTCAGGTCCCCTTTGGTGTTGGAATGGGAACTTCCGGTTTACTCTCGAGCCGTTAAATGGGAATAGGGTCTCATCTCGAACTGAGTCCAGAACGTGTGTTCTCCTCTCCAATGGGGACTGATGTTAGTGAAATTTCTGAGTCGTATAAAGGGTGTCAAGTACCCTTTTGCCTTTCAAGAGGTAATGTGGTATTTCTCTTGAGATTATGCAACGTAAAATTTCCTCATCTCGCATTGAGGGGATAATTTTGTGGTGTTTCTCGAGTTGCGACGGGGACCTCAGGAAATCTCTCGGGTTTCTTCAGGGAAGGCAGGTCCCCTTTTTTGTTGGAATGGAACTCCCGGTTTACTCTCGAGCCGTTAAATGGGAATAGGTCCTCAACTCGAATTGAGTCCATAAAGTGTGTTCTCCTCTCCAAGTGGACTGCTGGGTGAGGAAACTTTCTGAGTCGCATAAAGAGTGCCAAGTACCCTTTTGCCTTTCAAGCGGGAATGTGGGAATTCTCTTCAGATCTGCAGTGCAAAATGACCTCATCTCGAATTGAGGGGATAATTTTGTGGTGTTGGCCAAGTTGCCGGCGGAAGCAGTGATTACTTCTCGAGTTGTGACGGGGACCTCAGGAACTCACTCACTTGCTTCAGTGAAGTCAAGTCCCCTTTGGTGTTAGAAGGGGAACTTCCAGATTACTCTCAAGCCGTGAAATGGGAATATTAGCTCTTCTCTATTTCCGTCCATAAAGTGTGTTCTCCTCTCCACTGAGGACGGATGTTAGGGACCATTCTGAGTCGCCTAAATGGTGTCAAATACCCTTTTACCTTTCAAGCGGGAATGTGGGATTTCTGTTGAGATTCTGCAGCGCAAAATTTTCTCATCTCACATTGTGGGGATAATTATGTGGTGTTTCTCGAGTTGCGATGGGGACCTCAGAAACTTACTCGAGCTACTTCAGGGAAACGGGTCCCATTTGTGCTGGAAGGGGAACTTCCGGATTACTCTGGAGCCCTTTAATGGGAATAGGGCCTCTTTTGTAGTTGTGTGCATAAAGTGTGTTATTCTCTCCAATGGGGAAGGATATTATTGAACTTTCTGAGTGGCATAAAGTTTGTCAAGTAAGCTTTTGCCTTTCAAGCGGGAATGTGGGATATCCCTTGAGATTCCGCAGCGCAAAATAACCTCATCTCACATTGAGGGGATAATTTTCTGGTGTTTCTCCAGTTGTGGTGGGAAGCAGGGGGCACTTCTCTAGCTATGGCGGGGACCTCAGGAACTCGCTCGGGTTGCTTAAGGGAAGTCAAGTCGCCTTTTGTGTTGGAAGGGGAACTTCCGGATTACTGTCGAGACGTTAAAAGGGAATATTGCCTCCTCTCCATTTGAGTCCATGAAATATGTTCTCCTCTCCACTGAGGATGGATGTTAGGGAACATTCTGAGTCGCCTAAAGGGAGTCAAGTACCCTTTTGACTTTCAAGCCGGAATGTGGGATTTCTCTTGAGATTCTGCAGCGCAAAATTTCCTCATCTCGCATCGAGGGGAATATTTTGTGGTGTTTCTCGAATTGCGGCGGGACGCTGGGGGTACTTCGTGAGTTTAGATGGGGACCTCAGGAACTCACTCGAGTTTCTTCAGGGAAGTCAGGTCCCCTTTTGTGCTGGAAGGGGAACTTCCGGATTAGTCTCGAGCCCTTTAATGGGAATAGGCCCTCTTCTGGAGTTGAGTCCATAAATGTGTATGTCTCTCCAATGGGGACGGATGTTAGGGAACATTCTGAGTGTCATAAAGTGTGTCAAGTTCCCTCTTGCTTTCAAGTGGGAATGCGGGATTTCTCTTGAGATTCTGCAGCAGAAAATTACCTCATCTCGCACTGAGGGGATAATATTGTGTCGTTTCTCAAGTTGGGGCGGGAAGCAGGGGGTACTTCTGGAGTTGAGACGGGACCCTCAGGAACTCGCTCAGGTTGCTTCAGGGAAGTCAAGTCCTTTTTTTGTGTTGGAAGCGGAACTTCTTGATTACTGTCGAGCCTTTAAAATGGAATATAGCCTCTTTTCTATTTGAGTCCATGAAGTGTGTTTTCCTCTCCACTGAGGACGGATGTTAAGGAACATTCTGAGTCGCCTAAAGGGAGTCAGGTACCATTATGCCTTTCAAGCGGGAATGTGGGATATCTCTTGAGATTCTGCAGCGCAAAATTTCCTCATCTCGCATTGAGGGGATAATTTTGTTTTGTTTCTCAAGTTGCGAAGGGGACCTCAGGAATTTTCTCGAGTTACTTCAGGGAATCAGGCCCCTTTTTACCTGGAAGGAGAACTTCCAGATTACTATTGAGCCCTTTAATGGGAATAGGGCCTCTTCTGGAGTTGAGTCCATAAAGTGTGTTATCCTCTCCACTGAGGACGAATATTAGGGACCATTCTGAGTCGCCTAAAGGGAGTCAAGTACCCTTTTGCCTTTTAAGCGGATATCTGGGATTTCACTTGAGATTCTGCAGCGCAAAATTTCCTCATCTCACATTGTGGGGAAAATTTTGTGGTGTTTCTCCAGTTGCGATGGGGACCTCAGAAACTTACTCGAGTTACTTCAGGGAATCAGGTCCCATTTGTGCTGGAAGGGGAACTTCCGGAATACTTTTGAGCCCTTTAATGGGAATAGGGGCTCTTCTCCAGTTGAGTCCCTAAAGTGTGTTATCTTCTCCAATGGGGACGGATATTATTGAACTTTCTGAGTGGCATAAAGTGTGTCAAGTACGCTTTTACCTTTCAAGCGGGAATGTGGGATTTCTCTTGAGATTCTGCAGCGCAAAAAACCTCATCTCTCATTGAGGGGATAATGTTGTGGTGTTTCTCGAATTGCAGCGGGAAGCTGGGGGTACTTCTCGAGTTGCAGCAGGGACCTCAGGAACTCGCTCGGGTAGCTTCTGCTGCTGCTGCTAAGTCACTTCAGTCGTGTCCGACTCTGTGTGACCCCATAGACGGCAGCCCACCAGGCTCCCCCGTTCCTGGGATTCTCCAGGCAAGAATACTGGAGTGGGTTGTCATTTCCTTCTCCAATGTGTGAAAGTGAAAAGTGAAAGTGAAGTCGCTCAGTAGTGTCCGACCCTTAGCGACCCCATGGACTGCAGCCCACCAGGCTCCTCCGTCCATGGGATTTTCCAGGCAAGAGTACTGGAGTGGCTTGCCATTGCCTTCTCCTCGGGTACCTTCAGGGAAGTCAAGTCCCCTTTTGTGTTGGAAGGGGAACTTCCGGAATAATCTCGAGCCATTAAAAGGGAATATTGCCTCTTCTCCATTTGAGTCCATAAAATATGTTCTCCTCTCCACTGAGGATGGATGTTAGGGAATATTCTGAATCGCTTAAAGGGAGTCAAGTACCCTTTTGCCTTTCAAGTGGGAATGTGGGATTTCTCTTGAGATTCTGCAGCGCAAATTTTCCTCTTCTCGCATTGAGGGGATAATTTTGTGGTGTTTCTCGAATTGAGGCGGGAAGATGGGGGTACTTCTCCCGTTGCGACGGGGACCTCAGGAACTCACTCCAGTTACTTCAGGCAAGTCAGGTCCCCTTTTGTTCTTGAAGGGGAGCTTCCGGATTACTCTGGATCCCTTTAAATGGAATAGGGCCTCTTCTGGAGTTGAGTCCATAAAGTGTGTTCTCCTCTCCAATGGGGAAGGATGTTAGGGAACTTTCTGAGTGACATAAAGGGAGTCAAGTACGCTTTTGCCTTTCAATTGGGAATGTGGGATTTCTCTTCAGATTCTGCAGCACAAAGTTTCCTCCTCTCGCATTGAGGGGATAATTTTGTGGTGTTCCCCGAATTTCGGCGGGAAGCTGGGGGTACTTCTCGAGTTTCAACGGGGACCACAGGAACTCACTCGAGTTTCTTCAGGGAAGTCAGTTCCCCCATTGTGCTGGACGGGGAACTTGCGGATTACTCGCGAGCTCTTTAATGAGAATAGGGGCTCTTCTGGAGTTGAGTCCATAAATTGAGTACGCCTCTGCAATGGGGATAGATTTTAGGGAACTTTCTGAGGGGCATAAAGTATGCCAAGTTCCCTTTTGCCTTTCAAGCGTTAATGTGGGATTTCCCTTGAGATTCTGCAGCGCAAAATTACCTCATGTCGCATTGAGGGGATAATATTGTGTTGTTTCTCGAGTTGTGGTGGGAAGTAGGGGATACTTCTGGAGTTGAAACGGGAACCTAAGGAACTCTCTCGGTTTGCTCCAGGGAAGTCAAGTTCCCTTTTGTGTTGGAAGGGGAACTTCTTGATTACTCTTGATCCTTTAAATGGGAATATTGCCTCTTCTCGATTTGAGTATATGAAGAGTGTTCTCCTCTCCATTGAGGATGGATGTTAGGGAACATTCTGAGTCGCATAAAGGGAGTCAAGTACACTTTTGCCTTTCAAGCAGGAATGTGGGATGTCTCTTGAGATTCTGCAGCGAAAATTTTCCTCTTCTCGCATTGAGGGTATAATTTTGTGGTGTTTCTCCAGTTGCATCGGGAAGAGGGGGTATGTCTCGAGTTGCGGCGGGGACCTCAGGATCTCGCTCGGTTGCCTCAGGGAAGTCAAGTCCCCTTTTGTGTTGTAAGGGGAACTTCCGGATGACTCTCGAGCTGTTAAATGTGAATAATGCCTCTTCTTGATTTGAGTCCATAAAGTGTGTTTTCCTCTCCACTGAGGACAAATGTTAGGGACCATTCTGAGTCGCCTAAAGGGAGTCAAGTAAGCTTTTGCCTTTCAAGCGGAAATGTGGGATTTCACTTGAGATTCTGCAGCGCAAAATTTCCTCATCTCACATTGTGGGGATAATTTTGTGGTGTTTCTCTAGTTGCGGTGGGAAGCTGGGGGTACTTCTCGAGTTGCAGCGGGACCTCAGGAATTCCCCCGGTTTGCTTCAGGGAAGTCAAGTCATTTTTTGTGTTGGAAGGGGAACTTCCGGATTACTCTCGAGCTGTTAAATGGGAAAAATGCCTCTTCTCGATTTGAGTCCATAAATTGTGTTTTCCTCTCCACTGAGGAAGGAGGTTAGGGAACATTCTGAGTCGCATAAATGGAGTCAGTACTCTTGCCTTCAAGCCGGAATTTGGGGTTTCTCTTGAGATTCTGCAGCGCAAAATTTCCTCATCTCGCAGTGAGGGGAATATTTTGTGGTGTTTTCGAATTGCGGCGGGACGCTTGGGGTACTTCTTGAGTTTAGATGGGGACCTCAGGGACTCACTCGAGTTTCTTCAGGGAAGTCAGGTCCCCTTTTGTGCTGGAAGGGGGACTTCCGGATTAGTCTCGAGCCCTTTAATGGGAATAGGACCTCTTCTTGAGTTGAGTCCATAAAGTGTGTTCTCCTCTCCAATGGGGAAGGATGTCAGGGAACTTTCTGAGTGACATAAAGGGAGTCAAGTACGCTTTTGCCTTTCAATTGGGAATGTGGGATTTCTCTTCAGATTCTGCAGCGCAAAGTTTCCTCATCTCGCATTGAGGTGATAATTTTGTGATATTTCCCGAATTTCTGCGGGAAGCTGGGAGTACTTCTCGAGTTTCAACGTGGACCTCAGGAACTCACTGGAGTTACTTTAGGGAAGTCAGGTCCCCTTTAGTGCTGGACAGGGAACTTCCGGATTACTCTCGAGGCCTTTAAGGGAATAGGGGCTCTTCTGGAGTTGAGTCCATAAATTGTGTATGCCTCTGCAATGGGGATGGATTTTAGGGAACTTTCTGAGGAGCATAAAGTATGCCAAGTTTCCTTTTACCTTTCAAGCGTTAATATGGGATTTCACTTGAGATTCAGCAGCGCAAAATTACCTCATGTCGCATTGCGGGGATAATACTGTGTTGTTTCTCGAGTTGTGGTTGGAAGTAGGGGATACTTCTGGAGTTGAAACGGGAACCTCAGGAACTCTCTCAGGTTGCTCCAGGGAAGTCAAGTTCCCTTTTGTGTTGGAAGGGGAACTTCTTGATTACTCTTGAGCCTTTAAATGGGAATATTGCCTCTTCTCGATTGGAGTGCATGAAGTGTTCTCCTCTCCACTGAGGATGGATGTTAGGGAACATTCTGAGTCGCATAAAGGGAATCAAGAACCCTTTTGCCTTTCAAGAGGGAATGTGATATTTCTCTTGAGATTCTGCAGAGCAATATTTATTCATCTCGCTTTGAAGGGATAATTTTGGGGTGTAAGTCCAGTTGCGGCGGGAAGCTGGGTGTACTTCTAGAGTTGCGATGGGGACATCAGGAACTCGCTCGGGTTTCTTCTGGTAAGACAGGTTCCGTTTTGTGTTTGAAGGGGAACTTCCGGTTCACTATCGAGCCGTTAATTGGGAATCGGTTCTCATCTCGAATTGAGTCTATAAAGTGTGTTCTCCTCTCCAATGGGCACTGCTGTGTGAGGGAACTTTCTGAATCGCATAAAGGGTGTTAAGAGTCCTTTTGCCTTTCAAGAGGGAATGTGGTATTTCTCTTGAGATTCTGCAGCGCAAAATGTCCTCATCTCGCACTGAGGGGATAATTTTGTGGTGTTTCTCGAGTTGCGGCTGGAGGCTAGGGTATTTCTCGAGTTGCGACAGGGACTTCAGGTACTCGCTTGGGTTGCTTCATGGAAGTCAGGTCCCCTTTGGTGTTGGAAGGGGAACTTCCGGTTTACTCTCGAGCCGTTTATTGGGAATAGGGCCTCATCTTGATTTGAGTCCATAAAGTGTGTTCTCCTGTCCAATGGGGACGGCTGTGTGAGGGAATTTTCTGAGTCGCATAAAGGTTTTCAACAACCGTTTTGCCTTTCAAGAGGGAATGTGGTATTTCTCTTGAGATGCTGTAACACAAAATTTCCTATTCTTGCATTGAGGGGATAATTTTGTGGTGTTTCTCGAGTTGCGGCGGGAAGCTGGGGGTACTTCTCAAGTAGCTATGGGTACCTCAGGAATTCACTCGGGTTTCCTCAGGTAAGACATGTCCCCTTTTTGTTGGAAGGGGAACTTCCGATTTACTCTCGATCAGTTAATTGGCAATAGTGCCTCATTTTGAATTGAGTACATAAAGTTCGTTCACCTCTCCAATGGGGACTGATATTAGTGAAATTTCTGAGCACCATAAAGGATGTCAAATACCCTTTTGCATTTCAAGAGGGAATGTGGTATTTCTCTTGAGATTCTGCAGCGCAAAATATCCTCATCTCGCATTGAGATAATTTTGTGGTGTATGTCAAGTTGTGGCGGGAATTTTGGATTACTTCTCGTGTTGTGACGGGGAACTCAGGAATTTGCTCGAGTTGCTTTTGGAAAGTCAGGTCCCCTTTTGTGTTGGAAGGGGAACTTCCGGTTTAGTCTGGAGCCGTTAAATGGTAATAGGGCGTCATCTCGAATTGAGTCCATAAAGTGTGTTCTCCTCTCCTATGGGGACTGATATTAGTGAAATTTCTGAGTCGCATAAAGGGTATCAAGTACTTTTTGCCTTTCAAGAGGGAATAGTGGTATTTCTCTCGAGATTCTGCAGCCCAAAATTTCCTCTTCTCGCACTGAGGGGATAATTTTGTGGTGTTTCTCTAGTTGCGGCAGGAAGCTTGGGGTACTTCTCAAGTTGCCATGGGGACCTCAAGAACTTGCTTGGGTTTCTTCAGGTAAGGCAGGTCCCCTTTTGTGTTGGAAAAGGCACTTCCGGTTTACTCTCCAGCAATTAAATGGGAATAGGGCCTCTCTCGAATTGAGTCCATAAAGTGTGTTCTCCTCTCCAATGGGGACGGCTGTGTGAGGGTACTTTCTGAGTCGCATAAAGGGTGTCAAGTACCCTTTTGCCTTTCAAGCGGGAATGTGGTATTTCTTTTGAGATTCTGCAGCGCACAATTTCCTCATCTCGCATTGAGGGGATAATTCTGTGGTGTTTGTCGAGTTGCGGCGGGATGCTGGGGGTGCTTCTCGAGTTGCAACGGGGACCTCAGGAAGTGGCTCGGGTTGCTTCAGGGAAGTCAGGTCCCCTTATGTGTTGGAACGGGAACTTCCGGTTTACTTTTGAGCGGTTAATTTGGAATAGGGATTCATCTGGAGTTGAGTCCAAAAGGTGTTTTATCCTCTCCAATGGGTACGGCTCTGTGAGCGAACTTTCTGGGTCACATAAAGTGTGTCAAGTGACCTTTTGCCTTTCAAGTGGGTATGTGGGACTTCTCTTGAGATTTCGGAGCGAAGAATTTCTTCATCTCGCATTGAGAGGATAATTTTGTTGTGTCTTGAATTTCGGCTTGGATCTGGGGGTACTTCTCGAGTTGCAGCGTGGACCTAAGGAACTCGTTCGTGTTGCTTCAGCGAAGTCAGGTCCCCTTTTTCTGGAAGTGGAACTTCCGGATTACTATCGAGCCCTTAAATGGGACTAGGGCCTCTTCTAGATTTGAGTCCATAAAGTGTGTTCTCCGCTCCAATAAGTACGGGTGTTAGGAAACTATCTGAATCGCATAAAGTGTGTCAAGTGCCCTTTTGCCTTTCAAGCGGGAATGTGGAATTTCTATTTAATTGTGCAGTGCAAAATTTCCTCATCTCACATTGAGTGGATAATTTTCTGGTGTTTCCCCTTTTGAGGCGGGAAGCTGGGGGTACTTCTCAAGTTGCGACGGGGACCTCAGGAACTCGCTGGGGTTTCTTCAGGAAGTTAGTCACCCTTTTCTACTGGAATGGGAATTTCGGGATTACTCTCGAGCCGTTAAACGAAAATAGGGCCTCTTCCCAAGTTGAGTCCATAAAGTGTGTTCTCCTCTCCAATGGGGATGGCTGTGTGAGGGAATTTTCTGAGTCGCATAAAGCGTGTCAAATAGAGTTTTGCCTTTCCAGCGAAACGTGGGATTTCTCTTGAATTGTGCAGCGGAATATTTTCCTGATCTCGCATTGAGGGGATAATTTTGTGGTGTTTCTAGAGTTGCGGCGGGAACCTGGTTGAACTTCTCAGGTAGCGAAGAGGACCTCAGGAATTCTCTCTGGCTGCTTCAGGGAAGTAAGGAACCCTTTTGTGTTGGAAGGGGAATTTCGGGATTACTCTTGAGCATTTAAATGGGAATAGGGCCTCTTCTCGAGTTAAATCCGTAAAGTGTGTTCTCCTCTCCAATGGGGACGACTGTTTGAGGGAATTTTCTGAGTCTCACCCGGCTGTGCAAACGGGAGAAATACCAGCCCCACCCAGGCAGACACGAGAGAGGCCGGCCCAGGCGGCTGAGATGCCAGAGACACGGGCCTTGCCGGCGCAGACGTGAGAGAGGCCTTCCCCACCCGCGCAGACGGGGGAGAACCCGGCCCCGCCCGCGCAGACTCGAGAGACCCTGGCCCCGTCCACTCAGACTTGAGAGACCTTGGCCCCGCCCGTTCAGACGCTATTGTTGCTGGCGCCGCCCGTGCAGACGAAGAGACGCCGGCCCTGCCTGCGCAGATGGAAGAGACCCCGGCCCCGTCCACCAGACGCGGGATACGCAGGCCCCGCCCGCGCAGACTCCAGAGAAGCCTGCCCTGGCGCAACCGACCATGCAGAGATGCGCAGCGGTGAGGAGCTACCCCATGCCTGAGGCCAGGGCAGGCGGCCGAGGGGAGGAACCCCACCTCCAATAGGCGGTGGCTGTGCGGGGGAGGGCCGAGAGTAGGTACTCACGTTCAAGGTCAGGAGGGGCGGCCTTGAGGACATACCCCTCATCCAAGGTAAGGTGCAGCAGCTGTGCTTTCTTGGAGCAGCTGTGAAGAGATATCCCACACCCAAGGGAAGAGAAACTCAAATCAGATGGTAGGTATTGCGAGGGGTCTTCAGATGGCAGACACACTGAAATCATAATCACAGGAATCTACTCCATCTGATCACATGGACCACAGCCGCATGTGGTCCACTGGAGAAGGGAATGGCAAACCACTTCAGTATATTTGCATTGAGAACCCCATGAAAGGTATCAAAGGGCAGAATGACAGGATACTGAATGAGGAATTCCCCAGTTCTGAAGGTGCCCAGTATGCTAGTGGAGATCAGTGGAGGAATAACTCTAGAAGGAATGAAGGGATGGAGCAAAAGCAAAACCAGTACCCAGTTGTGGATGTGACCAGTGATAGAAGCAAGGTCTGGTGCTGTAAAGAGCAATATTGCATAGGAACCTGCAATGTAAGGTCCAGGAATCAAGGCAAATTGGAAGTGGTCAAACAGGAGATGGCAAGAGTGAACATAGACATTCTAGGAATCAGTGAATTAAAATGGACTGGAATGTGTGAATTTAACTCAGATGACCATTATATATATATACTACTGTGGGCAGAAATCCCTTAGAAGAAATGGAGTAGCCATCATGGTCAACAAGAGACTCCGAAATGCAGTACTTGGATGCAATCTTAAAAACGACAGAATGATTTCTGTTCGTTTCCAAGGCAAACCATTCAACATTACAGTAATCCAGGCCTATGCCCCAACCACTAACGCTGAAGAAGCCGAAGTTGAACGGTGCTATGAAGACCTACAAGACCTTTTAGAACTAACACCCAAAAAAAGATGTCCTTTTCATTCTAGGGGACTGGAATGCAAAAGTAGGAAGTCAAGAAACACCTGGAGTAACAGGCAAATTTGGCCTTGGAGCACGGAATGAAGCAGGGCCAACTCTAATAGAGTTTTGTCAAGAGAACGCACTGGTCATAGCAAACTCCCTCTTCCAACAACACAAGAGAAGACTCTACACGTGGACATCACCAGATGGTCAACACCGAAATCAGATTGATCATATTCTTTGCAGCCTAAGATGGAGAAGCTGTATACAGTTAGCAAAAACAAGACCAGGAGCTGACTGTGGCTCAGATCATGAACTCCTTATTGCCAAATTCAGATTTAAATCGAAGAAAGTAGGGAAAACCCCTAGACCATTCAGATAGGACCTCAATCAAATCCCTTATGATTATACAGTGGAAGTGAGAAATAGATTTAAGGGACTAGATCTGATAGATAGAGTGCCTGATGAACTCGGATGGAGGTTCGTGACATTGTACAGGAGACAGGGACCAAGAGAATCCCCATGGAAAAGAAATGCAAAAAAACAAAATGGCTGTCTGAGGTGGCCTTACAAATAGCTGTGAAAAGAAGAGAAGCGAAAAGCAAAGGAGAAAGGGAAAGATATAAGCATTAGAATGCAGAGTTCCAAAGAAGAGCAAGGAGAGATAAGAAAGCCTTCCTCAGTGATCAGTGCAAAGAAATAGAGGAAAACAACAGAATAGGAAAAACAAGAAATCTCTTCAAGAACATTAGAGATTCCAAGGGAACATTTCATGCAAAGATGGGCTCGATAAAGGACAGAAATGGTATGGACCTAACAGAAGCAGAAGATATTAGGAAGAGGTGGCAAGAATACACAGAAGAACTGTACAAAAAAGATCTTCATGACCAGGATAGTCACGAAAATGTGATCACTGGCCTAGAGCCAGACATCTTGGAATGTGAATTCAAGTGTGCCTTAGAAAGCAACACTACGAACAAACCTAGTGGAAGTGATGGAATTCCAGTTGAGCTATTTCAAATCTTGAAAGATGATGCTGTGAAAGTGCTGCACTCAATATGCCAACAAATTTGGAAAACTCAACAGTGGCCACAGGACTGGAAAAGGTCAGTCTTCATTCCAATCCCAAAGAAAGGCAATGCCAAAGAATGCTCAAACTACCGCACAATTGCTCTCATCTCACACGCTAGTACAGTCATGCTCAAAATTCTCCAAGCCAGGCTTCAGCAGTATGTAAACTGTGAACTCCCAGATGTTCAAGCAGGTTTTAGAAAAGGCAGAGGCACCAGAATTCAAATTGCCAACATCCGCTGGATCATGGAGAAAGCGAGAGATTTCCAGAAAAACATCTATTTCTGCTTCATTGACTATGCCAAAGCCTTTGACTGTGTGGATCTCAATAAACTGTGAAAGATTCTGAAAGAGATGGGAATACCAGACCACCTGACCTGCCTCTTTAGAAACCTGTATGCAGGTCAGGAAGCAACAGTCAGAACTGTGCATGGAACAACAGACTGGTTCCAAATAGGAAAAGGAGTACGTCAAGGCTGTATATTGTAATCTTGCTTATTTAACTTCTATGCAGAGTGCATCATGAGAAATGCTGGGCTGGAAGAAGAACAACTGGAATCAAGGTTGCTGGGAGAAATATCAATAACGTCAGATATGCAGATGAAACCACCTTTAGGGCAGAAAGTGAGGAGGAACTCAAAAGCCTCTTGATGAAAGTGAAAGAGGAGAGTGAAAAGGTTGGCTTGAAGCTCAACATTCAGAAAACAAAGGTGATGGAATCTGGTCCTAACTCTTCACGGGAAATAGACGGAAAAACAGTAGAAACAGTGTCACACTTTATTTTTTGGGGCTCCAAAATCACTGCAGATGCTGATTGAAGCCATGAAATTTAAAGGTGCTTACTCCTTGGAAGGAAAGTTATGACCAACCTTTTTGGTATATTAAAAAGCAGAGACATCACTTTGCCAAAAAAACTCCATCTAGTCAAAGCTATGGTTTTTCCCGTGGTCATGTATGGATGTGAGAGTTGGACTGTGAAGAAAGCTGATCGCCGAAGAACTGATGCTTTTGAACGGTGTTATTGGAGAAGACTCTTGAGAGTCCCTTGGACTGCAAGAAGATCCAACCAGTCCATTCTAAGGGAGATCAATCGTCGGTGTTCATTGGAAGGACTGATGCTAAAGCTGAAACTGCAATACTTCGGCCACCTCATGCGATGAGTTGACTAACTGGAAAAGATTCTGATGCTAGGAGAGGTTGGGGGCTGGAGGAGAAGGGGACGATAGAGAATGAGATGGCTGGATAGCATCACCAACTCTGTGGCCATGAGTTTGAGTGAACTCCGGGAGTTGGTGTAGGACAGGGAGGCCTAGCCTACAGTGATTCATGGGGTCACGGAGAGCCGGACACGACTGAGTGACTGAACTGAACTGAACTGAATAAAGTGTGTCAAATACGCTTTTCCCTTTCAGGCGGGAATGTGGGATTTCTCTTGAAATTCTGCAGCGCAAAATTTCTTCATCTCGCATTGAGGGGATAATTTTGTGGTGTTTCTCGAATTGCAGGGGTAAGCTGGGGGTATTCCTCGAGGTGCAAAGGGGACCTCAGGAACTCACTCGAGTTACCTCAGGGAAGTCAGGTCCCCGTTTGTGCTGGAAGGGGAACTTCCGGATTACTCTCCAGCCGTTAAATGGGAATATTGCCTCTTCTCGATTTGAGTCCATAAAGTGTGTTCTCCTTTCCACTGAGGACGGATGTTAGGGACCATTCTGATTCGGCTAAAGGGAGTCAAGTACCCTTTTGCCTTTCAAGCGGGAATGTGGGATTTCTCTTGAGATTCTGCAGTGCAAAATTTCCTCATCTCGCATGGAGGGGATAATTATGTGCTGTTACACGAATTGGGTTGGGAAGCTGGGGGTGAATCTCCAGTTGCGACGAGGAGCTCTGGAACACACTCGGATTACTTCAGGGAAGTCTGGTCCCCTTTTGTGCTGGAAGGGGAACTTCCGGATTGTTCTCGAGCCCTTTAATGGGAATAGGGCCTCCTCGCGATTTGAGTCCATATATTGTGTTCTCCTATCCAATGGGGACGGATGTTAGGGAACTTTCTGATTCGGCTAAAGGGTGTCAAGTACCTTTTTGCCTTTCAAGAGGGAATGTGGTATTTCTTTTGAGATGCTGCATCGCAAAATTTCCTCATCTCGCATTGAGGGGATAATTTTGGGGTGTTTCTCGAGGTGCGGCGGGAAGCTGGGGGTCCTTCTCGACTTGCGACGGGGACCTCAGGAACTCACTGGGGTTGCATCAGGGAAGTCAGGTCCCCTTCGGTGTTGGAAGGGGAAAATCCGGTTTTCTCTCGAGCCCTTCAATATGAACAGGGGCTCATCTCGAATTGAGTCCATAAAGTGTGTTCTCCTCTCCAAAGGGGACGGCAGTGTGAGGGAACTTTCTGAGTCGAATAAAGGGTGTCAAGTACCTTTTTGCCTTTCAAGATGGAATGTGGTATTTCTCTTGAGATGCTGCATCGCAAAATTTCCTCATCTCGCATTGAGGGGATAATTTTGGTGTGTTTCTCGAGTTGCGGCGGGAAGCTATGGGTGCTTCTCGAGTTGCGACGGGGACCTCAGGAACTCACTGGGGTTGCTTCAGGGAAGTCAGGTCCCCTTTGGTGTTGGAAGGGGAATTTCCGGTTTCCTCTCGAGCCCTTAAATGTGCACATGGGCTCATCTCGAATTGAGTCCATACAGTGTGTTCTCCTCTCAAAGGGATGGCTGTGTGAGGGAACTTTCAGAGTCGAATACAGTGTGTCAAGTATCTTTTTGCTTTTCATGAGGGAATGTGGTATTTCTCTTGAGATGCTGGATCGCACATTTTCCTCATCTCGATTTGAGGGGATATTTTCTTGGTGTTTCTCGAGTTGAGGCGGGATGATGGGGGTGCTTCTCGAGTTGCGAAGGAGACCTCAGGACCTCGCTGGGGTTGCTTCAGAGAAGTCAGGACCCCTTTGGTGTTGGAAAGGGAACTTCCAGTTTCCTATCGAGTCCTTAAATCTGCACGGTGGTTCATCTCGAATTGAGTCCATATAGTGTGTTCTCCTCTCCAAAGGGAACGGCTGTGTGAGGGAACTTTCTGAGTCGAATAAAGGGTGTCAAGTACCTTTTTGCCTTTCAAGAGGGAAAGTTGTATTTCTCTTGAGATGCTGCATCGCAAAATTTCCTCATCTCACTTGGAAGGGATAATTTGGGTTGTTTATCGAGTTGCGGCTGGAAGCTATGCGTGCTTCTCGAGTTGCAACGAGGACCTCAGGAACTCGCTGGGGTTGCTTCAGGGAAGTCAGGTCCCCTTTGTTGTTCGAAGGGGAACTTCCGGTTTCCTCTCGAGCCGTTAAATGTGCACAGGGGCTCATCTCGAATTGAGTCCATAAAGTGTGTTCTCCTCTCCAAAGGGGACGGCTGTGTGAGGGAACTTTCTGAGTCGAATAAAGGGTGTCAAGTACCTTTTTCCTTTCTAGAGGGAATGTGGTATTTGTCTTGAGATGCTGCATCGAAAAATTTCCTCATCTCGCATGGAGGGGATAATTTTGGGGTGTTTTTCGAGTTGCCCATGGAAGCTGGGGGTGCTTCTCGAGTTGCGACGAGGACCTCAGGAACTCGCGGGGCTTGCTTAAGGGTTGTCAGGTCCCCTTTGGTGTTGGAAGGGGAACTTCTTGGTTCCTCTTGAGCCTTTAAATGTGAACAGGGGCTCATCTCGAATTGAGTCCATAAAGTGTATTCTCCTCACCAAAAGGGACTGCTGTGTGAAGTAACTTTTTGAGTCGAATAAAGGGTTTCAAGTAGCTTTTTGCCTATCTGAGGGAATGTGTATATCTCTTGAGATGCTGCATCGCACAGTTTCCTCATCTCGCATTGTGGGTTATAATTTTGGGGTGTTTATCTAGTTGCGACTGGAAGCTATGTGTGCTTCTCGAGTTGTGACGGGGACCTCAGGAACTCGCTGGGGTTGCTTCAGGGAAGTGACGTCCCCTTTGGTGTTGGAAGGGGAACCTCCGGTTTCCTCTCGAGCCCTTCAATATGCACAGGGGCTCATCTCGAATTGAGTCCATAAAGTGTGTTCTCCTCTCCAAAGGGGACGGCTGTTTGAGGGAACTTTCTGAGTCGAATAAAGGGTGTCAAGTTCCTTTTTGCCTTTCAAGAGGGAATGTGGTATTTGTCTTGAGATGCTGCATCGCAAAATTTCCTCATCTCGCTTGGAGGGGATAATTTTGGGGTGTTTCTCGAGTTGCGGCGGGAAGCTGGGGGTGCTTCTCGAGTTGCGACGAGGACCTCAGGAACTCGAGGGGGTTGCTTCAGGGAAGTCAGGTCCCCTTTGGTGTTGGAAGGGGAACTTCTTGGTTCCTCTTGAGCCTTTAAATGTGAACAGGGGCTCATCTCGAATTGAGTCCATAAAGTGTATTCTCCTCACCAAAAGGGACTGCTGTGTGAAGGAACTTTCTGAGTCGAATAAAGGGTGTCAAGTACCTTTTTCCCTTTCAAGACGGAATGTGGTATTTCTCTTGAAATTCTGCATCGCAAAATTTCCTCATCTCGCATTGAGTGGATAATTTTGTGGTGTTTCTCGAGTTGCCCATGGAAGCTGGGGGTGCTTCTCGAGTTGCAACGGGGACCTCAGGAACTTGCTGGGGTTGCTTCGGGGAAGTCAGGTCCCCTTTGGTGTTGGAAGGGGAACTTCTTGGTTCCTCTTGAGCCTTTAAATGTGAACAGAGGCTCATCTCGAATTGAGTCCATAAAGTGTATTCTCCTCACCAAAAGGGACGGCTGTGTGAAGGAACTTTCTGAGTCGAATAAAGGGTTTCAAGTAACTTTTTGCCTACCTGAGGGAATGTGGTATATCTCTTGAGATGCTGCATCTCACAATTTCCTCATCTCGCATTGAGGGGATAATTTTGGGGTGTTTATCGAGTTGCGGCTGGAAGCTATGCATGCTTCTCGAGTTGTGACGGGGACCTCAGGAACTCGCTGGGGTTGCTTCAGGGAAGTGAGGTCCCCTTTGGTGTTGGAAGGGGAACCTCCGGTTTCCTCTCGAGCCCTTCAATGTGCACAGGGGCTCATCTCGAATTGAGTCCATAAAGTGTGTTCTCCTCTCCAAAGGGGACGGCTGTGTGAGGGAACTTTCTGAGTTGAATAAAGGGTGTCAAGTTCCTTTTTGCCTTTCAAGAGGGATGTGGTATTTCTCTTGAGATGCTGCATCGCAAAATTTCCTCATCTCGCATTGAGGGGATAATTTTGGGTTGTTTCTTGAGTTGCGACGGGGACCTCAGGAAATCTCTCGGGTTTCTTCATGGAAGGCAGGTCCCCTTTTTTTTTTGGAACGGAACTCCCGGTTTACTCTCGAGCCGTTAAATGGGAATAGGGCCTCAACTCGAATTGAGTCCATAAAGTGTGTTCTCCTCTCCAATGGGGACGGCTCTGTGAGGAAACATTCTGAGTCGCATAAAGAGTGTCAAGTACCCTTTTGCCTTTCAAGCGGGAATGTGGGAATTCTCTTCAGATCTGCAGCGCAAAATGACCTCATCTCGAATTGAGGGGATAATTTTGTGGTGTTGGTCAAGTTGCCGGCGGAAGCAGTGATTACTTCTCGAGTTGCGATGGGGACCTCTGGAACTCACTCACTTGCTTCAGTGAAGTCAAGTCCCCTTTGGTGTTGGAAGGGGAACTTCCGGATTACTCTGGAGCCGTTAAATGGGAATATTAGCTCTTCTCTATTTCAGTCCATAAAGTGTGTTCTCCTCTCCACTGAGGACGGATGTTAGGGACCATTCTGAGTCGCCTAAACGGTGTCAAATACCTTTTACCTTTCAAGCGGGAATGTGGGATTTCTCTTGAGATTCTGCAGCGCAAAATTTCCTCATCTCACATTGTGGGGATAATTATGTGGTGTTTCTCGAGTTGCGATGGGGACCTCAGAAACTTACTCGAGTTACTTTAGGGAAACGGGTCCCATTTGTGCTGGAAGGACAACTTCCGGATTACTCTCGAGCCTTTTAATGGGAATAGGGCCTCTTTTGTAGTTGAGTTCATAAAGTGTGTTATTCTCTCCAATGGGGATGGATATTATTGAACTTTCTGAGTGGCATAAAGTGTGTCAAGTACGCTTTTGCCTTTCAAGCGGGAATGTGGGATATCTCTTGAGATTCCGCAGCGCAAAATAACCTCATCTCACATTGAGGGGTAATTTTGTAGTGTTTCTCCAGTTGTGGTGGGAAGCAGGGGGCAGTTCTCTAGCTATGGCGGGGACCTCAGGAACTCGCTCGGGTTGCTTAAGGGAAGTCAAGTCGCCTTTTGTGTTGGAAGGGGAACTTCCGGATTACTGTCCAGACGTTAAAAGGGGATATTGCCTCCTCTCCATTTGAGTCCATAAATTATGTTCTCCTCTCCACTGAGGATGGATGTTAGGGAACATTCTGAGTCGCCTAAAGGGAGTCAAGTACCCTTCCGCCTTTCAAGCGGGAATGTGGGATTTCTCTTGAGATTCTGCAGGGTAAAATTTCCTAATCTCCCATTGAGGGGATAATTTTGTGGTGTTTCTCGAGTTGCGGCGGGAAGCTGGGGGTACTTCTCGAGTTGCAGCGGGGACCTCAGGAACTCGCTCGGGTTGCTTCAGGGAAGTCTGGTCCTTTTTTGTGTTGGAAGGGGAACTTCCGGATTACTCTCGAGCTGTTAAATGGGAAAAATGCCTCTTCTCGATTTGAGTCCATAAAGTGTGTTTTCCTCTCCACTGAGCAAGGATTTTAGGGAACATTCTGAGTCGCATAAACGGAGTCAGTACCCTTTTGCCTTTCAAGCCGGAATGTGGGATTTCTCTTGAGATTCTGCAGGGCAAAATTTCCTCATCTCGCAGTGAGGGGAATATTTTGTGGTGTTTCTCGAATTGCGGCGGGACGCTGGGGGTACTTCTTGAGTTTAGATGGCGACCTTAGGAACTCACTCGAGTTTCTTCAGGGAAGTCAGGTCCCCTTTTGTGTTGGAAGGGGAACTTCCGGATTAGTCTCGAGCCCTTTAATGGGAATAGGGACTCTTCTGGAGTTGAGTCCATAAAGTGTGTTCTCCTCTCCAATGGGGAAGGATGTTAGGGAACTTTCTGAGTGATATAAAGGGAGTCAAGTACGCTTTTGCCTTTCAATTGGGAATGTGGGATTTCTCTTCAGATTCTGCAGCGCAAAGTTTCCTCATCTCGCATTGAGGGGATAATTTTGTGGTGTTTACCGAATTTCGGAGGGAAGTGGCGGGTACTTCTGGAGTTTCAACGGGGACCTCAGGAACTCACTGGAGATACATGAGGGAAGTCAGGTCCCCTTTTTGCTGTAAGGGGAACTTCCAGATTACTCTCGAGACCTTTAAGGGAATAGGGGCTCTTCTGGAGTTGAGTCCATAAATTGTGTATGCCTCTGCAATGGGGATGGTTTTTAGGGAACTTTCTGAGGAGCATAAAGGGTTTCAAGAACCGTTTTACCTTTCAAGAGGGAATGTGGTATTTCTCTTGAGTTACTGTAACGCAAAATTTCCTCATCTCGCATTGAGGGGATAATTTTGTGGTGTTTCTCGAGTTGCGGTGGGAAGCTGGGGGTACTTCTCAAGTTGCTATGGGTACCTCAGGAACTCACTCTGGTTTCTTCAGGTAAGGCAGGTCCCCTTTTTGTTGGAAGGGGAACTTCCGATTTACTCTCGAGCAGTTAATTGGCAATAGTGCCTCATTTTGAATTGAGTACATAAAGTTGGTTCACCTCTCCAATGGGGACTGATGTTAGTGAAATTTCTGAGTTGCATAAAGGATGTCAAGTACCCTTTTGCATTTCAAGAGGGAATGTGGTATTTCTCTTGAGATTCTGCAGCGCAAAATATCCTCATCTCGCATTGAGGATATAATTTTGTGGTGTATGTCAAGTTGCGGCGGGAATTTTGGATTACTTCTCGTGTTGCGACGGGGATCACAGGAATTTGCTCGAGTTGCTTCTGGAAAGTCAGGTCCCCTTTTGTGTTGGAAGGGGACTTCCGATTTACTCTCGAGTAGTTAATTGGCAATAGTGCCTCATTTTGAATTGAGTACATAAAGTTCATTCACCTCTCCAATGGGGACTGATGTTAGTGAAATTTCTGAGTCGCATAAAGGGTATCAAGTACTTTTTGCCTTTCAAGAGGGAATAGTGGTATTTCTCTTGAGATTCTGCAGCGCAAAATTTCCTCTTCTCGCATTGAGGGGATAATTTTGTGGTGTTTCTCTAGTTGCGGCAGGAAGCTTGGGGTACTTCTCGAGTTGCCATGTGGACCTCAAGAAGTTGCTTGGATTTCTTCAGGTAAGGCAGGTCCCCTTTTGTGTTGGAAAGGGCACTTCCGGTTTACTCTCCAGCCATTAAATGGGAATAGGGCTTCATCTCGGATTGAGTCCTTAAAGTGTGTTCTCCTCTCCAATGGGGACGGCTGTGTGAGGGTACTTTCTGAGTCGCATAAAGGGTGTCAAGTACCCTTTTGCCTTTCAAGCGGGAATGTGGTATTTCTCTTGAGATTCTGCAGCGCACAATTTCCTCATCTCGCATTGAGGGGATAATTCTGTGGTGTTTTTCGAGTTGCGGCGGGATGCTGGGGGTGCTTCTCGAGTTGCAACGGGGACCTCAGGAAGTGGCTCGGGTTGCTTCAGGGAAGTCAGGTCCCCTTTTGTGTTGGAACGGGAACTTCCGGTTTACTTTCGAGCTGTTCATTGGGAATAGGGATTCATCTGGAATTTAGTCCAAAAGGTGTTTTTTCCTCTCCAATGGGTACGGCTCTGTGAGCGAACTTTCTGGGTCACATAAAGTGTGTCAAGTGACCTTTTGCCTTTCAAGCAGGTATGTGAGAATTCTCTTGAGATTTCGGAGTGCAATATTCCCTCATCTCGCATTGAGGGGATAATATTGTTGTGTCTCGAGTTTCGGCTTGGATCTGGGGGTACTTCTCGAGTTGCAGCGTGGACCTCAGGAACTCATTCGTGTTGCTTCAGGGAAGTCAGGTCCCCTTTTTTTGGAAGTGGAACTTCCGGATTACTCTTGAGCCCTTAAATTGGAATAGGTCCTCTTCTAGATTTGAATCCATAAAGTGTGTTCTCCGCTCCAATAAGTACGGGTGTTAGGAAACTATCTGAATCGCATAAAGTGTGTCAAGTGCCCTTTTGCCTTTCAAGCGGGAATGTGGGATTTCTATTTAATTGTGCAGTGCAAAATTTCCTCATCTCACATTGAGCGGAAAATTTTTTGGTGTTTCCCCTTTTGAGGCGGGAAGCTGGGGGTACTTCTCGAGTTGCGACGGGGACCTCAGGAACTCGCTTGTGTTGCTTCAGGGAAGTTAGTCACCCTTTTCTACTGGAACGGGAATTTCGGGATTACTCTCGTGCCGTTAAATGGGAATAGGGCCTCTTCCCAAGTTGAGTCCATAAAGTGTGTTCTCCTCTCCAATGGGGACGACAGTTTGAGGGAATTTTTTGAGTCTCACCCGGCTGTGCAAATGGGAGAAATACCAGCCCCACCCGCGCAGACACGAGAGATGCCGGCCCAGGCGGCTGAGACGCCAGAGACACGGGCCTTGCTGGCGCAGACGCGAGAGATGCCTTCCCCACCCGCGCAGACGGGAGAGAACCCGGCCCCGCCCGCGCAGACTCGAGAGACCCCGGCCCCGCCCACGCAGACTCGAGAGACCACGGCCCCGCCCGCTCAGACGCTATTGTTGCTGGCGCCGCCCGGAAAGATGCAAGAGAAGCCGCCCCCGCCTGCGCAGATGCGAGAGACCCTTGCCCTGCCCGCGCAGATGCGAGAGACCCCGGCCCCGCCCACCCAGATGGGAGAGACCCCCACCCCGCTCACCAGACGCGGGATACGCAGGCCCCGCCCACGCCGATTCCAGAGAAGCCAGCCCTGGCACCACCGACCATGCAAAGATGCGCAGCGGTGAGGAGCCACCCCATGCCTGAGGCCAGGGCAGGCGGCCGAGAGGAGGTACCCCACCTCCAATAGGCGGTGGCTGTGCGGAGGAGGGCCGAGAGGAGGTACTCACGTTCAAGGTCAGGAGGGGCGGCCTTGAGGACATACCCCTCATCCAAGGTAAGGTGCAGCAGCTGTGCTTTCTTGGAGCAGCTGTGAAGAGATATCCCACACCCAAGGGAAGAGAAACTCAAATCAGATGGTAGGTATTGCGAGGGGGCTTCAGATGGCAGACACACTGAAATCATAATCACAGGAATCTACTCCATCTGATCACATGGACCACAGCCGCATGTGGTCCACTGGAGAAGGGAATGGCAAACCACTTCAGTATATTTGCATTGAGAACCCCATGAACGGTATCAAAGGGCAAAATGACAGGATACTGAATGAGGAATTCCCCAGGTCTGTAGGTGCCCAGTATGCTACTGGAGATCAGTGGAGAAATAACTCTAGAAGGAATGAAGGGATGGAGCAAAAGCAAAACCAGTACCCAGGTGTGGATGTGACCGGTGTTAGAAGGAAGGTCTGGTGCTGTAAAGAGCAATACTGCATAGGAACCTGGAATGTAAGGTCCAGGAATCAAGGCAAATTGGAAGAGGTCAAGCAGGAGATGGCAAGAGTGAACATAGACATTCTAGGAATCAGTGAATTAAAATGGACTGGAATGTGTGAAGTTAACTCAGATGACCATTATATATATACTACTGTGGGCAGAAATCCCTTAGAAGAAATGGAATAGCCATCATGGTCAACAAGAGACTCCGAAATGCAGTACTTGGATGCAATCTTAAAAACGACAGAATGATTTCTGTTCGTTTCCAAGGCAAACCATTCAACATTACAGTAATCCAGGCCTATGCCCCAACCACTAACGCTGAAGAAGCCGAAGTTGAACGGTTCTATGAAGACCTACAAGACCTTTTAAAACTAACACCCAAAAAAAGATGTCCTTTTCATTATAGGGGACTGGAATGCAAAAGTAGGAAGTCAAGAAACACCTGGAGTAACAGGCAAATTTGGCCTTGGAGCACGGAATGAAGCAGGGCCAAGTCTAACAGAGTTTTGCCAAGAGAACGCACTGGTCATAGCAAACTCCCTCTTCCAACAACACAAGAGAAGACTCTACACATGGACATCACCAGATGGTCAACACCTAAATCAGATTGATTATATTCTTTGCAGCCAAAGATGGAGAAGCTGTATACAGTTAGCAAAAACAAGACGAGGAGCTCACTGTGGCTCAGATCATGAACTCCTTATTGCCAAATTCAAACTTAAATTGAAGAAAGTAGGAAAAACCCTAGACCATTCAGATATGACCTCAATCAAATCCCTTATGATTATATAGTGGAAATGAGAAATAGATTTAAGGCACTAGATCTGATAGATAGAGTGCCTGATGAACTCTGGATGGAAGTTCGTGACATTGTAGAGAAGACAGGGACCAAGGGCATCCCCATGGAAAAGAAATGCAAAAAAAGCAAAATGGCTGTCTGAGGTGGCCTTACAAATAGTTGTGAAAAGAATAGAAGCGAAAAGCAAAGGAGAAAGGGAAAGATATAAGCATTAGAATGCAGAGTTCCAAAGAAGAGCAAGGAGAGATAAGAAAGCCTTCCTCAGTGATCAATGCAAAGAAATAGAGGAAAACAACAGAATAGGAAAAACAAGAGATCTCTTCAAGAACATTAGAGATTCCAAGGGAACATTTCATGCAAAGATGGGCTCGATAAAGGACAGAAATGGTATGGACCTAACGAAAGCAGAAGATATTAAGAGGAGGTGACAAGAATACACAGAAGAACTGGACAAAAAAGATCTTCATGACCAGGATAGTCACGAAAATGTGATCACTGGCCTAGAGCGAGACATCTTGGAATGTGAATTCAAGTGTGCCTTAGAAAGCAACACTACGAACAAACCTAGTGGAAGTGATGGAATTCCAGTTGAGCTATTTCAAATCTTGAAAGATGATGCTGTGAAAGTGCTGCACTCAATATGCCAACAAATTTGGAAAACTCAGCAGTGGCCACAGCACTGGAAAGGTCAGTCTTCATTCTAATCCCAAAGAAAGGCAATGCCAAAGAATGCTCAAGCTACCGCACAATTGCACTCATCTCACACGCTAGTACAGTCATGCTCAATATTCTCCAAGCCAGGCTTCAGCAATATGTGATCCGTGAACTCCCAGATGTTCAAGCAGGTTTTAGAAAAGGCAGAGGCAGCAGAGATCAAAATGCCAACATCCGCTGGATCATGGAGAAAGCGAGAGAGTTCCAGAAAAACATCTATTTCTGCTTCATTGACTATGCCAAAACTTTGACTGTGTGGATCACAATAAACTGTGGAAGATTCTGAAAGAGATGAGAATACCAGACCACCTGACCTGCCTCTTTAGAAACCTGTATGCAGGTCAGGAAGCAACAGTCAGAACTGTGCATGGAACAACAGACTGGTTCCAAATAGGAAAAGGAGTACGTCAAGGCTGTATATTGTAATCTTGCTTATTTAACTTCTATGCAGAGTGCATCATGAGAAATGCTGGGCTGGAAGAAGAACACTGGAATCAAGATTGCTGGGAGAAATATCAATAACCTCAGATATGCAGATGACACCACCTTTAGGGCAGAAAGTGAGGAGGAACTCAAAATCTCTTGATGAAAGTGAAAGAGGAGAGTGAAAAGGTTCGCTTGAATCTCAACATTCAGAAAACAAAGGTGATGGAATCTGGTCCCAACACTTCACGGGAAATAGATGGAAAAACAGTGGAAACAGTGTCACACTTTATTTTTGGGGGCTCCAAAATCACTGCAGATGCTGATTGAAGCCATGAAATTAAAAGGCGCTTACTCCTTGGAAGGAAAGTTATGATCAACCTTGATAGTATATTAAAAAGCAGAGACATCGTTTTGCCAAAAAAGCTCCATCTAGTCAAAGCTATGGTTTTTCCCGTGGTCATGTATGGATGTGAGAGTTGGACTGTGAAGAAAGCTGATCGCCGAAGAACTGATGCTTTCGAACTGTGGTATTGGAGAAGACTCTTGAGAGTCCCTTGGACTGCAAGATGATCCAACCAGTCCATTCTAAGGGAGATCAATCATCGGTGTTCATTGGAAGGACCGATGCTAAAGCTGAAACTGCAATACTTCGGCCAACTCATGCGATGAGTTGACTCATTGGAAAAGATTCTGATGCTAGGAGAGGTTGGGGGCTGGAGGAGAAGGGGACGACAGAGAATGAGATTGCTGGATAGCATCACCGACTCTGTGGCCATGAGTTTGAGTGAACTCCGGGAGTTGGTGTAGGACAAGGAGGCCTAGCATACCGTGATTCATGTGGTCGCGGAGAGTCGGACACGACTGAGTGACTGAACTGAACTGAACTGAATAAAGTGTGTCAAATACCCTTTTCCCTTTCAGGCGGGAATGTGGGATTTCTCTTGAAATTCTGCAGCGCAAAATTTCTTCATCTCGCATTGAGGGGATAATTTTGTGGTGTTTCTCGAATTGCGGCGGGAAGCGGGGGGTATTCCTCGAGGTGTGAAGGGGACCTCAGGAACTCACTCGAGTTACTTCAGGGAAGTCAGGTCCCCGTTTGTGCTGGAAGGGGAACTTCCAGATTACTCTCGAGCCGTTAAATGGGAATATTGCCTCTTCTCAATTTGAGTCTGTAAAGTCTGTTCTCCTCTCCACTGAGAACAGATGTTAGGGAACATTGTGATTCGCCTAAAGGGAGTCAAGTACCCTTTTGCCTTTCAAGTGGGAATGTGGGATTTCTCTTGAGATTATGCAGTGCAAAATTTCCTCATGTCGCATGGAGGGAATAATTATGTGGTGTTACACGAATTGGGTTGGGAAGCTGGGGGTGATTCTCCAGTTGCGACGAGGACCTCTGGAACACACTCGGATTACTTGAGGGAAGTCAGGTCCCCTTTTGTGCTGGAAGGGGAACTTCCGGTTTCCTCTACAGCCATTAAATGTGAACAGGGTCTCATCTCGAATTGAGTTCATAAAGTGTGATCTCCTCTCCAAAGGGGACGCCTGTGTGAGGGAACTTTCTAGTCGAATGAAAGGTGTCAAGAAACTTTTTCCCTTTCAAGAGGGATTGTGGTATTTCTCTTGAGATGCTGCATCGGAAAATTTCCTAATCTCGAATAGTGGGGATAATTTGGGGGTGTTCCTCCAGTTGCGGCAGGTAGCTGGTGGTGCTTCTCGAGTGCGACGGGGACCTCAGGAACTCGCTGGGGTTGCTTCAGGGAAGTCAGATTCCCTTTGGTGTTGGAAGGGGAACTTCCGATTTCCTCTCGAGGCCTTAAATGTGAATAGGGGCTCATCTCGAATTGAGTACTTAAAGTGTTTTCTCCTCTCCAATGGGAACGACTTTGTGAGGGAACTTTCGGAGTCGAATAACGGGTGTCAAGTACCTTTTTGCCTTTCAAGAGCTAATGTGGCATTTCTCTTGAGATTCTGCATCGCAATATTTTCTCATGTCGCATTGAGGGGATAATTTTAGGTGTTTCTCGAGTTGCAGAGGGAAGCTGGGGTTGCTTCTCGAATTGCAACGGGGATCTCAGGAACTCGCTGGGGTTGCTTCAGGGAAGTCAGGTCTCCTTTGGTGTTGGAAGGGGAACTTCCGGTTTCCTCTCGAGCCCTTTAATGTGAACAGGGGCTCATCTCGAATTCAGTCCTTAAAGTGTGTTCTCCTCTGCAAAGGGGACGGCAGTGTGAGGGAACTTTCTTTGTCGAACAAAGGGTTTCAAGTAACTTTTTGTCTTTCAAGAGGGAATGTGGTATTTCTCTTGAGATTCTGCATCGCAAAATTTCCTCATCTCGCATGGAGGGGAAAATTTCGGTGTGTTTCTCGAGTTGCGGCGGGAAGCTGGGGGTGCTTCACGAGTTGCAACGGGGACCTCAGGAACTCGCTGGGGTTGTTTCAGGGAAGTCAGGTCCCCTTTGGTTTTGGAAGGGGAACTTCCGGTTTCCTCTCGAGCCCTTAAAAGTGAACAGGGGCTCATCTCGAATTGAGTCCATAAAGTGTGTTCTCCTCTCCAAAGGGACGGATGTGTGAAGGAAATTTCTGAGCGAATAAAGGGAGTCAAGTACTTTTTGCCTTTCAAGAGGGAATGTGGTATTTCTCTTGAGATGCTGCATCGTGAAATTTCCTCATCTCGCATTGAGGGGATAATTTTGTGGTGTTTCTGGGGTTGCGGCGGGAAGCTGGGGGTGCTTCTCGATTGCGACGGGGACCTCAGGAACTCGCTGGGGTTGCTTCAGGGAAGTGAGGTCCCCTTTGGTATTGGAAGGGGAACTTCCAGTTTCCTCTCGAGCCCTTAAATGTGAACAGGGGCTCATCTCGAATTGAGTCCATAAAGTGTGTTCTCCTCTCCAAAGGGGAGGGCTGTGTGAGGGAACTTTCTGAGTCGAATAAACGGTGTCAAGTACCTTTTTGCCTTTCAAGAGGGAATGTGGTAATTCTCTTGAGATTCTGCATCGCAAATTTCCCCATGTCGCATTGAGGGGATAATTTTGGTGTGTTTCTCGAGTTGCGGCGGGAAGCTGGGTGTGCTTCTCGAGTTGCGACGGGGACCTAATGAATCCGCTGGGGTTGCTTCAGGGAAGTCAGGTCCCCTTTGGTGTTGGAAGGGGAACTACCGGTTTCCTTTCGAGTCCTTAATTGTGAACAGGGGCTCATCTGGAATTGAGTCCATAATGTGTGTTCTCCTCTCCACTGGGGACATCTATTGTGTGAACTTTCTAAGTAGAATGAAGAGTGTCAAGTACCTTTTTGCATTTCAAGAGGGAATGTGGTATTTCTTTTGAGATTCTGCATCGCAAAATTTCCTCATCTCGCATTGAGGGGATAATTTTGGGGTGTTTTACTAGTTGCGGCGGGAAGCTGGGTGTGCCTCTCGTGTTTCGAGGGGGAACTCAGAAACTCGCTGGGGTTGCTTCAAGGAAGTCAGGTCCCCTTTGGTGTTGGAAGGGAAACTTCCGGTTTCCTCTCGAGCCCTTAAATGTGAACAGGGGCTCATCTCGAATTGGGACCATAAAGTGTGTTCTCCTCTCCAAAGGGGACGGCTGTGTGAGGGAACTTTCTGAGCCGAATAAAGAGTGTCAAGTACCTTTTTGCCTTTCAAGAGGGAATGTGGTATTTCTCTTGACATGCTGCATCGCAAAATTTCCTCATCTCGCATGGAGGGGATAATTTTGGGGTGTTTCTCGAGTTGCTGAAGGAAGCTGGGGGTGCTTCTCGAGTTGCGACGGGGACCTCTGGAATTCACTGTAGTTGCTTCAGGGAATTCAGGTCCCCTTTGGTGTTGGAAGGGGAACTTCCGATATCCTCTTGAGCCCTTAATTGTGAACAGGGGCTCTTCTCGAATTGAGTACTTAAAGTGTTTTCTCCTCTCCAATGGGAACGGCTTTGTGAGGGAACTTTCTGAGTCGAATAAAGGGTGTCAAGTAACTTTTTGCCTTTCAAGAGCTAACTTGGCATTTCTCTTGAGATTCTGCATCGCAATATTTTATCATGTCGCATTGAGGGGATAATTTTGGGGTGTTTCTACAGTTTTAGAGGGAAGCTGGGGTTGCTTCTCGAATTGCAACGGGGACCTCAGGAACTCGCTGGGGTTGCTTGAGGGAAGTCAGGTCCCCTTTGGTGTTGGAAGGGTTACTTCCGGTTTCCTCTTGAGCCATTAAATGTGAACAGGAGCTCATCTCAGTTTGAGTCCATAAATGGTGTTTTCCTCTCCAAAGCAGACGGCTGTATGAGGGAAATTTCTGAGTCGAATAAAGGGTGTCAAGTACGTTTTTCCATTTCAAGACGGAATGTGGTATTTCTCTTGAAATTCTGCATCGCAAAATTTCCTCATCTCGCATTGAGTGGATAATTTTGTGGTGTTTCTCGAGTTGCCCATGGAAGCTGGGGGTGCTTCTCGAGTTGGGACGGGGACCTCAGGAACTTGCTGGGGTTGGTTCAGGGAAGTCAGGTCGCCATAGGTGTTCGAAGGGGAACTTCCGCTTTGCTCTCGAGCCCTTAAATGTGAACAGGGTCTCATCTCGAATTGAGTCCACAAAGTGTGTTCTCCTCTCTACAGGGGCGGCCATGTGAGGGAACTTTCTGAGTCGAATAAAGGGTGTCAAGTACCTTTTTTCCTTCAAGAAGGAATGTGGTATTTCTCCTGAGATTCTGCATCGCAATATTTCCTCATCTCGCATTAAGGGGACGATTTTGGGGTGTTTCTCGAGTTGCGGCGGGAAGCTGGGGGTGCTTCTCGAGTTGGGACGGGGACCTCAGGAACTCGCTGGTGTTACTTCAGGGTAGTCAGGTCCCCTTTGGTGTTGGAAGGGGAACTTCCGGTTTCCTCTCGAGCTCTTAAATGTGAACAGGGTCTCATCTCGAATTGAGCCCTTAAAGTGCTTTCTCGTCTACAATGGGGACAGCTGTGTGAGGAAAATTTCTGTGTCGAATAAAGGGAGTCATGTAACTTTTTCCCTTTCAAAAGGGAACGTGGTATTTCTCTTGAGATTCTGCATCGCAAAATTTCTACATCTCGCATTGAGGGGATAATTTGGGGTGTTTCTTGTGTTGCGGCGGGAAGCTGGGCCTGCTTCTCGAGTTGCAACGGGGACCTCAGGAAATCGCTGGGGTTGCTTCAGGGAAGTCAGGTCCCCTTTGGTGTTGGAAGGGGAACTTCCGGTTTCCTCTCGAGCCCTTAAATGTGCACAGGGGCTCATCTCGAATTGAGTCCATAAAGTGTGTTCTCCTCTCCAAAGGGGACGGCTGTGTGAGGGAATTTTCTGAGTCGAATAAAGGGTGTCAAGTACCTTTTTGCCTTTCAAAAGGTAATGTGGTATTTCTCTTTAGATGCTGCATCGCAAAATTTCCTCATCTCGCATGGAGGGGATAATTTTGGGGTGTTTCTCGAGTTGCCGCGGGAAGCTGGGTGTGCTTCTCGAGTTGCGACGGGGACCTCAGGAACTCGCTGGGGTTGCTTCAGGGAAGTCAGGTCCCCTTTGGTGTTGGAAGGGGAACTTCCGGTTTCCACTCCAGCCCTTATGCGAACAGGGGCTCATCTCGAATTGAGTCCATAAAGTGTGTTCTCCTCTCCAAAGGGGACGGCTTTTTGAGGGAACTTTCTGAGTCGAATAAAGGGAGTCAAGTACCGTTTTGCCTTTCAAGAGGTAATGTGGTATTTCTCTGGAGATGCTGCATCGCAAAATTTCCTCATCTCGCATGGAGGGGATAATTTTGGGGTTTTTCTCGAGTTGATGCGGGAACCTGAGGGTGCTTCTCGAGTTGCGACGGGGACCTCGGGAACTCGCTGGGGTTGCTTCATGGAAGTCAGGTCCCCTTTGGTGTTGGAAGGGGAACTTCCGGTTTCCTCTCGAGACCTTAAATGTGCACAGGGGCTCATCATGAATTGAGTCCATAAAGTGTGTTCTCCTCTCCAAAGGGGACGGCTGTGTGAGGGAACTTTCGTAGTCGAATAAAGGGTGTCAAGTACCGTTCTGCCTTTCAAGAGGGAATGTGGTATTTTTCTGGAGATGCTGCATCGCAAAATTTCCTCATCTCGCATGGAGGGGATAATTTTGGGGTGTTTCTCGAGTTGCAGCGGGAAACGGAGTGCTTCTCGAGTTGCGTCGGGGACCTCAGGAACTCGCTGGGGTTGCTTCAGTGAAGTCAGGTCCCCTTTTGTGCTGGAAGGGGAACTTCCGGATTATTCTCGAGCCCTTTAATGGGAATAGGACCTCTTCTGGAGTTGAGTCCTTAAAGTGTGTTCTCCTCTCCAATGGGGAAGGATGTTAGGGATCTTTCTGAGTGACATAAAGGGAGTCAAGTACGCTTTTGCCTTTCAATTGGGAATGTTGGATTTTTCTTCAGATTCTGCAGCGAAAAGTTTCCTCATCTCTCATTGAGGGGATAATTTTGTGGTGTTTCCCGAATTTCGGCGGGAAGCTTGGGGTACTTCTCGAGTTTCAACGGGAACCTCAGGAACTCACTGGAGTTACTTTAGGGAAGTCAGGTCCCCTTTAGTGCTGGACGGGGAACTTCCGGATTAATCTCGAGACCTTTAAGGGAATAGGGGCTCTTCTGGAGTTGAGTCCATAATTTGTGTATGCCTCTGCAATGGGGATGGATTTTAGGGAACTTTCTGAGGAGAATAAAGTATGCCAAGTTCCCTTTTGCCTTTCAAGCGGGAACGTGGGATTTCTCTTGAGATTCTGCAGCACAAAATTACCTCATCTCGCATTGAGGGGATAATTTTGGTGGTTTACTCGAGTTGCCTCGGGAAGCTGGGGGTGCTTCTCGAGTTGCGACGGGGACCTCAGGAACTGGCATGGGGTTGCTTCAGGGAAGTCAGTTCCCCTTTGATGTTGGAAGGGGAACTTCCTGTTTCTTCTCGAGCCCTTAAATGTGCACAGGGGCTCATCTCGAATTGAGTGTATAAAGTGTTTTCTGCGCTCCAATGGGGACTGATGTTAGTGAAGTTTCTGAGTCGCATAAAGATCGTCAGGTACCCTTTTCCCTTTCAAGAGTGAATGTGGTATTTCCCTTGAGATTCTGCAGCGCAAAATTTCCTCACCTTGCATTGCGGGCAAAATTATGTTGTGTTTCTCGACTTGCGGCGGGAAGCTGTGGTAATTGCTAAGGTTGCGACGGGGACCTCAGGAACTCCCTCGGGTTGCTTCAGGGAAGTCAGGTCCCCGTTGTTGTTGGAAGGGGAACTTTCTGTTGACTCTGCAGCCGTTAAATGGGTTAGGGGGTCATCTCGTTTTAAGTCCATAAAGTGTGTTCTCCTGTCCAACCGGGACGGCTGTGTGAGGGAACTTTCTGTGTCGCATAAAGGGTGTCAAGTACCTTTTTGCCTTTCAAGAGGGAATGTGGTATTTCTCTTGAGATTCCGTATAGCAAAATTTCCTCATTTCGCATTGAGGGGATAATTTTGGGGTGTTTCTCGAGTTGCGGCGGGAAGCTGGGGGTGCTTTTCGAGTTGCGTCAGGAACCTGAGGAACTCGCTGGGGTTGGTTCAGGCAAGTCAGTTCCCCTTTGGTGTTGGAAGGGGAACTTCTAGTTTCCTCTCGAGCCCTTAAATGTGCACAGGGGCTCATCTCGAATTGAGTCCATAAAGTGTGTTCTACTCTCCAAAGGGGACGGCTGTGTGAGGGAACTTTCTGAGTCGAATAAAGGGTGTCAAGTAACTTTTTGCCTTTCTAGAGGGAATGTGGTATTTCTCTTGAGATGCTGCATCGTGAAATTTCCTCATCTCGCATTGAGGGGATAATTTTGGTGTGTTTCTCGAGTTGCGGCGGGAAGCTGGGGGTGCTTCTCGAGTTGCGTCGGGGACCTCATGAACTCGCTGGGGTTGCTTCAGGGAAGCCAGGTCCCATTTGGTGTTGGTAGGGGAACTTCCGGTTTCCTCTCGAGCCCTTAAATGTGAACAGGGGCTCATCTCGAATTGAGTCCATAAAGTGTGTTCTCCTCTCCAAAGGGGACGGCTGTGTGAGGGAACTTTCTTTGTCGAATAAAGGGTGTCAAGTACCTTTTCGCCTTTCAAGAGGGAATGTGGTATTTCTCTTGAGATGCTACATCGCAAAATTGCCTCATCTCGCATTGAGGGGATAATTTTGGGGTGTTTCTTGAATTGCGGCGGGAAGCTGGGGGTGCTTCTCGAGGTGCGACGGGACCTCAGGAACTCGCTGGGGTTGCTTCAGGGAAGTCAGGTCCCCTTTGGTGTTGGAAGGGGAACTTACGATTTCCTCTAAGGCCTTAAATGTGAACAGGGGTTCATCTCGAATTGAGTCCATAAAGTCTGTTCTGCTCTGAAAGAGGACAGCTCTGTGAGGGAACTTTCTGAGTTGAATAAAGGGTGTCAAACACCTTTTTGCTTTTCAAGAGGGAATGTGGTATTTCTTTTGAGATTCTGCATCGCCAAATTTCCTCATCTCGCATTGAGGGGATAATTTTGGGGTGTTTCTCGTGTTGCGGCGGGAAGCTGGGAGTGCTTCTCGAGTTGCGACGGGGACCTGAGGAACTCGTTGGGGTGGCTACAGGGAAGTCAGGTCCCCTTTGGTGTTGGAAGACGAACTTCCGGTTTCCTCTAGAGCCCTTAAATGTGAACAGAGGCTCATCAGGATTTGAGTCCATAAAGTGTGTTCTCCTCTCCAATGGGGACGGCTGTGTGAGGGAACTTTCTGAGTCGAATAAAGGGTGTCAAGTACCTTTTTGCCTTTCAAGAGGGAATGTGGTATTTCTCTTGAGATGCTGCATCGCAAAATTTCCTCATCTCGCATTGAGGTTATAATTTTGGTGTGTTTCTCGAGTTGCGGCGGGAAGCTGGGGGTGCTTCTCGAGTTGCGACGGGTACCTCAGGAACTCGCTCAGGTTGCTTCAGGGAAGTCAGGTCCCCATTGGTGTTGAAAGGGCAACTTCCGGTTTCCTCTCGAGCCCTTAAATGTGAACAGGGGTTCATCTCGAATTGAGTCCCTAAATTGTGTTCTCCTCTCCAAAGGGGATGACTGTGTGAGGGAACATTCTGAGTAGAATAAAGGGTGTCAAGTACCTTTTTGCCTTTCAAGAGGGAATGTGGTATTTCTCTTGAGATTCTGCATTGCCAAAATTCCTCATCTGGCATTGAGGGAATAATTTTGTGGTGTTTCTCCTGTTGCGGCGGAAACTGGGAGTGCTTCTCGAGTTGCGACAGGGTCCTCAGGAACTCGCTTGGGTTGCTTCAGGGAAGGCAGGTCCCATTTGGTGTTTGAAGGGGAACTTCCGGTTTCCTCTCGAGCCCTTAAATGTGAACAGAGGCTCATCGTGAATTGATTCCATAACGTGTGTTCTCCTCTCCAAAGGGTGCGGCTGTGTGAGCGAGCTTTCTGAGTCGAATAAAGGGTGTCAAGTACCTTTTCGCCTTTCAAGAGGGAATGTGGTATTTCTCTTGAGATGCTGCATCGCAAAATTTCCTCATCTCGCATTGAGGGGATAATTTTGTAGTTTCACGAGTTGTGGCGTGAAACTAGGGGTACTTCTCGAGTTACTACATGTACCTCAGGAACTCGCTCGGGTTGCTTCAAGGAATTCAGGTCCCCTTTGTTGTTTGAAGGGGCACTTCCGGTTAACTCTTGAACCCTTAAGTGTGAACAGGGGCTCATCTCAAATTGAGTCCATAATGTGTGTTCTCCTTTCCAATGGCGACGGGGGTGTGAGGGAACTTTCTGAGTCGCATAAAGAATGTCAAGTACCCTTTTGCCTTTCAAGCGGGAATGTGGGAATTCTCTACAGATCTGCAGCGCAAAATGACCTCATCTCCAATTGAGGGGATAATTTTGTGGTGTTGGTCAAGTTGCTGGCGGAAGCAGCGATTACTTCTCGAGTTGCGACGGGGACCTCAGAAACTCACTCACTTGCTTCAGTGATGTCAAGTCCCCTTTCGTGTTGGAAGGGGAACTTTCAGATTACTCTCGAGCCGTTAAACGGGAATATTAGCTCTTCTCGATTTCAGTCCATAAAGTGTGTTCCCCTCTCCACTGAGGATGGATGTTAGGGACCATTCTGAGTCGCCTAAAGTGTGTCAAGTACCCTTTTGCCTCAAGCGGGAATATGGGATTTCTCTTGAGATTCTGCAGGGCAAAATTACCTCATCTCACATTGAGAGCATAATTTTGTGGTGTTTCTCGAGTTGATTCAGGAAGCAGGTTGTATGTCGCGAGTTGCGAAGGGGAACTCAGGAACTCCCTCGGGTTCCTTCAGGGAAGTCAAATCCCCTTTTTGTTGTAAGGGGAATTTTCGGATTACTCGGGAGCTGTTAAATGGGAATATTGCCTCTTCTCAATTTAAGTCCATAAATTTTGTTATCCTCTCCACTGAGGATGGATGTTAGGGATCATTCTTAGTCGCCTAAAGGGAGTCAAGTCCCCTTTTGCCTTTCAAGCGGGAATGTGGGATTTCTCTTGAGATTATGCAGCGCAAAATTTCCTAATGTCTCATTGAGGGAATAATATTGTGGTGTTTCTCGTATTTCGGAAGGAAGCTAGGGGTACTTCTCGAGTTGCGAAGGGGACCTCAGGAAATCATTCGAGTTACTGCAGGGAAGCCAGGTCCCCTTTTGTGCTGGAAGGGGAACTTCTGGATTACTCTCGAACCCTTTAATGGGAATAGGGCCTCTTTTGTAGTTGAGTCCATAAAGTGTGTTATTCTCTCCAATGGGGACGGGTATTATTGAACTTTCTGAGTGTCATAAAGTGTGGCAAGTAAGCTTTTGCCTTTCAAGCGGGAATGTGGTATTTCTCTTGAGATTCTGCATGGCAAAATTTCCTCATCTCGCATTGAGAGAATAATTTTGTGGTGTTTCTCGAGTTGCGACGGGAAGCTGGGAGTGCTTCTCGAGTTGCGACGGGGACCTAAGGAACTCGTTGGGGTTGCATCAGGGAAGTCAGGTCCCCTTTGGTGTTGGAAGGGGAACTTCCGGTTTCTTCTCGAGCCCTTAAATGTGAACAGGGGCTCATCTCCAATTGAGTCCATAAAGTGTGTTCTCCTCTCAAAAGGGGACGGTTGTGTGAGGGAACTTTCTGAGTCGAATAAAGGGTGTCAAGTACCTTTTTGCCTTTCAAGAGTGAATGTGGTATTTCCCTTGAGATTCTGCATCGCAAAATCTCCTCATCTCGCATTGAGGGGATAATTTTGTGGCGTTTCTCGAGTTGCGACGGGAAGCCGGCATGCTTCTCGAGTTGCGACGGCCATCAGGAACTCGCTGGGGTTGCTTCTGGGAAGTCAGGTCCCCTTTGTTTTTGGAAGGGAAACTTCCGTTTCCCTCCTAGCCCTTAAATCTGAACAGGGGCTCATCTCGATTTGAGTCCATAAGGTGTGTTCTCCTCTCCAATGGGGACGGCTGTGTGAGGGAACTTTCTGAGTCGAATAAAAGGTGTCAAGTACCTTTTCGCCTTTCAGGAGGGAACTTGGTATTTCTCTTGAGATTCTTCCAGGCGAAATTTCCTCAATTCGCATTGAGGGGATAATTTTGGGGTGTTTCTCGAGTTGCCTCCGGAATCTGGGGGTGCTTCTCAAGGTGCGACGGTAACCTCAGGAACTCGCTGGGGTTGCTTCTGGGAAATCAGGTCCCCTTTGGTGTTGGAACGGGAACTTTCGGTTTCCTCTCGAGCCCTTAATCTTGAACAGGGGCTCATCTGGAATTGAGTCCTTAAAGGGTGTTCTCCTCTCTAAGGGGACGTCTGTGTGAGGGAACTTTCTGGGTCGAATAAAGGATGTCAAGTAACTTTTTGCCTTTAAAGAGGGAATATGGTACTTCTCTTGAGATTCTTCATGGCAAAATTTACTCTTCTCGCATTGAGGGGAAAATTTTGGGTTGTTTCTCGAGTTGCGGCGGGAAGCGGCGGGTGCTTCTCGAGGTGCGACGGGGACCTCAGGAACTCGCTGGGGTTGCTTCAGGGAAGTCAGGTCCCCTTTGGTGTTGGAAGGGGAACTTCCGATTTCCTCTCGAGCCCTTAAATGTAAACAGGGTCTCATCTCGAATTGAGTCCATAAAGTGTGTTCTCCTCTCCAAAGGGGACGGCTGTGTGAGGGAACTTTCGGAGTCGAATAAAGGGTTTCAAGTACTTTTTGCCTTTCAAGAGGGAATGTGGTATTTCTCTTGAGATGCTGCATCGCAAAATATCCTCCTCTCGCATGGAGGGGATAATTTTGGGGTGTTTCTCGAATTGCGGCGGGAAGCTGGGTGTGCTTCTCGAGTTGCGACCGGGACCTCAGGTACTCGCTGGGGTTGCTTCAGGGAAGTCAGGTCCCCTTTGGTGTTGGAAAGGGAACTTCCGGGTTCGTCTCGAGCCGTTAAAGGTGCACAGGGGCTCATCTCGAATTGAGTACATAAAGTGTGTTCTCCTCTCCAAAGGGGACGGCTGTGTGAGGGAACTTTCTGAGTCGAATAAAGGGTGTCAAGTACCTTTTTGCCTTTCAAGAGGGAATGTGATTTTTCTCTTGAGATGCTGCATTGCAAAATTTCCTCATCTCGCATTGAGGGGATAATTTTGGGGTGTTTCTCGAGTTGCGGCGGGAAACTGGGGGTGATTCTCGAGTTGCGACGTGGACCTCAGGAACTCGCTAGCGTTGCTTCAGGGAAATCAGGTCCCCTTTGGTGTTGGAATGGGAACTTTGGTTTCCTCTCGAGCCCTTAAATGTGCACAGGGACTCATCTCGAATTGAGTCCATAAAGTGTGTTCTCCTCTCCAAAGGGGACGGCTGTGTGAGGGAACTTTTGAGTCGAATAAAGGGTGTCAAGTACCTTTTTGCCTTTCAAGATGGAATGTGGTATTTCTCCTGAGATTTTGGATCGCAATATTTCCTCATCTCGCATTGAGGGGATAATTTTGTGATGTTTCTCGAGTTGAGGCGGGAAGCTGGGGGTGCTTCTCGAGTTGCGACTGGGACCTAAGGAACTCGCTGGGGTTGCTTCTGGGAAGTCAATTCCCCTTTGGTGTTGGAAGGGGAACTTCCGGTTTCCTCTCGAGCCCTTAAATATGAAGAGGGTATCATCTTGAATTGAGTCCATAAAGTGTGTTCTCCTCTCCAAAGGGGACGGCAGTGTGAGGGAACTTTCTGAGTCGAATAAAGGGTTTCAAGTACCTTTTTGCCTTTCAAGAGGGCATGTGGTATTTCTCTTGAGATGCTGCATCGCAAAATATCCTCCTCTCGCATGGAGTGGATAATTTTGGGGTGTTTCTCGAGTTGCGGCAGGAAGTTGTGGGTGCTTCTCGAATTGCGACCGGGACCTCAGAAACTGGCTGGGCTTGCTTCAGGGAAATAAGGTCCCCTTTGGTGTTGGGTGGGGTACTTCTGGTTTCCTCTCGAGCCCTTAAATGTGCACAGGGGCTCATTTCGAATGGAGTCCATAAGCTGTGTTCTCCTCTCCAATGGGAACTGACATTAGTGAAATTTCTGAGTCACATAAAGGGAGTCAAGTACCCTTTTGCCTTTCAAGAGTGAATGTGGTATTTCTCTTGAGATTCTGCAGCATATATTTTCCTCATCTCGCATTAGGGGATAATTTTTAGTGTTTCTCAGTTGCGAAGTGAAGATGTCTGTGCTTTTCAATTTTCGACGGGGACCTCAGGAATTCTCTTGGGTTTCATCAGGGAAGTCAGGTCCCCTTTGGTGTTGGAATGGGAACTTCCGGTTTTCTCTCGAGCCCTTAAATGGGAATAGGGTCTCATCTAGAACTGAGTCCAGAAAGTGTGTTCTCCTCTCCAATGGGGACTGATGTTAGTGAAATTTCTGAGTCGTTTAAAGGGTGTCAAGTACCCTTTTGCCTTTCAAGAGGTAATGTGGTATTTCTCTTGAGATTCTGCAAAGTAAAATTTCCTCATCTCGCATTGAATGGATAATTTTGTGGTATTTCTCGAGTTGCAACGGGGACCTCAGGAAATCTCTCGGGTTTCTTCAGGGAAGGCAGGTCCCCTTTTTTGTTAGAATGGAACTCCCGGTTTACTCTCGAGTCGTTAAATGGGAATCGGGCCTCAACTCGAATTGAGTCCATATAGTGTGTTCTCCTCTCCAATGGGGACGGCTGTGTGAGGAAACTTTCTATGTCGCATAAAGAGTGTCAAATACCCTTTTGCCTTTCAAGCAGGCATGTGGAAATTCTCTTCATATCTGCAGCGCAAAATGACCTCATCTCGAATTGAGGGGATAATTTTCTGGTGTTGTTCAAGTTGCCGTCGGAAGCAGTGAATACTTCTCGTGCTTAGACGGGGACCTCAGGAACTCACTCACTTGCTTCAGTGAAGTCAAGTCCCTTTTGGTGTTGGAAGGGGAACTTCCGGATTACTCTGGAGCCGTTAAATGGGAATATTAGCTCTTCTCGATTTCAGTCCATAAAGTGTATTCTCCTCTCCACTGAGGACGGATGTTAGGGACCATTCTGAGTCGCCTAAATGGTGTCAAATACCCTTTTACCTTTCAAGCGGGAATGTGGGATTTCTCTTGAGATTCTGCAGCACAAAATTTCCTCATCTCGCATTGAGGGGATAATTATGTGGTGCTTCTCGAGTTGCGATGGGGACCTCAGAAACTTACTCGAGTTACTTCAGGGAATCGGGTCCCATTTGTGCTGGAAGGGGAACTTCCGGATTACTCTCGAGCCTTTTAATGGGAATAGGGCCTCTTTTGTAGTTGAGTCCATAAAGTGTGCTATTCTCTCCAATGGGGACGGATATTATTGAACTTTCTGAGTGGCATAAAGTGTGTGAAGTACGCTTTTGCCTTTCAAGCGGGAATGTGGGATATCTCTTGAGATTCCGCAGCGAAAAATAACCTCATCTCACAGTGAGGGGTAATTATGTGGTGTTTCTCCAGTTGTGGTGGGAAGCAGGGGTCACTTCTCTAGCTATGACGGGGACCTCAGGAACTCGCTCGGGTTGCTTCAGGGAAGTCAAGTCGCCTTTTTTTTTGGAAGCGGAACTTCCGGATTACTGTCGAGTCGTTAAAAGGGAATATTGCCTCCTCTCCATTTGAGTCCATAAAATATGTTCTCCTCTCCACTGAAGATGGATGTTAGGGAACATTCTGAGTCGCCTAAAGGGAGTCAAGTACACTTTTGACTTTCAAGCGGAAATGTGGGATTTCTCTTGAGATTCTGCAGCGCAAAATTTCCTCATCTCCCATTGTGGGGATAATTTTGTGGTGTTTCTCGAGTTGCGGCGGGACGCTGGGGGTAATTCTTGAGTTTAGATGGCGACCTCAGGAACTCACTCGAGTTACATTAAGGAAGTCAGGTCCCCTTTAGTGCTGGACGGGGAATTTCCCAATTACTCTCGAGGCCTTTAAGGGAATAGGGGCTCTTCTGGAGTTGAGTCCATAAATTGTGTATGCCTCCGCAATGAGGATGGATTTTAGGGAACTTTCTGAGGTGCATAAAGTATGCCAAGTTCCCTATTGCCTTTCAAGCGTTAATGTTGGATTTATCTTGAGATTCTGCAGCGCAAAATTACCTCATGTCGCATTGAGGGGATAATACTGTGTTGTTTCTCGAGTTGTGGTTGGAAGTAGGAGATACTTCTGGAGTTGAAACGGGAACCTCAGGAACTCTCTCGGGTTGCTCCAGGGAAGTCAAGTCCCCTTTTGTGTTGGAAGGGGAACTTCTTGATTACTCTTGAGCCTTTAAATGGGAATATTGCCTCTTCTCGATTTGATTGCATGAAGAGTGTTCTCCTCTCCACTGAGGATGGATTTTAGGGAACATTCTGAGTCGCATAAAGGGAGTCAAGAACCCTTTTGCCTTTCAAGAGGGAATGTGATATTTCTCTTGAGATTCTGCAGAGCAATATTTCTTCATCTCGCATTGATGTGATAATTGTGTGGTGTATGTCCAGTTGCGGCGGGAAGCTGGGGGTACTTCTCGAGTTGCGATGGGGACATCAGGAACTTGCTCGGGGTTCTTCAGGTAAGGCAGGTCCCGTTTTGTGTTTGAAGGGGAACTTCCGGTTCACTATCGAGCCGTTAAGTGGTCCTCATCTCGAATTGAGTCCATAAAGGGTGTTCTCCTCTCCTGTGGGCACTGCTGTGTGAGGGAACTTTCTGAATCGCATAAAGGGTGTTAAGAGTCCTTTTGCCTTTCAAGAGGGAATGTGGTATTTCTCTTGAGATTCTGCATCGCAAAATGTCCTCATCTCGCACTGAGGGGATAATTTTGTGGTGTTTCTCGAGTTGCGGCTGGAGGCTAGGGTATTTCTCGAGTTGCGACGGGGACCTCAGGAACTCGCTTGGGTTGCCTCAGGGAAGTCAGGTCCCCTTTGGTGTTGGAAGGGGAACTTCCGGTTTACTCTCGAGCCGTTTATTGGGAATAGGGCCTCATCTTGATTTGAGTCCATAAAGTGTGTTCTCCTGTCCAATGGGGACGGCTGTGTGAGGGAACTTTCTGAGTCGCATAAAGGGTTTCAAGAACCGTTTTGCCTTTCCAGAGGGAATGTTGTATTTCTCTTGAGATTCTGTAACGCAAAATTTCCTATTCTTGCATTGAGGGGATAATTTTGTGGTGTTTCTCGAGTTGCGGCAGGAAGCTGGGGGTACTTCTCAAGTTGCTATGGGTACCGCAGGAACTCACTCGGTTTTCTTCAGGTAAGGCAGGCCCCCTTGTTGTTGGAAGGGGAACTTCCGATTTACTCTCAAGCAGTTAATTGGCAATAGTGCCTCATTTTGAATTGAGTACATAAAGTTCGTTCACCTCTCCAATGGGGACTGATGTTAGTGAAATTTCTGAGTCGCATAAAGGATGTCAAGTACCCTTTTGCACTTCAAGAGGGAATGTGGTATTTCTCTTGAGATTCTGCAGCGCAAAATATCCTCATCTCGCAATGAGGGTATAATTTTGTGGTTTATGTCAAGTTGTGGCGGGAATTTTGGATTACTTCTCGTGTTGCGTCGGGGACCTCAGGAATTTGCTCGAGTTGCTTCTGGAAAGTCAGGTCCCCTTTTGTGTTGGAAGGGGAACTTCCGATTTACTCTCGAGCAGTTAATTGGCAATAGTGCCTCATTTTGAATTGAGTACATAAAGTTCGTTCACCTCTCCAATGGGGACTGATGTTAGTGAAATTTCTGAGTCGCATAAAGTGTGTCAAGTACTTTTTGCTTTTCAAGAGGGAATGTGGTATTTCTCTTGAGATTCTGCAGCGCAAAATTACCTCATCTCGCATTGAGGGGATAATTTTGTGGTATTTCTCGAGTTGTAAAGGGAAGCAGGGGGTAATTCTCGAGTGACAACGGGGACCTCAGGAACTCACTCGGGTTGCTTCAGCGAAGTCAAGTCCCCTTTTGTGTTGGAAGGGGAACTTCCAGATTACTCTCGAGCCGCTAAATGGGAACATTGCCTCTTCTCGATTTGAGTCCGTAGGGTGTGTTCTCCTCTGCACTGAGGACGGATGTCAGGGACCATTCTGAGTCGCCTAAAGGGAGTCAAGTACACTGTTGCCTTTCAAGCGGTAACGTGGGATTTCTCTTGAGATTCTGCAGCGCAAAATTTCCTCATCTCGCATGGAGGGGATAATTTTTTGGTGTTTCACGAATTGGGTTGGGAAGCTGGGGGTACTTCTACAGTTCCGACGAGTACCTCTGGAACACACTCGAGTTATTTCAGGGAAGTCTGGTCCCATTTTGTCCTGAAAGGGGAACTTCCGTATTACTCTCGAACCCTTTAATATGAATAGGGCCTCTTCTCGAATAGAGTCCATAAAGTGTGTTCTCCTCTCCAAAGGGGACGGCTGTGTGAGGGAACTTTGTCAGTTGCATAAAGGGTGTTTAATACCCTTTTGCCTTTTATGAGGAAATGTGGTATTTCTCTTGAGATTCTGCATCGCAAAATTTCCTCGTCTAGCATTGAGGGGATAATTTTGGTGTGTTTCTCGAGTTGCGGCAGGAAGCTGGGAGTGCTTCTCGAGTTGCGACGGGGACCTCAGGAACTCACTGGGGTTGCTTCAGGGAAGTCAGGTCCCCTTTGGTGTTGGAAGGGGAACTTCCGGGTTCCTCTCGAGCCCTTAAATGTGCACAGGGGCTCATCTCGAATTGAGTGCATAAAGTGTGTTCTCCTCTCCAATGGGTAGGGCTGTGTGAAGAAACTTTCTGAGTTGAATAAAGGGTGTCAAGTACCTTTTTGCGTTTCAAGAGGGAATGTGGTATTTCTCTTGTGCTTCTGCATCGCAAAATTTCCTCCTCTCGCATTGAGGGGTTAATTTTGTGGTGTTTCTCGAGTTGAGGCGGGAAGCTGGGGAACTTCTCGAGTTGCGACGGGCTCCTCAGGAACTCTCTCGGGTTGCTTCTGGGAAGTCAGATCCCCTTTGGTGTTGGAAGGGGAAGTTCCGGTTTCCTCTCGGGCCCTTAAATGTGAACAGGGTTTCATCTCGAATTGAGTCCATAGAGTGTGTTCTCCTCTCCAAGTGGACGGCTGTGTGAGGGAACTTTCTGAGTCGAATAAAGGGTGTCAAGTACCGTTTTGCCTTTCAAGAGGGAATGTGGTATTTCTCTTGTGATTCTTCATCGCATAATTTCCTCATCTCGAATTGAGGGGATATTTTTTGTGTGTTTCTCGTGTTGCGGAGGGAAGCTGGGGGTGCTTCTCAAGTTGGGACGGGGACCTCTGGAACTCGTTCGGGTTGCTTAAGGAAAGTCAGGTCACCTTTGGTGTTTGAAGGGGAACTTCCGGTTTCTTCTCGAGCCTTTAATGTGAATAGGGGTCCACCTCGATTTGAATCCATAAAGTGTGTTCTCCTCTCCAATGGGGAAGGCTATGTGAGGGAACTTTCTGAGTCGAATAAAGGGTGTGAAGTACCTTTTTGCCTTTCAAGAGGGAATGTGGTATATCTCTTGAGATTATGCATGGTAACACATCCTCATCTCGCATTGAGGGGATAATTTTGCGGTGTTTCTCGAGTTGCGGCTGGGAGCTGGGGGAACTTCTCGAGTTGCGACAGGGACCTCAGGAACTCGCTGGGATTGCTTCAGGGAAGTCAGGTCCCCTTTGGTGTTGGAAGGGGAACTTCCGGTGTCCTGTCGAGCCCTTAAATGTGCACAGGGGCTCATCTCGAATTGAGTGCATAAAGTGTGTTCTCCACTCCAATGGGTAGGGCTGTGTGAAGGAAATTTCTGAGTTGAATAAAGGGTGTCAAGTACCTTTTTGCCTTTCAAGAGGGAATGTGGTATTTCTCTTGAGCTTCTGCATCACAAAATTTCCTCCTCTCGCATTGAGGCGATAATTTTGTGATGTTTCTCGAGTTGCGGCGGGAAACTGGGGGTACTTCTCGAGTTGCGACGGAAACCTCAGGAATTCGCTGGGGTTGCTTCAGGGAAGTCAGGTCCCCTTTGGTGTTGGATGGGGAACTTCCGGGTTCCTCTCGAGCCCTTAAATGTGAACAGGGGCTCATCTGGTTTGACCCCATAAAGTGTGTTCTATTCTCCAAAGGGGACGGCTGTGTGAGGGAACTTTCTGAGTCGAATAAAGGGTGTCAAGTACCTTTTTGCCTTTCAAGAGGGAATGTGGTATTTCTCTTGAGATTCTGCATCTCAAAATTTCCTCATCTCGCTTGGAGAGAATAATTTTTGGGTGTTTCTCGAGTTGCGGCAGGAAGCTGGGTGTGCTTCTCGAGTTGCGATGGGGACCTCAGGAACTCGCTGGGGTTGCTTCAGGGAAGTCAGGTCCCCTTTGGTGTTGGAAGGGGAACTTCTGGTTTCCTCTCGAGCGCTTAAATGTGAACAGTTGCTCATCTCGAATTGAGTCCATAAAGTGTGTTCTCCTCTCCAAAGGGGACGGCTGTGTAAGGGAACTTTCTGAGTCGAATAAAGGGTGTCAAGTACCTTTTTGCCTTTCAAGAGGGAATGTGGTATTTCTCTTGAGATTCTGTATCGCAAAATTTCCTCATCTCGCATTGAGGGGATAATTTTGGGGTGTTTCTTGAGTTGCGGCGGGAAGCTGGGTGTGCTTCTCGAGTTGCGACGGGGATCTCAGTAACTCGCTGGGGTTACTTCAGTGAAGTCAGGTCCCCTTTGGTGTTGGAAGTGGAATTTCTGGTTTCCTCTCGAGCCCTTAAATGTGTACCGGGGTTCATCTCGAATTGAGTCCATAAAGTGTCTTCTCTCGAAAGAGGATGGCTGTTTGAGGGAACTTTCTGAGTCGAATAATGGGTGACAAGAACCTTTTTGCCTTTCAAGAGGGAATGTGGTATTTCTATTGAGCTTCTGCATCGCAAAGTTTCCTCCTCTCGCATTGAGGGGATAATTTTGTGGTGTTTCTAGTTGCGGCGGAAACCTGGGGGTACTTCTCGAGTTGCGACGGAGACCTCAGGAACTCTCACGGGTTGCTTCAGGGAAGTCAGGTCCCCTTTGGTGTTCGAAAGGGAATTTCCCGTTTGCTCTCGAGCCTTAAATGTGAACAGGGGCTCATCAAAATTGAGTCCATAAAGTGGGTTCTCCTCTCCAAGTGTACGGCTGTGTGAGGGAACTTTCTGAGTCGAATAAAGGGTGTCAAGTACCATTTTGCTTTTCAAGAGGCAATGTGGTATTTCTCTTGAGATGCTGCATCGCAAAATTTCCTCTTCTCGCATTGAAGGGATAATTTTGTTGTGTTTCTCGAGTTGCGGCAAGAAGCTGGGGGTACTTCTCGAGTTGCGACGGGGACCTCAGGAACTCGCTGGGGTTGCTTCAGGGAAATCAGGTCCCCTTTGCTGTTGGAAGGGGAACTTCCGCTTTGCTCTCGAGCCCTTAAATATGAACAGAGGCTCATCTCGAATTGAGTCCATAAAGTGTGTTCTCCTCTCCAAGTGGACGGCTGTGTGAGGGAACTTTCTGAGTCGAAAAAAGGGTGTCAAGTATCTTTTTGCGGTTCAAGAGGGAATGTGGTAATTCTTTGGAGATTCTGCATGGCAAAATTTCCTCATCTTGCATTGAGGGGATAATTTTGTGGTGTTTTTCGAGTTGCGGCGAGTAGCTGGTAGTACTTCTCGAGTTTTGACGGGGACCTCAGGATCTCGCTCGGGTTGCTTCAGGGAAGTCAGGTCCCCTTTGCTGTTGGAAGGGGAACTTCCGGTTTCGTCTCGAGCCTTTAAATGTGAACAGGGGCTCATTCGAATTGAGTCCATAGAGTGTGTTCTCCTCTCCAACGGGGACGGCTGTGTGAGGGAACTTTCTGGTTTGAATAAAGGGTGTCAAGTACATTTTTGCCTTTCAAGAGGGAATGTGGTATTTCTCTGGAGATTCTGCGTGGCAAAATTTCCTCATCTCGCATTGAGGGGATATTTTTTGGTGTTTCCCCAGTTGCGGGGGGAAGCTGGGAGTACTTCTGGAGTTAAGACTAGGACCTCAGGAACCCGCTCGGGTTGCTTCACGGATGTAATGTCTCCTTTGGTGTTGGAATGGGAACTTCCCGTTTACGCTCGAGCCGTTAAATGGCAATAGGGGCTGATCTCGAATTGAGTCCATAAAGTGTGTTCTCCTATCCAATGCGGACGGATATTCGTGAACTTTCTGAGTCACATAAAGGGTGTCAAGTACCCTTTGCCTTTCAAGAAGGAATGTGGTATATCTCTTGAGATTCTGCAGTGCAAAATTTCGTCATCCTTCATTGAGGGGATAATTTTGTTGTGTTTCTCGAGTTGTGGCCTGAAGCTGGGGGTACTTCTCGACTTGTGATGGGGACCTCAGGAACTCTTTCGGGTTGCTTCAGGGAAGTCAGGCCCCTTTTGTGTTGGAAGGGAAACTTCCGGTTTACTCTCGAGCTGTTAATTGGAAATAGGGCCTCTTCTTGATTTGAGTCCATAAAGTGTGTTCTCCTCTCAAATGGGAACTGATGTTAGTGAAATTTCTGAGTCACATAAAGGGTGTAAAGTACCCTTTTGCCTTTCAAGAGAAAACGTGGTATTTCTCTTGAGATTCTGCAGCGCAAAATTTCGTCATCTCGCATTGAGGGGTTAATCTTGTGGTGTTTCTCTAGTTGCAGCGGGAAGCTGGGGGTACTTCTCGAGTTACGACAGGGACCTCAGGAACTCGCTCGAGGTGCTTCAAGGAAGTTAAGTCAGTTTTGTGTTGGAAGGGGAACTTCCGGTTTACACTCGAGCTGATAAATGGGAATAGGCCTCATCTCGAATTGAATCTAGAAAGTGTGATATCCTCTCCAATGGGTATGGCTGTGTGAGGGAACTTTCTGAGTCGCATAATTGGTGTCAAGTACACTTTTGGCTTTTAGGAGGGAATATGGTTGTTCTCTTCAGAATCTTCAGCGCAAAATTTTCCCATCTAGCATTGAGGTGATAGTTTTGTGTTGTGTCTCGAGTTGCGGCTGGAAGGTGGGTGTACTTTTCCAGTTGCCATGGGGACCTCAGGAACTCGCTCTGGTGGCTTCAGGAAAGTCAGGTCCCCTTTTGTGTTGGAAGGGAAAATTCCGGTGTAATCTCAAGCCGTTAAATGGGAATAGGGCCTCATCTCGAATTGAGTCCATAAATGTGTTCTCCTCTCCAATGGGGACGGCTGTGAGAGGGAACTTTTTTAGTCGCATAAAGGGTGTCAAGTACCCATTTGTTTTGAAGAGGGAATGTCGTATTTCTCTTGAGATTCTGCAGCACAAAAATTTCCTCATCTCGCATTGAGGGGATAATTTTGCTGTGTTTCTCGAATTGCGACGGGAAGCTTGTGGTATTTCTCGAGTTGCGACGGGGACTTCAGGAACTCGCTCGGGTTTCTTCAGGGAAGTCAGGTCCCCTTATGGGTCAAAAGGGGAACTTCTGGTTTACTCTCGAGCTGTTAAATGGGAAAAGGGCCTCATCTAGAATTGAGTCCATAAATGTGTTCTCCTCTGCAATGGGGACGCCTGTGTGAGGGAACTTTCTGAGTCGAATAAAGGGTGTCAAGGAATCTTTTGCCTTTCAAGAGGGAATGTGGTATTTCTCTTGAGATTCTGCAGTGAAAAATTTCCTCAACTCGCATTGAGAGGATAATATTTTGGTGTTTTTCAAGTTGTGGCAGGAAGTTCGGGGTACTTCTGGAGTTGCGACCGGGACATCAGTAACACGCTCGGGTTGCTTCAGGGAAGTCTGGTCCCCTTTTGTGTTGGCAGGGGAACTTCCGATTTACTCTCGAGCCGTTAAATGGGAATTGGGCCTCATCTCGAATTGAGTCCATAATGTGTGTTGTCCTCTCCAATGGGGACGGCTGTGTGAGGGAACTTTCTGAGTCGCATAAATGGTGTCAAGTACCCTTTTGCCTTTCAAGAGGGAATGTGGTATTCCTCTTGAGATACTGCAGCGCAACATTTCCTCATCTCGCATTGAGGGGATAATTTTGTGGTGTTTCCCGATTTGTGGCGGGAAACTGGCTTTATTCCCCGAGTTGCGCGGGGGACCTCAGGAACTTTCTCGGGTTGCTTCAGGGAAGTCAGGTCCCCATTTGTGTTCGAAGGGGAACTTCCGGTTTACTCTCTAGCCATTAAATGGGAAAAGGGCCTCATCTCGAATTGAATTGATAAAGTTTGTTCTCCTGTCAATGGGGATGGCTGTGTGAGGGAATTTTATGAGTCGCATAAAGGGTGTCATGTACCCTTTTGCCTTTTACGTGGAGTCCATAAGTGTGTTCTTTCCAATGGGGACGGCTGTGTGAGGAAACTTTCTGTGTCGAATAATGGGTGTCAAGTACCTTTTTGCCTTTCAAGAGGAAGTGTGGTATTTCTCTTAAGATTCTGCATCACAAAATTTCCTCATCTCGCAATGAGGGGATAATTTTATGGTGTTTCTCCAGTTGCCGCGGGAAGCTGGGTGTTCTTCTCGAGTTTCAACGGGTACCTCAGGAACTTACTTTGGTTGCTTCAGGGAAGTCAGGTCCCCTTTTGTGTTGGAAGGGGAAATTCCGGTTTCCTCTCGATCCGTTAAGTGGGAATAGGGCCTCATCTCGAATTGAGTCCATAAAGTCTGTTCTTCTCTGCAATGGCGATGGCTGTGTGAGGGTAATTTCTGTGTAGCATAACGGGTGTCAAGTACCCTTTTGCGTTTCAAGAGGGAATATGGGATTAACTTGAGATATTGCCGTGAAAATTTCCTCATCTCGCATTGCTGGGTAATTGTGTGGTGTTTCTCAAATTGCGGCAGGAAGCTGGGGGTACATCTCGAGTTGGACGTGGACCTCAGGAAGTCATTCGAGTTACTTCATGGAAGTCAGGTGGCCTTTTGTGGTGGAAGGGGAACTTCTGGATTACTCTCGTTGAGTCCATTAATTCTGTTCTCCTCTCGACTGAGGACGGATGTTAGGGAACATTCCGAGTCGCCTAAAGGGAGTCAAGTACCCGTTTGCCTTTCAATTGGGAATGTGGGATTTCTCTTGAGATTCCGCAGCCCAAAATTTCCTCATCTCGCATTGAGGGGATAATTTATTGTGTTTCTCAAAGTGCGTCGGGAAGCTGGGGGTACTTCTTGAGTTGCGATGGGGACCTCAGGAACTCGCTCGGTTTGCTTCAAGGAAATCTGGTCCCCTTTTGTGTTGCAAGGGGAACCTCCGGTTTACTCTCTAGCCGTTAAAATAGAATAGGGCCTCATCTCGAATTAATTCCATAAAGTGTGTTCTCCTCTCCAATGGGGATGGTTGTGTGAGGGAACTTTCTGGGTCGCATGAAGGGTATCAAGTACCCATTTTCCTGTCAAGAGGGAATGTGGGATTACTCTTGAGATTATGCAGAGAAAATTTCCTCATCTCACATTGAGGGGATAATTTTGTGTTGTTTCTCCTGTTGAGGCGGGAAGCTGGGGGTACATCTCGAATTGTGACGTGAACCTCAGCAACTCGCTCGTGTTGCTTCAGGGAAGTTAGTTCCCCTTTTGTAGTGCAAGGGGTATTTCGGAATTACTCTCGAGACGTTAAATGGAAATAGGGCCTCTTCTCAAAGTGAGTCTATAAGAAGTGTTCTCCTCTCCAATGGGGACGACTGTGTGAGGGAAATTTCTGAGTCACATAAAGGGTTTCAAGTACCCTTTTGCCTTTCAAGAGTTAAAGTAAGATTTCTCTTGAGATTCTGCAGCGCAAAATTTCCTCATCTCACATTGATGGGATAATTTTGTGGTGTTTCTTGAGTTTCGGCATGAAGTTGGGGGAACTTATCGAGTTGCGACGGGGACCTCAGGAACTCGCTCTGGTTTCTTCAGGGAAGTCAGGTCTGCTTTTTTGTTGGAAATTGAATTTCAGGATTTCTCTTTATCAGTTAAATGGGAATAGGGCCTATTCTCAAGTTGAGTCCATAACGTTTGTTCTCCTCTCCAATGGGGAAAGCTGTGTGAGGGAACTTTCTGAGTCCCATAAATTGTGTCAAGTACACTTCTGCCTCTTAAGCAGGAATGTGGGAATTCTCTTGAGATTCTGCAGCGCACAATTTCCCCATCTCGCATTGAGCGGATAATTTTGTGGTGTTTCTCGATTTTGGCGGGAAGCTTTGGGTAAATCTCGAGTTGCCACGGGGACCTCAGGAACTGCCTCGGGTTACTTCAGGGAAGTCAGGTCCCCTTTTGTGTTGGAAGGGCAAATTCGGGATTACTCTGGAGCCATTAAATGGGAATAGGTCCTCTTCTTGAGTTGAGTCCATAAAGTGTGTTCTCCTCTGCAATGGGGACGGCGGTGTGAGGGAACTTTGTGAGTCGCATAAAGGGTGTCAAGTACCCTTTTGCCTTTCAAAAGGGAATGTGGTATTTCTCTTGAGATTCTACAGCGCAAAATTTCCTCATCTCGCATCGAGGGGATAATTTTGTGTTGTTTCTCGAGTTGCGACGGGAAACTGGGTGTACTTCTGGAGTTTCAACGGGGACCTCAGGACCTCGCTCCGGTTGCTTTAGGGAAGTCAGTTCGCCTTCTGTGTTGGAAGGGGAACTTCCGGTTTACTCTCAATCCGTTTAATGGGAATAGGGCCTCATCTCCAATTGAGTCCATAATGTGTTTTCCTGTCCAATGGGGACGACTAGGTGAGGAAACTTTCTGAGTCGCATAAAGGGTGTCAAGTACCCTTTTGCCTTTCAAGAGGGAATGTGGTATTTCTCTTGAGATTCTGCAGGGCAATATTTCCTCATCTCGCATTGAGGGGATAATTTTGTGGTGTTTCTAGAGTTCCGGCGGGAAGCTGGGTGCTTCTCGAGTTGCGACGGGGACCTCAGGAACTCGCTCGGGTTGCTTCAGGGAAGTCAGGTCCCCTTTGGTGTTGGAAGGGGAACTTTCGGATTACTCTCGAGATGTTAAATGGGAATCGGACCTCATCTCCAGTTGAGACTATAAAGTGTGTTCTCCTCTCCAATGGCGACGACTGTGTGAGGGAATTTTCTGAGTCTCACCAGGCGGCGCAGACGCGAGACATGCTGTCCCCTATGGCGCAGACGCAAGAGAAGCCTTCCCTGCCTGCCCAGACGCGAGAGATCCCGGCCCCTCCCGCGCAGACACCAGAGTCGCCGGCCCCGCCCGCGCAGACGCAAGAGAAACCGGCCCCTCCCGCGGAGACCCGCGAGACCCAGGCCCCTTCCGCAGAGATGCAAGTGACACTGCCCCCGCCCGCACAGACGCGAGAGTCTCCTGCCCCGCCCGCTCAGACCCTAGAGTCCCGGATCCCTCCCGCGCAGACGCGAGAGACCCAGGCCCCTCCCGCGCAGACGCCAGAGAAACCGGCCCCGTCCACGCAGACGCGAGAATCGCCGGCCCCTCCCGCTCAGACGCGAGAGTTCCCGGTCCCGCCCGCGCAGACGGGAGAGATGCCTTCCCCGCCCGCACAGTCGCAAGAGACGCCGGCCCCACCCGCTCAGACGGGAGAGACGCTGGCCCTGCCCGCGCAGACGCAACAGACACAGGCCCTGGCGCAACCGACCATGCAAAGATGCGCGGCCTTGAGGAGTTACCCCACGCCTGAGGCCAGGGCAGACGGCCAAGAGGAGGTACCCCACGTCCAATAGGCGGTGGCTGTGCGGGGGAGGGCCGAGAGGAGCTACTCACGTTCAAAGTCAGGAGGGGCAGCCTTGAGGACATACCCCTCATCCAAGGTAAGGTGCAGCAGCTGCGCTTTTTTGGAGCAGCTGTGAAGAGATATCCCACACCCAAGGTAAGAGAAACTCAAATCAGATGGTAGGTATTGGGAGGGGGCATCAGAGCGCAGACACACTGAAATCATAATCACAGGAATCTAGTAGATCTGATCACATGGACCACAGCCGCATGTGGTCCACTGGAGAAGGGAATGGCAAACCACTTCACTATACTTGCCTTGAGAACCCCATGAACAGTATCAAAGGGCAAAATGACAGGATACTGAATGAGGAATTCCCCAGGTCGGTAGGTGCCCTGTATGCTACTGGAGATCAGTGGAGAAATAACTCGAGAAGGAATAAAGGGATGGAGCAAAAGCAAAACCATTACCCGGTGTGGATGTGACCAGTGATAGAAGCAAGGTCCGGTGCTGTAAAGAGCAATATTGCATAGGAACCTGGAATGTTAGGTCCATGAATCAAGGCAAATTGGAAGTGGTCAAACAGGAGATGGCAAGAGTGAACATAGACATTCTAGGAATCAGTGAATTAAAATGGACTGGAATGTGTGAATTTAACTCAGATGACCATTATATCTACTACTGTGGGCAGGAATCCCTTAGAAGAAATGGAGTAGCCATCATGGTCAACTAAAGAGTCCGAAATGCAGTACTTGGATGCAATCTTAAAAATGACAGGATGATTTCTGTTCGTTTCCGAGGTAACCCATTCAACATTACAGTAATCCAGGCCTATGCCCTAACCAGTAACACTGAAGAAGCCAAAGTTGAACGGTTCTATGAAGACATACAAGACCTTTTAGAACTAACACTCAAAAAAGATGTCCTTTTAATTCTAGGGGACTGGAATGCAAAAGTAGGAAGTCAAGAAACACCTGGAGTAACAGGCAAATTTGGCCTTGGAGCACGGAATGAAGCAAGGCCAAGGCTAATAGAGTTTTGTCAAGAGAACGCACTGGTCATAGCAAACACCCTCTTCCAACAACACAAGAGAAGATTCTACACGTGGACATCACCAGATGGTCAACATCAAAGTCAGATTGATTATATTCTTTGCAGCCAAAGACAGAGAAGCTGTATACAGTTAGAAAAAACAAGACCAGGAGCTGACTGTGGCTCAGATCATGAACTCCTAATTGCCAAATTCAGACTTAAATTGAAGAAAGAAGGGAAAACCCCTAGACCATTCAGATATGACCTAAATCAAATCCCTTATGATTATACAGTGAAAGTGAGAAATAGATTTAAGGGACTAGATCTGATAGAGTGCCTGATGAACTCTGGATGGAGGTTCGTGACATTGTACAGGAGACAGGGACCAAGAGCATCCCCATGGAAAAGAAATGCAAAAAAAGCAAAATGGCTGTCTGAGGTGGCCTTACAAATACCTGTGAAAAGAAGAGAAGCGAAAAGCAAAGGAGAAAGGGAAAGATATAAGCATTAGAATACAGAGTTCCAAAGAATAGTACGGAGAGATAAGAAAGCCTTCCTCAGTGATCTATGCAAAGAAATAGAGGAAAACAACAGAATAGGAAAAACAAGAGATCGCTTCAAGAACATTAGAGATTCCAAGGGAACATTTCATGCAAAGATGGGCTCGATAAAGGACAGAAATGGTATGGACCTAACAGAAGCAGAAGATATTAAGAAGAGGTGGCAAGAATACACAGAAGAACTGTACAAAAAAGATCTTCACGACCAGGATAGTCATGAAAATGTGATCACTGACCTAGAGCCAGACATCTTGGAATGTGAAGTCAAGTGGGCCTTAGAAAGCATCACTACGAACAAAGCTAGTGGAAGTGATGGGATTCCAGTTGAGCTCTTTCAAATCTTGAAAGATGATGCTGTGAAAGTGCTGCACTCAATATGCCAACAAACTTGGAAAACTCAGCAGTGGCCACAGGATTGGAAAAGGTCAGTCTTCATTCCAATCCCAAAGAAAGGCAATGCCAAAGAATGCTCAAGCTACCGCACAATTGCACTCATCTCACACGCTAGTACAGTCATGCTCAAAATTCTCCAAGCCAGGCCTCAGCAATATGTGATCCGTGAACTCCCAGATGTTCAAGCAGGTTTTGGAAAAGGCAGAGGCACCAGAGATCAAATTGCCAACAACCGCTGGATCATGGAGAAAGCAAGAGAGTTCCAGACAACCATCTATTTCTGCTTCATTGACTATGCCAAAGCCTTTGACTGTGTGGATCACAGTAAACTGTGGAAGATTCTGAAAGAGATGGGAATCCCAGACCACCTGAGCTGCCTCTTGAGAAACCTGTATGCAGGTCAGGAAGCAACACTCAGAACTGTACATGGAACAACAGACTGGTTCCAAATAGGAAAAGGAGTACGTCAAGGCTGTATATTCTCACCTTGCTTATTTAACTTATATGCAGAGTACATCATGAGAAATGCTGGGCTGGAAGAAAAACAAGCTGGAATCAAGATTGCTGGGAGAAATATCAATAACCTCAGATATGCAGATGACACCACCCTTACAGCAGAAAGTGAAGAGGAACTCAAAAGCCTCTTGATGAAAGTGAAAGAGGAGAGTGAAAAGGTTGGCTTGAAGCTCAACATTCAGAAAACAAAGGTCATGGAATCTGGTACCATCACTTCACTGGAAATAGATGGGAAAACAGTGGAAACAGTGTCAGACTTTAATTTTTTGGGCTCCAAAATCACTACAGATGCTGATTTCAGCCATGAAATTGAAAGGCGCTTACTCCTAGGAAGGAAAGTTATGACCAACCTTGATAGTATATTAAAAAACAGAGACATTACTTTGCCAACCAAGGTCCGTCTAGTCAAGGCAATGGTTTTTCCCGTGGTCATGTATGGATGTGAGAGTTGGACTGTGAAGTAAGCTGATCGCCGAAGAATCGATGCTTTTGAACTATGGTGTTGGAGAAAATTCTTGAGAGTCCCTTGTACTGCAAGAAGATCCAAACAGTCCATTCTAAGGGAGATCAAACCTGGGTGTTCATTGGAAGGACTGATGCTAAAGCTGAAACTGCAATACATTGGCAACCTCAGGCGACGAGTTGACTCACTGGAAAAGATTCTGATGCTAGGAACGGTTGGGGGCGGGAGCAGAAGGGGACGACAGAGAATGAGATGGCTGGATAGAATCACCGACTCTGTGGACATGAGTTTGTGTGAACTCCGGGAGTTGGTGATGGACAGGGAGGCATGCGAACAGTGATTCATGGGGACGCGGAGAGTCGGACACGACTGAGCGACTGAACTGAACTGAACTGAATAAAGTGTGTCAAGTACCCTTTTGCCTTTCAAGTGGAAATGTGGAATTTCTCTTGATTCTGAAGCGCAAAATTTCCTCATCTCGCATTTTGGGGATAATTTTGTGGTGTTTCTCTATTTGCGGCGGGAAGCTGGGGGTACTTCTGGAGAAGCGACGGGGAACTCAGGAACTCACTCGAGTTACTTCAAGGAAGGCAGGTCCCCTTTTGTGCTGGAAGGGCAACTTCCGGATTACTCTCGAGCTGATAAATGGGAATATTGCGTCTACTCGATTTGAGTCCATAAAGTGTGTTCTCCTCTCCACTGAGATCGGATGTTAGCTACCATTCTCAGTCGCCTCAAGGAAGTCAAGTACGCTTTTGCCTTTCAAGTGGGAATGTGGGATTTCTCTTGAGCTTCTGCAGCGCAAAATTTCCTCATTTCGCATTGAGGGGATAATTTTTTGGTGTTTCTTGAATTGCGGCAGGAACCTGGGGGTACTTCTGGAGTTGCGAAGGGGACCTCAGGAACTCACTCGAGTTATTTCAGGGAGGTCAGGTCCCGTTTATTGGTGGAAGGGGAACTTCCGGATTACTCTCGAGTCCTTTAAAAGGAATAGGGCCTCTTCTCGAGTTGAGTCCATAAAGTGTGTTCTCCTCTCCAATGGGGACGGATGTTAGGGAAGGTTCTGAGTGGCATGAATGGTGTCAAGTAACCTTTTGCATTTCAAGCTGGAATGTGGGATTTCGCTTGAGATTCCGCAGTGCAAAATTACCACATCTCGCATTGAGGAGATAATTTGGTGGTGTTTCTCGAGTTGCGGCGGGAAGCAGGGGGTACTTCTCGAGTTGCGACGGGGACTTCAGGAAATCGCTCGAGTTGCTTCAAGGAAGACAAGTCCCCTTTTGTGTTGCAAGGGGAACTTCCGGATTACTCTCGAGCCATTAAATGGGAATATTGCCTCTTCTCGATTTGAGTCCATAAAGTGTGCTCTCCTCTTCTCTGAGGATGGATATTAGGTAACATTGTGAGTCGCCTAAAGGGAATCAAGTACCCTTTTGCCTTTCAAGCGGGAATGTGGGATTTCTCTTGAGATTCTGCAGCGCATATTTACCTCTTCTCGCATTGAGGGGATAATTTTGTGGTGTTTCTCCGGTTGTGGCGGGAAGCAGGGGGTACTTCTCCAGTTGTGACGGGGACCTCAGGAACTCGCTCGTGTTGCTTCAGGGAAGTCAGGTCCCCTTTTGTGTTGGAAGGGGAAATTCCGGAATACTCTCGAGCGGTTAAATGGGAATATTGCCTCTTCTAGGTTTGAGTCCATAAAGTGTGTTCTCCTCTCCACTGAGGACGGATGTTAGGGACCATCTGAGTCGCCTAAAGGGAGTCAAATACACTTTGACTTTCAAGCGGGAATGTGGTATTTCTCTTGATATTCTGCAGCGCAAAATTTCCTCATGTCGCATTGAAGGGATAATTTTGCGGTGTTTCTCAAAATGCGGCGAGAAGCTAGGTGTACTAGTCGAGTTGCGACGGGTACCTCAGGAACTCACTCGAGTTACTTCAGGGAATCAGGTCCCATTTTGTGCTGGAAGGGGAACTTCCGGATTACTCTCGAGCCCTTTAATGGGAATAGGGCCTCCTCTCCATTTGAGTCCATAAAGTGTGTTCACCTCTCCAATGGGGACGGATATTAGGGAAATTTCTGAGTGGCATAAAGTGCGTCAAGTACACTTTAGCTTTTCAGCGGGAATGTGGGATTTCTCTTGAGATTCTCCATCGCAAAATTTCCTCCTCTCGCATTGAGGGGATAATTTTGTGGTGTTTCCCCAGTTGCTGCTGGAATCTGGGTGTGCTTCTCGAGTTGCGACGGGGACCTCAGGAAATCGCTGGGGTTGCTTCAGGGAAGTCAGGTCCCCTTTGGTGTTGGAAGAGGAACTTCCGGTTTCCTCTCGAGCCCTTAAATGTGAACGGGGGCTCATCTCGAATTGAGTCCATCAAGTGTGTTCTCCTCTCCAATAGGGACGGCTGTGTGAGGGAACTTTCTGAGTCTAATAAAGGGAGTCAAGTACCTTTTTGCCTTTCAAGAGGGAATCTGGTATTTCTCTTGAGATTCTGCATCGCAAAATTTCCTCATCTCATATTGAGGGGATAATTTTGGGGTGTTTCTCGAGTTGCGGCGGGAAGCAGGGGGTGCTCTTCGAGTTGCGAAGGGGACCTCAGGAACTCGCTGGGGTTGCATCAGGGAAGTCAGGTCCCCTTTGTTGTTGGAAGGGGAACTTCCTGTTTCCTCTCGAGCCCTTAAATGTGAACAGGGGCTCATCTCGAGTTGAGTCCATAAAGTGTGTTCCCCTCTCCAAAGCGGGCGGCTGTTTGAGGGGACATTCTGAGTCGAATAACTGATGTCAAGTACCTTTTTGCCTTTCAAGAGGGAGTGTGGTATTTCTCTTGAGATGCTGCATCGCAATATTTCCTCATCTCGCATTTCGTGGTTAATTTTGGGGTGTTTCTTGAGTTGCGGCGGGAAGCTGGGGGTGCTTCTCGAGTTGGGACGGGAACCTCAGGAATTCGTTGGGGTTGCTTGAGGGAAGTCAGGTCCCCTTTGGTGTTGGAAGGGGATCTCCCGGTTTCCTCTCGAGCCCTTAAATATGAACAGGGTCTCATCTCGAATTGAGTCCATAAAGTGCGTTCTCCTCTCCAAGGGGACGGCTTTTTGAGGGAACTTTCTAGGTCGAATAAAAGGTGTCAGGTACCTTTTTGCCTTTCAAGTGGGAATGTGGTATTTCTCTTGAGATTCTGCATCGCAAATTTTCCTCATCTCGCATTGAGGGGATAATTTTTGGGTGTTTCTCGAGTTGCGGCGGGAAGCTGGGGGTGCTTCTCGAGTTGCGACGGGGACCTCAGGAACTCGCTGGTGTTGCTTCAGGGAAGTCAGGTCCCCTTTGGTGTTGGAAGGGGAACTTCCTGTTTCCTCTCGAGCCCTTAAATGTGAACAGGGACTCATCTCGAATTGAGTCCATAAAGTGTGTTCTCCTCTGCAAAGGGGCGGCTGTGTGAGGGAACTTCCTGAGTCGAATAAAGGGTGTCAAGTACCTTTTTGCCTTTCAAGAGGGAATGTGGTATTTCTCTTGAGATTCTGCATCGCAAAATTTCCTCCTCTCGCATTGAAGGGATAATTTTGTTGTGTTTCTCGAGTTGCGGCAAGAAGCTGGGGGTACTTCTCGAGTTGCCACGGGGACCTCAGGAACTCGCTGGGGTTGCTTCAGGGAAATCAGGTCCCCTTTGCTGTTGGAAGGGGAACTTCCGCTTTGCTCTCGAGCCCTTAAATATGAACAGAGGCTCATCTCGAATTGAGTCCATAAAGTGTGTTCTCCTCTCCAAGTGGACGGCTGTGTGAGGGAACTTTCTAGGTCGAATAAAAGGTGTCAGGTACCTTTTTGCCTTTCAAGAGGGAATGTGGTATTTCTCTTGAGATTCTGCATCGCAAATTTTCCTCATCTCGCATTGAGGGGATAATTTTTGGTTGTTTCACGAGTTGCGGCGGGAAACTGGGGGTACTTCTCTAGTTGCGACGGGACCTCTGGAATTCGCTGGGGTTGCTTCAGGGAAGTCAAGTCCCCTTTGGTGTTGAAAGGGAAACTTCCGGTTTCCTCTCGAGCCCTTTAATGTGCACAGGGGCTCATCTCGAATTGAGTCCATAAAGTGTGTTCTACTCTCCAAAGGGGACGGCTGTGTGAGGGAACTATCTGAGTCGAAAAAAGGGTGTCAAGTACTTTTTGCCTTTCAAGAGGGAATGTGGAATTTCTCCTGAGATGCTGCATCACAAAATTTCCTTCTCTCGCATTCAGGGGTAATTTTGGGGTGTTTCTCGAGTTTCGGCCGGAAGCTGGGGGTGCTTCTAGAGTTGCGACGGGGACCTCAGGAACTAACTGGGATTGCTTCAGGGAAGTCAGTTCCCCTATGTTGTTCGAAGGGGAACTTCCGGTTTCCTCTCAAGCCCTTCCAAGTGCACAGGGGCTCATCACGAATTGAGTCCATAAAGTGTGTTCTCCTCTCCAAAGTGGACGGCTGTGTGAGGGAACATTCTGAGTCGAATCAAGGGTGTCAAGTAACATTTTGCCTTTCAAGAGGGAATGTGGTATGTCTGTTGAGATGCTGCAAAGGAAAATTTCCTCTTCTCGCATGGAGGGGATAATTTTGTGGTGTTTTTCGAGTTGCGGCGGGAAGCTGGGGGTGCTTCGCGAGTTGCGACGGGGAGCTCAGGACTTGCTGAGGTTGCTTCAAGGAAGTCAGTTCCCTTTTGGTGTTGGAAGGGGAACTTCCGGTTTCCTCTCGAGCACTTCAATGTGCACAGGGGCTCATCTTGAATTGAGTCCATAAAGTGTGTTCTCCTCTCCAAAGAGGACAGCTGTGTGAGGAAACTGTCTGAGTCGAATAAAGGGTGACAAGTACTTTTTGCCTTTCAAGAGATAATGTGGAATTTATCTTGAGATGCTGCATCACAAAATTTCTTCCTCTCGCATTAAGGGGATAATTTTGGTGTGTTTCTCGAGTTGCCGCCGGAAGCAGGGGGTGTTTCTCGAGTTGCGACAGGGACCTCAGGAACTAACTGGGATTACTTCAGGGAAGTCAGTTCCCCTTTGTTGTTGGAAGGAGAACTTCCGGTTTCCTCTCGAGACCTTAAATGAGCACAGGGGCTCATCTCGAATTGAGTCCATAAAGTGTGTTCTCCTCTCCAACGGGGACGGATGTGTGAGGGAACTTTCTGAGTCGAATAAAGGGTGTCAAGTACCTTTTTGCCTTTCAAGAGGGAATGTGGTATTTCTCTTGAGATGCTGCATCGGAAAATTTCCTCATCTCGCATTGAGGGGATAATTTTGGGGTGTTTCTCGAGTTGCAGTGGGAAGGTGGATGTGCTTCTCCAGTTGCGACGGAATCCACAGGAACTCGCTGGGGTTGCTTCAGGGAAGTCAGGTCCCCTTTGGTGTTGGAAGGGGATCTCCCGGTTTCCTCTCGAGCCCTTAAATATGAACAGGGTCTCATCTCGAATTGAGTCCATAAAGTGCGTTCTCCTCTCCAAGGGGACGGCTTTTTGAGGGAACTTTCTAGGTCGAATAAAAGGTGTCAGGTACCTTTTTGCCTTTCAATAGGGAATGTGGTATTTCTCTTGAGATTCTGCATCGCAAATTTTCCTCATCTCGCATTGAGGGGATAATTTTTCGGTGTTTCTCGAGTTGCGGCGGGAAACTGGGTGTGCTTCTCGAGTTGCGACGGGGACCTCAGGAACTCGCTGGTGTTGCTTCAGGGAAGTCATGTCCCCTTTGGTGTTGGAAGGGGAATTTCCGGTTTCCTCTCGAGCCCTTAAATGTGAACCGGGACTCATCTCGAATTGAGTCCATAAAGTGTCTTCTCTCGAAAGAGGATGGCTGTTTGAGGGAACTTTCTGAGTCGAATAATGGGTGACAAGAAGCTTTTTGCCTTTCAAGAGGGAATGTGGTATTTCTATTGAGCTTCTGCATCGCAAAGTTTCCTCCTCTCGCATTGAGGGGATAATTTTGTGGTGTTTCTAGTTGCGGCGGAAACCTGGGGTTACTTCTCGAGTTGCGACGGAGACCTCAGGAACTCTCACGGGTTGCTTCAGGGAAGTCAGGGCCCCTTTGGTGTTCGAAAGGGAACTTCCCGTTTGCTCTCGAGTCTTAAATGTGAACAGGGGCTCATCTAGAATTGAGTCCATAAAGTGGGTTCTCCTCTCCAAGTGTACGGCTGTGTGAGGGAACTTTCTGAGTCGAATAAAGGGTGTCAAGTACCATTTTGCTTTTCAAGAGGCAATGTGGTATTTCTCTTGAGATGCTGCATCGCAAAATTTCCTCTTCTCGCATTGAAGGGATAATTTTGTTGTGTTTCTCGAGTTGCGGCAAGAAGCTGGGGGTACTTCTCGAGTTGCCACGGGGACCTCAGGAACTCGCTGGGGTTGCTTCAGGGAAATCAGGTCCCCTTTGCTGTTGGAAGGGGAACTTCCGCTTTGCTCTCGAGCCCTTAAATATGAACAGAGGCTCATCTCGAATTGAGTCCATAAAGTGTGTTCTCCTCTCCAAGTGGAAGGTTGTGTGAGGGAACTTTCTGAGTCGAAAAAAGGGTGTCAAGTATCTTTTTGCCGTTCAAGAGGGAATGTGGTATTTCTCTTGAGATGCTGCAATCCAAAATTTTCTCCTCTCACATTGAGTGGATAAGTTTGTCGTGTTTCTCAAGTTGCGGCGGGAAGCTGGGGGTATTTCTCGAGTTGCAACGGGGACCTCAGGAACTCGCTGGTGTTGCTTCAGGGAAGTCGGTCCCCTTTGGTGTTGGAAGGGGAACTTCCGGTTTCCTCTCGAGCCCTTTAATGTGCATAGGGGCTCATCTCGAATTGAGTCCTTAAAGTGTGTTCTACTCTCCAATGGGAACGGCTGTGTGAGGGAACTTTCTGAGTCGAATAAAGGGTGTCAAGTACTTTTTGCCTTTCAAGAGGGAATGTGGAATTTCTCCTGAGATGCTGCATCACAAAATTTCCTCCTCTCGCATTCAGGGGTAATTTTGGGGTGTTTCTCGAGTTTCGGCCGGAAGCTGGGGGTGCTTCTAGAGTTGCGACGGGGACCTCAGGAACTAACTGGGATTGCTTCAGGGAAGTCAGTTCCCCTATGCTGTTGGAAGGGGAACTTCCGGTTTCCTTTCGAACCCTTCAGTGTGCACAGGGTCCCATCTCGAATTGAGTCCATAAAGTGTGTTCTCCTCTCCAAAGTGGACGGCTGTGTGAGGGAACTTTCTGAGTCGAATAATGGGTGTCAAGTTCCTTTTTGCCTTTCAAGAGGGAATGTGGTATTTCCCTTGAGACGCTGCATCGCAAGATTTCCTAATCTCGCATTGAGCTGATAATTTTGGTGTGTTTCTCGCGTTGCGGCGGGAAGCTAGGGGTGCTTCTCGAGTTGCGACGGGGACCTCAGGAACTCGCTGGGGTTGTTTCAGGGAAATCAGGTCCCCTTTGGTGTTGGAAGGGTAACTTTCGGTTTCCTCTCGAGCCCTTCAATGTGCACAGGGTCTCATCTCGAATTGAGTCCATAAAGTGTTTTCTCCTCTCCAAAGGGGACGGCTGTGTGAGGGAACTTTCTGAGTCGAATCAAGGGTGTCAAGTACCGTTTTGCCTTTCAAGAGGGAATGTGGTGTTTCTCTTGAGATGCTGCATTGCAAAATTTCCTCATCTCGCATGGAGGGTTTAATTTTGGGGTGTTTCTCGAGTTGCGGCGGGAAGCTGGATGTGCTTCTCCAGTTGCGACGGAAACCACAGGAACTCGCTGGGGTTGCTTCAGGGAAGTCGGTCCCCTTTGGTGTTGGAAGGGGAACATCCGGTTTCCTCTCGAGCCCTTAAATTTGCACAGGGGCTCATGTCGAATTGAGTCCATAAAGTGTGTTCCCCTCTCCAAAGGGGACAGCTGTGTGAGAGAATTTTCTGAGTGGAATAAAGAGTGTCAAGTACCTTTATGCCTTTTAAGAAAAAATGTGGTATTTCTCTTGAGATGCTGAATCGCAAAATTTCCTCATCACGCAATGAGGGGATAATTTTGGGGTGTTTCTCGAGTTGCGTCGGGAAGCTGGGGGTGCTTCTCGAGTTGCGTCAGGGATCTCAGGAACTCGCTGTGGTTGCTTCAGGGAAGTCAGGTTCCCTTTGGTGTTGGAAGGGGTACTTCCGGTTTCCTCTCGAGCGCTTAAATGTGCACAGGGTCTCATCTTGAATTAAGTCCATCAAGTGTGTTCTCCTCTGCAAAGGGGACGGCTGTGTGAGGGAACTTTCTGAGTCGAATAATGGGTGTCAAGTATGTTTTTGCCTTTCAAGAGGGAATGTGGTATTTCTCTTGAGATGCTGTAACGCAAAATTTCCTCATCTCGCATTGAGGGGATAATTTTGGGGTGTTTGGAGAAGGCAATGGCACCCCACTCCAGTACTCTTGCCTGGAGAATCCCATGGACGGAGGAGCCTCGTGGGCTACAGTCGATGGGGTCGCAGAGAGTCGGACTCGACTGAGCGACTTCACTTTCACTTTAGCGAGGTGCGGCGCGAAGATGGGGGTGATTCTCGAGTTGCGACGGCGACCCCAGGAACCCTCTGGGGTTGCTTCAGGGAAGTCACGTCCCCTTTGGTGTTGGAAGGGGAACTTCCGGGTTCCTCTCGAGCCCCTAAATGTGCACAGGGGCTCATCTTGAATTGAGTCCATAAAGTGTGTTCTCCTCTCCAAAGGGGACGGCTGTGTGAGGGAACTTTCTGAGCCGAATAAAGAGTGTCAAGTACCTTTTTGCCTTTCAAGAGGGAATGTGGTATTTCTCTTGAGATGCTGTAACGCAAAATTTCCTCATCTCGCATGGAGGGGATAATTTTGGGGTGTTTCTCGAGTTGCGGCTGCAAGCTAGGGATGCTTCTCGAGTTGCGACGGGGACCTCAGTGTCTCTCTGGGGTTACTTCAGGGAAGTCAGGTCCCATTTGGTGTTGGAAGGGGAACTTCCGGGTTCCTCTCGAGCCCTTAAATGTGCACAGGGGCTCATCTCGAATTGACTCCATAAACTGTGTTCCCCACTCCAAAGGGGACGGCTGTGTGAGGGAACTTTCTGAGTGGAATAAAGGCTGTCAAGTACCTTTTTCCCTTTCAAGAGAGAATGTGGTAATTCCCTTGAGATGCTGCATCAAAAAATTTCCTCATTTCGCATGGAGGGTATAATTTCGGGGTGTTTCTCAAGTGCGGCGGGAAGCTGGGGGTGCTTCTCGAGTTGCGTCAGGGATCTCAGGAACTCGCTGGGGTTGCTTGAGGGAAGTCAGGTTCCCTTTGGTGTTGGAAGGGGTACTTCCGGTTTCCTCTCGAGCGCTTAAATGTGCACAGGGGCTCATCTCGAATTGAGTCCATCAAGTGTGTTCTCCTCTCCAAAGGGGACGGCTGTGTGAGGGAACTTTCTGAGTCGAATAATGGGTGTCAAGTATCTTTTTTCCTTTCAAGAGGGAATGTGGTATTACCCTTTAGATGCTGCATCGCAGAATTTCCTCATCTCGCATGGACGGGATAATTTTGGGGTGTTTCTCGAGTTTCGGCGGGAAGCCGGTTGTGCTTCTCGAGTTGTGACGGTGACCTCAGGAACTCGCTGGGGTTGCTTCAGGAAAGTCAGGTCGCCTTTGTTGTTCGAAGGGGAACTTCCGGTTTCCTTTCGAGCCCTTAAATGTGCACAGGGGCTTTTCTCGAATTGAGTCCATTAAGTGTGTTCTCCTCTCCAAAGGGGACGGTTGTGAGAGGGAACTTTGTGAGTGGAATAAAGGGTGTCAAAAACCTTTTTGCCTTCAAGAGGGATTGTGGTATTTCTCTTGAGAAGCTGCATCGCAAAATTTCCTCATCTCGCAAGGAGGGGATAATTTTATGGTATTTCTCGACTTGCGGGGGGAAGCTGTGGGTGCTTCTCGAGTTCCGACCGGGACCTCAGGAACTCGCTGAAGTTGCTTCAGGGAAGTCAGGTCCCCTTTGTTGTTGGAAAGGGAACTTCCGGTTTCGTCTCGAGCCCTTAAATGTGAACAGGTGCTCATCTCGAATTGAGTCCATAAAATGTGTTCTCCTCTCCAAAGGGGACGGCTGTGTGAATGAAGTTTCTGAGTCGAATAAAGGTTGTCAAGTACCTTTTTGCCTTTCAAGAGGGAATGTGGTATTTCTCTTGAGAGGCTGCATCGTTAATTTTCCTCATCTCGCATTGAGGGGATAATTTTGGGGCGTTTCCCGAGTTGCGTCGGGAAGCTGGGGGTGCTTCTCGAGTTGCGACGGGGACCTCAGGAACTCGCTTGGGTTGCTTCAGGGAAGTCAGGTCCCCTTTAGTGTTGGAAGGGAACTTCAGATTTCCTCTCGAGCCCTTAAATGTGCACAGGGGCTCATCTCAAATTGAGTCCATAAAGTGTTTTTTCCTCTCCAAAGGGGACGGCTGTGTGAGGGAACTTTCTGAGTCGAATAAAGGGTGTCAAGTACAGTTTTTCCTTTCAAGAGGAAATGTGGTAATTCTCTTGAGATGCTGCATTGCAAAATTTCCTCATCTCACATTCAGGGGATAATTTTGGGGTGTTTCTCAAGTTGCGGCAGGAAGCTGGGGGTGCTTCTTGTGTTACGACGGGGACCTCAGGAACTCGCTGGAGTTGCTTCACGAAAGTCAGGTCCCCTTTGCTGTTGGAAAGGGAACTTCCGGGTTCCTCTCGAGCCCTTAAATGTGCACATGGGCTCATCTCAAATTGAGTGCATTAAATGTGTTCTCCTCTCCAAAGGGAACGGCTGTGTGAGGGAACTTTCTGAGTCGAATAAAGGGTGTCAAGAGACTTTTTGCCTTTCAAGAGGGAATGTGGTATTTCTCTTGAGATGCTGCATCGCAAAATTTCCTCATCTCGCATTGAGGGGATATTTTTGGGGTGTTGTCAAGTTGTGGCGGGAAGCTGGGGGTGATTCTCGAGTTGCGACGGGGACCTCAGGAACTCGCTGGTGTTGCTTCAGGGAAGTCGGTCCCCTTTGGTGTTGGAAGGGGAACTTCCGGTTTCCTCTCGAGCCCTTAAATGTGCACAGAGGCTCATCTCGAATTGAATTCATAAAGTGTGTTCTCCTCTCTAAGTGGACGGCTGTGTGAGGGAACTTTCTAGGTCGAATAAAAGGTGTCAGGTACCTTTTTGCCTTTCAAGAGGGAATGTGGTATTTCTCTTGAGATTTTGCATCGCAAATTTTCCTCATCTCCCATTGAGGGGATAATTTTTGGGTGTTTCACGAGTTGCGGCGGGAAACTGGGGGTACTTCTCTAGTTGTGACGGGGACCTCTGGAACTCGCTGGGGTTGCTTCAGGGAAGTCAATTCCCCTTTGTTGTTGAAAGGGGAACTTCCGGTTTCCTCTCGAGCCCTTTAATGTGCATAGGGGCTCATCTCGAATTGAGTCCTTAAAGTGTGTTCTACTCTCCAATGGGAACGGCTGTGTGAGGGAACTTTCTGAGTCGAATAAAGGGTGTCAAGTACTTTTTGCCTTTCAAGAGGGAATGTGGAATTTCTCCTGAGATGCTGCATCAGAAAATTTCCTCCTCTCGCATTCAGGGGTAATTTTGGGTTGTTTCTTGAGTTTCGGCCGGTAGCTGGGGGTGCTTCTAGAGTTGCGACGGGGACCTCAGGAACTAACTGGGCTTGCTTCAGGGAAGTCAGTTCCCCTATGCTGTTGGAAGGGGAGCTTCCGGTTTCCTTTCGAGCCCTTCAGTGTGCACAGGGTCCCATCTCGAATTGAGTCCATAAAGAGTGTTTCCTCTCCAAAGTGGACGGCTGTGAGGGAACTTTCTGAGTCGAATAATGGGTGTCAAGTTCCTTTTTGCCTTTCAAGAGGGAATGTGGTATTTCCCTTGAGACGCTGCATCGCAAGATTTCCTAATCTCGCATTGAGCTGATAATTTTGGTGTGTTTCTCACGTTGCGCGGGAAGCTGGGGGTGCTTCTCGAGTTGCGACGGGGACCTCAGGAACTCGCTGGGGTTGCTTCAGGGAAATCAGGTCCCCTTTGGTGTTGAAAGGGTAACTTTCGGTTTCCTCTCGAGCCCTTCAATGTGCACAGGGTCTCATCTCGAATTGAGTCCATAAAGTGTTTTCTCCTCTCCAAAGGGGACGGCTGTGTGAGGGAACTTTCTGAGTCGAATCAAGGGTGTCAAGTACCGTTTTGCCTTTCAAGAGGGAATGTGGTGTTTCTCTTGAGATGCTGCATTGCAAAATTTCCTCATCTCGCATGGAGGGTTTAATTTTGGGGTGTTTCTCGAGGTGCGGCGGGAAGCTGGATGTGCTTCTCCAGTTGCGATGGAAACCTCAGGAACTCGCTGGGGTTGCTTCAGGGAAATCAGATCCCTTTTGGTGTTGGAAGGGGAACTTCCGGTTTCCTCTCAAGCCCTTCCAAGTGCACAGGGGCTTATCACGAATTGAGTCCATAAAGTGTGTTCTCCTCTCCAAAGTGGACGGCTGTGTGAGGGAACATTCTGAGTCGAATCAAGGGTGTCAAGTAACTTTTGCCTTTCAAGAGGGAATGTGGTATGTCTGTTGAGATCCTGCAAAGGAAAATTTCCTCTCCTCGCATGGAGGGGATAATTTTGTGGTGTTTTTCGAGTTGCGGCGGGAAGCTTGGGTGCTTCGTGAGTTGCGACGGGGAGCTCAGGACTGGCTGAGGTTGCTTCAGGGAAGTCAGTTCCCTTTTGGTGTTGGAAGGGGAACTTCCGGTTTCCTCTCGAGCACTTCAATGTGCACAGGGGCTCATCTCGAATTGAGTCCATAAAGTGTGTTCTCCTCTCCAAAGAGGACGGCTGTGTGAGGAAACTGTCTGAGTCGAATAAAGGGTGACAAGTACTTTTTGCCTTTCAAGAGATAATGTGGAATTTATCTTGAGATGCTGCATCACAAAATTTCTTCCTCTCGCATTAAGGGGATAATTTTGGTGTGTTTCTCGAGTTGCGGCCGGAAGCAGGGGGTGTTTCTCGAGTTGCGACAGGGACCTCAGGAACTAACTGGGATTACTTCAGGGAAGTCAGTTCCCCTTTGTTATTGGAAGGAGAACTTCCGGTTTCCTCTCGAGACCTTAAATGAGCACAGGGGCTCATGCCGAATTGAGTCCATAAAGTGTGTTCTCCTCTCCAAAGGGGACGGATGTGTGAGGGAACTTTCTGAGTCGAATCAAGGGTGTCAAGTACCTTTTTGCCTTTCAAGAGGGAATGTGGTATTTCTCTTGAGATGCTGCATCGGAAAATTTCCTCATCTCGCATTGAGGGGATAATTTTGGGGTGTTTCTCGAGTTGCGGTGGGAAGCTGGATGTGCTTCTCCAGTTGCGACGGAAACCAGAGGAACTCGCTGGAGTTGCTTCAGGGAAGTCAGGTCCCCTTTGGTGTTGGAAGGGGAACATCCGGTTTCCTCTCGAGCCCTTAAATTTGCACAGGGGCTCATGTCGAATTGAGTCCATAAAGTGTGTTCCCCTCTCCAAAGGGGACAGCTGTGTGAGAGAATTTTCTGAGTGGAATAAAGAGTGTCAAGTACCTTTATGCCTTTTAAGAGAAAATGTGGTATTTCTCTTGAGATGCTGAATCACAAAATTTCCTCATCTCGCATTGAGGGGATAATTTTGGGGTGTTTATCGAGTTGCGGTGGGAAGCTGGATGTGCTTCTCCAGTTGCGACGGAAACCACAGGAATTCGTTGAGGTTGCTTCAGGGAAGTCAGGTCCCCTTTGGTGTTGGAAGGGGAACTTCCGGTTTCCTCTCGAGCCCATAAATGTGCACAGGGGCTCATCTCGAATTGAGTCCATAAACAGTGTTCTTCTCTCCAAAGGGGACGGCTGTGTGAGGGAACTTTCTGAGTCGAATAAAGGGTGTCAAGTACCTTTTTGCCTTTCAAGAGAGAATGTGGCAATTCTCTTGAGATGCTGCATCACAAAATTTCCTCATTTCGCATGGAGGGGATAATTTTGGGGTGTTTCTCAAGTGCGGCGGGAAGCTGGGGGTGCTTCTCAAGTTGTGACGGGGACCTCAGGAACTCGCTGGTGTTGCTTCAGGGAAGTCAGTCACCTTTGGTGTTGGAAGGGGAACTTCCGGTTTCCTCTCGAGCCCTTAAATGTGCACAGAGGCTCATCTCGAATTGAGTCCATAAAGTGTGTTCTCCTCTCCAAATGGGCTGGCTGTGTGAGGGAACTTTCTGAGTAGAATAAAGGGTGTCAAGTACCTTTTTGCCTTTCAAGAGGGAATGTGGTATTTCTCTTGAGATGCTGCATCGCAAAATTTCCTCATCTCGCATGGAGGGGATAATTTTGGGGTGTTTCCCGTGTTTGGCGGGAAGCTGGGGGTGCTTCTCGAGTTGCGGCGGGGTCCTCAGGAACTCGCTGGGGTTGCTTCAGGGATGTCAGTTCCCCTTTGGTGTTGGAAGGGAACACCCGGTTTCCTCTCGAGCCCTTAAATGTGCACAGGGTCTCATCTCGAATTGAGTCCATAAAGTGTGTGCTCCTCTCCAAAGGGGACGGCTGTGTGAGATGTGAGGGAATTTTCTGAGTGGAATAAATGGTGTCAAGTACTTTTTTGCCTTACAAGATTGAATGTGGTATTTCTCTTGAGATGCTGCATCGCGAAATTTCCTCATGTCGCATGGAGGGGATAATTTTGGGGTGTTTCTCGAGTTGCGGCGGGAAGCTGGGCGTGCTTCTCGAGTTGCGACGGGGACCTCAGGAACTCGCTGGGGTAGCTTCAGGGAAGTCAGGTCCCCTTTGTTGTTTTAAGGGGAACTTCCGGTTTCCTCTGGATCCCTTAAATGTGCACAAGGGCTCATCTCGAATTGAGTCCGTAAAGTGTGTTCTCCTCTCCAAAGGAGACGGCTGTGTAAAGGAACTTTCTGAGTCGAATAAAGGGTGTCAAGTACCTTTTTGCTTTTCAAGAGGGAATGTGGTATTTCTCTTGAGGTGTTGCATCGCAAAGTTTCCTCATCTCGCATGGAGGGGATAATTTTGACGTGTTTCTCGAGTTGCGGCGGGAAGCTGGGGGCGCTTTCCGAGTTGCGACGGGGACCTCAGGAACTCGCTGGGGTTGCTTCAGGGAAGTCAGGTCCCCTTTGTTGTTTTAAGGGGAACTTCCGGTTTCCTCTGGAGCCCTTAAATGTGCACAAGGGCTCATCTCGAATTGAGTCCATAAAGTGTGTTCTCCTCTCCAAAGGGGACGGCTGTGTGAGGGAACTTTCTGAGTCGAATAAAGGGGGTCAAGTACCTTTTTGCCTTTCAAGAGGGAATGTGGTATTTCTCTTGAGATGCTGCATGGCAAAATTTCCTCATCTCGCATGGAGGGGATAATTTTGGGGTGTTTCTTGAGTTGCGGCGGGAAGCTGGGGGTGCTTCTCCAGTTGCAACTGGGACCTCAGGAACTCGCTGCGGATGCTTCAGGGAAGTCAGGTCCCATTTGCTGTTGGAAGGGGAATTTCCGGGTTCCTCTCGAGCCCTTAAATGTGCACAGGGGCTCATCTCGAATTGAGTCGATAAAGTGTGTTCTCCTCTCCAATGGGGACGGCTGTGTGAGGGAACTTTCTGAGTCGAACAAAGGGTGTCAAGTAACTTTTTACCTTTCAAGAGGGAATGTGGTATTTCTCTTGAGATGCTGCATCGCAAAATTTCCTCATCTGGCATTGAGGGGATAATTTTGTGGTGCTTCTCGAGTTGTGAAGGGGACCTCAGGATCTCTCTGGGGTTCCTTCAGGGAAGTCAGGTCCCCTTTGGTGTTGGAAGGGGAATTTCCGGTTTCCTCTCGAGCCCTTAAATGTGCACAGGGTTTCATCTCGAATAGAGTCCGTAAAGTGTGTTCTTCTCTCCAAAGGGGACGGCTGTGTGAGGGAACTTTCTGAGTCGAATAAAGGTTGTCAAGTACCTTTTTGCCTTTCAAGAGGGAATGTGGTATTTCTCTTGAGATGCTGCATCGCAAAATTTCCCCATCTCGCATGGAGGGGATAATTTTGGGGTTTTTCTCGAGTTGCGGCGCGAAGCTCGGGGTGCTTCTCGAGTTGCGACGGGGACCTCAGGAACTCTCTGGGGTTGCTTCAGGGAAGTCAGGTCCCCTTAGTTGTTGGAAGGGGAACTTCCGGGTTCCTCTCGAGCCCTTAAATGTGCACAGGGGCTCATCTAGAATTGAGTCCATAGCGATTGTTCTCCTCTCCAAAGGGGACGGCTGTGTGGGAACTTTCTGAGTTGAATAAAGGGTGTCAAGTACATTTTTGCCTTTCACGGGGGAATGTGGTATTTCCCTTGAGATTCTGCATGGCAAAATTTCCTCGTCACGCATTGAGGGGATAATTTTGGGCTGTTTCTCGAGTTGCGGCGGGAACCTGGGGGTGCTTCTCGAGTTGCGACGGGTACCTCAGGAACTCGCTATGGTTGCTTCAGGGAAGTCAGGAACCCTTTGGTGTTGGAAGGGGAACTTCCGGTTTGCTCTCGAGCCCTTAAATATGAACAGGGTCTCATCTCGAATTGACTCCATAAACTGTGTTCCCCACTCCAAAGGGGACGGCTGTGTGAGGGAACTTTCTGAGTGGAATAAAGGCTGTCAAGTACCTTTTTCCCTTTCAAGAGAGAATGTGGTAATTCCCTTGAGATGCTGCATCAAAAAATTTCCTCATTTCGCATGGAGGGTATAATTTCGGGGTGTTTCTCAAGTGCGGCGGGAAGCTGGGGGTGCTTCTCGAGTTGCGTCAGGGATCTCAGGAACTCGCTGGGGTTGCTTGAGGGAAGTCAGGTTCCCTTTGGTGTTGGAAGGGGTACTTCCGGTTTCCTCTCGAGCGCTTAAATGTGCACAGGGGCTCATCTCGAATTGAGTCCATCAAGTGTGTTCTCCTCTCCAAAGGGGACGGCTGTGTGAGGGAACTTTCTGAGTCGAATAATGGGTGTCAAGTATCTTTTTTCCTTTCAAGAGGGAATGTGGTATTACCCTTTAGATGCTGCATCGCAGAATTTCCTCATCTCGCATGGACGGGATAATTTTGGGGTGTTTCTCGAGTTTCGGCGGGAAGCCGGTTGTGCTTCTCGAGTTGTGACGGTGACCTCAGGAACTCGCTGGGGTTGCTTCAGGAAAGTCAGGTCGCCTTTGTTGTTCGAAGGGGAACTTCCGGTTTCCTTTCGAGCCCTTAAATGTGCACAGGGGCTTTTCTCGAATTGAGTCCATTAAGTGTGTTCTCCTCTCCAAAGGGGACGGTTGTGAGAGGGAACTTTGTGAGTGGAATAAAGGGTGTCAAAAACCTTTTTGCCTTCAAGAGGGATTGTGGTATTTCTCTTGAGAAGCTGCATCGCAAAATTTCCTCATCTCGCAAGGAGGGGATAATTTTATGGTATTTCTCGACTTGCGGGGGGAAGCTGTGGGTGCTTCTCGAGTTCCGACCGGGACCTCAGGAACTCGCTGAAGTTGCTTCAGGGAAGTCAGGTCCCCTTTGTTGTTGGAAAGGGAACTTCCGGTTTCGTCTCGAGCCCTTAAATGTGAACAGGTGCTCATCTCGAATTGAGTCCATAAAATGTGTTCTCCTCTCCAAAGGGGACGGCTGTGTGAATGAAGTTTCTGAGTCGAATAAAGGTTGTCAAGTACCTTTTTGCCTTTCAAGAGGGAATGTGGTATTTCTCTTGAGAGGCTGCATCGTTAATTTTCCTCATCTCGCATTGAGGGGATAATTTTGGGGCGTTTCCCGAGTTGCGTCGGGAAGCTGGGGGTGCTTCTCGAGTTGCGACGGGGACCTCAGGAACTCGCTTGGGTTGCTTCAGGGAAGTCAGGTCCCCTTTAGTGTTGGAAGGGAACTTCAGATTTCCTCTCGAGCCCTTAAATGTGCACAGGGGCTCATCTCAAATTGAGTCCATAAAGTGTTTTTTCCTCTCCAAAGGGGACGGCTGTGTGAGGGAACTTTCTGAGTCGAATAAAGGGTGTCAAGTACAGTTTTTCCTTTCAAGAGGAAATGTGGTAATTCTCTTGAGATGCTGCATTGCAAAATTTCCTCATCTCACATTCAGGGGATAATTTTGGGGTGTTTCTCAAGTTGCGGCAGGAAGCTGGGGGTGCTTCTTGTGTTACGACGGGGACCTCAGGAACTCGCTGGAGTTGCTTCACGAAAGTCAGGTCCCCTTTGCTGTTGGAAAGGGAACTTCCGGGTTCCTCTCGAGCCCTTAAATGTGCACATGGGCTCATCTCAAATTGAGTGCATTAAATGTGTTCTCCTCTCCAAAGGGAACGGCTGTGTGAGGGAACTTTCTGAGTCGAATAAAGGGTGTCAAGAGACTTTTTGCCTTTCAAGAGGGAATGTGGTATTTCTCTTGAGATGCTGCATCGCAAAATTTCCTCATCTCGCATTGAGGGGATATTTTTGGGGTGTTGTCAAGTTGTGGCGGGAAGCTGGGGGTGATTCTCGAGTTGCGACGGGGACCTCAGGAACTCGCTGGTGTTGCTTCAGGGAAGTCGGTCCCCTTTGGTGTTGGAAGGGGAACTTCCGGTTTCCTCTCGAGCCCTTAAATGTGCACAGAGGCTCATCTCGAATTGAATTCATAAAGTGTGTTCTCCTCTCTAAGTGGACGGCTGTGTGAGGGAACTTTCTAGGTCGAATAAAAGGTGTCAGGTACCTTTTTGCCTTTCAAGAGGGAATGTGGTATTTCTCTTGAGATTTTGCATCGCAAATTTTCCTCATCTCCCATTGAGGGGATAATTTTTGGGTGTTTCACGAGTTGCGGCGGGAAACTGGGGGTACTTCTCTAGTTGTGACGGGGACCTCTGGAACTCGCTGGGGTTGCTTCAGGGAAGTCAATTCCCCTTTGTTGTTGAAAGGGGAACTTCCGGTTTCCTCTCGAGCCCTTTAATGTGCATAGGGGCTCATCTCGAATTGAGTCCTTAAAGTGTGTTCTACTCTCCAATGGGAACGGCTGTGTGAGGGAACTTTCTGAGTCGAATAAAGGGTGTCAAGTACTTTTTGCCTTTCAAGAGGGAATGTGGAATTTCTCCTGAGATGCTGCATCAGAAAATTTCCTCCTCTCGCATTCAGGGGTAATTTTGGGTTGTTTCTTGAGTTTCGGCCGGTAGCTGGGGGTGCTTCTAGAGTTGCGACGGGGACCTCAGGAACTAACTGGGCTTGCTTCAGGGAAGTCAGTTCCCCTATGCTGTTGGAAGGGGAGCTTCCGGTTTCCTTTCGAGCCCTTCAGTGTGCACAGGGTCCCATCTCGAATTGAGTCCATAAAGAGTGTTTCCTCTCCAAAGTGGACGGCTGTGAGGGAACTTTCTGAGTCGAATAATGGGTGTCAAGTTCCTTTTTGCCTTTCAAGAGGGAATGTGGTATTTCCCTTGAGACGCTGCATCGCAAGATTTCCTAATCTCGCATTGAGCTGATAATTTTGGTGTGTTTCTCACGTTGCGCGGGAAGCTGGGGGTGCTTCTCGAGTTGCGACGGGGACCTCAGGAACTCGCTGGGGTTGCTTCAGGGAAATCAGGTCCCCTTTGGTGTTGAAAGGGTAACTTTCGGTTTCCTCTCGAGCCCTTCAATGTGCACAGGGTCTCATCTCGAATTGAGTCCATAAAGTGTTTTCTCCTCTCCAAAGGGGACGGCTGTGTGAGGGAACTTTCTGAGTCGAATCAAGGGTGTCAAGTACCGTTTTGCCTTTCAAGAGGGAATGTGGTGTTTCTCTTGAGATGCTGCATTGCAAAATTTCCTCATCTCGCATGGAGGGTTTAATTTTGGGGTGTTTCTCGAGGTGCGGCGGGAAGCTGGATGTGCTTCTCCAGTTGCGATGGAAACCTCAGGAACTCGCTGGGGTTGCTTCAGGGAAATCAGATCCCTTTTGGTGTTGGAAGGGGAACTTCCGGTTTCCTCTCAAGCCCTTCCAAGTGCACAGGGGCTTATCACGAATTGAGTCCATAAAGTGTGTTCTCCTCTCCAAAGTGGACGGCTGTGTGAGGGAACATTCTGAGTCGAATCAAGGGTGTCAAGTAACTTTTGCCTTTCAAGAGGGAATGTGGTATGTCTGTTGAGATCCTGCAAAGGAAAATTTCCTCTCCTCGCATGGAGGGGATAATTTTGTGGTGTTTTTCGAGTTGCGGCGGGAAGCTTGGGTGCTTCGTGAGTTGCGACGGGGAGCTCAGGACTGGCTGAGGTTGCTTCAGGGAAGTCAGTTCCCTTTTGGTGTTGGAAGGGGAACTTCCGGTTTCCTCTCGAGCACTTCAATGTGCACAGGGGCTCATCTCGAATTGAGTCCATAAAGTGTGTTCTCCTCTCCAAAGAGGACGGCTGTGTGAGGAAACTGTCTGAGTCGAATAAAGGGTGACAAGTACTTTTTGCCTTTCAAGAGATAATGTGGAATTTATCTTGAGATGCTGCATCACAAAATTTCTTCCTCTCGCATTAAGGGGATAATTTTGGTGTGTTTCTCGAGTTGCGGCCGGAAGCAGGGGGTGTTTCTCGAGTTGCGACAGGGACCTCAGGAACTAACTGGGATTACTTCAGGGAAGTCAGTTCCCCTTTGTTATTGGAAGGAGAACTTCCGGTTTCCTCTCGAGACCTTAAATGAGCACAGGGGCTCATGCCGAATTGAGTCCATAAAGTGTGTTCTCCTCTCCAAAGGGGACGGATGTGTGAGGGAACTTTCTGAGTCGAATCAAGGGTGTCAAGTACCTTTTTGCCTTTCAAGAGGGAATGTGGTATTTCTCTTGAGATGCTGCATCGGAAAATTTCCTCATCTCGCATTGAGGGGATAATTTTGGGGTGTTTCTCGAGTTGCGGTGGGAAGCTGGATGTGCTTCTCCAGTTGCGACGGAAACCAGAGGAACTCGCTGGAGTTGCTTCAGGGAAGTCAGGTCCCCTTTGGTGTTGGAAGGGGAACATCCGGTTTCCTCTCGAGCCCTTAAATTTGCACAGGGGCTCATGTCGAATTGAGTCCATAAAGTGTGTTCCCCTCTCCAAAGGGGACAGCTGTGTGAGAGAATTTTCTGAGTGGAATAAAGAGTGTCAAGTACCTTTATGCCTTTTAAGAGAAAATGTGGTATTTCTCTTGAGATGCTGAATCACAAAATTTCCTCATCTCGCATTGAGGGGATAATTTTGGGGTGTTTATCGAGTTGCGGTGGGAAGCTGGATGTGCTTCTCCAGTTGCGACGGAAACCACAGGAATTCGTTGAGGTTGCTTCAGGGAAGTCAGGTCCCCTTTGGTGTTGGAAGGGGAACTTCCGGTTTCCTCTCGAGCCCATAAATGTGCACAGGGGCTCATCTCGAATTGAGTCCATAAACAGTGTTCTTCTCTCCAAAGGGGACGGCTGTGTGAGGGAACTTTCTGAGTCGAATAAAGGGTGTCAAGTACCTTTTTGCCTTTCAAGAGAGAATGTGGCAATTCTCTTGAGATGCTGCATCACAAAATTTCCTCATTTCGCATGGAGGGGATAATTTTGGGGTGTTTCTCAAGTGCGGCGGGAAGCTGGGGGTGCTTCTCAAGTTGTGACGGGGACCTCAGGAACTCGCTGGTGTTGCTTCAGGGAAGTCAGTCACCTTTGGTGTTGGAAGGGGAACTTCCGGTTTCCTCTCGAGCCCTTAAATGTGCACAGAGGCTCATCTCGAATTGAGTCCATAAAGTGTGTTCTCCTCTCCAAATGGGCTGGCTGTGTGAGGGAACTTTCTGAGTAGAATAAAGGGTGTCAAGTACCTTTTTGCCTTTCAAGAGGGAATGTGGTATTTCTCTTGAGATGCTGCATCGCAAAATTTCCTCATCTCGCATGGAGGGGATAATTTTGGGGTGTTTCCCGTGTTTGGCGGGAAGCTGGGGGTGCTTCTCGAGTTGCGGCGGGGTCCTCAGGAACTCGCTGGGGTTGCTTCAGGGATGTCAGTTCCCCTTTGGTGTTGGAAGGGAACACCCGGTTTCCTCTCGAGCCCTTAAATGTGCACAGGGTCTCATCTCGAATTGAGTCCATAAAGTGTGTGCTCCTCTCCAAAGGGGACGGCTGTGTGAGATGTGAGGGAATTTTCTGAGTGGAATAAATGGTGTCAAGTACTTTTTTGCCTTACAAGATTGAATGTGGTATTTCTCTTGAGATGCTGCATCGCGAAATTTCCTCATGTCGCATGGAGGGGATAATTTTGGGGTGTTTCTCGAGTTGCGGCGGGAAGCTGGGCGTGCTTCTCGAGTTGCGACGGGGACCTCAGGAACTCGCTGGGGTAGCTTCAGGGAAGTCAGGTCCCCTTTGTTGTTTTAAGGGGAACTTCCGGTTTCCTCTGGATCCCTTAAATGTGCACAAGGGCTCATCTCGAATTGAGTCCGTAAAGTGTGTTCTCCTCTCCAAAGGAGACGGCTGTGTAAAGGAACTTTCTGAGTCGAATAAAGGGTGTCAAGTACCTTTTTGCTTTTCAAGAGGGAATGTGGTATTTCTCTTGAGGTGTTGCATCGCAAAGTTTCCTCATCTCGCATGGAGGGGATAATTTTGACGTGTTTCTCGAGTTGCGGCGGGAAGCTGGGGGCGCTTTCCGAGTTGCGACGGGGACCTCAGGAACTCGCTGGGGTTGCTTCAGGGAAGTCAGGTCCCCTTTGTTGTTTTAAGGGGAACTTCCGGTTTCCTCTGGAGCCCTTAAATGTGCACAAGGGCTCATCTCGAATTGAGTCCATAAAGTGTGTTCTCCTCTCCAAAGGGGACGGCTGTGTGAGGGAACTTTCTGAGTCGAATAAAGGGGGTCAAGTACCTTTTTGCCTTTCAAGAGGGAATGTGGTATTTCTCTTGAGATGCTGCATGGCAAAATTTCCTCATCTCGCATGGAGGGGATAATTTTGGGGTGTTTCTTGAGTTGCGGCGGGAAGCTGGGGGTGCTTCTCCAGTTGCAACTGGGACCTCAGGAACTCGCTGCGGATGCTTCAGGGAAGTCAGGTCCCATTTGCTGTTGGAAGGGGAATTTCCGGGTTCCTCTCGAGCCCTTAAATGTGCACAGGGGCTCATCTCGAATTGAGTCGATAAAGTGTGTTCTCCTCTCCAATGGGGACGGCTGTGTGAGGGAACTTTCTGAGTCGAACAAAGGGTGTCAAGTAACTTTTTACCTTTCAAGAGGGAATGTGGTATTTCTCTTGAGATGCTGCATCGCAAAATTTCCTCATCTGGCATTGAGGGGATAATTTTGTGGTGCTTCTCGAGTTGTGAAGGGGACCTCAGGATCTCTCTGGGGTTCCTTCAGGGAAGTCAGGTCCCCTTTGGTGTTGGAAGGGGAATTTCCGGTTTCCTCTCGAGCCCTTAAATGTGCACAGGGTTTCATCTCGAATAGAGTCCGTAAAGTGTGTTCTTCTCTCCAAAGGGGACGGCTGTGTGAGGGAACTTTCTGAGTCGAATAAAGGTTGTCAAGTACCTTTTTGCCTTTCAAGAGGGAATGTGGTATTTCTCTTGAGATGCTGCATCGCAAAATTTCCCCATCTCGCATGGAGGGGATAATTTTGGGGTTTTTCTCGAGTTGCGGCGCGAAGCTCGGGGTGCTTCTCGAGTTGCGACGGGGACCTCAGGAACTCTCTGGGGTTGCTTCAGGGAAGTCAGGTCCCCTTAGTTGTTGGAAGGGGAACTTCCGGGTTCCTCTCGAGCCCTTAAATGTGCACAGGGGCTCATCTAGAATTGAGTCCATAGCGATTGTTCTCCTCTCCAAAGGGGACGGCTGTGTGGGAACTTTCTGAGTTGAATAAAGGGTGTCAAGTACATTTTTGCCTTTCACGGGGGAATGTGGTATTTCCCTTGAGATTCTGCATGGCAAAATTTCCTCGTCACGCATTGAGGGGATAATTTTGGGCTGTTTCTCGAGTTGCGGCGGGAACCTGGGGGTGCTTCTCGAGTTGCGACGGGTACCTCAGGAACTCGCTATGGTTGCTTCAGGGAAGTCAGGAACCCTTTGGTGTTGGAAGGGGAACTTCCGGTTTGCTCTCGAGCCCTTAAATATGAACAGGGTCTCATCTCGAATTGAGTCCATAGAGTGTATTCTCCTCTCCAAAGGGGACGGCTGGGTGAGGGAACTTTCCGAGTCGAATAAAGGGTGTCAAGTACCTCTTTGCCTATCAAGAGGGAATGTGGTATTTCTCTTGAGATTCTCCATCACAAAATTTCCTCATCTTGCATTGAGGGGATAATTTTGTGGTGTTTCTCAAGTTGCGGCGGGAATCTGGGGGTGCTGCTCGAGTTGTGACGGGGACCTCAGGAACTCGCTGGGTTTGCTTCAGGGAAGTCAGTTCCCCTTTGGTGTTGGAAGAAGACCTTCGGGTTTCCTCTCGATCCCTTAAATGTGTACAGGGTCTCTTCTCGAATTGAGTCCATAAAGTGTGTTCTCCTCTCCAATGGGGACGGCTGTGTGAGTGAACTTTCTGGGTTGAATAAATACTGTCAAGTGCCCTTTTGCCTTTCAGGAGGGAATGTGGTATTTCTCTTGATATTCTGCATAGCAAAATTTCTCATCTCGCATTGAGGGGATAATTTTGTGGTGTTTCTCAAGTTCCGGTGGGAAGCTGGGGGTGCTACTCGAGTTGTGACGGTGATCTCAGGAACTCGCTGGGTTTGCTTCAGGGAAGTCAGGTCCCCTTTGCTGTTGGAAGGGGAACTTGCGGTTTCCTCTCGAGCCCTCAAATGTGAACACCGCTCACCTCGAATTGAGTCCATAAAGTGTGTTCTCCTCTCCAAAGGGGACGGCAGTGTGAGGGAATTTTCTGACTCGAAAAAATGGTGTAAAGTACCTTATTGCCTTTCAAGAGGGAATGTGGAAATTTCATGAAATTCTGCATCGCAAAATTTCCTCATCTCGCATTGAGGGGATAATTTTGGTGTGTTTCTCGAGTTGCGGCGGGAAGCTGGGGGTGCTTCTCGAGTTGCGACGGACACCACAGGCACTCGTTGGGATTGCTTCAGGAATGTCAGGTTCCCTTTGTTGTTGGAAGAGTAACTTCTGGGTTCCTTTGGAGCCCTTAAATCTGAACAGGGGCTCATCTCGAATTGAGTTCATAAAATGTGTTCTCCTCTCCAAAGGGGACGGCTGTGTGAGGGAACTTTCTGAGTCGAATAAAGGGTGTCAAGTACCTTTTTGCCTTTCAAGAGGGAATGTGGCATTTCTCTTGATGTTCTGCATCGCAAAATTTCCTCATCTCGCATTGACGGGATAATTTTGGTGTGTTTCTCGAGTTGCTACGGGGACTTCAGGAACTCGCTGGGGTTGCTTCAGGGAAGTCAGGTCCCCTTTCGTGTTGGAAGGGGAACTTCCGGTTTCCTCTCGAGCCCTTAAATGTGAACAGGGGCTCATCTCGAATTGAGTCCATAAAATGTGTTCTCCTCTCCAATGGGAATGGATGTTAGGGAACTTTCTGAGTGGCACAAAGGAAGTCAGTTACCCTTTTGCCTTTCAAGCGGGAACGTGGGAATTCTCTTCCTATCTGCAGCGCAAAATGACCTCATCTCGAATTGAGGGGATAATTTTGTGGTGTTGGTCAAGTTGCTGGCGGAAGCAGTGATTATTTCTCGAGTTGTGGCGGGGACCTCAGAAACTCACTCACTTGCTTCAGTGATGTCAAGTCCCCTTTGGTGTTTGAAGGGGAACTTCCGGATTACTCTCGAGCCGTTAAATGGGAATATTAGCTCTTCTGGATTTCAGTCCATAAAGTGTGTTCCCCTCTCCAGGAGGACGGATGTTAAGGACCATTCTGAGTCGCCTAAAGGGTGTCAAGTACCCTTTTGCCTCAAGCGGGAATGTGGCATTTCTCTTGAGATTCTGCAGGGCAAAATTACCTCATCTCACATTGAGAGCATAATTTTGTGGTGTTTCTCGAGTTGAGGCAGGAAGCAGGTTGTATGTCTCGAGTTGCGACGGGGAACTCAGGAACTCCCTCGCGTTGCTTCAGGAAAGTCAAGTCCCCTTTTTGTTGGAAGGGGAATTTCCGGATTACTCACGAGCTGTTAAATGGGAATATTGCCTCTTCTCGATTTAAGTCCATAAATTGTGTTATCCTCTCCACTGAGGATGGATGTTAGGGATCATTCTGAGTCGCCTAAAGGGAGTCAAGTCCCCTTTTGCCTTTCAAGCGGGAGTGTTGGATTTCTCTTGAGATTATGCAGCACAAAATTTTGTCATGTCTCATTGAGGGGATAATATTGTGGTGTTTCTCGTATTGCGGAGGGAAGCTGGGGTACTACTCGAGTTGCGAAGGGGACCTCAGGAAATCATTCGAGTTACTGCAGGGAAGCCAGGTCCCCTTTTCTGCTAGAAGGGGAACTTCTGGATAACTCTCGAACCCTTTAATGGGAATAGGGCCTCTTCTCGTATTGAGTCCATAAATTGTGTTCTCCTCTCCATTGGGGACGGGTATTAGGGAAATTTCTGAGTGGCATAAAGTTTGTCAAGTACACTTTTGCCTTTCAAGCGGGAATGGGCGATTTGTCTTGAGATTCTGCAGCGCAAAATTACCTCATCTCTCATTGACGGGATAATTTTGTAGTGTTTCTTGAGTTGCGGTGGGAAGCAGAGGGTACATTTCGAGTTGCGACGGGTACCTCAGGAACTCACTCCGGTTTCTTCTGGGAAGTCAAGTCCCCTTTTGTGTTGATAGGGGAACTTCCGGATATCTCTCGAGAGCCCTTAAATAGGAATATTGCCTCTTCTCGATTTGAGTCCATAAAGTGTGTTCTCCTCTCAAATGAGGACGGTTTTAGGGGCCATTCTTAGTCGTCTAAAGAGAGTCAAGTACCCTTTTGCCTTTCAAGCGGGAATGTGGGATTTCTCGTGGGATTCTGCAGGACAAAATTTCCTCAACTCGCATTGAGGGGATAATTTTGTGGTGTTTCTGGAATTGCGGCAGGAACCTGGGGGTACTTCTCCAGTTGCGACGGAACCTCAGGAACTCACTCGAGTTACTTCAGGGAAGTCAGGTCCCCTTTTTTGCTGTAAAGGAACTTCAGGATTACTCTCGAGCACTTTAGTGGGAATAGGGCCTCTTCTCGAGTCCATAAAATGTGTTCTCGTCTCCAATAAGGACAGTTTTTAGGGACCATCCTGAGTCGCCTAAGGGGAGTCAAGTACAGTTTTGCCTTTCAAGCGGGAATGTGGGATTTCTCTTTAGATTTTGTAGCACAAAATTTCATCTCGCATTGAGTGGACAATTTTATGCTGTATCTCGAATTGCAGCGGGAAGCTGGGGGTACTTCTCCAGTTGCGAGGGGACCTCAGGAACTCACTCGAGTTGCTTCAGGGAAGTCAGGTCCCCTTTCGTGCTTGAAGGGGAACTTCTGGATTAGTCTCGAGCCCTTTAATGGGAATAGGGCCTCTTCTGAATTGAGTCCATAAAGTGTGTATTCCTCTCCAATGCGGACGGATGTTAGGGAACATTCTGAGTGGCATAAAGTATGTCAAGTCCCCTTTTGCTTTCAAGCGGGAATGCGGGATTTCTCTTGAGATTCTGCAGCAGAAAATTACCTCATCTCGCACTGAGGGGATAATATTGTGTCATTTTTCGAGTTGGGGCGGGAAGCAGGGGATATTTCTGGAGTTGAGACTGGAACCTCAGGAACTCGCTCAGGTTGATTCAGGGAAGTCAAGTCCTTTTTTGTGTTGGAAGCGGAACTTCTTGATTACTCTCGAGCCTTTAAATGGGTATATAGCCTCCTTTCGATTTGAGTCCATGAAGTGTGTTTTCCTCTCCACTGAGGACGGATGTTAAGGAACATTCTGAGTCGCCTAAAGGGAGTCTGGTACCATTATGCCTTTGAAGCGGGAATGTGGGATATCTCTTGAGATTCTTATGCGCAAAATTTCCTCATCTCGCATTGAGGGGATAATTTTGTTGTGTATCTCGAGTTGCGAAGGGGACCTCAGGAACTTTCTCGAGTTACTTCAGGGAATCAGGCCCCTTTTTTCCTGGAAGGAAAACTTCCGGAATACTCTTGAGCCCTTTAATGGGAATAGGGCCTCTTCTGGAGTTGAGTCCATAAAGTGTGTTATCCTCTCCACTGAGGACAAATGTTAGGGACCATTCTGAGTCGGCTAAAGGGAGTCAAGTACCCTTTTGCCTTTCAAGCGAATATCTGGGATTTCACTTGAGATTCTGCAGCGCAAAATTTCCTCATCTCACATTGTGGGGAAAATTTTGTGGTGTTTCTCCAGTTGCGATGGGGACCTCAGAAACTTACTCCAGTTACTTCATGGAATGAGGTCCCATTTGTGCTGGAAGGGGAACTTCCGGAATACTTTTGAGCCCTTTAATGGGAATAGGGCCTCTTCTCCAGTTGAGTCCCTAAAGTGTGTTATCTTCTCCAATGGGGACGGATATTATTGAACTTTCTGAGTGGCATAAAGTGTGTCAAGTACGCTTTTGCCTTTCAAGCGGGAATGTGGGATTTCTCTTGAGATTCTGCAGCGCAAAAAACCTCATCTCTCATTGAGGGGATAATGTTGTGGTGTTTCTCGAATTGCGGCGGGAAGCTGGGGGTACTTCTCGAGTTGCGGCGGAGACCTCAGGAACTCGCTCGGGTTGCTTCAGGGAAGTCAAGTCCCCTTTTGTGTTGGAAGGGGAACTTCCGGAATACTCTCGAGCCATTAAAAGGGAATATTGCCTCTTCTCCATTTGAGTCCATAAAATATGTTCTCCTCTAAACTGAGGATGGATGTTAGGGAATATTCTGAATCGCTTAAAGGGAGTCAAGTACCCTTTTGCCTTTCAAGCGGGAATGTGGGATTTCTCTTGAGATTCTGCAGCGCAAACTTTCCTCATCTCGCATTGAGGGGATTATTTTGTGGTGTTTCTCGAATTGAGGCGGGAAGATGGGGGTACTTCTGGAGTGGCGACGGGGACCTCAGGAACTCACTCCAGTTACTTCAGGGAATTCAGGTCCCCTTTTGTTCTTGAAGGGGAGCTTCCGGATTACTCTGGAGCCCTTTAAATGGAATAGGGCCTCTTCTGGAGTTGAGTCCATAAAGTGTGTTCTCCTCTCCAATGGGGAAGGATGTTAGGGAACTTTCTGAGTGACATAAAGGGAGTCAAGTACGCTTTTGCCTTTCAATTGGGAATGTGGGATTTCTCTTCAGATTCTGCAGCGCAAAGTTTCCTCCTCTCGCATTGAGGGGATAATTTTGTTGTGTTTCCCGAATTTAGGCGGGAAGCTGGGGGTACTTCTCGAGTTTCAACGGGGACCTCAGGAACTCACTGGAGTTACTTCAGGGAAGTCAGTTCCCCCATTGTGCTGGACGGGGAACTTCCGGATTACTCTTGAGCCCTTTAATGGGAATAGGGCCTCTTCTGGAGTTGAGTCCATAAAATGAGTACGCCTCTGCAATGGGGACGGATTTTAGGGAACTTTCTGAGGGGCATAAAGTATGCCAAGTTCCCTTTTGCCTTTCAAGCGGGAATATGGGATTTCCCTTGAGATTCTGCAGCGAAAAATTACCTCATGTCGCATTGAGGGGATAATATTGTGTTGTTTCTCGAGTTGTGTTGGGAAGTATGGGATACTTCTGGAGTTGAAACGGGAACCTAAGGAACTCTCTCGGTTTGCTCCAGGGAAGTCAAGTTCCCTTTTGTGTTGGAAGGGGAACTTCTTGATTACTCTTGAGCCTTTAAATGGGAATATTTCCTCTTCTCGATTTGAGTGTATGAAGAGTGTTCTCCTCTCCATTGAGGATGGATGTTTGGGAACATTCTGAGTCGCTTAAAGGGAGTCAAGTACCCTTTTGCCTTTCAAGCAGGAATGTGGGATTTCTCTTGAGATTCTGCAGCGAAAATTTTCCTCTTCTCGCATTGAGGGTATAATTTTGTAGTGTTTCTCCAGTTGCGTCGGGAAGAGGGGGTATGTCTCAAGTTGCGGCAGGGACCTCAGGAACTCGCTCGGGTTGCTTCAGGGAAGTCAAGTCCGCTTTTGTGCTGGAAGGGGAACTTCCGGAATACTTTTGAGCCCTGTAATGGGAATAGGGCCTGTTCTCCAGTTGAGTCCCTAAAGTGTGATTTCTTCTCCATTGGAGACGGAGCTTAGGGAACTTTCTGAGTGGCATAAAGTGTGTCAAGTAAGCTTTTGCCTTTCAGTGGTAATGTGGATTTTCTTTTGAGATTCTGCATCGCAAAATTTCCTCATCTCGCATTGAGGTGATAATTTTGTGGTGTTTCTCCAGTTGTGGTAGGAAGCAGGGGCACTTCTCTAGCTATGGCGGGGACCTCAGGAACTCGCTCGGGTTGCTTCAGGGAAGTCAAGTCGCCTTTTGTGTTGGAAGGGGAACTTCTGCATTACTGTCCAGACGTGAAAAGGGAATATTGCCTCCTCTCCATTTAAGTCCATAAATTATGTTCTCCTCTCCACTGAGGATGGATGTTAGGGAACATTCTGAGTCGCCTAAAGGGAGTCAAGTACCCTTCTGCCTTTCAAGCGGGAATGTGGGATTTCTCTTGAGATTCTGCAGCACAAAATTTCCTCATCTCCCATTGAGGGGATAATTTTGTGGTGTTTCTCGAGTTGCGGCGGGAAGCTGGGGGTACTTCTCGAGTTGCAGCGGGGACTTCAGGAACTCGCTTTGGTTGCTTCAGGGAAGTCAAGTCCTTTTTTGTGTTGGAAGGGGAACTTCCGGATTACTCTCGAGCTGTTAAATGGGAAAAATGCCTCTTCTCGATTTGAGTCCATAAAGTGTGTTTTCCTCTCCACTGAGAAAGGATGTTAGGGAACATTCTGAGTCACATAAACGGAGTCAGTACCCTTTTTCCTTTCAAGCCGGAATGTGGGATTTCTCTTGAGATTCTGCAGGGCAAAATTTCCTCATCTCGCCTTGAGGGGAATATTTTGTGGTTTTCTCGAATTGCGGAGGGACGCTGGGGGTACTTCTTGAGTTTAGATGGGGACCTCAGGAACTCACTCGAGTTTCTTCAAGGAAGTCAGGTCCCCTTTTGTGCTGGAAGGGGAACTTCCGGATTAGTCTCGAGCCCTTTAATGGGAATAGGGCCTCTTCTGGAGTTGAGTCCGTAAAGTGTGTTCTCCTCTCCAATGGGGAAGGATGTTAGGGAACTTTCTGAGTGACATAAAGGGAGTCAAGTACGCTTTTGCCTTTCAATTGGGAATGTGGGATTTCTCTTCAGATTCTTCAGCGCAAAGTTTCTTCATCTTGCATTGAGGGGATAATTTTGTGGTGTTTCCCGAATTTCGGCGGGAAGCGGGGGGTACTTCTCGAGTTTCAACGGGGACCTCAGGAACTCACTGGAGTTACATTAGGGAAGTCAGGTCCCCTTTAGTGCTGGACGGGGAACTTCCGGATTACTCTCGAGGCCTTTAAGGGAATAGGGGCTCTTTTGGAGTTGAGTCCATAAATTGTGTATGCGTCTGCAATGTGGATGGATTTTAGGGAACTTTCTGAGGAGCATATAGTATGCCAAGTTCCCTTTTGCCTTTCAAGCGTTAATGTGGGATTTCTCTTGAGATTCTGCAGCGCAAAATTACCTCATGTCGCATTGAGGGGATAATACTGTGTTGTTTCTCGAGTTGTGGTTGGAAGTAGGGGATACTTCTGGAGTTGAAACGGGAACCTCAGGAACTCTCTCGGGTTGCTCCAGGGAAGTCAAGTCCCCTTTTGTGTGGGAAGGGGAACTTCTTGATTACTCTTGAGCCTTTAAATGGGAATATTGCCTCTTCTCGATTTGGCTGCATGAAGAGTGTTCTCCTCTCCACTGAGGATGGATGTTAGGGAACATTCTGAGTCGCATAAAGGGAGTCAAGAACCCTTTTGCCTTTCAAGAGGGAATGTGATGTTTCTCTTGAGATTCTGAAGAGCAATATTTCTTCATCTCGCATTGAGGTGATAATTTTGTGGTGTATATCCAGTTGCGGCGGGAAGCTGGGTGTACTTCTCGAGTTGCGATGGGGACATCAGGAACTCGCTCGGGGTTCTGCAGGTAAGGCAGGTCCCGTTTTGTGTTTGAAGTGGAATTTCCGGTTCACTATCGAGCCGTTAAGTGGGAATCGGTCCTCATCTCGAATTGAGTCCATAAAGTGTGTTCTCCTCTCCAATGGGCACTGCTGTGTGAGGGAACTTTCTGAATTGCATAAAGAGTGTTAAGAGTCCTTTTGCCTTTCAAGAGGGAATGTGGTATTTCTCTTGAGATTCTGCAGCGCAAAATTTCCGCATCTCGCAATAAGGGGATAATTTTGTGGTGTTTCTCGAGTTGCGACGGGAAGTTGGGTGTGCTTCTCGAGTTGCGACGTGGACCTCAGGAACTCGCTGTGGTTCCTTCGGGGAAGTCAGGTCCCCTTTATGTGTTGGAAGGGGAACTTCCGGGTTCCTCTCGAGCCCTTAAATGTGCACAGGGGCTAATCTCGAATTGAGCCCATAAAGTGTGTTCTCCTCTAAAAGGGGACGGGTGTCAGGGAACTTTCAGAGTCGAATAAAGGGTTTCAAGTACCTTTTTGCCTTTCAAGAGGGGATGTGGGATTTCCCTTGAGATGCTGCATCTCAAAATTTCCTCCTCTCGCATTGAGGGAATAATTTTGGTGTTTTTCTCGAGTTGCGGCGGGAAGCTGGGGGTGCCTCTCGAGTTGCGACAGGGACCTCAGGAACTCGCTGGGGTTGATTCAGGGAAGTCAGGTCCCCTTTTGTGATGGAAGGGAAACTTCCGGGTTCCTCTCGAGCCCTTAAATGTGCACAGGGGCTCATCTCAAATTGAGTCCATAAAGTGTGTTCTCCTCTAAAAGGAAACAGCTGTGTGAGTGAACTTTCTGAGTCGAATAAAGGGTGTGAAGTAACTTTTCACCTTTCAAGAGGGAATGTGGTATTTCTCTTGAGATGCTGCATCGCAAAATTTCCTCATCTCGCATTGAGGGAATAATTTTGGGGTGTTTCTCGAATGGGGCAGGAAGCTGGGGTGCTTCAAGAGTTGCGACGGGAAACTCAGGAACTCGCTGGGGTTGCTTCAGGGAAGTCAGGTCCCCTTTGGTGTTTTAAGAGGAACTCCCGGGTTCCTCTCGAGTCTTTAAATGTCCACAAGGGCTCATCTCGAATTGAGTCTATAAAGTGTGTTCTCCTCTCCAAAGGGAATGGGGGAGTGAGGGAACTTTCTGAGTCGAATAAACGGTGTCAAGTACCTTTTTGCCTTTCAAGAGGGAATGTGGTATTCCTCTTGAGATGCTGCATCGCAAAATTTCCTCATTTCGATATTGAGGGGATAATTTTGCGGTGTTTCTCGAGGTGGGGCAAGAAGCTTGTGGTGCTTCAAGAGTTGCGACGGGGACCTCAGGAACTAGCTGGGGTTGCTTCAGGGAAGTCAGGTCCCCTTTGGTGTTAGAAGGGGAACTTAAGGGTTCCTCTGGAGCCCTTAAATGTGCACAGGGGCTCATCTCAAATTGAGTCCATAAAGTGTGTTCTCCTCTAAAAGGGATGGCTGTGTGAGGGAACTTTCTGAGTCGAATAAAGGGAGTCAAGTACCTTTTTGCCTTTCAAGAGGGAATGTGGTATTTCTCTTGAGATGCTGCATGGAAAAATTTCCTCATTTCGTATTGAGGGGATAATTTTTGTGTGTTTCTCGAGTTACGGCGGGAAGCTGGTGGTGTTTCTCGAGTTGCGACGGGGACCTCAGGAACTCGCTGGGGTTGCTTCAGGGAAGTCAGGTCCCCTTTGGTGTTGGAAGGGGAACTTCCGGGTTCCTCTCGAGCCCTTCAATGTGCACAGGGGCTCATCTCGAATTGAGTCCATAAAGTGTGTTCTCCTCTAAAAGGGGACGGTTGTGTGAGGCAACTTTCTGAGTCGAATAAAGGGTGTCAAGTATCTTTTTGCCTTTCAAGAGGGAAAGCGATATTTCTCTTGAGATACTGCATCGCGAAATTTCCTGATCTCGCATTGAGGGAATAATTTTGGGGTTTTTCTCGAGTTGCGGCGGGAAGCTTGGGGTGCTTCTCGAGTTGCGACGGGGACCTCAGGAACTCGCTGGTCTTGCTTTATGGAAGTCAGGTCCCCTTTGGTGTTGGAAGAGGAACTTCCGGGTTCCTCTCCAGCCCTTAAATGTGCACAGGGGCTCATCTCGAATTGAGTCCATAAAGTGTGTTCTCTCCAAAGGGGACAGCTGTGTGAGGGAACTTTCTGAGTCGAATAAAGGATGTCAAGAAACTTTTTGCCTTTCAAGAGGGAATGTGGTAATCTCTTGAGATGCTGCATGGTAAAATTTCCTCATCTCGCATTGAGGGAATAATTTTGGCGTGTTTCTCGAGTTGCGGCTGGAAGCTGGGGGTGCTTCTCGAGTTGCGACGGGGACCTCAGGAACTCGCTGGGGTTGCTTCAGGGAATCAGGTCTCCTATGGTGTTGGAAGGGAACTTCCGGGTTCCTCTAGAGCCCTTAAATGTTCACAGGGGCTCATCTCGAATTGAGTCCATAAATTGTGTTCTCCTCTAAAAGGGGACGGCTGTGTGAGGGAAATTTCTGAGTCGAATAAAGGGTGTCAAGTTCCTTTTTGCCTTTCAAGAGGGTATGTGTTATTTCTCTTGAGATGCTGCATCCCAAAATTTCCTCCCCTCGCATTGAGGGGATAATTTTGGGGTGTTTCTCGAGTTGCGGCGGGAAGCTGGGGGTGCTTCTCGAGTTGCGACGGGGACCTCAGGAAATTCCTGGGGTTGCTTCAGGCAAGTCAGGTCCCCTTTGATGTTGGAAGGTGAACTTCTGGGTTCCTCTCCAGACCTTAAATGTGCACAGGGGCTCATCTGGAATTTAGTCCATAAAGTGTGTTCTCTCCAAAGGGGACGGCTGTGTGAGGGAACTTTCAGAGTCGATTAAAGGCTTTCAAGTACCTTTTTGCCTTTCAAGAGGTAATGTGTTATTTCTTTTGAGATGCTGCATCGCAAAATTTCCTCATCTCGCATTGAGGGGATAATTTTGGGGTGTTTCTCGAGTTCGGTGGGAAGCTGGGGGTGCTTCAAGAGTTGTGAAGGGGACCTCAGGAACTCGCTAGGGTTGCTTCAGAGGAATCAGGTCCACTTTGCTTTTGGAAGGGGAACTTCCGGGTTCCTTTCAAGCCCTTAAATGTGCACAGGGGCTCATCTCTAATTGAGTCCATAAAGTGTGTTCTCTCCAAAGGGGACGGCTGTGTGAGGGAACTTTCTGAGTCGAATAAAGGGTATCAAGTACCTTTTTACCTTTGAAGAGGGAATGTGTTATTTCTTTTGAGATGCTGCATCGCAAAATTTCCTCATCTCACATTGAGGGGATAATTTTGGAGTGTTTTTCGAGTTGCGGCGGGAAGCTGGGTTTGCTTATCGAGTTGCGTCGGGGACCTCAGGAACTCGCTGGGGTTGCTTCAGGGAAGTCAGGTCCCCTTCTTTGTTGGAAGGGGAACATCCGGGTCCTCTGGAGCCCTTAAATGTGCACAGGGGCTCATCTCGAATTTTGTCCATAAAGTGTGTTCTCCTCCAAAATGGGACGGCCGTCTGAGGGAACTTTCTGAGTCGAATAAAGGGTGTCAAGTACCTTTTTGCCTTTCAAAAAGGAATGTGGTATTTCTCTTAAGATACTGCATCGCAAATTTTTCTCATCTCGCATTGAGGGGATAATTTTGGAGTGTTTCTCGAGTTGCGGCAGGAAGCTGGGGGTGCTTCAAGAGTTGCGACGGGGACCTCAGGAACTCGCTGGGGTTGCTTCAGGGAAGTCAGGTCCCCTTTGCTGTTCGAAGGGGAACTTCCGGGTTCTTCTCGAGGCCTTAAATGTGCACAGGGGCTCATCTCTAATTGAGTCCATAAAGTGTGTTCTCTCCAAAGCAGACGGCTGTGTGAGGGAACACTCTGAGTCGAATAAAGGGTATCAAGTACCCTTTTGCCTTTCAAGAGGGAATGTGTTATTTCTTTTGAGATGCTGCATCGCAAAATTTCCTCATCTCACATTGCGGGGATAATTTTGGAGAGTTTTTCGAGTTGCGGCGGGAAGCTGGGTGTGCTTCTCGAGTTGCGACGGGGATGTCAGGAACTCGCTGGGGTTGCTTCAGGGAACTAAGGTCCCTTTGGTTTTGGAAGGGGTACTTCCGGGTTCCTCTCCAGCCCTTAAATGTGCACAGGGGCTCATCTCGCATTGAGTCCATAAAGTGTGTTCTCCTCTGAAAGGGGACGGCTGTGTGAGGGAAATTTCTTAGTCGAATAAAGGGTGTCAAGTACCTTTTTGCCTTTCAAGAGGGAATGTGGTATTTCTCTTGAGATGCTGCATCGGAAAATTTCCTCATCTCGCATTGAGGGGATAATTTTGGAGTGTTTCTCGAGTTGCAGCGTTACGCTGGGGGTGCTTCTCGAGTTGCGACGGGGACCTCAGAAACTCGCTGTGGTTGCTTCAGGGAAGTCTGGTCCCCTTTGCTGTTGGAAGGGGAACTTCCGGGTTCCTCTCGAGCCCTTAAATGTACACAGGGGCTCATCTGGAATTGAGTCCATAAAGTGTGTTCTCTCCAAAGGTGAAGGCTGTGTGAGGGAACTTTCTGAGTCGAATAAAGGTTGTCAAGTACATTTTTGCCTTTCAAGAGGGAATGTGGTATTTCTCTTGAGATGCTGCATCACAAAATTTCCTCACATCGCATTGAGGGGTTAATTTTGGGGTGTTTCTCAAGTTGCGGCAGGAAGCTAGAGGTTTTTTTCGAGTTGAGACGGATACCTCAGGAACTCGCTGGGGTTGCTTCACGGAAGTCAGGTCCCCTTTGTTGTTGGAAGTGGAACTTGCGGGTTTCTCTTGAGCCCTTAAATGTGCACAGGGGCTCATCTCCAAATGAGTCCATAAAGTGTGTTCTCCTCTAAAAGGGGACGGCTGTGTGAGGGAAATTTCTGAGTCGAATAAAGGGGGTCAAGTACCTTTTTGCCATTCAAGAGAGAATGTGGTATTTCTCTTGAGATGATGCATTGCAAAATTTCCTCATCTCGCATTGAAGGGATACTTTTGTGGCGTTTTCCGAGTTGCGGCGGGAAGCTGGGGGTGCTTCAAGAGTTGCGACGGGGACCTCAGGAACTCGCTGGGGTTGCTTCAGGGAAGTTAGGTACACTTTGGTGTTGGAAGGGGAAATTCTGGGTTCCTCTCTAGCCCTTAAATGTGCAAAGGGGCTCATCTCGAATTGAGTCCATAAAGTGTGAACTCCTCTAAAAGGGGACGGATGTGTGAGGGAACTTTCTTAGTCGAATAAAGTGTGTCAAGAAACTTTTTCCCTGTATAGAGGGAATGTGTTATTTATTTTGTGATGCTGCATCGCAAACTTTCCTCATCTTTCATTGAGGGAATAATTTTGGGGTGTTTCTCGAGTTGCGGTGGGATGCTGGGGGTGCATTAAGAGTTGAGACGGAGACCTCAGGAACTCGCTTCGGTTGCTTCAGGGAAGTCAGGTCCACTTTGGTGTTGGAAGGGGAACTTCCGGGTTCCTCTCGAGCCCTTAAATGTGCACAGGGGCTCATCTCTAATTGAGTCCATAAAGTGTGTTCTCTCCAAAGGGGACAGGTGTGTGAGGGAACTTTCTGAGTCGAATAAAGGGTGTCAAGTACCTTTTTGCCTTTCAAGAGGGAATGTGGTATTTCTCTTGAAATGTTTCATCGCAAATTTTCCTCATCTGGCATTGAAGGGATAATTTTGGGGTGTTTCTCGAGTTGCGTTGGGAAGCTGGGGGTGCTTCTCGAGTTGCGACGGGGACCTCAGGAACTCGCTGGGGTTACTTCAGGGAAGGCAGATCCCCTGTGGTGTTGGAAGGAGAACTTACGGGTTCCTCTCGAGCCCTTAAATGTGCACAGGGGCTCATCTCGAATTGAGTCCATAAAGTGTGTTCTTCTCTAAAAGGGGACTGCTGTGTGAGGAAACTTTCTGAGTCGAAAAAAGGGTGTCAAGTACCTTTTTGCCATTCAAGGGGGAATGTGGTATTTCTCTTGAGATGCTGCATCACAAAATTTCTCATCTCGCATTGAGGGGATAATTTTGGGGTGTTTCTCGAGTTGCGGCGTGAAGCTGGGGTTGCTTCTCTAGTTGCGACGGGGACCTCAGGAACTCACTGGGGTTGCTTCAGGGAAGTCAGGTCCCCTTTGGTGTTGGAAGGGGAGCTCCTTGGTTACTCACGAACCCTTAAATGTGCACAGGGGCTCATCTCGAATGAAGTACATAAATTGTGTTCTCTCGAAAGAAGACGACTGTGTGAGGGAACTTTCTGAGTGGAATAAAGGGTGTCAAGTACCTTTTTGCCTTTCAAAAGGGAATGTGGTATTTCTCTTGAGATGCTGCATCTAAAAATTTGATCATCTCGCATTGAGGGGATAATTTTCTGTGTTTCTCGAGTTGCGGCGTGAAGCTGGGGGTACTTCTCCAGTTTTGACGGGGAACTCAGGAACTCGCTGGGGTTGCTTCAGGGAAGTCAGTTCCCCTTTGCTGTTGGAAGGAGAACTTCCGGATTCCTCTCGAGCCCTTAAATGTGCACAGGGTCACATCTCGAATTGAGTCCATAAAGTGACGTCTCTTCTCCAAAGGGGACGGCAGGGCAAGGGAACTTTCTGAGTCGAATAAAGGGTGTCAAGTACCATTTTGCCTTTCAAGGGGGAATGTGGTATTTCTCTTGAGATGCTGCATCGCAAAATTTCCTCATCTCGCTTTGAGGGAATAATTTTGGGGTGTTTCTCGTGTTGCGGCGGGAAGCTGGGGGTGCTTCAAGAGTTGCGACGGGGACCTCAGGAACTCGCTGGGTTGCTTCAGGGAAGTCAGGTCTCCTTTGGTATTGTAAGGGGAATTTCCGGGTTCCTCTCGAGCCCTTAAATGTGCACAGGGGCTCATCTCGAATTGAGTCCATAAAGTGTGTTCTTCTCTAAAAGGGGACTGCTGTGTGAGGAAACTTTCTGAGTCGAAAAAAGGGTGTCAAGTACCTTTTTGCCATTCAAGGGGGAATGTGGTATTTCTCTTGAGATGCTGCATCACAAAATTTCTCATCTCGCATTGAGGGGATAATTTTGGGGTGTTTCTCGAGTTGCGGCGTGAAGCTGGGGTTGCTTCTCGAGTTGTGACATGGACCTCAGGAACTCCCTGGTGTTGCTTCAGGGAAGTCAGGTCCCCTTTGGTGTTGGAAGGGGAACATCAGGGTTCCTCTCGAGCCCTTAAATGTGCACAGGTGCTCATCTCGATTTGAGTCCATAAAGTGTGTTCTCTCCAAAGGGGACGGCTGTGTGAGGGAACTTTCTGAGTCTAATAAAGGGTGTCAAGTACCTTTTTGCCTGTCAAGAGGGAATGTGGTATTTCTCTTGAGATGCTGCATCGGAAAATTTCCTCATCTCGCATTCAGGGGATAATTTTGGGGTGTATTTCGAGTTCCGGCGGGAAGCTGGGGGTGCTTCTAGAGTTGCGACGGGTACCTCAGGAACTCTCTGGGGTTGCTTCAGGGAAGTCAGGTCCCCTTTGGTGTTGGAATGGGAATTTACGGGTTCCTCTCGAGCCCTTAAATGTGCACAGGGGCTCATCTCGAATTGATTCCTAAAGTGTGTTCTGCTCTAAAAGGTGACGGCTCTGTGAGGGAACTTTCTGAGTCGAATAAAGTGTATCAAGTACCTTTTTGCCTGTCAAGAGGGAATGTGTTATTTCTGTTGAGATGCTGAATCGCAAAATTTCCTCATCTCGCATTGAGGGAATAATTTTGGGGTGTTTCTCGAGTTGCAGCGGGAAGCTGTGGGTGCTTCTCGAGTTGCAACGGGGACCTCAGGAAATTGATGAGGTAGCTTCAGGGAAGTCAGGTCCCCTTTGGTGTTGGAAGGGGAACTTCCGGGTTCCTCTCGGGACCTTCAATGTGCACAGGGCTTCATCTCGAATGAGTCCATAAAATGTGTTCTCTCTAAAGGGGACGGCCATGTGAGGGAATTTTCTGAGTCGAATAAAGGGTGTCAAGTACCTTTTTGCCATTCAAGAGGGAATGTGGTATTTCTCTTGAGATAATGCATCGCAAAATTTCCTCATCTCGCATTGAGGGGATAATTTTCGGGTGTTTCTGGAGTTGTGGCGGGAAGCTGGGGGTGCTTCTCGAGTTGCGACGTGGACCTCAGGAACTCGCTCGGTTTGCTTCAAGGAAGTCAGGTCCCCTTTGCTGTTTGAAGGGGAACTTCCGGTTTCGTCTCGAGACATTAAATGTGCACAGGGGCTCATCTCGATTTGAGTCCATAAAGTGTGTTCTCTCCAAAGGGGACGTCTGTGTGAGGGAACTTTCTGAGTGGAATAAAGGCTGTCAAGTACCTTTTTGACTTTCAAGAATGAATGTTGTATTTCTCTTGAGATACTGCATCGCAAAATTTCCTCATCGCGCATTGAGGGGATAATTTTGGGGTGTTTCTCGAGTTGCCGCGGGAAGCTGGGGGTGCTTCTCGAGTTGCGACGCGGACCTCAGGAACTCGGTGGGGTTGCTTCATGGAAATAAGGTCCCCTTTGGTGTTGGAAGGGGAATTTCCGGGTTCCTCTCGAGCCCTTAAATGTGCACAGGGGCTCATCTCGAATTGAGTCCATAAAGTGTGTTCTCTCCAAAGGGGACGGCTGTGTGAAAGAACTTTCTGAGTCGAAAAAAAGCTGTCAAATACCTTTTTGCCTTTCAAGAGGGAATGTGGTATTTCTCTAAAGATGTTGCATCGCAAAATTTCCTCATCTCGCATTGAGGGGATAATTTTGGGGTGTTTCTCGAGTTGTGGCGGGAAGCTGGGGGTGCTTCTCGAGTTGTGACAGGGACCTCAGGAACCTGATGGGGTTGCTGCAGGGAAGTCAGGTCCCCTTTGGTGTTGGAAGGGGAACTTCCGGGTTCCTCTCGAGACCTTCAATGTGCACAGGGGTTCATCTCGAATTGAGTCCATAAAATATGTTCTCTCCAAAGGGGAGGGCTGTGTGAGGGAACTTTCTGAGTCGAATAAAGGGTGTCAAGTACCTTTTTGCCTTTCAAGAGGAAATGTGGTATTTCTCTTGAGATGCTTCATCACAAAATTTCCTCATCTCGGATTGAGGGGATAAATATGGGGTGTTTCTCGAGTTGCGGCGGGAAGCAGGGGGTGCTTCTGGAGTTGCGACGGGGACCTCTGGAACTCCCAGAGGTAGCTTCAGGGAAGTCAGGTAGCCTTTACTGTTGGAAGGGGAACATCCGGGTTCCTCTCGAGCCCTTAAATGTGCACAGGGGCTCATCTGGAATGAGTCCATAAAGTGTGTTCTCTCCAAAGGGGATGGCTGTGTGAGCGAAATTTCTGAGTCGAATAAAGGGTGTCAAGTACCTTTTTGCCTTTCAAGAGGGAATGTGGTATTTCTCTTGAGATGCTGCATCGCAAAATTTCCTCATTTCGCATTGAGGGGATAATTTTGGGGTGTTTCTCGAGTTGAGCCGGGAAGCTGGGAGTGCTTCTCGAGTTGGGACGGGGACCTCAGGAACTCGCTGGGTTGCTTCAGGGAAGTTAGGTCCCCTTTGGTGTTGGAAGGGGAACTTCCGGGTTCCTCTCGAGTTCTTTTATGTGCACAGGGGCTCATCTCGAATTGAGTCCATAAAGTGTGTTCTTCTCTAAAAGGGGACTGTTGTGTGAGGAAACTTTCTGAGTCGAAGAAAGGGTGTCAAGTACCTATTTGCCATTCAAGGGGGAATGTGGTATTTCTCTTGAGATGCTGCATCACAAAATTTCTCATCTCGCATTGAGGGGATAATTTTGGGGTGTTTCTCGAGTTGCGGCGTGAAGCTAGGGTTGCTTCTCGAGTTGTGAAAGGGACCTCAGGAACTCCCTGGTGTTGCTTCAGAGAAGTCAGGTCCCCTTTGGTGTTGGAAGGGGAACATCAGGGTTCCTCTCGAGCCCTTAAATGTGCACAGGGGCTCATCTCGATTTGAGTCCATAATGTGTGTTCTCTCCAAAGGGGACGGCTGTGTGAGGGAAATTTCTGAGTCGAATAAAGGGTTTCAAGTACCTTTTTGCCTGTCAAGAGGGAATGTGGTATTTCTCTTGAGATGCTGCATCGGAAAATTTCCTCATCTCGCATTGAGGGGATAATTTTGGGGTGTATTTCGAGTTCCGGCGGGAAGCTGGGGGTGCTTCTAGAGTTGCGACGGTGACCTCAGGAACTCTCTGGGGTTGCTTCAGGGAAGTCAGGTCCCCTTTGGTGTTGGAATGGGAATTTCCGGGTTCCTCTCGAGCCCTTAAATGTGCACAGGGGCTCATCTCGAATTGATTCCTAAAGTGTGTTCTTCTCTAAAAGGTGACGGCTCTGTGAGGGAACTTTCTGAGTCGAATAAAGGGTGTCAAGTACCTTTTTGCCTTTCAAGAGGGAATGTGGTATTTCTCTTGAAATGTTTCATCGCAAATTTTCCTCATCTGGCATTGAAGGGATAATTTTGGGGTGTTTCTCGAGTTGCGTTGGGAAGCTGGGGGTGCTTCTCGAGTTGCGACGGGGACCTCAGGAACTCGCTGGGGTTTCTTCAGGGAAGGCAGATCCCCTGTGGTGTTGGAAGGAGAACTTACGGGTTCCTCTCGAGCCCTTAAATGTGCACAGGGGCTCATCTCGAATTGAGTCCATAAAGTGTGTTCTTCTCTAAAAGGGGACTGCTGTGTGAGGAAACTTTCTGAGTCGAAAAAAGGGTGTCAAGTACCTTTTTGCCATTCAAGGGGGAATGTGGTATTTCTCTTGAGATGCTGCATCACAAAATTTCTCATCTCGCATTGAGGGGATAATTTTGGGGTGTTTCTCGAGTTGCGGCGTGAAGCTGGGGTTGCTTCTCTAGTTGTGACAGGGACCTCAGGAACTCCCTGGTGTTGCTTCAGGGAAGTCAGGTCCCCTTTGGTGTTGGAAGGGGAACATCAGGGTTCCTCTCGAGCCCTTAAATGTGCACAGGTGCTCATCTCGATTTGAGTCCATAAAGTGTGTTCTCTCCAAAGGGGACGGCTGTGTGAGGGAACTTTCTGAGTCGAATAAAGGGTGTCAAGTACCTTTTTGCCTGTCAAGAGGGAATGTGTTATTTCTGTTGAGATGCTGAATCGCAAAATTTCCTCATCTCGCATTGAGGGAATAATTTTGGGGTGTTTCTCGAGTTGCAGCGGGAAGCTGCGGGTGCTTCTCGAGTTTCAATGGGGACCTCAGGAAATTGATGAGGTTGCTTCAGGGAAGTCAGGTCCCCTTTGGTGTTGGAAGGGGAACTTCCGGGTTCCTCTCGAGCCCTTCAATGTGCACAGGGGCTTATGTCGAATTGAGTCCATAAAATGTGTTCTCTCTAAAGGGGACGGCCATGTGAGGGAATTTTCTGAGTCGAATAAAGGGTGTCAAGTACCTTTTTGCCATTCAAGAGGGAATGTGGTATTTCTCTTGAGATAATGCATCGCAAAATTTCCTCATCTCGCATTGAGTGGATAATTTTGGGGTGTTTCTCAAGTTGCGGCGGGAAGCTGGGAGTGCTTCTCGACTTGCGCCAGGGACCTCAGGAACTCGCTGGGGCTGCTTCAGGGAAGTCAGGTCCCCTTTGCTGTTGGAAGGGGAACTTCTGGGTTCCTCTCGAGCCCTTAAATGTGCACAGGGGCTCATCTCGAAATGAGTCCATAAAGTGTGTTCTGCTCTAAAAGGGGATGTCTGTGTGAGGAAACTTTCTGAGTCGAAAAAAGGGTGTCAAGTAGCTTTTTGCCTTTCAAAAGGGAATGTGGTATTTCTCTTGAGATGATGCATCGCAAAATTTCCTCATCTCGCTTTGAGGGGGTAATTTTGGGGGTTTCTCGAGTTGCGGCGGGAAGCTGGGGGTGCTTCAAGAGTTTCGACGGGGACATCAGGAACTCGCTGGGGTTGCTTCAGGGAAGTCAGCTCCCCTTTGGTGTTTGAAGGGGAACTTCCGGGTTCCTCTCCAGCCCTTAAATGTGCACAGGGGCTTATTTCGAATTGAGTCGATAATGTGTGTTCTCTCCAAAGAGGACGGCTGTGTGAGGGAACTTTCTGAGTCGAATAAAGGCTGTCAAGTACCTTTCTGCCTTTCAAGAGGGAATGTGGTATTTCTCTTGAGTTGCTGCATCGCAAGATTTCCTCATCTCTCATTGAGGGGATAATTTTCGGGTGTTTCTGGAGTTGCGGCGGGAAGCTGGGGGTGCTTCTCGAGTTGCGACGTGGACCTCAGGAACTCGCTCGGTTTGCTTCAAGGAAGTCAGGTCCCCTTTGCTGTTTGAAGGGGAACTTCCGGTTTCGTCTCGAGACATTAAATGTGCACAGGGGCTCATCTCGATTTGAGTCCATAAAGTGTGTTCTCTCCAAAGGGGACGTCTGTGTGAGGGAACTTTCTGAGTGGAATAAAGGCTGTCAAGTACCTTTTTGACTTTCAAGAATGAATGTTGTATTTCTCTTGAGATACTGCATCGCAAAATTTCCTCATCGCGCATTGAGGGGATAATTTTGGGGTGTTTCTCGAGTTGCCGCGGGAAGTTGGGGGTGCTTCTCGAGTTGCGACGCGGACCTCAGGAACTCGGTGGGGTTGCTTCATGGAAATAAGGTCCCCTTTGGTGTTGGAAGGGGAATTTCCGGGTTCCTCTCGAGCCCTAAAATGTGCACAGGGACTCATCTCGAATTGAGTCCATAAAGTGTGTTCTCTCCAAAGGGGACGGCTGTGTGAAAGAACTTTCTGAGTCGAAAAAAAGCTGTCAAATACCTTTTTGCCTTTCAAGAGGGAATGTGGTATTTCTCTAAAGATGCTGCATCGCAAAATTTCCTCATCTCGCATGGAGGGGATAATTTTGGGGTGTTTCTCGAGATGCGGAGGGAAGCTGGGGCTGCTTCTCGAGTTGTGACAGGGACCTCAGGAACTTGATGGGGTTGCTGCAGGGAAGTCAGGTCCCCTTTGGTGTTGGAAGGGGAACTTCCGGGTTCCTCTCGAGACCTTCATTGTGCACAGGGGTTCATCTCGAATTGAGTCCATAAAATGTGTTCTCTCCAAAGGGGACGGGTGTGTGAGGGAACTTTCTGAGTCGAATAAAGGGTGTCAAGTAACTTTTTGCCTTTCAAGAGGAAATGTGGTATTTCTCTTGAGATGCTGCATCTCAAAATTTCCTCATCTCGCATGGAGGGGATAATTTTGGGGTGTTTTTCGAGTTGCAGCGGGAAGCTGGAGGTGCTTCTTGAGTTGCGACGGGGACCTCAGGAACTCGCTTAGGTTGCTTCAGGGAAGTCAGGTCCCCTTTGGTGTTGGAAGGGGAACTTCCGGTTTCCTCTCGAGCCCTTAAATGTGCACAAGGGCTCCTCTCGAATTGAGTACATCAAGTGTGTTCTCCTCTCCAAAGGGGAGGGCTGTGTGAGGGAACATTCTGAGTCGAATAAAGGGTGTCAAGTACCTTTTTGCCTTTCAAAAAGGAATGTGGTATTTCCCTTGAGATGCTGCATCGCAAAATTTACTCATCTCGCATGGAGGGGATAATTTTGGTGTGTTTTTCGTGCTGCGGCGGGAAGCTGTGGGTGCTTCTCGAGTTGCGACGGAGACCTCAGGAACTCGCTGCGGTTACTTCGGGGAATTCAGGTCCCCTTTGCTGTTGGAAGCAGAACTTACGGGTTCCTCTCGAGCCCTTAAATGTGCACAGGGGCTCATCTCGAATTGAGTCCATAAAGTGTGTTCTCCTCTAAAAGGGGACGGCTGTGTGAGGGAACTTTCTGAGTCGAATAAAGGGTGTCAAGTACCTTTTTGCGTTTCAAGAGGGAATGTGGTATTTCTCTTGAGATGCTGCATCGAAAAATTTCCTCATCTCGCATTAAGGGAATAATTTTGGGGTCTCTCTCGAGTTGCGGCGGGAAGCTGGGGTACTTCAGGTGTTGGGACGGGGACCTCAGGAACTCGCTGGGGTTGCTTCAGGGATATCAGGTCCCCTTTGGTGTTGGAAGGCGTACTTCAAGGTTCCTCTCTAGACCTTAAATGTGCACAGGGTCTTATTTCGTATTGAGTCCATAAAGTGAGTTCTCCTCTAAAATGGGACGGCTGTGTGAGGGAACTTTCTGAGTTGCATAAAGGGTGTCAAGTACGTTTTTGCCTTTCAAGAGGGAATGTGGTATTTCTCTTGAGATGCTGCATCGCAAATTTCCTCATCTAGCATTGAGGAGATAATTGTAGGGTGTTCCTCGAGTTGCGGCGGGAAGCTGGGGTGCTTCTAGAGTTGCTACAGGGACCTGAGGAACTCGCTGGGGTTGCTTCAGGGAAGTCAGGTCACCTTTGATTTTGGAAGGGGAACTTCCGGGTTCCTCTCGTGCCCTTAAATGTGCACAGGGGCTCATCTCGAATTGAGTCCGTAAAGTGTGTTCTCCTCTAAAGAGGGACGGTAGTGTGAGGGAACTTTCTGAGTCGAATAAAGGGTGTCAAGTACCTTTTTGCTTTTCAAGAGGGAATGTGGTATTTCTATTGCGATGCTGCATCGCAATATTTCCTCATCTCGCATGGAGCGAATAATTTTGGGGTGTTTCTCGAGTTGCGGCGTGAAGCTGGGGGTGCGTCTCGAGTTGGGACGGGGACCTCAGGAACTCGCTGGGGTTGCTTCAGGGAAGTCAGGTCCTCTTTGTTGTTGGAAGGGAAACTTCCGGTTTCCTCTCGAGCCCTTAATTGTACACAGGGGCTCATCTCGAATTGATTCCTTAAAGTGAGTTCTCCTCTCCAAAGGGGACGGTTGTGTGTGGGAACTTTCTGAGTCGAATAAAGGGTGTCAAGTACCTTTTTGCCTTTCAAGAGGGAATGTGGTATTTCTCTTGAGATGCTTCCTCGCAAAATTTCCTCATCTAGCATGGAGCGGATAATTTTGGGGTGTTTCACGAGTTGCGGTGGGAAGCTGGGGGTGCTTCTCGAGTTGCGACGGGGACCTCAGGATCTCGCTGGGGTTGCTTCAGGGAAGTCAGGTCCCCTTTGGTGTTTGAAGGGGAACTTCCGGTTTCGTCTCGAGCCCTTAAATGTGCACAGGGGCTCATCTCGAATTGAGTCCATCAAGTGTATACTCCTCTCAATTAGCACGGTTGTGTGAGGGAACTTTCTGAGTCGAATAACGGGTGTCAAGTACCTTTTTGCCTTTCAAGAGGGAATGTGGTATTTCTCTTCAGATGCTGCATCGCAAAATTTCCTCATCTCGCATTGAGGGGATAATTTTGGGGTGTTTCTCGAGTTGCGGCGGGAAGCTGGGGGTGCTTCAAGAGTTGCGACGGGGACCTCAGGAACTCGCTGGGGTTGCTTCAGGGAAGTCAGGTCCCCTTTGGTGTTGGAAGGGGAGCTCCTTGGTTACTCACGAACCCTTAAATGTGCACAGGGGCTCATCTCGAATGAAGTACATAAATTGTGTTCTCTCGAAAGAAGACGACTGTGTGAGGGAACTTTCTGAGTGGAATAAAGGGTGTCAAGTACCTTTTTGCCTTTCAAAAGGGAATGTGGTATTTCTCTTGAGATGCTGCATCTAAAAATTTGATCATCTCGCATTGAGGGGATAATTTTCTGTGTTTCTCGAGTTGCGGCGTGAAGCTGGGGGTACTTCTCCAGTTTTGACGGGGAACTCAGGAACTCGCTGGGGTTGCTTCAGGGAAGTCAGTTCCCCTTTGCTGTTGGAAGGAGAACTTCCGGATTCCTCTCGAGCCCTTAAATGTGCACAGGGTCACATCTCGAATTGAGTCCATAAAGTGACGTCTCTTCTCCAAAGGGGACGGCAGGGCAAGGGAACTTTCTGAGTCGAATAAAGGGTGTCAAGTACCATTTTGCCTTTCAAGGGGGAATGTGGTATTTCTCTTGAGATGCTGCATCGCAAAATTTCCTCATCTCGCTTTGAGGGAATAATTTTGGGGTGTTTCTCGAGTTGCGGCGGGAAGCTGGGGGTGCTTCAAGAGTTGCGACGGGGACCTCAGGAACTCGCTGGGTTGCTTCAGGGAAGTCAGGTCTCCTTTGGTATTGTAAGGGGAATTTCCGGGTTCCTCTCGAGCCCTTAAATGTGCACAGGGGCTCATCTCGAATTGAGTCCATAAAGTGTGTTCTTCTCTAAAAGGGGACTGCTGTGTGAGGAAACTTTCTGAGTCGAAAAAAGGGTGTCAAGTACCTTTTTGCCATTCAAGGGGGAATGTGGTATTTCTCTTGAGATGCTGCATCACAAAATTTCTCATCTCGCATTGAGGGGATAATTTTGGGGTGTTTCTCGAGTTGCGGCGTGAAGCTGGGGTTGCTTCTCGAGTTGTGACATGGACCTCAGGAACTCCCTGGTGTTGCTTCAGGGAAGTCAGGTCCCCTTTGGTGTTGGAAGGGGAACATCAGGGTTCCTCTCGAGCCCTTAAATGTGCACAGGTGCTCATCTCGATTTGAGTCCATAAAGTGTGTTCTCTCCAAAGGGGACGGCTGTGTGAGGGAACTTTCTGAGTCTAATAAAGGGTGTCAAGTACCTTTTTGCCTGTCAAGAGGGAATGTGGTATTTCTCTTGAGATGCTGCATCGGAAAATTTCCTCATCTCGCATTCAGGGGATAATTTTGGGGTGTATTTCGAGTTCCGGCGGGAAGCTGGGGGTGCTTCTAGAGTTGCGACGGGTACCTCAGGAACTCTCTGGGGTTGCTTCAGGGAAGTCAGGTCCCCTTTGGTGTTGGAATGGGAATTTACGGGTTCCTCTCGAGCCCTTAAATGTGCACAGGGGCTCATCTCGAATTGATTCCTAAAGTGTGTTCTGCTCTAAAAGGTGACGGCTCTGTGAGGGAACTTTCTGAGTCGAATAAAGTGTATCAAGTACCTTTTTGCCTGTCAAGAGGGAATGTGTTATTTCTGTTGAGATGCTGAATCGCAAAATTTCCTCATCTCGCATTGAGGGAATAATTTTGGGGTGTTTCTCGAGTTGCAGCGGGAAGCTGTGGGTGCTTCTCGAGTTGCAACGGGGACCTCAGGAAATTGATGAGGTTGCTTCAGGGAAGTCAGGTCCCCTTTGGTGTTGGAAGGGGAACTTCCGGGTTCCTCTCGGGACCTTCAATGTGCACAGGGCTTCATCTCGAATGAGTCCATAAAATGTGTTCTCTCTAAAGGGGACGGCCATGTGAGGGAATTTTCTGAGTCGAATAAAGGGTGTCAAGTACCTTTTTGCCATTCAAGAGGGAATGTGGTATTTCTCTTGAGATAATGCATCGCAAAATTTCCTCATCTCGCATTGAGGGGATAATTTTCGGGTGTTTCTGGAGTTGTGGCGGGAAGCTGGGGGTGCTTCTCGAGTTGCGACGTGGACCTCAGGAACTCGCTCGGTTTGCTTCAAGGAAGTCAGGTCCCCTTTGCTGTTTGAAGGGGAACTTCCGGTTTCGTCTCGAGACATTAAATGTGCACAGGGGCTCATCTCGATTTGAGTCCATAAAGTGTGTTCTCTCCAAAGGGGACGTCTGTGTGAGGGAACTTTCTGAGTGGAATAAAGGCTGTCAAGTACCTTTTTGACTTTCAAGAATGAATGTTGTATTTCTCTTGAGATACTGCATCGCAAAATTTCCTCATCGCGCATTGAGGGGATAATTTTGGGGTGTTTCTCGAGTTGCCGCGGGAAGCTGGGGGTGCTTCTCGAGTTGCGACGCGGACCTCAGGAACTCGGTGGGGTTGCTTCATGGAAATAAGGTCCCCTTTGGTGTTGGAAGGGGAATTTCCGGGTTCCTCTCGAGCCCTTAAATGTGCACAGGGGCTCATCTCGAATTGAGTCCATAAAGTGTGTTCTCTCCAAAGGGGACGGCTGTGTGAAAGAACTTTCTGAGTCGAAAAAAAGCTGTCAAATACCTTTTTGCCTTTCAAGAGGGAATGTGGTATTTCTCTAAAGATGCTGCATCGCAAAATTTCCTCATCTCGCATTGAGGGGATAATTTTGGGGTGTTTCTCGAGTTGTGGCGGGAAGCTGGGGGTGCTTCTCGAGTTGTGACAGGGACCTCAGGAACCTGATGGGGTTGCTGCAGGGAAGTCAGGTCCCCTTTGGTGTTGGAAGGGGAACTTCCGGGTTCCTCTCGAGACCTTCAATGTGCACAGGGGTTCATCTCGAATTGAGTCCATAAAATATGTTCTCTCCAAAGGGGAGGGCTGTGTGAGGGAACTTTCTGAGTCGAATAAAGGGTGTCAAGTACCTTTTTGCCTTTCAAGAGGAAATGTGGTATTTCTCTTGAGATGCTTCATCACAAAATTTCCTCATCTCGGATTGAGGGGATAAATATGGGGTGTTTCTCGAGTTGCGGCGGGAAGCAGGGGGTGCTTCTGGAGTTGCGACGGGGACCTCTGGAACTCCCAGGGGTAGCTTCAGGGAAGTCAGGTCGCCTTTACTGTTGGAAGGGGAACATCCGGGTTCCTCTCGAGCCCTTAAATGTGCACAGGGGCTCATCTGGAATGAGTCCATAAAGTGTGTTCTCTCCAAAGGGGATGGCTGTGTGAGCGAAATTTCTGAGTCGAATAAAGGGTGTCAAGTACCTTTTTGCCTTTCAAGAGGGAATGTGGTATTTCTCTTGAGATGCTGCATCGCAAAATTTCCTCATTTCGCATTGAGGGGATAATTTTGGGGTGTTTCTCGAGTTGAGCCGGGAAGCTGGGAGTGCTTCTCGAGTTGGGACGGGGACCTCAGGAACTCGCCGGGTTTGCTTCAGGGAAGTTAGGTCCCCTTTGGTGTTGGAAGGGGAACTTCCGGGTTCCTCTCGAGTTCTTTTATGTGCACAGGGGCTCATCTCGAATTGAGTCCATAAAGTGTGTTCTTCTCTAAAAGGGGACTGTTGTGTGAGGAAACTTTCTGAGTCGAAGAAAGGGTGTCAAGTACCTATTTGCCATTCAAGGGGGAATGTGGTATTTCTCTTGAGATGCTGCATCACAAAATTTCTCATCTCGCATTGAGGGGATAATTTTGGGGTGTTTCTCGAGTTGCGGCATGAATCTAGGGTTGCTTCTCGAGTTGTGAAAGGGACCTCAGGAACTCCCTGGTGTTGCTTCACAGAAGTCAGGTCCCCTTTGGTGTTGGAAGGGGAACATCAGGGTTCCTCTCGAGCCCTTAAATGTGCACAGGGGCTCATCTCGATTTGAGTCCATAATGTGTGTTCTCTCCAAAGGGGACGGCTGTGTGAGGGAAATTTCTGAGTCGAATAAAGGGTTTCAAGTACCTTTTTGCCTGTCAAGAGGGAATGTGGTATTTCTCTTGAGATGCTGCATCGGAAAATTTCCTCATCTCGCATTGAGGGGATAATTTTGGGGTGTATTTCGAGTTCCGGCGGGAAGCTGGGGGTGCTTCTAGAGTTGCGACGGTGACCTCAGGAACTCTCTGGGGTTGCTTCAGGGAAGTCAGGTCCCCTTTGGTGTTGGAATGGGAATTTCCGGGTTCCTCTCGAGCCCTTAAATGTGCACAGGGGCTCATCTCGAATTGATTCCTAAAGAGTGTTCTTCTCTAAAAGGTGACGGCTCTGTGAGGGAACTTTCTGAGTCGAATAAAGGCTGTCAAGTACATTTTTGCCTGTCAAGAGGGAATGTGTTATTTCTTTTGAGATGCTGAATCGCAAAATTTCCTCATCTCGCATTGAGGGAATAATTTTGGGGTGTTTCTCGAGTTGCAGCGGTAAGCTGCGGGTGCTTCTCGAGTTGCAGCGGGGACCTCAGGAAATTGATGAGGTTGCTTCAGGGAAGTCAGGTCCCCTTTGGTGTTGGAAGGGGAACTTCCGGGTTCCTCTCGAGCCCTTAAATGTGCACAGGGGCTCATGTCGAATTGAGTCCATAAAATGTGTTCTCTCTAAAGGGGACGGCCATGTGAGGGAATTTTCTGAGTCGAATAAAGGGTGTCAAGTACCTTTTTGCCATTCAAGAGGGAATGTGGTATTTCTCTTGAGATAATGCATCGCAAAATTTCCTCATCTCGCATTGAGTGTATAATTTTGGGGTGTTTCTCAAGTTGCAGCGGGAAGCTGGGAGTGCTTCTCGACTTGCGCCAGGGACCTCAGGAACTCGCTGGGGCTGCTTCAGGGAAGTCAGGTCCCCTTTGCTGTTGGAAGGGGAACTTCTGGGTTCCTCTCGAGCCCTTAAATGTGCACAGGGGCTCATCTCGAAATGAGTCCATAAAGTGTGTTCTGCTCTAAAAGGGGACGTCTGTGTGAGGAAACTTTCTGAGTCGAAAAAAGGGTGTCAAGTAGCTTTTTGCCTTTCAAAAGGGAATGTGGTATTTCTCTTGAGATGATGCATCGCAAAATTTCCTCATCTCGCTTTGAGGGGGTAATTTTGGGGGTTTCTCGAGTTGCGGCGGGAAGCTGGGGGTGCTTCAAGAGTTGCGACGGGGACCTCAGGAACTCGCTGGGGTTGCTTCAGGGAAGTCAGCTCCCCTTTGGTGTTTGAAGGGGAACTTCCGGGTTCCTCTCCAGCCCTTAGATGTGCACAGGGGCTTATTTCGAAATGAGTCGATAAAGTGTGTTCTCTCCAAAGAGGACGGCTGTGTGAGGGAACTTTCTGAGTCGAATAAAGGCTGTCAAGTACCTTTCTGCCTTTCAAGAGGGAATGTGGTATTTCTCTTGAGATGCTGCTTCGCAAAATTTCCCCATTTCGCATTGAGGGGATAATTTTCGGGTGTTTCTGGAGTTGCGGCGGGAAGCTGGGGGTGCTTCTCGAGTTGCGACGTGGACCTCAGGAACTCGCTCGGTTTGCTTCAAGGAAGTCTGGTCCCCTTTGCTGTTTGAAGGGGAACTTCCGGTTTCGTCTCGAGACATTAAATGTGCACAGGGGCTCATCTCGATTTGAGTCCATAAAGTGTGTTCTCTCCAAAGGGGACGTCTGTGTGAGGGAACTTTCTGAGTGGAATAAAGGCTGTCAAGTACCTTTTTGACTTTCAAGAATGAATGTTGTATTTCTCTTGAGATACTGCATCGCAAAATTTCCTCATCGCGCATTGAGGGGATAATTTTGGGGTGTTTTTCGAGTTGCGGCGGGAAACTGGGGGTGCTTATCGAGTTGCGACGGGGACCTCAGAAACTCGCTGTGGTTGCTTCAGGGAAGTCTGGTCCCCTTTGCTGTTGGAATGGGAACTTCCGGGTTCCTCTCGAGCCCTTAAATGTGCACAGGGGCTCATCTGGAATTGAGTCCATAAAGTGTGTTCTCTCCAAAGGTGAAGGCTGTGTGAGGGAACTTTCTGAATCGAATAAAGGGTGTCAAGTACCTTTTTGCCTTTCAAGAGGGAATGTGGTATTTCTCTTGAGATGCTGCATCACAAAATTTCCTCATCTCGCATTGAGGGGATAATTTTGGGGTGTTTCTCAAGTTGCGGCAGGAAGCTAGAGGTGCTTCTCGAGTGGCGACGGATACCTCAGGAACTCGCTGGGGTTGCTTCACCGAAGTCAGGTCCCCTTTGTTGTTGGAAGTGGAACTTGCGGGTTTCTCTTGAGCCCTTAAATGTGCACAGGGGCTCATCTCCAAATGAGTCCATAAAGTGTGTTCTCCTCTAAAAGGGGACGGCTGTGTGAGGGAAATTTCTGAGTCGAATAAAGGGGGTCAAGTACCTTTTTGCCATTCAAGAGAGAATGTGGTATTTCTCTTGAGATGATGCATTGCAAAATTTCCTCATCTCGCATTGAAGGGATACTTTTTGGCGTTTTCCGAGTTGCGGCGGGAAGCTGGGTGTGCTTCAAGAGTTGCGACGGGGACCTCAGGAACTCGCTGGGGTTGCTTCAGGGAATTTAGGTACCCTTTGGTTTTGGAAGGGGAACTTCTGGGTTCCTCTCTAGCCCTTAAATGTGCACAGGGGCTCATCTCGAATTGAGTCCATAAAGTGTGAACTCCTCTAAAAGGGGACGGCTGTGTGAGGGAACTTTCTTTGTCGAATAAAGTGTGTCAAGAAACTTTTTGCCTGTATAGAGGGAATGTGGTATTTCTCTTGAGATGCTGCATCGCAATCTTTCCTCATCTTGCATTGAGGGAATAATTTTGGGGTGTTTCTCGAGTTGCGGTGGGATGCTGGGGGTGTATCAAGAGTTGAGACGGAGACCTCAGGAACTCGCTTTGGTTGCTTCAGGGAAGTCAGGTCCCCTTTGGTGTTGGAAGGGGAACTTTCGGGTTCCTCTCGAGCCCTTAAATGTGCACAGGGGCTCATCTCTAATTGAGTCCATAAAGTGTGTTCTCTCCAAAGGGGACGGCTGTGTGAGGGAACTTTCTGAGTCGAATAAAGGGTGTCAAGTACCTTTTTGCCTTTCAAGAGGGAATGTGGTATTTCTCTTGAAATGCTTCATCGCAAATTTTCCTCATCTGGCATTGAAGGGATAATTTTGGGGTGTTTCTCGAGTTGCGTTGGGAAGCTGGGGGTGCTTCTCGAGTTGCTACGGGGACCTCAGGAACTCGCTGGGGTTTCTTCAGGGAAGGCAGATCCCCTGTGGTGTTGGAAGGGGAACTTCCGGGTTCGTCTCGAGCCCTTAAATGTGCACAGGGGCTCATCTCGAATTGAGTCCATAAAGTGTGTTCTCCTCTAAAAGGGGACGGCTGTGTGAGGGAACTTTCTGAGTGGAATAAAGGGTGTCAAGTACCTTTTTGCCTTTCAAGAGGGAATGTGGTATTTCTCTTGAGAGGCTGCATCGCAAAATTTCCTCATCTCGCATTGAGGGGATATTTTTGCGGTGTTTCTCGAGTTGCGGCGGGAAGCTGGGGGTGCTTCTCGAGTTTGGCCGGGGAACTCCGAAACTCGCTGTGGTTCCTTCAGGGAAGTCAGGTCCCCTTTGGTGTTGGAAAGGGAATTTCCGTTTTCCTCTCTAGCCCTTAAATGTGCACAGGGCCTCATCTCGAATTGAGTCCATAAAGTGTGTTCTCCTCTCCAATGGGGAAGGATGTTAGGGATCTTTCTGAGTGACATAAGGGGAGTCAAGTACGCTTTTAGCTTTCAATTCGGAATGTTGGATTTCTCTTCAGATTCTGTAGCGCAAAGTTTCCTCATCTCGCATTGAGGGGATAAATTTGTGTTGTTTCCCGAATTTCGGCGGGAAGCTGGCGGTACTTCTCGAGTTGCGATGGGGACATCAGGAACTCGCTCGGGTTTCTTCAGGTAAGGCATGTCCCGTTTTGTGTTTGAAGGGGAACTTCCGGTTCACTATCGAGCCGTTAAGTGGGAATCGGTCCTCATCTCGAATTGAGTCCATAAAGTGTGTTCTCCTCTCCAATGGTCACTGCTCTGTGAGGGAACTTTCTGAATCGCATAAAGGGTGTCCTTTTGCCTTTCAAGAGGGAATGTGGTATTTCTCTTGAGATTCTGCATCGCAAAATTTCCTCATCTCGCACTGAGGGGATAATTTTGTGGTGTTTCTCATGTTGCGGCTGGAGGCTAGGGTATTTCTCGTGTTGCGACGGGGACCTCAGGAACTCGCTTGGGTTGCTTCAGGGAAGTCAGGTCCCCTTTGGTGTTGGAAGGGGAACTTCCAGTTTACTCTCGAGCCATTTATTGGGAATAGGGCCTCATCTTGATTTGAGTCCGTAAAGTGTGTTCTCCTGTCCAATGAGGACGGCTGTATGAGGGAACATTCTGAGTCGCATAAAGGGTTTCAAGAACCGTTTTGCCTTTCAAGAGGGAATGTGGTATTTCTCTTGAGATTGTGTAACACAAAATTTCCTATTCTTGCATTGAGGGGATATTTTGTGGTGTTTCTCGAGTTGCGGCGGGAAGCTGGGGGTACTTCTCAAGTTGCTCTGCGTACCTCAGGAACTCACTCGGGTTTCTTCAGGTAAGGCAGGTCCCCTTTTTGTTGGAAGGGGAACTTCCGATTTACTCTCGAGCAGTTAATTGGCAATAGTGCCTCATTTTGAATTGAGTACATAAAGTTCGTTCACCTCTCCAATGGGGACTGATGTTAGTGAAATTTCTGAGTCGCATAAAGGATGTCAAGTACCCTTTTGTATTTCAAGAGGGAATGTGGTATTTCTCTTGAGATTCTGCAGCGCACAATATCCTCATCTCGCATTGAGGAGATAATTTTGTGGTGTATGTCAAGTTGTGGCGGGAATTTTGGATTACTTCTCATGTTGCGACGGGGGCCTCAGGAATTTGCTCGAGTTGCTTCTGGAAAGTCAGGTCCCCTTTCGTGTTGGAATAGGAACGTCCGGTTTACTCTGGAGCCGTTAAAAGGAATAGGGCCTTCTCTGGAATTGAGTCCTTAAAGTGTGTTCTCCTCTCCAATGGGGACGGCTGTGTGAGGGAACTTTTTGAGTCACATAAAGGGTGTCAAGTACCCTTTTGCCTTTCAAGAGAGAATGTGATATTTCTCTTGAGATGCAGCACAAAATTTCCTCACATCGCATTGCGGGGAAAATTTTGTGGTTTTTCTCTGGTTGCGGCAGGAAGCTGGGGTAACTGCTCGAGTTGCGACGGGGACCCCAGGAAGTCGCTCTGGTTGCTCAGGGCAGTCAGGTCCCCATTGGAGTTGGAAGCGGAACTTCCGGTTTACTCTCGAGCGATTAAATGGGAATAGGATCTCATCTCGTATTGAGTCCATAAAGTGTGTTCTCCTCTCCAAAGGGGACGGCTGTGTAAGGGAACTTTCTGAGTCGCAAAAAGGGTGTCCTGTACCCTTTTGCCTTGCAAGAAGGAATGTGGTATTTCTCTTGAAATTCTGCAGCGCAAAATTTCTTCATCTCTCATTGAGGAAATAATTTTGTGGTGTTTCTCGAGTTGCGGCGGGAATCTGGGGGTACTTTTCGAGGTACGATGGGGACCTCAGGACCTTGCTCGGGTTTCTTCAGGGAAGTCAGGTCCCCTTTTTGTTGGAAGGGAAAATTTAGGTTTACTCTAGAGCCGTTAAATGGGAATAGGGGCTCATCTCGAATTGAGTTCATAAAGCTTATTTTCCTGTCCAATGGGGATGGATGATAGTGAAATTTCTGCGTCCCAAAAAAGGGTATCAAGAAAACTTTGCCTTTCAAGAGGGAAAGTGGTATCTCTCTTGAGATTTTGCAGTGCAAAATTTCCATATCTCGCATTGAGGGGATAATTTTTTGGTGTTTCCCGAGTTGCGGCAGGAAGCTGGGGGTACATCTCAATTTGCTACGGGGACGTCAGGAACTCGCTGGGTCGATTCAGGGAAGTCAGGTCCCCTTTGGTGTTGGAATGGGAACTGCCGGTTTCCTCTCGAGCCCTTCAATGTGAACAGGGGCTCATGTCGAATTGAATTCATAAAGTCTGTTCTCCTCTACAAAGGAGATGGCTGTGTGAGGAAACTTTCTGAGTCGAATAAAGGGTGTCAAGTACCTTTTTGCCTTTCAAGAGGGAATGTGGTATTTCTCTTGAGATGCTACTTTGCAGAATTTCCTCATCTCGCATTAAGGGGATAATTTTGGGGTGTTTCTCGAGTTGGGGCGGGAAGCTGGGTGTGCTTCTCGAGTTGCGACGGGGACCTCAGGAACTCGCTGGGGTTGCTTCAGGAAAGTCAGGTCCCCTTTGGTGTTGGAAGGGGAACTGCCTGTTTCCTCTCGAGCCCTTAAATGTGAACAGGGGCTCATCTCGAATAGAGTCCATAAAGTGTTTTCTCCTCTCCAAAGGGGACGGCTTTGTGAGGGAACTTTCTGAGTCGAATAAAGGGTGTCAAGTAACTTTTTGCCTTTCAGGAGGGAATGTGGTATTTCTCTTGAGATGCTGCATCGCAAAATTTCCTCATCTCGCTATGAGTGGATAATTTTGGGGTGTTTCTCGAGTTGCGGCGGGAAGCTGGGGGTGCTTCTCGAGTTGCGACGGGGACCTCAGGAACTCGCAGAGGTTGCTTTAGGGAAGTCAGGTCCCCTTTGGTGTTGGAAGGGGAACTTCCGGTTTCCTCTCGAGCCCTTAAATGTGAACAGGTGCTCATTTCGAATTGAGTCCATAAATTGTGTTTTCCTCTCCAAAAGGGACGGCTGAGTGAGGGAAATTTCAGAGTCGAATAAAGGGTGTCAAGTACCTCTTTTGCCTTTCAAGAGGGAATGTGGTATTTCTCTTGAGATGCTGCATCGCATAATTTCCTCATCTCGCATTGAGGGGATAATTTTGGGGTTTTTCTCGAGTTGCGGCGGGAAGCTGGGTCAGCTTCTGGAATTGCGACAGGGACCTCAGGAACTCGCTGGGGTTGCTTCAGGGAAGTCAGGTCCCCTTTGGTGTCCGAAGGGGAACTTTCGGTTTCCTCTCGAGCCCTTAAATGTGCACAGGGGCTCATCTCGAATTGAGTCCATAAAGTGCCTTCTCCTCTCCAAAGGGGACGGCTGTGTGAGGGAACTTTCTGAGTCGAATAAAGGGTGTCAAGTACTTTTTTGCCTTTCAAGAGGGAACGTGGTATTTCTCTTAAGATGCTGCATCGCAAAATTTCCTCATCTCGCATTGAGGGGATAATTATGGTGTGTTTCTAGTGTTGCGGCGGGAAGCTGAGGGTGTTTCTCGAGTTGTGACGGGGACCTCAGGAACTCGCTGGGGTTGCTTTAGGGAAGTCAGGTCCCTTTTGCTGTTGGAAGGGGAACTTCCGGGTTCCTCTCGAGCCCTTAAATGTGCACAGGGGTTCATCCCGAATTGAGTCCATAAAGTGTGTTCTCCTCTAAAAGGGACGGCTGTGTGAGGGAACTTTCTGAGTCGAATAAAGGGTGTCAAGTACCTTTTTGCCTGTCAAGAGGGAATGTGGTATTTCTCTTGAGATGCTGCATCGCAAAATTTCCTCTTCTAACATTGAGGGGATAATTTTGGGGTGTTTCTCGAGTTGCGGCGGGAAGATGGGGGTGCTTCTCAAGTTGTGACGGGGACCTCCGGAAATCGCTGGGGTTGCTTCAGGGAAGTCTGGTCCTGTTTGATGTTGGAAGGGGAACTTCCGGGTTCGTCTCGAGCCCTTAAATGTGTACAGGGGCTCATCTCGAATTGAGTCCATAAAGTGTGTTCTCCGCTCCAAAGTGGTCGGCTGTGTGAGGGAAATTTCTGGGTTGAATAAAGGGTGTCAAGTACCTGTTTCCTTTCAAGCAGGAATGTGGTATTTGTCTTGAGATGCTGCATCGCAAAATTTCCTCATCTCGCATTGAGTGGATAATTTTAGGGTGTTTCTCGAGTTGCGGCGGGAAGCTGGGGGTGCTTTTCGAGTTGCGACGGGGACCTCAGGAACTCGCTGGGGTTGCTTCAGGGAAGTCAGTTCCCCTTTGCTGTTGGAAGGGGAACTTCCGCGTTCCTCTCGAGCCCTTAAATATGCACAGGGGCTCTTGTGGGATTGCGTCCATAAAGTGTGTTTTCCTCTTAAAGGGGACGGCTGTGTCAGGGAAACTCCTGAGTCGAATAAAGGCTGTCAAGTACCTTTTTGCCTTTCAAGAGGGAATGTGGTATTTCTCTTGAGATGCTGCATCGCAAAATTTCCTCATCTCGCGTTGAGGGGATAATTTTGGGGTGTTTCTCGAGTTGCGGCGGGAAGCTGGGGGTGCTTCTCCAGTTGCTACTGGGACCTCAGGAACTCGCTGGGGTTGCTTCAGGGAAGTGAGGTCCCCTTTGCTGTTGGAAGGGGAACTTCCTGGTTCCTCTCCAGCCCTTAAATGTGCACAGGGACTCATCTCGAATTGAGTCCATAAAGTCTGTTCTCCTTTAAAAGGGGACGGTTGTGTGAGGGAACATTCTGAGTCGAATAAATTGTGTCAAGTACGTTTTTCCCTTTCAAGAGGGAATGTGGTATTTCTCTTGAGATGCTGCATCGCAAAATTTCCTCATCTCGCTTTGAGCGGATAATTTTGGGGTGTTTCTCGAGTTGCGGCGGGAAGCTGGGGGTGCTTCTCGAGTTAAGACGGAGAACTCAGGAACTTGCTGGGGTTGCTTCAGGGAAGTCAGGTCCCCTTTGATTTTGGAAGGGGAACTTCCGGGTTCCTCTCGAGCCCTTAAATGTGCACAGGGGCTCATCTCGAATTGAGTCCTTATAGTGTGTTCTCTCCAAAGGGGACGGCTGTGTGAGGGAACTTCCTGAGTCTAATAAAGGGTGTCAAATACCTTTTTGCCTTTCAAGTGGGAATGTGGTATTTCTCTTGAGATACTGGGTCGCAAAATTTCCTCATCTCGCATTGAGGGAATAATTTTGGTGTGTTTTTCGAGTTGCGGCGGGTAGCTGGGGGTGCTTCTCGAGTTGCGACAGGGATCTCAGGAACTCACTGGGGTTACTTCGGGGAATTCAGGTCCCCTTTGCTGTTGGAAGGAGAACTTACGGGTTCCTCTCCAGCCCTTAAATGTGCACAGGGGCTCATCTCGAACTGAGTCCATAAAGTATGTTCTCCTCTAAATGGAGACGGCTGTGTGAGGGAACTTTCTGAGTTGAATAACGGGTGTCAAGTACCTTTTTGACTTTCGAGAAGGAATGTGATATTTCTCTTGTGATGCTGCATCGCAAAATTTCCTCATCTCGCATTGAGGGGATATTTTTGGTGTGTTTCTCGAGTTGCGGCGGGAAGCTGGGGGTGCTTTTCGAGTTGCGAAAGGGACCTCTGGAACTCGCTTGGGTTGCCTCAGGGAAGTCTGGACCCCTTTGTTGTTGGAAGGGGAACTTTCGTGTTCCTCTTCAGCCCTTAAATGTGCACAGGGTTCATCTCGAATAGAGTCCATAAAGTGTGTTCTCCTCTAAAAGGGGATGGTTGTGTGAGGGAACTTTCTGAGTCGATTAAAGGGTGTCAAGTACCTTTTTGCCTGTCAAGAGGGAATGTGGTATTTCTCTTGAGATGCTGCGTCGCAAAATCTCCTCATCTCGCATTGAGGGGATAATTTTGGGGTGTTTCTCGAGTTGCGGTGGGAAGCTGGGGGTGCTTCTTCAGTTGCAACGGGAACCTGAGGAACTCGATGAGGTTGTTTCAGGGAAGTCAAGTCCCCTTTACCGTTGGAAGGGGAACTTCCGGGTCCTCTCCAGCCCTTAAATGTGCACAGGGCCTCATCTGGAATTGAGTCCATAAAGTGTGTTCTCTCCAAAGCGGAAGGCTGTGTGAGGGAACTTCCTGAGTCGAATAAAGGGTGTAAAGTAACTTTTTGCCTTTCAAGAGGGAATGTGGTATTTCTCTTGAGATGCTGCATCACAAAATTTCCTCATCTCGCATTGAGGGTATAATTTTGCGGTGTTTCTGGAGTTGCGGCGGGTAGCTAGGGGTGCTTCTTCAGTTGCGACGGGGACCTCAGGAACTCGCTGGGGTTGCTTCAGGGAAGTCAGTTCCCCTTTACTGTTGGAAGGGGAACTTCCGGGTTCCTCTCGGTCCCTTAAATGTGAACAAGGTCTCATATCGAATTGAGTCCATAAAATATGTTCTCTCCAAAGGTGACGGCTGTGTGAGGGAACTTTCTGAGTCGAATAAAGGGTGTCAAGTACCTTTTTGCCTTTCAAGAGGAAATGTGTTATTTCTCTTGAGATGCTGGATCGCAAAATTACCTCATCTCGCATTGAGGGGATAATTTTGGGGTGTTTCTCGAGTTGTGGCGGGAAACTGCGAGTGCTTCTCGAGTTGCGACAGGGACCTCAGGAACTCGCTGGGGTTGCTTCAGGGAAGTCAGGTCTCCTTTGCTGTTGGAAGGGTAACTTCCGTGATCCTCTCGAGCCTTAAATGTGCACAGGGGCTCATCTGGAATTGAGTCCATAAAGTGTGTTCTCTCCAAATGGACGACTGGGTTAGGGAACTTTCTGAGTCGAATAAAGGGTGTCAAGTACCTTTTTGCCTTTCAAGAGAGAATGTGGTATTTCTCTTGAGATGCTGCATCGCAAAATTTCCTCATCTCGCATTGAGGGGATAATTTTGGTTTGTTTCTCGAGTTGCGGCGTGAAATTGGGGGTGCTTCTCGAGTTGCGACGGGGACCTAAGGAACTCGCTGGGGTTGCTTCAGGGAAGTCAGGTCCCCTTGGGTTTTGGAATGGGAACTTCCGGGTTCCTCTCGGTCCCTTAAACGTGCACAGGGGCTCATCTCGAATTGAGTCCATAAAGTGTGTTCTCCCCAAAGGGTACGGCTGTGTGAAGGAACTTTCTGAGTCGAATAAAGGGTGTCAAGTACCTTTTTGCCTTTCAAGAGGGAATGTGGTATTTCTATTGAGATGCTGCATCGAAAAATTTCCTCATCTCGCATTGAGGGGATAATTTTGGGATGTTTCTCGAGTTGCGACAGGAAGCTGGGGGTGCTTCTCGAGTTGCGACGGGGACATCAGGAACTCGCTGGGGTTGCTTCAGGAAATCAGGTACCCTTTGCTGTTGGAAAGGGAACTTCCGGGTTCCTCTCGAGCCCTTAAATGTGCACAGGGGCTCATCTCGAATTGAGTCCATAAAGTGTGTTCTCCTCTAAAAGGGGACGGCTGTTTGGGGGAACTTTCTGAGTCGAATAAAGGGTGTCAAATACCTTTTTGCCTGTCATGAGGGAATGTGGTATTTCTCTTGAGTTGCTGCATCGCAAAATTTCCTCATCTCGCATTGAGGGAATAATTTTCGGGTGTTTCTCGAGTTGCGGCGGGAAGCAGGGGATGCTTCTCGAGTTGCGACGGGGACCTCAGGAACTCGCTGGGGTTGCTACAGGGAAATCAGGTCCCCTTTGATGTTGGAAGGGGAACTTCCGGATTCCTCTCCAGCCCTTAAATATGCACAGGGTCTCATCTCGAATTGAGTTTATAAAGTGTGTTCTCTCCAAAGGGGACGGCTGTTTGAGGGAACTTTCTGAGTCGAATAAAGGTTGTCAAGTACCTTTTTGCCTGTCAAGAGGGAATGTGGTATTTCTCTTGAGATACTGCATCGCAAAATTTCCTCATCTCGCATTGAGGGGATAATTTTGGTGTGTTTTTCGAATTTCGGCGGGAAGCTGGGCGTGCCTCTCGAGTTGCGACGGGGATCTCAGGAACTCGCTGGGGTTACTTCGGGGAATTCAGGTCCCCTTTGCTGTTGGAAGGAGAACTTCCGGGTTCGTCTCCAGCCCTTAAATGTGCACAGGGGCTCATCTCGAATTGAGTCGATAAAGTGTGTTCTCCTCTAAATGGAGACGGCTGTGTGAGGGAACTTTCTGAGTTGAATAACGGGTGTCAAGTACCTTTTTCACTTTCAAGAGGGAATGTGGTATTTCTCTTGAGATGCTGCATCGCAAAATTTCCTCATCTCGCATTGAGTGATAATTTTGGGGTGTTTCTCGAGTTGCGGCGGGAATCTGGGTGTGCTTTTCGAGTTGCGACAGGGACCTCTGGAACTCTTCTGTGTTGCCTCAGGGAATTCAGGTCCCCTTTGGTGTTGGAAGGGGAACTTCCGGGTTCCTCTTCAGCCCTTTAATGTGCATAGGGGCTCAACTCTAATAGAGTCCATAAAGTGTGTTCTCCTCTAAAAGTGGACGGCTGTGTGAGGGAACTTTCTGAGTCGAATAAAGGGTGTCAAGTACATTTTTGCCTTTCAAGAGGGAATGTGGTATTTCTCTTCAGATGCTGCATCGTAAAATTTCCTCATCTAGCATTTAGGGGATAATTTTGTCGTGTTTTTCGAGTTGTGGCCGGAAGCTGAAGGTGCTTCTCGAGTTGTGACGGGAACCTCAGGAACTCGCTGGGGTTGCTTCAGGGGAGTCAGGTACCCTTTGTTTTTGGAAGGGGAACTTCCGGGTTCCTCTCCAGCCCTTAAATGTGAACAGGGGCTCATCTCGAATTGAGTCCATAAAGTGTGTTCTTCTCTAAAAGGAGACGGCTGTGTGAGGGAACTTTCCGAGGCGAATAAAGGGTTGGTCAAGTACCTTTTTGCCTTTCAAAAGGGAATGTGGTATATCTCTGGAGATGCTGCATCGCAAAATTTCCTCATCTCGCATTGAGGGAATAATTTCGGGTGTTTCTCGAGTTGCGGCGGTAAGCTGGGGGTGCTTCAAGAGTTGCGAGGTGACCTCAGGAACTCGCTGGGGTTGCTTCAGGGAAGTCAGGTCCCCTTTGGTGTTGGAAGGTGAACTTCCGTGTTCCTCTCGAGCCCTTAAATGTGCACAGGGGCTCATCTCGAATTGAGTCCATAAAGTGTGTTCTCCTCTAAAAGTGGACAGCTGTTTTAGGGAACTTTCTGAGTCGAGTAAATTGTGTCAAGTACCTTTTTGCCTTTCAAGAATGAATGTGGTATTTCTCTTGAGATGCTGCATCGCAAAATTTCCTCATCTCGCATTGATGGAATAATTTAGGGGTGTTTCTCGAGTTGCGGCGGGAAGCTGGGTTTGCTTCTCGAGTTGCGACGGGGACCTCAGGAACTAGCTGGGGTTGCTTCAGGGGAGTCCGGTCACCTTCTTTTGTTGGAAGGTGAACTTCCGGGTTCCTCTGGAGCCCAAAATATGCAGAGGGGCTCATCTCAAATTGAATCCATAAAATGTGTTCTCCTCTAAAATTGACGGCTGTGTGAGGGAACTTTCTGAGTCGAATAAAGGGTGTCAAGTACCTTTTTGCCATTGAAGAGGGAATGTGGTATTTCTCTTGAGATGCTGCATCGCAAAATTTCCTCATCTCGCATTGAGGGGAGAATCTTCTGGTTTTTCTCGAGTTGCGGCGGGAAGCAGGGTTCCCTCTCGAATTTGAACGGGGACCTCAGGAACTCGCTCGTGTTGCTTAAGGGAAGTGAGGTCTCCTTACTTCTTGGAAGTGGAACTTTGGGATTACCGTCGAGGCGTGTATTCGGAATAGTGCCTCATCTAGTGTTGAGTCCCTAGAGTTGTCTGCTCCTCTCCAGTGGAGTGTGCTAGGTCAGGGAAATTTTGAGTCGCACAAATTTTGTCAAGTACCCATTGGATTTTCAAGTGGGAATGTGGGATTTCTCTTGAGAGTCTGCAGCAGAAAATTTCCTCCTCTCTCATTGCTGGGGGAATCTTGTGGTTTCTCTCGAGTTGCGGCTGGATGCTTGGGATTCCTAATGAGGTGCAACAGGGACCTCCGGAATTCGCTCGTGTTTTCCCAGGGAAGTCAGGTCTCCTTTCATGATGGAAGGGGAATCTTAGGATTCATTTTGAGACGCCACAGAGGAATAGGGCCGCATCTAGGTTTTGGTATATAAATTGGGTGCCCCTCTTCAGTGGAGACGGCTATGTTGGAGAAATTTTTGAGTCTCCTAAAGTGTGTCAAGTACCCTTTCCAGTTCCAAGGGGCTATGGAGGACGTCTCTTGAGTCTCTACTATGGAAATTTTCCTCATCTCGCATTGAGGGCAAAATCTTGTGCTTTTTCTCGAATTGCGGCGGGAACCTTGGGGTCCTTCTCGTGTTCCGATGGCGACCTCAGAACCTAGCTCCTGTTGTCCTCGTGAAATCAGGTGTCCTTTCGTGTTGGAAGGGGAACCTCTGGATTCATCTCAAGGCACCACAGAGGAATAGGACCTCATCTCGCATTCGGTACATAAATTGTGTACCCCATTTCATTGGGGATGGCTATGTCGGGGAAGACTGTTAAGAGTCCCTTGGACTGCAAGGAGAGCCAACCAGTCCATTCTAAAGGAGCTCAATCCTGGATGTTCATTGGAAGGACTTATGCTAAAGCTGAAACTGCAATACTATGGCCACAAGATGAGAAGAGTTGACTCACTGTAAAATTCTCTGATGCTGGGAGGGATTGAAGGTAGGAGGAGACGAGTACGACTGAGAATGAGATGGCTGGATGGCATCACCGACTCGATAGACATGAGTTTGAGGGAACTCCGGGAGTTGGTGATGGACAGGGAGGCCTGGTGTGCTGTCGTTCATGGGGTCGCAAAGAGTCGGACACAAATGAGTGACTGAACTGAACTGAACTGATGTCGGGGAAGTTTTTGAGTCGCGTAAAGTGTGTCAAGTACCCTTTCCTGTGTCAGGTGGGAATGGGGGATTTCTCTTGAGACTCTACAATGGAAAAGTTCCTCATCTCGCAATGAGGGCAGAATCTTGTGGTTTTTCTTGAGTTGCGACGGGGACCTCAGGAACTCGCTCGTGTAGCTTCAGGAAAGTCAGTTCTCCTTTCGTGTTGGAAAGACAACCTCGGGATTACTCTCGAGGTGTGGAATGGAAATCTGCTATCATCTAGATTTGAGTCCAGAAACTGTCTGCTCCTCTCCAGTGGGGACAGCTATGTCATGGAACTTTTTGAGACACATAAATGTTTTCAAGTTTCCGTTCGAATTTCAAGCGGGAATGTGGGATTTCTCTTGATACTCTCCTGCAGAAAATGTCATCATATCGCATTGAAGGGAAAAGCTTGTGGTTTTTCTCGAGTTGTGGCGGGAAGCTTCGGCTCCCTCTCGAGTGTCAACGGGAACCTCAGGAACTCGCTCATGTTGCTTAAGGAAAGTTCTCCTTCTGTGTTGGAGGGGACTTCGGAATTACTCTCGAGGCGTTTAATGGGAATAGGGCCGCATATAGAGATGAGTCCGTCAATTATCTGCTCCTCTCCAGTATGGACGGCTATGTCAGGGGACTTTTTGAGTCGCATAAACGGTGTCAAGTACACATTAGAGTTTCAAGTGGGAATGTGGGATTTTCTTGAGACTCTGAGGCAGAAAATTTCCACATCTCGCATTGATGGAGGAATATTATGGTTTCTCTCGAGTTGCGGCTGGAAGCTTGTGGTTCCTAATGAAGTGTGACGGTGACCTCAGGAACTCGCTCGTGTTATCCCAGGAAGTCAGGTCTCCTTTCGTGTTGGAAGGGATATGTTAGGTTTCATCTTGAGGAGACATAGAAGAATAGGGCTTCAGCTAGTTTTCGGTACATAAATTGTGTGCCCCTCTTCAGTGGGGATGGCTATGTCTGGGAAGTTTTTGAGTCGCCTAAAGTGTGTCAAGTACCCTTTCCTGTGTCAAGAGGGAATGGGGGATTTCTCATGAGACTCTACAATGAAAATTTCCTCATCTCGCAATGAGGGCCGAATCTTGTGTTTTATCTTGTGTTGCGGTGGGAAGCTTGGGTTCCCTCACGAGGTGTGACGGGGACCTCAGAAACTCTCTTGCGTTTTCCCAGGGAAGTCAGGTCTCCTACTGTGTTGGAAGGGGACCCTCAGGATTCCTCTCCAGGCTCAGCAGAGGAATAGGGCCGCATTTAGCTTTTAGTCAGTCAAATTTGTGTTCCTCTCCAGTGACAACAGGGATCTCAGGGTTGCTCTAAAAATTAACCTGGGTAGTCAGGCCTCGTCTTGTGTTCAGACATGAAAAACGGAGTTGTAAAAGGGATGTTAGGCCACAGTCGAGTTGAATTTGTACCTGGAGATCGTATGGAGAATGCTCGGGTTGTCAGGTATCCACTCGTCTTTAACGTTGATGCTCGAGGATACATTTGAATCTGTGCAATGGAATCAGATAATATCTTGAATGGGCGGGGACATCGGTACATTTTCCAATTGTGTTTTGAAACCCCGGGAATCCTCCCTTGTTTCAAGGTGGTACAGTCCTACTCTTATTGTGTGAAGGGTTCGTCCAATCTCCAGTCCAGACAAAGCAGGGGAACCGACTGTCATCTGGAAAAGTGGACAGGAAAATGGGGCACTTTGTCAGTTGTAACAGGAAACTCGGTGATCCTCTCGATTAGGGCTGGGTATGTTGGTGTAAGTTTTGATTTGCATAAAGGATGTTAAGTAACCTGTCGTGTTTCAAGAGGGAATGTGGGATTTTTTTTTGAGAATCTGTAACGGAAATGTTCCTCATCTTGTCTTGAGGGCAGAATCTTGTGGCTTTTCTCAAGTTGCGGCGGGAAGCTTGGCATCTCTCTTGAGTGGTGACGGGGACCTCAGGAACTCACTCGTGTTGCTTCAGGAAATTCAGGTCTTCATTCGTGTTGGAAGGCGATCTTGGGATTACTCTCAAGCCGTGGAATGGGAATAGGGCCTCAAATAGAGTTGAGTCCGTAAATTGTGTGCTCCTATCCATGGGGATGGTTATGTCAGGGAACTTTTTGAGTTGTATAATGGGTGTCAATACCCGTTCGAGTTTCAAGTGGGAATGTTGGATTTCTCTTGCGACTCTGAAGCACAAATCTTCCTCATTCGCATTGATGGGGGCATCCTGTGGTTTTTCTCGAGTTGGGGCTGGACGCGTGGGGTTCATAACGAGTTGCTACGGGTACCTCAGGAACTCGCTCGTGTTGTCCCTGGGAAGTCAGGTCTCCTTTTGTATTGGAAGGGGAACCTTGGGATTCATCTCGAGGTGCGCAGAAGTAAAAGAACACTTGTAGCATTGGGTACATGAATAGTTTGCCCCTCTTCAGTAGGGCCGGATATGTGGGGGATGTTTTTGAGTCACATAATGTGTGTCCAGAACCCCTTCATTTGTCAAGCGGGAATGGGGGATTTCTCTTGAGACTCCGCAGTGGAAAATTTCCTCATCTTACATTGAGGGGAGAATTTTGTGGATTTTCTCGATTTGCGACGGGCACCTCAGGAACTCGCTCGTGTAGCTTGGGGGAAGTCAGGTCTCCTTTCATGTTCGAAGGGCAACTTCAGGATTACTCTTGAGGGGTGGAATGGGAATTTAGTATCATCAAGATTTGAGTCCGGAAAATGTCTGCTCCTCTCCAGTGGGGACGGCTATGTCAGGGAACTTTTTGCATCACATAAATGGTGACAAGTTCCCATTCGAGTATCACGCGGGAATGTGGGATTTCTCTTGATACTCTCCAGCAGAAAATTTCATCATCTCGCATTGAAGGGGTAAGTTTGTGATTTTTCTCGAATTGTGGCGAGAAGCTTGGTGTCCTTCTCGAGTTGCCATGGGAACCAGAGGAAATCGCTCGTGTTGCTCAAGGGAAGTCAGGTATTCAATCGTTTTGGAAGGGGAATCTCGGGATTCCTCTCTAGGCGCAGCAGATTAATAGTGCCTCATCTACTGTTGAGTCTCTCAACTGTGTGTTCCTCTCCAGTGACGACAGGGATTTCAGGATTGCTCCCAAAATTCACCTGGGGAGTCAGGCCTCGTCTCCTGTTCAGACATGGGACACCGCTTTCTTCTTGAGTTGTAAAAGGGGTGTTAGGCCACAGTCGACTTGAATTTGTACCTGGAGATTGTATCGAGAATTCTCGGGGAGTCAGGTCTGCACTCGTCTTCTGAGTTGATACTTGAGGATTTATTTGAATCTGTGCAGTGGAATCAGATAACATCTCGAGTGGATGGGGACCTCGGTACTGTTTCCAATTGTGTTTTGAAACCCCGGGAATCCTCCCATGTTTCAAGGTGGTACAGTCCTCCTCGTACTGTGCAACGGGAACGTCCGGATTCCATTCCAGACATAGTAGGAGAACCGACAGTCATCATGAAAAGAGGAATGGAAAACTGGCCACTTTTTTAGTTGTGACAGGAATCTCGGTGTTTTTCTCAATTGGGGTTGGTATGTCGGTAGAATTTTGGAATCCCATAAAGGATATTTAGTACCTGTCGAGTTTCAAGCAGGAATATGGGATTTCTCTTGAGAATCTGCAACAGAAATGTTCCGCATCTCGCCTTGAGGGCAGAATGTTCTGGTTCTCTAGTTACGAAAAAAAGATTGGGGTCCCAGTTGAGTTCCGGCCTGGACCTCAGGAACTTGCTCATGTTGCTTCAGGGAAGTCAGGTCATCCTTCCGTGTTGGACGGGGAACTTCGGGATTACTCTCGAGCTGTGGAATGGGATTAGGGCCTCATCTAGAGTTGAGTCTGTAAATTGTGTGCTCCTTTTCAAGGGGAATGCTATGTCAGGGTATTTTTATGTCACGTAATGGGTGCCAATTACCCGTTCGAGTTTCAAGCAGGAGATTTTTATTCTCCTGAGACTCTGCAGCAGAAAATTTCCTCATCTAGCTTGTGATTTCGCTCGAGTTGGGACTGGAAGCTTGGAGTTCCTAACGAGTTCCTACGGGGACCTGAGGATCTCGCTCATGTTTTCCCAGGGAAGTCAGGTCTCCTTTCGTGTTGAAAGAGGAATCTTGGGATTCATCTCAAGGCGCCACAGAAGAATAGGGCCGCATCTATGGTTTGGTACATAAATTGTGGGCCCCTCTTCAGTGGGGACGGCTATGTCAGGGAAGTTTTTGAGTCGCCTAAAATGTGTCAAGTACCCTTTCCTGTGTCAAGGTTGAATGGGTGATTTCTCTTGAGAATCTACAATGGAAATTTTCCTCATCTTGCATTGAGGGCAGAATCTTGTAGCTTTTCTAAGTTGCGGCAGGAAGCTTGGGGTCCCACTCGAGTTTGGATGGGGACCTCAGGAACTCGATTGTGTGCTTAAGGGGAGTCAGGTCTCATTTTGGGTTGAAAGGGGAACTTGGGTTTATTCTCGAGGCGTCGAATCATAATAAGGCTTCATCTAAATATGAGTCCATAAATTGTGTGCTCCTCTCCAGGGGGAAGGCTCTGTAAGGGAACTATATGTGTCCCATAATAGGTGCGAAGTACCCATTCGAATTTCACTCGGGAATGTGGGATTTTCTTGAGACTCTGAAGCAGAAAATTTCCTCATCTAGTATTGATGGAGGAATCTTGTGGTTTTTCTCGAGTTGTGGCTGGAAGATTCGGGTTCTTAACTATTTGCTACGGGGACCTCAGGAAGTCGCACATATTTTCCCAGGGAAGTCAGGTCTTCTTTTGTGTTGGAAGGGGAACCTCGGGATTCCTCTCGAGGCAAAGCAGAGGAATAGGGCCGCATCTAGCATTCACTCTGTCAACTGTGTGTTCCTCTCCAGTGATGACATGGGTCTCCGGGTTGCTCTCAAAATTCTCTTGGGGAATTAGACCTTGTCTCGTGTTCAGACATGGAACTCCGCTTTCTTTTCGAGTTGTAAAAGGGTTGGTAAGCCACAGTCGAGTTGAGTTTGTAACTGGAGATTGTATCGAGAATGTTCGGGGAGTCTGGTCTCCACTCGTCTTGTGAGTTGATACTCGAGGATACCTTTGAATCTGTGCAGTGTCATCAGATAATGTCTCGAGTGGGTGGGTACCTCGGTACCTTTTCCAATTGTGTTTTTAAACCCCAGGAATCCTCACGAGTTTCATGGTGGTACAGGCCTCCTTGTACTGTGCAACGGGAATGTCCGGACCCCATTCAGGACAAAGCAGGGGAACGAACTGTCATCTGGAAAAGAGGACTGAAAACAGGCCACTTTGTCTGTTGTGGCAGGAAACTCCATGATCCTCTCGATTGGGGCGGTGTATGTCTGTGTAATTTTTGGATTGCATAAAAAATATTAAGTAACCTGTCGAGTTTCAAGCAGGAATGTGAGATTTCTCTTGAGAATCTGCAACGGAAATGTTCTTCAACCCGTCCTGAGGGCAGAATCTTGCGATTTTTCTCAATTTTCGGCGGGAAGCTTGGGGTCCCTCTAGAGTTGGGATTGGGACTACAGGAACTCACTCATGTTACTTCAGGGAAGGCAGGTCTCCTTTCATGTTGGAAGGGGAACTTCGGGTTTACTCTCGAGGGTTGGAATGGGATCGGCCCTCATCTAGATTTGAGTCCATAAATTTTATGCTCCTCTCCAGTGGGGACAGCTATGTCAGGAAATTTTTTGAGTCGCATAAAGGGTGTCAAGTACCCGTTCGAGTTTCAAGCAGGTATGTGGGAATTCTCTTGATACTCTCCAGCAGAATATTTTATCATCTCACATTGAAGGGAGAAGCTTCTGGTTTTTCTCGAGTTGTGTCAGGAAGCTTCGGGTTCCTCTCCAGTTGAGATGGGGACTTCAGATACTCGTTCGTGTTTTCCCAGGGATGTCAGGTCTCCTTTCCTGTTGGAACTGGAACCTCAGAATTCTTCTTGAGTCGCGGCTGGGGTATTGGTCCTCATCTAGCTTTCAGTACATAAATTGTGTGCCCCTCTTCAGTGGGGACGGCTATATCGGGAAAGTATTTGAGTCGAATAAAAGGTGTCAAGTACCCTTTCGTGTGTCAAGCAGTCCTGGGGTATTTCTCTTGAGACTCCGCAGTGGAAAAGTTCCTCATCTTGCATTGAGGGGAGAATCTTATGGTTTTTCTCGAGTTACGGCTGGAAGCAAGGGATCCCCCTCGAGCTGGAACGGGGACCTCAGGAACTCGCTCATGTTGCTTAAGGGAAGTCATGTCTCCTTTTTTGTTGGAAAGGGAACTTTGGGATTACCCTCGAGTCATGTAATAGGAATAGTGCCTCATCTAGTGTTGAGTACGTATTTTGTTTGCTCCTCTCCAGTGGAGAGTGCTAGATCAGGGAAATTTTGAGTCGCACAAATTTTGTCAGGTACCGGTTGGAGTTTCAAGTGGGAATGTGGGATTTCTCTTGAGTGTCTGCAGCAGAAAATTTCCTCATCTCTCATTGATGGGGGAATCTTGTGGTTTCTCTCGAGTTGCGGCTGGATGCTTGGGGTTCCTAACAAGGTGCGATGGGGGACTCAGGAACTCGCTCGTGTTTTCCCAGGGAAAGTCAGGAATCCTTTCTTGTTGGAAGGGGAATATTGGGATTTATCTCGAGGTGCCACAGAGGAATAGGGCCGCATCTAGGTTTCGGTACATAAATTGTTTGCCCATCTTCAGTGGAGACGGCTATATTGAGGAAGTTTTTGACTCGCCTAATGTGTGTCATGTACCCTCTCCTTTTTCAAGGGGGGATGGAGGATTTCTCTTGAGACTCTACCATGGAAATTTTCCTCATCTCTCATTGAGGGCAGAATCTTGTGCTTTTTCTCGAGTTGCGGTGGGAAGCTTGGGGTCCTTCTCGTGTTGTGACGGGGACTTCAGGAACTCGCTCGTGTTGTCCCCGTGAAATCAGGTATCCTTTCATGTTGGAAGGGGAACCTCGGGATTCATCTCGAGGCGCCACAGAGCAATAGGGCCACATCTAGCGTTCAGTACATAAATTGTGTGCCCCATTTAATTGGATATGTTGGGGAAGACTCTTGAGAGTCCCTTGGACTGCAAGGAGATCCAACCAGTTCATTCTAAAGGAGATCAATCGTGGGTGTTCATTGGAAGGACTTATGCTAAAGTTGAAAGTGCAATACTTTGGCCACCTCATGCAACCAGTTGACTCACTGGAAAAGAGTCTGATGCTGGGAGGGATTGGGGGTAGGAGGAGAAGGGGACGACAGAGAATGAGATGGCTGGATGGCATCACTGACTCGATGGACAAGAGTTTGAGTGAACTCCGGGAGTTGGTGTTGGACAGGGAGGCCTGGCGTGCTGTGGTTCATGGGGTCGCAAATAGTCGGACACGACTGAGCGACTGAACTGAACTGAACTGATGTAGGGGAAGTTTTTGAGTCGGCTAAAGTGTGTCAAGTACCCTTTCCTGTGTCAAGTGGGAATGGGGATTTCTCTTGAGATTCTACAATGGAAAAGTTCCTCATCTCGCAATGAGGGCAGAATCTTGTGGTTTTTCTTGCATTGTGATGGGGACCTCAGGAACTCACTCGTGTAGCTTCAGGGAAATCAGTTCTCCTTTCGTGTTGGAAGGGTAACCTCGGGATTACTCTCGAGGCGTGGAATGGGAATCGGATATCATGTAGATTTGAGTCTGGAAACTGTCTGCTCCTCTCTAGTCATGCTATGTCATGTAACATTTTGAGTCACATAAATGGTTTCAAGTTTCCGTTTGAATTTCAAGCGGGAATGTGGGACTTCTCTTGATACTCTCCAGGGAAAATTTCATCATCTCGCATTGAAGGGAGAAGCTTGTGGTTTTTCTCGAGTTGTGGTGGGAAGCTTGGAGTTCCTAATGAGGTGCGATGGGGACCTCAGGAACTCGCTCGTGTTTTCCCAGGGATCAGGTCTCCTTTCGTGTTGGAACTGGAACCTCGTGATTCTTCTCGAGTAGCAGTAGAAGAATAGGTCCTCATCTACCGTTCGGTACATAAATTGTATGCACCTCTTCAGTGGAGACTTCTATGTCGGGGAATATTTTGAGTCGCATAAAGGGTGTCAAGTACCCTATCGAATTTCAAGCGGTAATGGGAGATTTCTCTTCAGACTCTGAAGTAGAAATTTTCCTCATCTCTCATTGAGGGGGAAATCTTTTGGTTTTTCTCAAGTTGCGGTGGGAAGCTTGAGGTCCCTCTCGAGTTGTGACCGGAACTGGAGGAACTCGCTCATGTAGATTAAGGGAAGTCAGGTCTCCAATCATTTTGGAAGGGGAAGCAAGGGATTCCTCTCTAGGTGCTGCAGAAGATTATTTCGGCATCTTAGCGTTGAGTCAGTCAACCGAGTGTTCCTCTCCAGTGGCGACAGGGATCTCGGTGTCGCTCTCAAAATTCACCTGGGGATTCAGGCCTCGTCTCGTGTTCAGACATGGAACTCTGATTTCTTCTCAAGTTCTAAAAGGGGTGTTAGGCTACAGTCGAGTTGAATTAGTACCTGGAGATTGTATCGAGAATGCTCGGGGAGTCAGGGCTCCACTCGTCTTGTGAGTTGATACTCGAGGATTCATTTGAATCTGTGCAGTGGAATCAGATAATATCTCGAGTGGAGGGTAACTTGGTACTTTTTCCAATTGTGTTTTGAAACCCTGGTAATCCTCCCGAGTTTCAAGGTGGTACAGGACTCCTCGTACCATGCAAAGGAAACGTTGAATTCCATTCCCAACATAGTAGGAGAACCGACTGTCATCAGGAAAAGAGGACTGGAAAACGGGCCACTTTGTTAGTTGTGACAGGAAACTCAGTGTTCCTCTCAATTGGGGCTGGGTATGTAGGTATAATTTTTGAGTTGCATCAAGGATGTTAAGTAACCTGTCGAGTCTCAAGCAGGAATGTGGGTTTCTCTTGAGAATCTTCAACGGAAATGTGCCTCATTTCGCCTTGAGGGCAGAATCTTGTTATTCTCGAATTGCGGCGCGAAGCTTGGGGTCTCTCTCGAGTTGTGACGGGGAACTCAGGAACTCTCTCGTGTTGTTTCAGGGAAGTCTGGTCTCCTTTCATTGGAAGGGGAACATCGGGTTCACTCTTGAACCATGGAATGGGAATAGGACCTCATCTAGAGTTGAGTCCATAAATTATGTCCTCGTCTCAAGTGAAGACGGCTATGTCAGGGAACTTTTTGAGTTGCATAAAGGGTGTCAAGTACCCTTTCGTGTGTCAAGCGGGAATGGGGTATTTCTGTTGAGAGTCTGCAGCAGAAAATTTCCTTTTCTCACATTCATGGGGGAATCTTGTAGTATTTCTCTAGTTGCAGCGGGAATCTTGGCGTTCTTCTCGAGTTGTGTTGAGGACCTCAGGAAATCGCTCATGTTGCCCCAGGGAAGTCAGGTCTCCTATCCTGTTGAAGGCAGAACCACAGGATTCCTCTCGAGGCCCAGCAGAGAAATAGGGCTGTATCTAGCGTAGAGTCAGTCAATTGTGTGCTCCACTCCAGTGGCCACATGGATCTCGGGGTTGCTCTCAAAATTCACCTGGGAAGTCAGGCCTTGTCTCATATTCAGACATGGAATTACCTTTCTTCTCCAGTTGTAAATTGGATGTTAGGCCTCAGTCGAGTTGAATTTGTACCTGGATGTTATATCGAGTGTGCTCGGGGAGTCAGGTCTCCACTCGTCTTGTGAGTTGATACACGAGGATCATTGGAATCTGTGCAGTGCAATCAGACAATATCTCGAGTGGGTGGAAACATCGGTATCTTTTCCAACTGAGTTTTGAAACGTCGGGGATAATGCCGAGTTTCAAGGTGGTACCGGCCTTATACTGTGGAACGGGAATGTCCGGATTCCATTCCAGACAGAGCAGGGGAATCGACTGTCATGTGGAAAAAAGTATTGGAAAACGGGCCACTTTGTCAGTTGTGGCATGAAACTCGGTGTTCCTCTGGATTGGGGCTGCGTATGTCAGTGTAATATTTGTATCACCAAAAGGATATTAAGTAACCTGTCGAGTTTCAAGCAGGAATGTGAGATTTCTCTTGAGAATTTGCAATGGAAATGTTCCTCTTTACGTCTTGAGTGCAGAATCTTGTGATTTTTCTCGAGTTGCAGCGGGAAGCTTGGGATCCTTATCAAGTTGCGATGGGGACCTCAGGATCTCTCTCTTTTTGCTTCAGCGAAGGCAGGTCTCCTTTAGTGTTGGAAGGGGAACTTCGGGTTTACTCTCGAGGCATGGATCGGAATAGGGCCTCATCTGGATTTGAGTCCTTATATTGCTTGCTCCTTTCCAGTGGGGACTGCTAGGTCAGGGAACTTTTTGAGTCGCACAAATGGTGTCAAGTACCCGTTGGAGTTTCAAGCGGGAAGAAAATTTCGTTTTCTCACTTTGATGGGGGAATCTTGTGGTTTTTCTCGAGTTGGGGCGGGAAGGTTGGGGTTCTTCTCTAGTTGGGACAGGGACCTCAGGAACTCGCTCGTGTTGCCCCAGGGAAGTCAGTTCTCCTATCGTGTTAGAAGGGGAACCTTGGGATTCCTTGCAAGGCGCAGCAGAGGAATAGGGCCGCATCAAGCATTGAGTCGGTCAACTGCATGTTTCTCTCCAGTGAGGACAGGGAACTCAGGGTTGCTCTCAAAATTCACCTGGGGAGTCAGGCCTCGTCTCGTGTTCAGACATGGAACTCCGCTTTCTTCTCGAGTTGTAAAATGGGTGGTAGGCCACAGTCGGGTTGAATTTGTACCTGGGGATTGTATCGAGAATGCTCGTGTTGTCAGGTCTCCACTCGTCTTGTGAGTTGATACTCGAGGATTCATTTGAATCTGTGTAGTGGAATCAGATAACATCTCGAGTGGGTGGGGACCTCGGTACCATTTCCAATTGTGTTTTGAAACCCCGGGAATCCTTCCGAGTTTCAAGGTGGTACAGGCCTCCTCGTACTGTGCAATGGGAACTTCCAGACTCCATTCTACACAAAGCAGTGGAAACGACTGTCATCTGGTAAAGAGGACTGGAAAACAGGGCACTTTGTCCTTGCGGCAGGAAACTCGGTGTTCCTCTCAATTGTGGCTGGGTATGTCGGTATAATTTTTCAGTCGCATAAAGGATGTTAAGTAACCTGTCGAGTATCAAGCGGGAATGTGGGATTTCTCTTGAGAATCTGCAACGGAAATGTTCGTCATCTCGCCTTGAGGACAGAATCTTGTATTTTTCACGAGTTTCAGTGGGAAGCTTGGGGTCCCTTTCGAGTTTTAATGAGGATCTCAGGAACTCGCTCGTGTTGCTTTAGGGAAGTCAGTTCTACTTTCTTGTTGGAAGGGGAACTTTGGGATTTCTCTCGAGACGTGGAATGGCAATAGGGCCTCATCTAGATTTGAATCCATAAACTGTGTGCTCCTCTCCGGAAGAAGGCTATGTCAGGAAACGTTTTGTTTCGCATAATAGGTGCGAAGTACCCGTTCGAGTTTCACGCTGAAATGTGGGATTTTCTTGAGACTCTGAAACAGATAATTTCCTCATCTAGCATTGATTGTGGAATCTTGTGGTTTTTCTCGAGTTGCGGCTGGAAACTTGAGGTTCCTAACAACTGCAACAGGGACCTCAGGAACACGCTCCTGTTGTCCCTGCGAAGTCAGGTGTCCTTTCATGTTGGAAGGGGAACCTCTTGATTCATCTCAAGGAGGCACAGAAGAATAGGGCCGCATCTACTGTTCAGTACATAAATTGTTTGCCCCTTTTCAGTGGGGACTGCTTTGTTGGGGAAGTTTCATTGCAGCCATGAAATTAAAAGATGCTTACTCCTTGGAAGGAAAGTTATGACCAACCTTGATAGTATATTAAAAAGCAGAGACATTACTTTGCCAACAAAGGTCTGTCTAGTCAAGGCTATTGTTTTTCCCGTGGTCATGTATGGATGTGAGAGTTGGACTGTGAAGAAAGCTCATCGCCGAAGAATTGATGCTTTTCAACTGTTGTGTTGGAGAAGACTCTTGAGAGTCCATTGTACTGCAAGGAGATCCAACCAGTCCATTCTAAAGGAGATCAATCCTGGGTGTTCATTGGAAGGACTGATGCTAAAGCTGAAACTGAAATACTTTGGCCACCTCATGCGATGAGTTGACTCACTGGAAAAGACTCTGATGCTGGGAAAGTTTGGGGGCAGGAGGAGAAAGGGATGACAGAGAATGAGATGGCTGGATGGCATCACCGACTCTGTGGCCATGAGTTTGAGTGAACTTCGGGAGCTGGTGATGGACAGGGAGGCCTGGCGTGCTGCGATTCATGGGATCGCGGAGAGTTGGACACGACTGAGCGACTGAACTGAACTGAACTGAGCTGAATGTGTGTCAAGTACCCTTTCCTGTGTCAAGCGGGAATGGGGGATTTCTCCTGAGACTATGCAATGGAAAAGTTCCTCATCTCGCATTGAGGGGAAAATCTGGTTTTTCTCGAGTTGCGGTGGGCAGCTTGGGGTCCCTCTAGAGTTGGGACGGGCACTGCAGGAACTCGCTCCTGTTGCTTCAGGGAAGTCAGGTCTCCTTTCCTCTTGGAAGTTGAACTTTAGGATTTCTCTCTAGCCATGGAATTTAATAGGGCCTCATCTAGAGTTGAGCACATTTATAGTCTGCTCCTCTCCAGTGGGGACTGCTAAATCAGGGAACTTTTTGAGTTGCACAAATGGTGTCAAGTACCCGTTGGAGTTTCAAGAGGGAATGTGGGATTTCTGTTGAGAGTCTGCAGAATAAAATTTCATTTTCTCACATTGATGGGGGAATTTTTTGTTTTTTCTTGAGTTAGGGCGGGAAGGTTTGTATTCTTCTCGAGTCACAACACGGACTTCAGGAACTCACTCATGTTGCCCCAGGGAAATAATTTCTATAGTGTTGGAAGTGGAACCTCGGGATTCCTCTCAAGTAGCAGCAGAGGAATAGGGCCGCATCTAGCATTGAGTCAGTCAAGTGTTTGTTCCTCTCCAATGAAGACAGGGATTTCGAGGTTGCTCTCAAAATTTACCTGGGGATTTAGTCCTCGTCTCTTGTTCTGACATGGAACTCCGCATTCGTCTCGAGTTGTAAAAGGGGCGGTAGGCCACAGCCGAGTTGAATTTGTACCTGGGTATTTTATTGAGAATGCTTGGGTTGTCACGTCTCCACTCGTCCTGTGAGTTGAACTCGAGGATACATTTGATTCTGTGCAATATAATCAGATAATATCTCGAGTGGGTGGGTACATCTGTACCTTTTCCAATTGTGTATTGAAACCCCGGGAATCCTCAGGAGTTTCAAGGTGGTACAGGCCTCCTTTTACTGTGCAACGGGATCATCTGGACTCCATTAGAGACAAAGCAGGGGAACCGATTGTCATCTGGAAAAGAGGACTGGAAATCAGGGCACTTTGTCAGTTGTGGCAGGAAACTCAGTGTTCCTCTCAAATGGGGATGGGTATGTCCGTATAATTTTTGAGTCGCATATAGGATGTTAAATAACCTGTTGAGTTTCAAGCGGGAATGTGGGATTTGTTTTGAGAATCTGTAACGGAAATGTTCCTCATCTTGCCTTGAGGGCAGAATCTTGTGTTTTTTCTCGAGTTGTGGCGGGAAGCTTGGCGTCACTCTTGAGTGGTGATGGGTACCTCAGGAACTTGTTTGTGTTGCTTCATGGAAGTCAGGTCTCCTTTCATGTTGGAAGCCGAAATTGGGATACTCTTGAGCCGTGGAATGGGAATAGGGCCTCATATAGAGTTGAGCCTATAAATTGTGTTCTCCACTCCAGGGGGATGGTTATGTCATGGAACTTTTTGAGTTGCATAATGGGTGTCAAGTACCCTTTCGAGGTTCAAGCGGGAATGTGCGATTTCTCTTGCAACTCTGAAACAGAAATCTTCCTCATTCGCATTGATGGGGGAATCTTGTGGAATTACTCGATTTGCGGCTGAAGCTTGGGGTTCCTAACGAGTTGCGACGGGGACCTCAGGAACTCGCTCGTGTTGTCCCCGGGAAGGCAGGTCTCCTATCTTGTTGGAAGCAGAACCTCGGGATTCCTCTCGAGGCACAACAGGGGAATAGGGCCACATCTTTCATTGAGTCGGTCAACTGTGTGTTCCTCTCCAGTGGCGATAGGGATCTCAGTGTTGCTCTCAAAATTCACCTGGGGAGTCAGGCCTCATCTCATGTACATACATGGAATTACCTTTCTTCTCCAGTTGTAAACGGGGTGTTATGCCATAGTCAATTTGAACTTGTACCTGGAAATTATATCGAGTATGCTCGGGGAGTCAGGTCTAAACTCGTCTTGTGAGTTGATACCCGAGGATCATTTGAATCTGTGCAGTGCAATCAGACAATATCTCGAGTGGGTGGAAATATCGGTATCTTTTCCAATTGTGTTTTGAAACTCCAAGGATAATGCCGAGTTTCAAGGTCTTACCGGCCTTCTCATACTTTCCGACTGGAATGTCCGAATTCCATTCCAGACAGAGCAGGGGAATTGACCGTCATCTGGATAAAAGTACTGGAAAATGGGCCACTTTGTCAGTTGAGGCAGGAAACTGGTGTTACTCTCTACTGGGGCTGTGTATTTCAGTGTAATTTTTCAGTTGCATAAAGGATGTTAAGTAACCTGTCGAGTTTTAAGCAGGAATGTGGGATTTCTCTTGAGAATCTGCAACGGAAATGTTCCTCATCTCGCCTTGAGGACAGAATCTTGTGGTTCCTCACGAGTTGCAGTGGGAAGCTTGGGGTCCCTCTCGAGTTGCGACGGGGACCTCAGAAACTCGCTCATGTTGCTTCAGGGAATTCAGGTCTCCTTTCGTGTTGGAAGGGGAACTTTGAGATTTCTCTCGAGCCGTGGATTGGGAATAGGGCCTCATCTAGATTTCACTCCATAAATTGTGTGCTCCTCCCCAGGGGGAAAGATATGTCAGGGAATTTTTGTGTCGCATAATGGGTGCGAAGTAGTCGTTCAAGTATCACGAGGGAAGGTGGTATTTTCTTGAGAATCTGCAGTAGAAAATTCCTCATCTCGCGTTGAGGGGAAAATCTTTTCGTTTTCCTAGAGTTGTGGCGGGAAGCTTGGGGTCCCTCTTGAGTTGCGATGGGAACCTCAAGAACTCACTCCTGTTGCTGAAGGGAAGTCAGTTCTCCTTTCATGTTGGCGGGCAACTTCGGAATTATTCTCGAGGCGTTTAATGGGAATAGGGCCCTATTTAGATTTGAATCCATAAATTGTCTGCTCTTCTCCAGTATGGACGGCTATTTCAGGGAACTTTTTGAGTCGCATCAGTTCAGTTCAGTTCAGTCACTCAGTCGTGTCTGACTCTCCCCGACCCCATGAATCACAGCACGCCAGGCCTCCCTGTCCATCACCAACTCCTGGAGTTCACTCAAACTCATGTCCACAGAGTCTGTGATGCCATCCAGCCATCTCATTCTCTGTCGCCCCCTTCTCCTTCCGCCCCAAACCTTTCCAAGCATAAGTGTCCTTTCCAGTGAGTCAAGTCATTGCATGAGGTGGCCAAAGTATTTCAGTTTCAGCTTTAGCATCAGTCGTTCTAATGAACACCCAAGATTGATCTCCTTTAGAATGGACTGGTTGGATCTCCTTGCAGTACAATGAACTCTCAAGAGTCTTCTCCAACACCACAGTTTAAAGGCATCAATTCTTCGGCGATCAGCTTTCTTCACAGTCCAACTCTCACATCCATACATGACCACAGGAAATAAATGATGTAAAATATCCGTTCGAGTTTCAAGAGGGAATGTGGGATATTCCTGAGACTCTTAAGCAGAAAATATCCTCATCTCGCATTAATGGGGGAATCTTGTGGTTTCTCTCGAGTTGCAGCTGGAAACTTGGACTTCCTAACGAGATGCAACACAGACCTCAGGAACTCGCTCGTACTTGCCCAGGGAAGGCAGGTCTCCTTTCTTGTTGGAAGGGGAACCTTGGGTTTCGTCTCGAGGAGACACAGAAGAGTAGGGCTGCATCTAAGGTTCGGTACATAAATTGTGTGCCTTTCTTCAGTGTTGGCGGCTATGTCGGGGAAGTTTTTGAGTCGCCTAAATTGTGTCAAGTACCCTTTCTTGTGTAATGTGGGAATGGGGGATTTCTCTTCATACTCTACAATGGAAAAGTTGCTCATTTCGCACTGAGGGCAGAATCTTGTGGTTTATCTTGAGTTGTGGCGGGAAGTTGGGGTCCCTCTCGAGTTGCGACGGGGACCTCAGAAACACGTTTGTGTTTTCCCAGGGAAGTCAGGTCTTGTTTCATGTTGGAAGGGGAACTTTGGGATTACCCTCCAGGCATGCAATGGGAATAGGGTTTCATCTAGATTTGAGTCCGTATATTGTCTGTTCCTCTCCTGTGGAGACTGCTATGTCAGGGAAGTTTTTGAGTCGCAAAAATTTTGTCAAATACCCTTTGGAATGTGGGATTTCCCTCGAGAGTCTGCAGCAGAAAAGTTCCTTTTTGAACATTGATGGGGGAAAGTGAAAGAGGAGAGTGAAACTGTTGGCTTGAAGCTCAACATTCAGAAAACAAAGATCATGGCATCTGGTCCCATCACTTCATGGGAAATAGATGGAAAAACAGTGGAAACAGTGTCAGACTTTATTTTTTTGGGCTCCAAAATCACTGCAGATGCTGATTGCAGCCATGAAATTAAAAGACGCTTGCTCCTTGGAAGGAAAGTTATGACCAAGCTTGATAGTATATTAAAAAGCAGAGACATTACTTTGCCAACCAAGGTCCGTCTAGTCAAGGCAATGGTTTTTCCCGTGGTCATGTATGGATGTGAGAGTTGGACTGTGAAGAAAGCTGATCGCCGAAGAATCGATGCTTTTGAACTGTGGTGTTGGAGAAGACTCTTGAGAGTCCCTTATACTACAAGGAGATCCAACCAGTCCATTCTAAAGGAGATCAATCCTGGGTGTTCATTGGAAGGACTGATGCTAAAGCTGAAACTGCAATACTTTGTCCACCTCATGCAACGAGTTGACTCACTGGAAAAGACTCTGATGCTGGGAAAGGTTGGGGGCGGGAGGAGAAGGGGGCAACAGAGGATGAGATGGCTGGATGGCATCACCGACTCTGTGGACATGAGTTTGAGTGAACTCCGGGAGTTGGTGATGGACAGGGAGGCCTGGCGTGCTGTGATTCATGGGGTCGGGGAGAGTCAGACACGACTGAGCGACTGAACTGAGCTGAACTGAACTGGGGGAATCTTTTGTTTTTTCTCGAGTTGGGGTGGAAACGTTGGGGTTATTCTCGAGTTGCAACGGGGACTTCAGGAACTCACGCGTGTTCCCCTAGGGAAGTCAGTTCTCCTATCGTGTTGGAAGGGGACCCTCAGAATTCGTCTCGAGGTGCAGCAGAATAGGGTCGCATTTAATGTTCAGTTGGTCAGCTTTGTGTTCCTCTCCAGTGACGATGGGGATCTTGATGTTGCTCTCAATATTCACCTGGGGAGTCAGGCCTCGTCTCGTGTTCAGACATGGAACTCCGCTTTCTTCTCGAGTTGTTAAAGGGGTGTTTGGCCACAGTGGAGTTGAATTTGTATCTGGAAATTTTACCGAGAATGTCAGGTTGTCATGTCTGCACTCGTCTTGTGAGTTGATACTCAAGGATAGATTTGAATCTGTGCAATGGAATCAGATAATATCTCGAGTGGGTGGGGACATCAGTACCTTTTCCAATTGTGTTCTCAAACGCAGGGAATCCTCCCAAGTTTCAAGGTTTTACAGGCCTCATCGTACTGTGCAATGGAAATGTCTGGACTCCATGACAGACAAAGCAGGGGAACCGACTGTGATCTGGAAAAGAAGACTGGAAAACGGGGCACTTTGTCAGTTGTGGCAGGAAACTCGTGTTCCTCTCAATTGTCAGTGTAAGTTTTGAGTTGCATAAAGAATGTTAAGTAACCTGTCGAGTTTCAAGCAGGAATGTGGGACTTCTCTTGAGAATCTGCAACGGAAATGTTCTTCATCTCGCCTTGATGGCTAAATCTTGTGGTTCTTCACGAGTTGCGGTGGGAAGCTTGGGGTCCCTCTCGAGTTGCGACGGGGACCTAAGGAACTCGCTCGTGTTGCTTCAGGGAAGTCAGGTCTTGTTTCGTGTTGGACGGGGAACTACGGGATTACTCTTGAGCCATGGAATGAAAATAGGGCTTCATCTAGAGTTGAGTCCGTAAATTGTGTGTTCCTTTCCAGGGGAAATGCTATGTCAAGGAATTTTTATGTCGCATAATGGGTGCCAAGTACCCGTTCGAGTTTCAAGTGGGAGTTTGCTATTATCCTGAGACTCTACAGCAGAAAATTTCCTCACCTCGCTTTGATGCGGGAATTTGTGGTTTGTCTCGAGTTGCGGCTGGAAACTTGGGGTTCCTAACGAGTATCAACGGGGACCTGAGGAACTCGCTTGTGTTTTCCCAGGGAATTCAGGTCTCCTTTCGTGTTGGAAGGGGAATCTTTGGAAAGAAGAATAGAGCCACATCTAGGGTTTGGTACATAAATTGTGGGCCCCTCTTCAGTGGGGTCGGCTATGTCGGTGAAATTTTTGAGTCGCCTCAAGTGTGTCAAGTGCCCTTTCCTGTGTCAAGGGGGAATGGGAGATTTCTCTTGAGACTCTACAATGGAAAATTCCTCATCTTGCATTCAGGGCAGAATTGTAGTTTTTCTAAGTTACGGCAGGAAGCTTGGTGTCCCTCTCGAGTTGGGACGGGGACCTCAGGAACTCGCTTGTGTTGCTTAAGGGAAGTCAGTTCTCATTTCATGTTGGAAGGGGATCTTAGGGTTTATTCTCGAGGCGTGGAATCGTAATAAGGTTTCATCTACAGTTGAGTCCATAAATTGTGTGCTCTTCTCCAGGGGGAATGCTATGTCAGGGAAGATTTTGTGTCACATAATAGGTGTGAAGTACACGTTCGAGTTTCACGAGGGAATGTGGGATTTTTCTGAGACTCTGAAGCAGAAAATTTACCCATCTAGCATTGATGGGGGAATCTTGTGGTTTTTCTCGAGTTGTGGCTGGAAGCTTGGGGTTCCTAACGAGTTGCCACAAGGAACTCAGGAACTTTCTCGTATTTTCCCAAGGAAGTCAGGTCTCCTTTCCTGTTGGAAGGGAAACTTTGGGTTTGCTCTCGAGGCGTGGAATTGGAATAGGGTCTCATCTAGAGTTGAGTCCTTTTATTGCTTGCTCCTCTCCAGTTGGGACTGCTAGGTCAGGTAAAGTTTGAGTCGCTCAAATGTTGTCAAGTACCCGTTGGAGTTTCAAGCGGGAATGTGGGATTTCTCTTGAGAATCTGCAACGGAAATGTTCCTCTTCTCACCTAGAGGACAGAATCTTGTGGTTTTTCACGAGTTGCGGTGGGAAGCTTGGGGTCCCTCTCGACTTGTGATGGGTACCTCAGAACTCCCTCGTGTTGCCCAGGGAGGTCAGGTCTCCTCTCGTGTTGAAAGGGGAACCTTGGGATTTCTATGTAGGTGCATCAGAGGAATCAGGGCACTCTAGCGTTGAGTCGGTAACTGTGTGTTCCTCTGAAGTGGCGACAGGGATCTCATTTTTGCTATGAAAGTTCTACTGGGGAGTCAGTTTTCGTCTCGATTTGAGGCAAGGATTTCAGCTTGCATTTCGAGTTGTAAAAGGTGAATCAGTCCTTGTGTCATTATCAGGACGTACATTAGTGCTTTTCTACAGGCTCACAATGGTTGTCAGCTTTCCCATCATGTTGTGAGTGGATAGTCGGTGTTCCATTGGAGCTTTGCTAAATCTTCAGGACTTACCTCGTTTGGAGAGGGAACTCAGAGTTCTTTATCTTTGCAGCAGGATCCACCGGAGTGCCCTCGAGTTTCAATATTAGACAAAGGACTCCTCTTGTGGCGGGACAAGAAGAAAGGATCCCTCTAGGTTTGAAGAAGTGTTTGACCGCTCATATCATGAGGAGGTGGGGAATATGGAGCTCTTCTAGAGCTGTGGATGGAAATTCGGGGTTTCTCTCGATTGAAAATGGGTATCCTGGTAGCCCCTGAATTGTTAACAGGGATTCATGCCTCCTAAGGTATCTTGAGAAACAACTCGGGATTGCACTCCAGGCGCTGCAGGAAAAAATGGGCCTCATGTGACGTTGCCTAGGACATCTCGTGGTTTGTGGCGAGTTGCGAAGGGAATTTTGTCTTTCCATTTGAGTTTTGACGGGGAACTCAGTGAGACACTCGTGTTGCCTCAGGAAAGTCAAGTTGCGAGGGGAAGGTCGTGTTTGATCTCGAGTCAATGCCGAGGAATCGGGCTTCAAATCGCATTGAAAGGGGTAATCCCAAAGCGTTTCTCGAGTTCGGGCAGAAATCTTTTGGATGCCTCCTGTTGCAAAAGGGGCCTCAGGGAGCCTCTCAAGTTGTCTCTGGGAAGTTCGGAATCCTTTCAAGGGGTGAGGAATTTTTGGGATGCCTTTTGAATCATGCAGGGGAATAGGGTCTGATCTGGAGTTGAGGCGCTAACTTCAGGGTGCCTCTCCTGTTCTGACATGGATCTCAGTGTATCTATGAACTTTCAGCTGGGGAGTCATGCCATGTCTCTTGTTGAGGCATGGAACTCTGCTATCTTTTCGAGTTGTAAAAGGGGTGGGAGGCCTCCTGTCGAGTTGAATGTCTGTCCTGTGGCTTTTTCTCCATGATATACCTGGGTAGTCAGGCCTCCCTTCGTGGTATTAGATGATTCTTGGAGTTTTCTTTGAATCGGTACAGGGGAATCAGTCCTTATGTTGAGCGAAAGGGGAAATTGGTGTCTTTTTGAATTGTGGCACGACTCCCCGGGGTCCTCTCGAGTTTAAAGGGGACATCGGCCCCCTCTTCACATTCGACGGGAACATCTGGATTAATTTCCAGACGAAGCAAGGGAATCGATCCTCACTTCGAGATGACGAGTGGAAAGTGGTACTCTTCTTGAGCTGTGGCCGGAACCTCGCATTTCCTCTCAGTTTGGCCGGATATCTCGGGGAACTTCTTGAGTAGCATATAGGGTGCCGAGTATCCTTTCAAGTTTGAAGAGGGAATGTGGGATTTCTCCTAAGAGGTTGCAGTGGATAGGGGCGCTCTGTCGCAAGGAGTGGAGAATTTCATGGCTTTTCTCAAGTTGCGGCTTGTAGCTTGGAGATCTCATCGAGTTACATGGGAATCTGGGGGACTCACTAGTTTTGCCTCAGGGAAGTCAGGTCTCCTTTCTTGTTACGAGTCGCTGCAAGGGCATGAGGTCCACATTTAGACTTGAGTGGGTAAACTCAGTGCTCCTCTCCAGTGGCCACAGGGATCTTGGGGTTGCTATGAAGGTTCCACTGGGGAGTCAGGCCGAGTCTTTGTTGAGGAGGGAACTCTGCTTTCCTTATGATTTATAAAAGGATTGTCAGATCTGCTATCTGTTTTAGCGGGAAATATGGGCTTTTTCCAGAGGCTCAAGGGGCGATTCATGCCTCCGATCATGTTGGGAGGTGATACTCCATTTTCTATTGGAGCTGCTGCAAACACAACAGGACTCATCTCTAGTTGAGTGTGAACTCGGAGTCCTTTGACCTTGCTGCAGTATCTACAGGGTTGCCCTCGAGTGTCAATAGATGTGACAGGACTCGTCAAGTGGTGCGAGGGGAAGTTGGGATTCCTCTTCAGTTGAAAGTGGAATGGCCCATTATCTTCAGCTGAGGTGTGATCACGGGCCTTCTCTTCAATTGTGGCGGGGAAATTCAGTTTTCTTCTCTCATCGGGATGGGTATCTCTGGGCAACCCTTAAGTTGCATCAAGAAACTCAAGCCTCATATCGAATTTGGAGAAGGAACTAGGGACTTCTGTCTATGTACTGCAGGAAAAAACGGGCCTCATCTTGCTTTGAAAGAGGAATCTCAAGGTTTTTCGTGAATTGCTGTGGCACGTGCGGTGATCCTCTCGAGTAACGACGGGAATATCAGGGAGCCTCCCGTGTTTTCTCTGGGAAGTGAGAACGCCTTTCCGTTTCCAAGGGGAACCTCGGGATTCCTTTGGAGTCACTGCAGAGAAATAGGTCTGCATCTAGTTTCGAGTCCGTTTAATTCAGGATTCCTCTCCATTAGCCACAGAGTTCTCAGGTTGCTCTCAAAATTCACCTGGGGAGTCAGGTTTCGTCTCGTGTTTAGACAAGGAACTCCGCTTTCTACTCGATTTGTAAAAGGGGTGTGAGGCCACAGTCGAGTTGAATTTGTACCTGGAGATTGTATTGAGAATGCACGGGGAGTCAGGTCTCCACTCGTCTTGTGAGTTGATACTCGAGGTCATTTGAATCTGTGCAGTGGAATCAGACATAATCTCGAGTGGGTGGGGACTTTGGTAACTTTTCGAATTGTGTTTTGAAACCCCGGGATTCTCCCAAGCTTCAAGGTGGTGCCAGTCTCCTCGTACTGTGCGATAGGAACGTCCGGATTCCATTCCAGACAAAGCAGGGGAATCGACTGTCATCTGGAAATGAGGACTGGAAAATGGGACACTGTGTCAGTTGTGGCAGGAAATTCGGTGTTCCTCTTGGGTGGGACTGAGTATTTAGTTGTAATTTTTGAGTCTCATAAGGATGTTAAATAACCTGAAGAGTTTCTTGAGGGAATGTGGGATTTCTCTTGAGATCTGCAACGGAAATGTTCCTCATCTCGCCGTGAGGGCAGAATCTTGTGGTTTTTCTCGAATTGCGGCGGGAAGCTTGTGGTTCTTCTCGAGTTGCGACAGGGACCTTAGGAACTCGCTAGTGTTGCCCCAGGGAAGTCACATCTCCTATCGTGTTGGAATGGGAACCTCGGGATTCTTCTCGAGGAGCAACAGAGGAATAGGGCCGCATCTAGCGTTGAGTCGGTCAACTATGCGTTTCTTGCCAGTGGCGACAGGGATCTCAGGGTTGCTCTTAAAATTCACCTGGAGAATCAGTCCTCGTCTCATGTTCAGACATGCAACTCCGCTTTCTTCTCAAGTTTAAAACGTGTTTTTGGCCACAGTCGTGTTGAATTTGTACCTGGAGATTGAATCGAGTATGCTTGGGGAGTCAGGTCTCCACTCATCTTATGAGTTGATACTCGCGGATAGTTTTCAATCTGTCCAGTGGAATCAGACAATATCTCTAGTGGGTGGGGACATCGGTACGTTTTCCATTTGTGTTTTGAAAACCCGGGGATCCTCCCGAGTTTCAATGTGGTACCGGACTCCTTGTACTAAAACAGGAAAGGGGACCAAACTTTCTTGGGACAAAGCGAGGGAGGTCCTGAGTTCCTCGTCACAACTGGAGAAGGACCGAAGCTTCCCGCCAAAACTCGATAAAAACCACAAGATTCTGCCCTCAAGGTGAGATGAGGAACATTTCCCTTGCAGATTCTCAAAAGAAACCCCACATTCCCACTTGAAACTCGACAGGTTACTTAACATACTTTTTGCGACTCAAAAATTACACCGATATATCCAGACACAATCGAGAGGAACACCGAGTTTCCTGCCACAGTTGAAAAAAGTGCCACGTTTTCCAGTCCACTTTTCCAGATGAGAGTCGATTCCTCTGCTCTCTCTGGAATGGAATCCGGACCTTCTGGTCACACAGTACGAGGAGGCCGGTTCCGTTTCTTTCCCTTCCGTCACTCAGTCGTGTCCCACTCTTTGCCACCCCATGGACTGTAGCCTAACCAGGCTTCTCCAACCATGGGATTCTCCAGGAAGAATACTGGAGTGGGTTACCATTTCCTTCTCCAGGAGATCTTCCCTACCCAGTTATCGAACCCAGGAGTCCCTCATTGGAGGCAGACGCCTTAACCTCTGAGCCACCAGAGGAGACTGGTGCCACTTTTTAACTCGTGAGGATCCCCCGGTTTTCAAAACACAAATGGGAAAGGTATGGATGTCCCTACCCACTCGAGTATCTGATTCCACTGCACAGATTCAAATGTATACTCAGTATCAACTCACAAGATGAGAGGTGACCTGACTCCCTGAGCATACTCGATACAATCTCCAGGTGCAAATTCAAATCTAATGTGTCCTAACAACCCTTTGGAAACCCGAGAGGAAAGCGGAATTCCATGTCTGAACATGAGTCGAAGCCTGACTACCCTGGAGCATTTAGAGAGCTACACTGAGATCTCTGTCGCCACTGGAGAAGAACACACAGTTGACCAACTCAAGGTATGATGCGGCCCTATTCCCATTTAACGGCTCGAGAGTAATCCTGAAGTTCCCCATCCAACACAAAAGGGGACCTGACTTCCCTGTGACAACGCGAGCTAGTTCCTGAGTTCCGTCGCAACTCAGAGGGACCCCAAGATTCCTGCTGCAACATGAGAAAAACGACAGTGTTCCCACATCAAAGAGAGATGGGGAACTTTTCTTCTGAAGACTCTCCAGAGAAATCACACATTCCCGCTTGAAATTTGAATGGGTATATGACACACTTTATGCGATTCAAACATTTGCCTATCATAGCCGAACCCACTGGATAGGAGCACACAATTTATGGACTCAAATCGAGATGAGGCCCTATTCCCGTTAAATGGCTAGAGAATCATCCTGAAGTTCCCCTTCCAAAACAAAATGTGATCTGACTCCCCTGAAGCAACACGAGCTGGTTCCTCAGGTCCGCTTTGCAACTGGAGAGGGACCCCAAGCTTCCCGCAAGAACACGTGAGGGACCCAAGCTTCCCGCCGCAACACGAGAAAAAGCTCAAAAAACATGCCCTCAGCCCTAAATGAGAAAATAATCCCCTGCAGAGTCTCAACAGAAATCCCAAAGTTCCGCTTCAAACTAGAACAGGTACTTGCTACCCATGATGCGACCATAAAACTCCCATGACGTAGCCGACCACATTGAAGAGGAGCACACAATTTATGTACACAACACTAGATGCGGCCCTATTCCACTACCGCGCCTCGAGAGGAATCCCAAGGTTCCATTTCCAACAGGAAAGAGACCTAACTTCCCTGGGAAAACGAGAGGGATTTCCTGAGATTCTCATCGCAACTCCAGAGGGACCGAAGATTCCCACAGAAACTCGAGAAAAACCACAAAATTCTGCCCTCAAGGTGAGATGAGGAACATTTCCCTTGCAGATTCTCAAAAGAAATCCCACATTCCCACTTGAAACTCGACAGGTTACTTAACATACTTTTTGCTACTCAAAAACTACACCGATATACCCAGACCCAATCGAGAGGAACACCGAGTTTCCTGCCACAGCTGACAAAATGCCGCATTTTCCAGTCCTCTTTTCAGGTGAGAGTTGATTCCTCTGCTTTCTCTGGAATGGAATCCGGAAGTTCCGGTCATACAGTACAAGGAAGCCAGTACCACTTTTAACTCCTGAGGATCCCCCGGTTTTCAAAACACAAATGGAAAATGTACAGATGTCCCACGCACTCGAGATAATGTCTGATTCCACTGCACAGCTTCACATGTATTCTCAGTATTAACTCACAAGACGAGTGGTGACCTGACCCACCGAGCATACTCGATACAATCTCCAGGTCCAAATTCAAACATAATGTGTCCTAACAACCCTTTTGCAACTCGAGAGAAAAGCGGAGTTCTATGCCTGTACACAAGTCGAGGCCTGACTTCCCTGGAGCATTTTGAGAGCAACCCTGAGATCCCTATCGCCACTGGAGAAGAACACACAGTTGACCGACTCAAGGCTAGATACGGCCCTCTTCCCATTTAACAGCTCAAGAGTAACCCTGAAGTTCCCCTTCCAACACAAAAGGGGACCTGACTTCCCTGGGGCAACAGGAGCTAGTTCCAGAGTTCCCCATCTCAACTCAGAGGGACACAAAGCTTCCTGCCGCAACTCAAGGAAAACGGCACTGTTCCTACATTAAAGAGATTAGGAACATTTCTGCTGCTGAATCTAAAGAGAAATCCCACATTCCCGCTTGAAACTCGAACGGGTACTTGACACCCTTTATGCGACTCAAAATGTTCCCTAACATAGCCGTTTCCACTGGGGAGGACTACACAATTTAAGGACTCACCTCGAGATGAGACCCAATTGCCATTTAACGGCTGGAGAGTAATTCCCAAGTTCCCATTCCAACAAAAAACGGAACGTGACTTCCCTGAAGAAACAAGAGCGAGTTGCAGAGGTTCCCTCTGCAACTCAAGAGTGACCCGAAGCTTTCCACGGCAACTGGAGAAAAAGCCCAAACACATGCCCTCAATCTGTGATGAGAAAATATTCCGCTGCAGACTCTCCAGAGAAATCCCTCATTCCCGCTTGAAACTTGAACGGGTACAGGACACCCGTTATGCGATTCAAAAATTTCGTAACATAGCCGAACCCACTGGAGAGGAGCACACAATTTATGGATTCAACTCGAGATGAGGCCCTATTCCCATTTAACGGCTTGAGAGTTATCCCGCAATTCCCCTTCCAACACAAAATGTGACCTGACTCCACTGATGCAACAGGAGCTGGTTCTTCAGGTCCCCGTCACAACTTAAGAGGGACACCATGCTTCCCGCCGCAACTCGAGAAAAAGCCCAAGAACATGCCCTCAGTCCGAAATGAGAAAATATTCCGTTGCAGAATCTCAAGAGAAATCCCAACTTTCCGCTTCAGAATCGAAGGGGTACTTGACACCCTTGATGTGACCTTAAAATTTCACTGCCCTAGCCGACCACATTGAAGAGGAGCACACAATTTTTGTACACAACACTAGATGAGACCCTATTCCACTACCGCACCTCCGGAGGAATCCCTAGGTTCCTCTTCCAACAGGAAAGGAGACCTAACTTCCCTGGGACAACTGGAGGGATTTCCTGAGGTCCTCGTCACAACTGGAGAGGGACCAAAGCTTCCTGTGGAAACTAGAGAAAAAACACAAGATTCTGCCCTCAAGGCGAGATGAGGAACATTTCCCATGCAGATTCTCAAGAGAAATCCCACACTGCTGCTTGAAACTCGACAGGTTCCTTAACATACTTTTTGCGACTCAAAAACTACACCGATAGTCCCAGACCCAATCGAGAGCAAAATCGAGGTTTCCTGCCACAGCTGACAAAGTGCTGCGTTTTCCAGTCCTCTTTTCCAGATGAAAATCAATTCCTGTCCTTTCTCTGGAAAGGAATCCGGACGTTCCGATCGCACAGTACGAGGAGGCTGGTACCACTATTAAAGTCGTGAGGATCCCCCAGTTTTCAAAACACAAATGGAAAAGGAACGGATGTCCCCACCCACTCAAGACATTGTCTGATTCCACTGCACAGATTCAAATATATACTCAGTATCACGACACAAGACGAGTGGTGACCTGACTCCCCGAGAATACTCGATACAATCTCCATGTACAAATTCCAATCTAATGTTTCCTAACAACCCTTTTGCAACTCGAGAGGAAAGTGGAGTTCCATGTCTGTACACGAGTCGAGGACTGACTACCCTGAAGCATTTTGAGAGCAACGCTGAGATCCCTGTCGGCACTGGAGAAGAACATACAGTTGACCGACTCAAGGCTAAATGCGACCCTATACCCATTTAATGGCTCGAGAGTAATCCCGAATTTCCCCTTCCAACACAAAAGGATCCTGACTTCCCTGGGGCAACAAGAGCTAGTTCTTGAGTTCCCTTAGCAACTCAGAGGGACCCCAAATTCCCGCTGCAACTCGGGAAAAACGCCGGAGTTCCCACATCAAAGAGAGATGGGGAAATTTTTTTGCTGCAGAATCTCAAGAGAATACCCACATTCCCGCTTGAAACTCGAACGGGTACTTGACACCCTTTATGTGATTCAAAATGTTCCCTAACATAGCCGTTTCCACTGGGGAGGAGTAAGAATTTATGGACTCACATCGAGATGAGCCCCAATTCTCATTTAACGGCTGGAGAAGAATTTGCAAGTTCCCCTTCCAACAAAAAACGGGACCTGACTTCCCTGAAGAAAAACGAGCGAGTTGCTGAGGTCCCCTCCGCAACTCAAGAGGGATCCGAAGCTTTCCACGGAAACTAGAGAACAAGCCCAAGAACATGTCCTCAATCCGAGATGAGAAAATATTCTGCTGCAGACTCTCCAGAGAAATCCCACATTCCCGCTTGAAACTCTAACGGGTACATGACACCTTTTATGCGACTCAAGAAGTTTCCTAACATAGCCCAACCTCCTGGATAGGAGCACAAAATATATGTACTCAACTCGAGATGAGTCCCTATTCCAACTTAACGGCTTGAGAGTAATCCCGAATTTCCCCTTCCAACACAATATTGGACCTGAGTCCCCTGAAGCAACACGAGCTGGTTCCTGAGGTCCCCTTCGCAACTGGAAGGGACCCAAAGCTTCCCGCAAGAACTTGTGAGGGAGCCCAAGCTTCCCGCCGCAACTCGCGAAAAAGCCCAAGAACATGCCCTCAGTCCGAAATGAGAAAATATTTCGCTGCAGAGTCTCAAGTGAAATCCCAAATTTCCGCTTCTAACTCGAACGGGTACTTGACACCCTTGATGTGACCTTAAAACTTCCACGACATAGCCGACCACATTGAAGAGGAGCACACAATTTATGTACACAACACTAGATGCGGTCTTTTCCACTACCACACCTCGAGAGGAATCCCGAGGTTCCTCTTCCAAAAGGAAATGAGACCTAACTTCCCTGGGACAATGCGAGGGAGTTCCTGAGTTCCTCGTGGCTACTCGAGAGGGACAGAAGCTTCCCGCCGAAAGTCGAGAAAAACCACAAGATTCTGCCCTCAAGGCGAGATGAGGAACATTTCCCTTGCAGATTCTCAAGAGAAATCCCACATTCCCGCTTGAAACTCGACAGGTTTCTTAACATACTTTTTGCAACTCAAAAACTACACTGATATACCAAGACCCAATGGAGGGGAACACTGAGTTGCCTGCCACAGCTGACAAAGTGCCGCGTTTTCCAGTACTCTTTTCCAGATGAGAGTCAATTCCTCTGCTTTCTCTGGAATGGAATCCGGATGTTCTGGTCACACAGTAAGAGGAGGGAGGTACCACTTTTATCTCGTGAGGATCCCCCGGTTTTCAAAACACAAATGGAAAAGGCACGGATGTCCCCACCCACTCAAGATATTGTCTGATTCCACTGCACAGATTCAAATGTATACTCAGTATCAAGTCACAAGACGAGAGGTGATCTGACTCCCCGAGCATACTCGATACAATCTCCAGGTGCAAATTCAAATCTAATGTGTCCTAACAACACTTTTGCAACTCGAGTGGAAAGCGGAGTTCCATGTTTGAACACAAGTCGAGGACTGACTACCCTGGAGCATTTTGAGAGCAAGGCTTAGATACCTGTCGCCACTGGATAAGAACACACAGTTGACCGACTCAAGGCTAGATGCGGCCCTATTGCCATTTAACATTTCGAGAGTAATCCCGAATTTCCCCTTCCAACACAAAAAGGGACCTGACTTCTCTGGGGCAACACGATCTAGTTCCTGAGTTCCCCGTCGCAACTCAGAGGGACCCAATACTTCCCGCCACAACTCGAGAAAAAAGACAGGGTTCCCACATCAAAGAAAGATGAGGAACATTTTTGCTGCAGAATCTAAAAAGAAATCCCACATTCCCGCTTGCAACTCGAACGGGTACTTGACACCCTTTATGTGACTCAAAAAGTTTCCTAACATAGCCGTTTCCAATGGGGAGGAGTACACAATTTACGAACTCAACTCGAGATGAGGCCCAATTCCCATTGCTGAGGTCCTCTCCGCAACTCGTGAGGGACCAGAGTCTTTCCACGGAAACTCGAGAGAAAGCCCAAGAACATGCCCTCAAATCGAGATGAGAAAATATTCCGTTGCAGACTCTCCAGACAATTCCCACATTCCCACTTGAAAGTCGAAAGGGTACATGACACCCTTTATGCGACTCAAAAAGTTTCCTAACATAGCCGAACCCACTGGAGAGGAGCACACAATTTATGGACTCAACTCGAAATGAGGCCCTATTCCCATTTAACGGCTCGAGTGTCATCCCGAAGTTCCCCTTCCAACACAAAATTGGACCTAACTCCCCTGAAGCAACACGAGCTGGTTCTTGAGGTCCCCGTCTAATCTTGAGATTGACCCCAAGCTTACCGCAAGAAGTCGAGAGGGACCCCACACTTCCCGCCGCAACTCGAGAGAAACGACAATGTTACCATATCAAAGAGAGATGAGGAAACTTTCTGAGAAATATCTCAAGAGAAATCCCACATTCACACTTGAAACTCGAACGGGTACTTGACACCCTTAATATGACTCAAAATGTTCCATAGCATAGCCGTTTCCAGTGGGGAGGAGTACACAATTTACGGACTCAACTCGAGATGAGGCCCAGTTCCCATTTAACGGCTGGAGAGGATTTCCCAAGTTCCCCTTCCAACAAAATCGGGACCAGATTTCCCTGAGGAAACACGAGCGAGTTGCTGAGTTCCCCTCCGCAACTTGAGAGAAACAAGAATCTTTCCACGGCAACTCGAGAAAAAGCCCAAGAACATGCCGTCAATCCAAGATGAGAAAATATTCCGCTGCAGATTCTCAAGAGAAATCCCACATTCCCGCTTGAAACTCGAACGGGTACTAGACACCCTTTATGCGACTCAAAATGTTCCCTAACATAGTCGTTTCCACTGGGGAGGAGTACACAATTTACGGATTCACCTCGAGATCAGGCCCATCTCCAATTTATCGGCTGGAGAGTAATTCTTAGTTCCCCTTCCAACAAAAAACGGGACGTGACTTTCCTGAAGAAACACGAGCGAGTTGCAGAGGTCCCCTCCACAACTCGAGAGGGACCCGAAGCTTTCCACGGAAACTAGAGAACAAGCCCAAGAACATGCCCTCAATCCGAGATGAGAAAATATTCCACTGCAGACACTCCAGAGAAATCCCACATTCCCGCTTGAAACTCGAAAGGGTATATGACACCCTTCATGCGACTCAAAAAGTTTCTTAACATAGCCGAACCCACTGGAGACGAGCATAAAATTTATGGACTCAACTCGAGATGAGGCCCTATTCCAATTTAACGGCTCGAGAATCATCCCGAAGTTCCCCTTCCAAAACAAAATGGGATCTAACTCCCCTGAAGCAACAAGAGCTGATCCTGAGGTCCCCGTCGCAACCTGAGAGGGACACCAAGCTTCCCGCAAGAACTCGAGAGGAGCCAGATGCTTCGCCCCGCAACTCGAGAAAAAGTCCAGGAACATGCCCTCAGTCTGAAATGAGAAAATATTCTGCTTCAGAATCTCAAGAGAAATCCCAAATTTCCGCTTCAAACTCAAACAGGTACTTGACACCCATGATGTGACCTTAAAACTTCCACGACATAGCCGACCACATTGAAGAGGAGCACACAATTTATGTACACAACACTAGATGCGGTCTTTTCCACTACCACACCTCGAGAGGAATCCCAAGGTTCCTCTTCCAAAAGGAAATGAGACCTAACTTCCCTGGGACAATGTGAGGGAGTTCCTGAGTTCCTTGTGGCTACTTGAGAGGGACCGAAAGTCGAGAAAAACCACAAGATTCTGCCCTCAAGGCGAGATGAGGAACATTTCCCTTGCAGATTCTCAAGAGAAATCCCACATTCCCGCTTGAAACTCGACAGGTTACTTAACATACTTTTTGCAACTCAAAAACTCAACCGATATACCCAGACCCAAAGGAGAGGAACACCAAGTTTCCTGCCACAGTTGACAAAGTGCCGCATTTTCCAGTCCTCTTTTCCAAATGAGAATCACTTCCTTTGCTTTTCTGGAATGGAATCTGGACATTCCGGTCGCACAGTACGAGGAGTCCGGTACCACTTTTTAACTAGTTAGGATCCCCCGGTTTTCAAAACACAAATCGAAAAGGCAAATATGTCCCGACCCAATCGAGGTATTGTCTGATTCCACTGCCCAGGTTCAAATGTATACTCAGTATCAACTCAGAAGACGAGTGTTGACCTGACTCCCCGAGCATGCTCGATACAATCTCCAGGTACAAATTCAAATCTAATGTTTCCTAACAACCCTTTTGAAACTCGAGAGGAAAGCGGAGTTCCATGTCTGAACATGCGTCGAGGCCTGACTACCCTGTAGCATTTTGAGAGCAATGCTGAGATCCCTGTCGCCACTGGAGAAGAACACACAGTTGACTGACTCGAGGTTAGATGAGTCCCTATTCCCTTATAACGGCTCAAGAGTAATCCCGAATTTCCCCTCCCAACACAAAAGGGGACCTTTCTTCCCTGGGGCAACTGAGCTAGTTCCTGAGTTCCCCGTCGCAACTCAGAGGGACCTCAAGCTTCCCACTGCAACTCGGGAAAAACGACAGGGTTCCCACATGAAAGAGAGATGGGGAATATTTCTGCTGCAAAATCTCAAGTGAAATCCCACATTCCCGCTTGAAACTCGAACGGGTACTTGACACCCTTTATGCCACGCAAAATGTTCCCTAACATAGCCGTTTCCACTGTGGAGGAGTACACAATTTACGGACTCACCTCGAGATGAGGCCCAGTTCCCATTTAAGGCCTGGAGAGGAATAACCAAGTTCCCCTTCCAACAAAAAATGGAACCTGACTTCCCTGAATAAACACGAGTGAGTTGCTGAGGTCCCTGCCTCAACTTGAGAGGGACCTGAAGCTTTCCAGGGAAATTCGAGAAAAAACCAAAGAACATGCCCTCAATCCGAGATGAGAAAATATTCCGCTGCAGACTCTCCAGATAAATCCCACATTCCCGCTTGAAACTCGAACGGGTACATGACACCCTTTATACGATTCAAAAATTTCCTAACATAGATGAACCTACTGGATAGGAGCACACAATATAAGTACCAAACTCGAGATGAGGCCCTATTCCCATTTAACGGCTCAAAGATCATCCCGAAGTTCCCCTTCCAACACAAAATGGGACCTGACTCTCCTGAAACAACACGAGCTGGTTCCTGCGGTCCCCGTCACAACTTGAGAGGTACCCCAAGCTTTCCACAGCTACTCGAGAAAAAGCCCAAGAACATGCCCTCAGTCCAAAATGAGAAAATATTCCACTGCATAATCTCAAGAGAAATCCCAAATTTCTGCTTCAAACTCGAACGGGTACTTGACACCCTTGATGAGACCTTAAAAGGTCCACAAAATAGCCTACCACATTGAGGAGGAGCACACAATTTATGTACACAACACCTGATGCGGCCCTATTACACTACCAAGCTTCGAGAGGAATCCAGAGGTTCCCCTTCCAACAGGAAAGGAGACCTAACTTCCCTGGGACAACACGAGGGAGTTCCTGACGTCCTTGTCGCAACTCAAGAGGGACCGAAGCTTCCTGCCGAAACTCGAGGAAAGCCACAAGATTTTGCCCTCAAGGCGAAATGTATCAACTCACAAAATGAGCAGAGACCTAACTCCCCGAGCATTCTCGATACAATATCCAGGTACAAATGCAACTCGACTGTGGCCTAACACCCCTTTTACAACTCGAGAAGAAAGCAAGGTTCCATGTCTGAACAGGAGACGAGGCCTACTACCCTGGTGAATTTTGAGAGCAACCCTGAGGTCCCTGTCGCCACTGGCGAGGAACACACAGTTGACCGACTCAACGCTAGATGGGGCCCTGTTCCTCTGCTGCACCTCGAGAGGAAATCTGAGGTTCCCTTTCCAACAAGGTAGGAGACCTGACCTCCCTGCCGTAACACGAGAGAGTTCCTGATGTCCCCATTGCACCTTGAGAAGAATCCCAACCTTACCGCCACAACTGGAGAAACAACACAAGATTCTCCCCTCAATGCTAGATGAGGAAATTTTCCCCTGCAGAGTCTCAAGAGCAATCCCACATTCCCGCTTGAAACTCGAACAGGTACTTGACACCTTTTATGCGACTCAAAACGTACCCTGATATAGCCATCTCCAGTGGAGAGGAGCACACAATTTATGGACTCAACTCGAGATGAGGCCACATTCAAATTCCCCGCCTCGAGAGTAAAGCCAAAGTTCCCCTTCCAACAAGAAAGGAGATCTGACATCCCTGAAGCAACACGAGCAAGTTCCTGAGGTCCCCATCGCAACTCGAGAGAGACTTCAAGTTTCCAGTCGCAACTCGAGAAAAACCACAAGATTCTGCCCTCAAGGCGAGATGAGAAAAAATTCCGTTGCAGATTCTTAAGAGAAATCCCACATTCCCGCTTGAAACTCGACAGGTTACTAAACATCCTTTATGCGACTCAAAAATTACACCAACATATCCAGCCCCAAAGGAGAGGAACACTGTGTTTCCTGCCACAACTGACAAATTGCCCCGTTTTCAGTCCTCTTTTCCAGAAGACAGTCGACTCCACTGCTTTCTCTGGAATGGAATCTGGAAATTCCAGTCTCATAGTACGAGGAGGCCAGTACCACCTTGAAATTCGGGAGGCTCCCCGGTGTTTCAAAACACAATTGGAAAATGTACAGATGTCCACAACCACTAGAGATACTGCCTGATACAACTGCACATATTCAAATGTATCCTCGAGTATCAACTCACAAGACGAGTGGAAACCTGACTCCTGAATCATTCTCGATACAATCTCCAGGTACAAATGCAAATCGACTGTGGGCTAACACCCTTTTTACAATTTGAGAAGAAAGCAGAGTTCCGTGTCTGAACACGAGACGAGTCCTACTTCCCAGGGGAATTTTGAAGGCAACCCCGAGATCCCTGTCACCACTGGCGAGGAACACACAGTTGACCGAGTCCATGCTAGATGCGTCCCTATTCCTCTGCTGCGCCTCGAGATTAATTACGAGGTTTGTCTTCCAACACGATAGGAGACCTGACTTCCCTGGGGCAACTCGAGCCAGTGGCTGAGGCCCCATCGCACCTCGAGAAGAATCCCAAGCATCCCACCATAACTCGAGAAACACCACGAGATTCTCCCCTATTTGTGAGATGAGGAACTTTTCCGCTGCAGAGTGTCAAGAGAAATCCCAAATTTCTGCATGAAACTCGAACACTCGAAACTTGACACATTTTATTCGACTCAAAAACTTCACAACATATTCGTCCCCACTGAAGAGCAGTACACAATGTAGGTACAGAGCTCTAGATGCCGCCCTATCTCTCTGCTGCACTTCGAGAGGAATCTCGAGGTTCCCCTGCCAACACGAAAGGAGACCTGACTTCCCTGGGACAACACGAGCAAGTTCCTGAGGTCTCAGTTACAACTCGACAGGAAGCTGATGCTTCCCGGGCAAGTCGATAAACACCACAAGATTTTCCCCTCAATGAGAGATGAGGACTTTTCCGCTGCAGAGTCTCAAGAGAAATCCCATATTCCTGGTGAATCTCGAACGGGTACTTGACACACTTTGTGCCACTCAAAAGCTTTCCTGACTTAGCCGTCCCAACTGTTCAGGAACACACAATTTACGGACTCAAATATAGATGAGGCCCTATTGTCAATCCATGCCTGGAGAGTAATCTGAAGTTCCCCTTCCAACACGAAATGAGACCTGACTTCTCTGAAGAAACTCGAAAGAGTTCCTGAGTTCCCCGTCACAACTAGAGAGGGACCCCAAGATTCCCGAGGCAACTCGAGTAAAATCACAAGATTCTTCCCTCAAGGCAAGATGAGGAACACTTCCGTTGCAGATTCTCAAGGGAAATCTCACATTCCCGCTTGAAACTCGATGGGTAACTTACATCCTTTATGTGACTCAATAATTACGGTGACATACTCAGCCCCAATCGAGAGGAACACTGAGTTTACTGCCACAACTGACAAAGTGCCCCGTTTCCAGTCCTCTTTTCCAGATGACAGTCGATTTCCCTGCTTTGTCTGGAATGGAATCCGGACGTTCCCATCTCACAGTGTGAGCAGGCCCGTACCATCCTGAAACTCGGGAGGATCCCTGTGGTCTCAAAACACAATTAGAAAAGGTACCGATGTCCCCACCCACTCGAGTTATTGCCTGATTCCACTGTACAAGTTCAAATGTATCCTCAAGTATTAATTCACAAAACGAGTGGAGACCTAACTCCCCGAGCATTCTCGATACAATCTCCAGGTACAAATTCAACTCGACTGTGGCCTAACACCCCTTTTAAAACTCGAGAAGAAAGTGAGGTTTCACCTCTGAACAGGAGTCTAAGCCTACTCCCCTGGTGAATTTTGAGAGCAACCCCAAGGTCCCTGTTGCCACAGGTGAGGAACACACAGTTGACCGACTCAATGCTAGCTGGGGCCCTAAACCTCTGCTGTGCCTCGAGAGCAATCCTTAGGTTCCATTTCCAACAAGATAGGAGACATGACTTCCCTGCATAACACGAGAGATTTCCTGAGTTCCCTGCCGCACTTCGAGAAGAATCCCAACCTTACCGCCGCAACTGGAGAAACAACACAGGATTCTCCCCTCAATGCGAGATGAAGAAATTTTCCCCTGCAGCATCTCAAGAGAAATCCCACATTTCCGCTTCCAACTCGAACAGGTACTTGACACCCTTTATGCCACTGAAAAACTTCCCCAACATAGCCATCCCAAATGTAGAGGAGCACACAATTTATGTACACAACTCTAGATGCAGCCCTATTCCACTGCCGTGCTTCGACAAGAATCGCCAGGTTCCACTTCCAACACGAAAGGAGACCTAACTTCTCTGGGACTACACAAGTGAGTGACTGAAGTCCCCGTCATATCTCAAGAGGAACCCCATGCTTCATGTTGCACCTCGAGAAATACAACAAGATTCCTCCATCTAGGCGAGATGAGGAAATTTTCTGCTGCAGAGTCTCAAGAGAAATCCCACATTCCCGCTTGAAACTCGAACAGGTACTTGACACCCTTTATGCAACGCAAAAAGTTCCCTGACATAGCAGTCTCCACTGCACAGGAGCACAAAATTTACAAACTCAACTCTAGATGAGACCCTATTCGCATTCCACGCATCGAGAGTAATACCGAAGTTCCCCTTACAACAAGAAAGGAGACCTGACTTCCCTGCAGAAACTCTAGAGAGTTCCTGAGGTCCCCGTCGCAACTTGAGAGGGTCCCCAAGCTTCCCACCCAAACTCGATAAAAACCACAAGATCCTGCTCTCAATGCGAGATGAGGAATACTTCCGTTGCAGATTCTCAAGAGAAATCCACATTCCAGCTTGAAACTCGACAGGTTACTTAACATCCTTTATGCGACTCCAAAATTACAGCAACAAACCCAGCCCCAATGGAGAGGAACACCGAGGTTCCTGCCACAACTGACAAAGTGCCCCATTTGCCAGTCCCCTTTTCCAGATGACAGTCGATTCCCCTGCATTCTCTGGAATGGAATCCGGACGTTCCGGTTGCACAGTACGAGGAAGCCGGTACCACATTGACTCTCGATAGGGTCCCCGGGGTTTCAAAATAAAATTGGAAAAGGTACCAATGTCCCCACCCACTCGAGATATTGCCTGATTACCACTGCACAGATTCAAATGTATCCTTGAGTATCAACTCACAAGACTAGTGGAGACCTGACTCCACACACATTCTCGATACAATCTCCAGGTACAAATTCAACTCGAGTGTGGCCTAACACCCCTTTTACAACTCGAGAAGAAAACGGAGTTCCATGTCTGAACATGAGTCGAGGCCTAATTCCCAGGGGAATTTTGAGAGCAACCCCGAGATCCCTGTCGCCATTGGTGAGGAACACACAGTTGACAGACTCAAAGCTAGATGCCTCCCTATTCCTCTGCTGCACCTCGAGAAGAATTCCGAGGTTCATCTTCCAACACAATAGGAGACCTGACTTCCCTGAGGCAACACGAGCGAGTTCCTGAGGTCCCCGTAATACCTCGAGAAGAACCCCAACCTTACCGCCGCAACTCGAGACCAACACAAGATTCTCCCCTCAATGCTAGATGAGGAAATTTTCCACTGCAGAGTTTCAAGAGAAATCCCACATTCCCACTTCCAACTCGAACAGGTACTTGACACCCTTTATACAACTCAAGAACTTCCCCGGCATAGCCTCCCCAATGAAGAGGAGCACACAATTTATATACACAATTCTAGATGCGGCCCTATTTCTCTGCCTTGCCTCGAAAGGAATCACGGGGTTCCAAATCCAACACGAAAGGAGACCTAACTTCTCTGAGACAACACAAGCGAGTTCCTGAGGTCCCCGTCGCAACTCGAGAGGAACCCCAAATTTCCTGCTACAACTCGAGAAATACCACAAGATTCCTCCATCAAGGCGAGATGAGGAAATTTTCTGCTGCAGATTCTCAAGAGAAATCTCACATTCCCGCTTGAAACTCCAAAGGGTACTTGACACCCTTTATGCAACTCAAAAAGTTCCCTGACATTGCCATCCACAGTGGAGAGGAGCACCCATTTTACGGAGTCAACTCGAGATGAGGCCCCATTCCCATTCCAGGCCTTGGGAGTAATCCCGAAGTTCCCCTCCAACAGGAAAGGAGACCTGACTACCCTTAAGCAACTCGAGCGAGTTTGTGAGTTCTCCATCGCAACTTGAGAGGGACCCCAAGCTTCTGGCCCAAACTCGTTAAAAACCACAAGATTTTTCCCTCAAGGCCAGATGAGGAACATTTCCGTTGCAGATTCTCAAGAGAAATCCCATATTCCAGCTTGAAACTCGACATTTTACTTAACATCGTCTGTACGACTCAAAACTTACAGCGACATACGCAGCTCCACTCGAGAAGAACACCGAGTTTCCTGCCACAACTGACAGAGTGTACCGTTTTCCAGTCCTCTTCTCCAGAGGACATTCAATTTCCCTGCTTTGTCTGAAATGGAATCTGGATATTTCCATCATACAGTACAAGCAGGCCCGTACCATCCTAAAACTTGGGAGGATCCCTGTGGTTTCAAAACACAATTGGAAAAGGTACTGATGTCCCCACCCACTCGAGATATTGTCTGATTCCACTGCACAGATTCAAATGTATGATCGAGTATCAATTCACAAAACGAGTGGAGAGCTAACTCCCCAAGCATTCTCGATACAATCTCCAGGTACACATTCAAATCGAGTGTGGCCTAACACCCCATTGACAACTCAAGAAGAAAGCGAGGTTCCATGTCTGAACAGGAGACGAGGCCTACTCCCCTGGTGAATTTTGAGAGCAACCCTGAGGTCCCTGACACCACTGGCGAGGAACACACAGTTGACCCACTCAACGCTAGCTGGGGCCTTATACCTCTGCTGCGCCTCCAGAGGAATCCTGAGGTTCTCGTTCCAAAAAGATAGGAGACCTGACTTCCCTGCGTAACAAGCGAGAGTTCCTGAGGTCCCTGTCGCACCTCGAGAAGAATCCCAACCTTACGGCCGCAACACGAGAAACCACACAAGATTCTCCCCTCAATGCTAGAGGAGGAAAATTTCCCCTGCAGAATCTCAAGAGAAATCCCACATTCCCGCTTCCAACTCCAAAAGGTACATGACACCCTTTATGCGACTCAAACACTTCCACAACATAGCCGTCCCCAATGTAGAGTAGCACACAAATTATATACTCAACTCTAGATGCGGCCCTACTACTCTACCACGCCTCAAGAGAGGAATCGTGAGGTTCCCCTTCCATCACGAAAGAGACCTAAATTCTCTGGGACAACACGAGCGAGTGCCTGAGGTCCCCATCGCAACTAGAGAGGAACAACCAGTTTCCTGCTGCAATTCGAGAAGTACCACAAGATTCCTCCATCAAGGCGAGATGAGGAAATTTTCTGCTGCACAGTCTCAAGAGAAATCCCACATTCCCGCTTGAAACTCGAATGGATACTTGACAGCCTTAACGCGACTCAAAAGTTTCCTGACATAAAAATCTCCACTGCACAGGAGCACACAATTTACAAACTCAAATCTAGATGAGGCCCTATTCCCATTCCATGCCTCAAGAGTAATCCCAAAGTTCCCATTCCAATATGAAAGGAGACCTGACTTCCCTGAAGAAACTCGAGGGAGTTCCTGAGGTCCCCATTGCAAGTTGAGAGGGACCCCAACCTTCCTGCCCAAACTTGATAAAAACCACAAGATTCTGCCCTCAATGTGAGATGAGGAAATTTCCCGCTGCAGAATCTCAAAAGAAACCCCAAATTTCCCGCTTGAAACTCGAACGGGTACTTGACACCCTTTATGCGACTCAAAAAGTTCCCTGACATAGCTGTCCCCAGTGGAGAGGAGAATGCATTTTACGGACTCAACTCGAGAAGAGGCCCCATTCCCATTCCAGGCCTTGCGAGTAATCCCGATATTCCCCTTCCAAAACAAACGGAGAACTGACATCACTGAAGCAACACGAGCGAGTTCCTGAGGTCCCAGTCGCTACTCGAAAGGAAACCCAAGCTTCCCACCGCAACTCGAGAAAAACTGCAGATTCTGCCCTCAAGCCGAGATGAGGAACATTTCCATTGCAGATTCTTAAGAGCAATCCAACATTTCCGCTTGAAACTCGACAGGTTACTTAACATCCTTTATACGACTCAAAAATTACAGCAACAAGCCCATCCCCAATGGAGAGGAACACCGAGGTTCCTGCCACAACTGACAAAGTGCCCCATTTGCCAGTCCTCTTTTCCAGATGACAGTCGATTCCCCTGCATTCTCTGGAATGGAATCCAGACGCTCACGTCACACAGTATGAGGAGGTCGGTACCACATTGACTCTCGGTAGGGTCCCCGGGGTTTCAAAATACAATTGGAAAAGGTACCGATGTCCCCACCCACTCGAGATATGGACTGATTACACTGCACAGATTCAAATGTATCCTTGAGTATCAACTCACAAGACGAGTGGAGACCTGATTCCACAAAAATTCTCCGTACAGTTTCCAGGTACAAATTCAACTCGACTGTGTCCTAACACCCCTTGGACAACTCGAGAAGAAAGCGGAGTTCGATCTCTGAACACGAGACGAGGCTTGACTCCCCGGTGAATTTTCAGAGAAACCCCGAGATCCCTGTCGCCACTGGCGAGGGACACACAGTTGTCCGACTCAATGATAGATGCGGCCCTATTCCTCTGCTGCGCCTAGAGAGGAATCCCGAGGTTCCACTTCTAACACGATAGGAGACTTAACTACCTTGGGGCAGCAGGAACAAGTTCTTGAGGTCAGTGTCACAATTCGAGAAGAACCTCAAGTTTCCCGCCGCAACTCGAGAAACACCACAAGTTTCTCCCCTCATGGGAGTTGAGGAACTTTAACGCTGCAGAGTCTCAAGAGAAATCCCATATTCCCGCTTGAAACACGAACGGGTACTTGACACCCTTTATGCGACCCAAAATCGTCCCCGACATTGCCCTCCACACTGAAGAGGAACACACAATTTACTTTCACAACACTAGATGCGGCCCTATTTCTCTACAATGCCTCGAGAGGAATCCAGAGGTTCCCCTTCCAACACGACAGGAGACCTGACTTCCCTGAGGCAATGCGAGCGAGTTCCTGAGGTCCACGTGGCAACTCGAGAGAGACTGCAAGCTTCCTGCTGCAGCTTGAGAAAAACCACAAGATTCTGTCCTCAAAGCGAGATGAAGAAAAATTCTGTTGCAGATTCTCAAGAGAAATCCCACATTCCCGCTTGAAACTCGACAGGTTACTTCACATCCTTCATGCAACTCAAAAATTACACTGACATATCCAGCCCCAATGGAGAGGAACACGGAGTTTCCTGCCACAACTGACAAAGTGCCCCGTTTCCAGTCCTCTTTTCCAGAAGACAGTTGATTCCCCTACATTCTCTGGAATGGAATCCAGATGTTCTGGTGGCAAAGTACGAGGAGTCCGGTAGCGCCTTGAAACTCGGGAGGATCCCCGGGGTTTCAATATACAAATGGAAAAGGTATGGATTTCCCACCCACTCGAGATATTGTCTGATTTCACCACACAGATTCAAATGTATCCTCGAGTATCAGCTCACAAGACGAGTGGAGACCTGACTCACCGAGCATACTCGATGCAATCTCCAGGTACAAATTCAACTCGACTGTGGCCTGACACCCCTTTTCCGACTCGAGAAGAAACCGAAGCTCCATGTCTGAACAGGAAAAGAGGCCTGACTCCTCTGGTCAATTTTGAGATCGATCCCGAGATCCCAATAGCCCTTGGAGAAGAACACACTGTTGACCGACTCAATGCTAGATGCGGCTTTATTCCTCTACTTGGTCTCAAGAGGAATCCCGAGGTTCGTCTTCCAACACGATAGGAGACGTGATTTCCTTGGGGCAACATGAGCGAGTACCTGAGGTCCCTGTCCCAAGTCAAGAAGAACCCCAGGGTTCTCGCTGCAACACGAGCAATACCACAAGAACATGACCTCAATCCAAGATGAGAAAATTTTCTGCTGCAGAGTCTCAAGAGAAATCCCTCATTCCCACTTGAAACTCGATCAGGTACTTGACACTCTTTATGCGACTCAAAAAGTTCCCTGACATAGCCGTCCCCACTGGATCAGTTCAGTTCAGTCAGTCGCTCAAACGTGTCAGACTCTCTGCGAACTCGTGAATCACAGCATGCCAGGCCTCCCTGTCCATCACCAACTCCCAGAGTTCCCTCAGACTCATGTCCAGAGTCGGTGATGCCATCCAGCCATCTCATTCTCTGTCGTCCCCTTCTCCTCCCGCCCCCAATCTTTCCCAGCATCAGAGTCTTTTCCAGTGAGTTAACTCGACGCATTAAGTGGCCAAAGTATTGCAGTTTCAGCTTTAGCATCAATCCTTCCAATGAACACCCAGGATTGATCTCCTTTAGAATGGATTGGTTGGATCTCCTTGCAGTACATGGGACTCTCAAGAGTCTTCTCCAACACCACAGTTCAAAAGCATCAATTTTTCCGCGCTCAGCCTTCTTCACAGTCCAACTCTCACATCCATACATGACCACGGGAAAAACCATAGATTTGACTAGACGGACCTTTGTTGGCAAGGTCTCTGCTTTTTAATATACTATCAAGGTTGGTCATAACTTTCCTTCCAAGGAGTAAGCGTCTTATAATTTCATGGCTGGAATCAACATCTGCAGTAATTTGGAGCCCCCCCAAAAAAGTCTGACACTGTTTCCACTGTTTTTTCATCTATTTCCCATGAAGTGATGGGACCAGATGCCATGATCTTTGTTTTCTGAATGTTGAGCTTCAAGCCAACCTTTTCACTCTCCTCTTTCACTTTCATCAAGAGGCTTTTGAGTTCTTCTTCACTTTCTGCCATAAGGGTAGTGTCATTTGCATATCTGAGGTTATTGATATTTCTCCCAGCAGTCTTGATTCCAGCTTGTGCTTCTTCCAACCCAGCATTCCTCTGCATATAAGTTAAATAAGCAAGGTGACAATATACAGCCTTGACGTACTCCTTTTCCTATTTGGAACCAGTCTGTTGTTCCCCACTGGATAGGAGCACACAATTTACGAACTCAACTCGAGATGAGGCCCTCTTCCCATTCCACGCCTCGAGAGTAATCCCTAAATTCCCCTTCCAACATGAAAAGAAACCTGACTTACCTGAAGCAACACGTGCGAGTTCCTGATGTCCCGGCCGCAACTTGAAAGGGTCCCCAAACTTCCCGATGCAACTCGAGAAAAACCACAGATTTTGCCCTCAAGCCGAGATGAGGAATACTTCCGTTGCAAATTCTCAAGAGAAATCCACATTCCAGCTTGAAACTAGACAGGTTACTTAACATCCTTTATGCGACTCAAAAATTACACCGACATACCCAGGCCCAATCGAGAGGAACACAGAGTTTCCTGCCTCAATATTACAAACTACCCCGTTTTCCAGATGACAGTCTATTCCTCTGCTTTGCCTGAAATGGAATACAGACGTTTGGTCACACAGTAGGAGGAGGCCGGTACCACCTTGAATCTTGGGAGGGTCCCCGGGGTTTCAAAACACAACTGGAAAAGGTACGGATGTCCCCACCCACTCGAGATATTGTCTGATTCCACTTCACAGATTCAAATGTATCCTCGAGTATCAACTCACAAGACAAGTGGAGACCTGACTCCCCGAGCATTCTCAATAAAATCTCCAGGTACAAATTCAGCTCGACGGTGGCCTAACACCCCTTTTACAACTCGAGAAGAAAGCGGAGTTCCATGTTTGAACACGACGAGGCCTACTTCCCAGGGGAATTTTGAGAGGAACCCCAAGATCCCTGTCACCACTGGCGAGGAACACACAGTTGACCGACTCAACGCTAGATGTGTCCTATTCCTTTGCTGAGCCTCGAGAGGAATTCTGAGGTTTGTCTTCCAAAACAATAGGAGACCTGACTTCCCTGGGGCAACTCGAGTGAGTTCCTGAGTTCCCCTTCGCACCTCAAGAAGAACCCCAAGATTCCCGCCATAACTCGAGAAACACCACGAAATACTCTCCTATTTGCAAGATGAGGAACATTTCTGCTGCAGAGTCTCAAGAGAAATCCCACATTTCCGCATGAAACTAGAACGATTAGTTGACACCTTTTATGCAACTCAAAAACTTCCACGACATTGCCTTCCCCACCGAAGAGGAGCACAGAATTTACCTACACAGCGCTAGATTCGGCCCTATTCTTCGGCCATGCTTCCACAGGAATCTCGAGGTTCCCCTGCTGAAACGAAAGGAGACTTGACTTCCCTATGACAACACGAGCGAGTTCCTGAAGTCCCCGTTGCAACTCAACAGGAAGCTGAAGCTTCCCGTGCAAGTCGATAAACACCACAAGATTTTCCCCTCAGTGAGAGCTGAATTAATTTTCGGCTGCAGAGTCTCAAGAGAAATCCTATATTCCTGGTGAATCTCGAACGGGTACTTGACACCCTTTATGCGACTCAAATCTTTCCCTGACTTAGCCATCCCCACTGCACAGGAGCACACAATTTACGGACTCAAATACAGATGAGGCCCTATTCTCATTCCACGCCTTGAGAGTAATCCGAAGTTCCCCTTCCGACACGAAAGGAGACCTGACTTGCCTGAAGAAACTCGAAGGAGTTCCTGATGTCCTCGTTGCAACCTGAGAGAGACACCAGCTTCCCGAGTCAACTCGAATAAAATCACAAGATTCTTCCCTCAAGGCGAGATGAGGAACATTTCCGTTGCCGATTCTCAAGTGAAATCTCACATTCCCGCTTGAAACTCGATGGGTTCCTTACGCCCTTTATACAACTTAATACTTACAGCGACATATCCAGCCCCAATCGAGAGGAACACCGAGTTTCCTCCAGGGGAGTAGGCGAGATGAGGAACATTTCCGTTGCCGATTATCAAGTGAAATCTCACATTCCCAACTGAAACTCGATGGGTTACTTACATCCTTCATGCGACTCAAAAGTTACAGCGACGTACCCAGCCCAAATTGAGAGAGGATTGAGTTTCCTGCCACAACTGACAAAGTGCCCCGTTTTCAGTCCTCTTTTCCAGATAACAGTTGATTTCCCTGCTTTGACTGGAATGGAATACGGACGTTCCCATCGCACAGTACGAGCATGCCCATACTACCCTGAAACCCTGGAGGATCCCCGCGGTTTCAAAACACAATTGGAAAAGGTACAGATGTCCCCACCCACTCGAGATAGTGCCTGATTCCACTGCACAGATTCAAATGTATCCTCGAGTATCAACTCACAAAACGAGTGGAGACCTAACTCGACGAGCATTCTCGATACAATCTCCAGGTACAAATTAAACTCGACTGTGGCCTAACACCCCTTTGACAACTCGAGAAGAAAGCAAGGTTCCATGTCTGAACAGGAGACTAGGCCTGCTCCCATGGTGAATTTTGAGAGCAACCCCGAGGTCCCTGTCATCACTGGCGAGGAACACACAGTTGACCGACTCAACTCTAGATGGGGCCCTATATTGCTGCTGTGCCTTGAGAGGAATCCTGAGGTTCCCCTTCCAACAAGATAGGAGATCTGACTTCCCTACGTAACACAAGAAAGTTCCTGAGGTCCATGTCGCACCTGGAGAAGAATCCCAAACTTACAGCCTCAACTCGAGAAACAACACAAGATTCTCCCCTCAATGCTAGATGAGGAAAGTTTCCCCTGCAGAGTCTCAAGAGAAATCCCACATTCCCCTTTCCAACTCAAACAGGTACTTGACAAAATTTATGCAACTCAAGAACTTCCCCGACATAGCCGTCCCCAATGTAGAGGAGCACACAATTTATGTAAACAACCTTAGATGCGGTCCTATTCCTCTGCCACGCCTTGAGAGGAATCACAAAGTTTCCCTTCCAATACAAAAGGAGACCTGACTTCCCTGAAGAAACTCGAGAGAGTTCCTGAGGTCCCTGTTGCAACTGGAGAGGGACCCCAAGCTTCCCGCCCAAACTTGATAAAAACCACAAGATTCTGCTCTCAATGCGAGATGAAGAAATTTCCGCTGCAGAATCTCAGGAGAAACCCCACATTCCTGCTTGAAACTCGAACGGGTACTTGACACACTTTATGCAACTCAAAATGTTCCCTGACATAGCTGTCCCCAGTGGAGAAGAGCACCCATTTTAGGGACTCAACTCGAGATGAGGCCCCATTCCCATTCCATGCCTTGCGAGTAATCCCAACGTTCCCCTTCCAACACGAACGGAGGCCTGACATCACTGAAGCAACACGAGCGAGTTTTGAGGTCCCCATTGCAACTCGAAAGTGACCCCAAGCTTCCCGCTGCAACTCGAGAAAAACCACAAGATTCTGCCCTCAAGACTAGTGGAGACCTGACTCACCGAGCAAACTCGATGCAATCTCCAGGTACAAATTCAACTCGACTGTGGCCTAAGACCCCTTATACAGCTCGAGAAGAAAGCAGAATTCCATGTCTGAACACGAGAAGAGTCCTGACTCCCCTGGTCAATTTTGAGAGCAATCCCTAGATCCCTTTCACCCTTGGAGAGGAACACACTGTTGACCGACTCAGCTAGATGAGGCCTTATTCCTCTACTTGGTCTCAAGAAGAATCCCGAGGTTCCCCTTCCAACACGATATTAGACGTGACTTCCCTGGGGCAAATCGAGCGAGTTCCTGAGGTCCCCATCCCAACTCAAGAAGAACCCCAAGCTTCTCGCTGCAACGTGAGCAGTGCCACAAGAAAATGCCCTCAATCCGAGATGAGAAAAATTTCCCCTGCAGAGTCTCAAGAGAAATCCCACATTCCCACTTCCCACTCGAACAGGTACTTGACACCCTTAATGCGACTCAAAATCTTCATTGACATAGCCGTCCCCAGTGGAGAGGAGCACACAATTTACGGAGTCATCTCGAGATGAGGCCTTATTCCCTTTTAACGGATCGAGAGTAATCCCGAAGTTCCCCTTCCAACACAAAAGGGGACGTGACTTCCCTGAAGCTACTCGAGCCATTTCCTGAGGTAGCCGTCACAACTCGAAAAAAACTCAAGTCGAGATGAGGAACATTTCCGTTGCAGATTCTGAAGAGCAATCCCACATTTCCACTTGAAACTCGACAGATTACTTAACATCATTTATGCGACTCAAAAATTGCACCAACAAACCCAGCCCCAATCGAGAGTAACACAGAGTTTCCTGCCACAACTGATAAAGTGTACTGTTTGCCAGTCCTCTTTTCAGATGACAGTCGATTCCCCTGCATTGTCTGGAATGGAATCCGGATGTTCCTGATGCGCAGTACGAGGAGGCCAGTACCAACTTGACTCTCGGTAAGGTCCCCGGGATTTCAAAATGCAATTGGAAAAGGTACTGATTACCCACCCACTCGAGATATTGACTGATTACACTGCACAGATTCAAATGTATCCTTGAGTATCAACTCACAAGATGAGTGGAGACCTGACTCCACACACATTCTCGATACAATCTCCAGGTACAAATTCAACTCGAGTGTGGCATAACACCCCTTTTACAACTCGATAAGAAAGCGGATTCCATGTCTGAACACGAAACGAGGCTTGACTCCCCTGGTGAATTTTGAGAGCAACCCCGAGATCCCTGTCGCCACTGGCTAGGAACACACAATTGTCCGACTCAATGATAGATGCGGCCCTATTCCTCTGATGCACCTCGAGAGGAATCCCAAGGTTCCCCTCCCAACACGATAGGAGACCTTACTACCTTGGGGCAACATGAGCAAGATCTTGAGGTTCCCATCGCATTTCGAGAAGAACCTCAATCTTCCTGCCGCAACTCGAGAAACACCACACAATTCTCCCCTCAATGCGTGATGAGGAACTTTAACGCTGCAGAGTCTCAAGTGAAATCCCATATTCCCACCTGAAGTTCGATCAGGGACTTCACACCCTTTATGTGACTCAAAAATGTCCCCGATACTGCCATCCACACTATATAGGAGTCCACAATTTACTTTCACAACACTAGATGCAGCCCTATTCCTCTACCACGCCTCGAGAGGAATCACGAGGTTCCCCTTCCAACACTACAGGAGACCTGAATTCCCTGAGGCAACGCAAGCGAGTTCCTGAGTTAGCTGTCGTAACTCGAGAAGAACCCCAGTTTTCCCGGCGCAACTCGAGAAAAACCAGAGAAACTTGCACTCAATCCGAGATGAGAAAATTTTCTGCTGCAGAGTCTGAAGAGAAATCCCACATTCCCCTTTGAAACTCGAACGGTTTCTTGACACCCTTTATGCAACTCAAAATGTTCCTTGACATAGCCATCCCCAGTGGAGAGGAGCACACAGTTTACATAGTCAACTCGTGATGGGGCCCTATTCCTTTTTAATGGATCGAGAATAATCCCGAAGTTCCCCTTCCAACACAAAAGGGGACATGACTTCCCTGAAGCAACTCGAGCGAGTTTCTGAGGTACCTGTCACAACTCGAGAAGAACCACAACCTTCCAACCGCAACTCGAGAAAAACCACAATAACGTGCCCTCAATTCGAGATGAGAAAATTTTCCGCTGCAGAGTCTCAAGAGCAATCCCACATTCCCGCTTGAAACTCGAACGGGTACTTGACACCCTTTATGTGACACAAAAAGTACTCTGATATAGCCATCCCCAGTGGAGAGGAGCACACAATTTATGGACTTAACTCGAGATGAGGCCACATTCCCATCCCACGCCTTGAGAGTAAACCCAAAGTTCCCCTTCCAACAAGAAAGGAGAACTGACATCCCTGAAGCAACACGAGCTAGTTTCTGAGGTCCCCGTCACAACTCGAGAAGAATCCCAATCTTTCCCTCGCAACTCGAGAAACACCACAAGATTTCCCATCAATGCGAGATGAGGGAGGTTCCATTGAAGAATCTCAAGAGAACTCCCATACTCCCACTTGAAAGTCGAACGGGTACTTGACACCATTTATGGGACTTGAAAAGTTCCCTAACTTAGCCGTCCCCACTGGAGAAGAGCACACAATTTTTGGACTCAACTCGAGATGAGGCCCTATTCCTGTTTAATGACTCGAGAGTAATCCCGAAGTTCCCCTTTCAACACAAAAGGGGACCAGACTTCCCTGAAGCAAACGAGCAAGTTCCTGAGTTCCCCATTGCAACTTGAGAGGGACCCCAAACTTCCCGCCTCAACTCCAGATAAACCACAAGATTCTGCTCTCAAGGCGAGATGAGAAACATTGAGAAACTTGAGGAATCCCACATTCCTGCTTGAAACTCTACAAGTTACTTAACATCCTTTATGTGACTCAAAATTTACACTGACATACCCAGCCCCAATCGAGAGGAGCACCGAGTTTCCTGCCACAACTGACAAAGTGCCCCGTTTTCCAGTCCCCTTTTCCAGATGACAGTCGATTCCCCTTCTTTGTCTGGAATGTAAACCGGACATTCCTGTCGCAAAGTACAAGGATGCTGGAAACAACTTGAAACTCAGGAAAATCGCCGTGGTTTCAAAACACAATTGGAAAAGGTACCGATGTTCTACCCACTTGAGATATTGTCTGATTTCACAGAACAGATTCAATGTATCCTCGAGTATCAACTCACAAAACGAGTGGAAACCTGATTCCCGGAGCATTCTCGATACAATCTCCAGGTACAAATTCAACTCAACTAAGGCCTAACACCCCTTTTGCAACATGAGAAGAAAGTAGAGTTCCATGTCTGAACATGAGTCGAGGCCTACTCCCCAGGGAATTTTGAGAGCATCCCCGAGATCCCTTTCACCGCTGGCGAGGAACACACAGTTGACCAACTCAATGCTAGGTATGGCCCTATTCCTCTGCTGCGGCTCGAGAGGAATTCTGAGGTTCGTCTTCCAACACAATAGGAGACCTGACTTCCCTGGGGCAACACGAGCGAGTTCCTGAGGTCCCCGTCCCAACTCTAGAGGAACCCCAATCTTCCCACTGCAACTCGAAAAATACCTCAAGTTTTGCCCATCAATGCGAGATGAGGAATTTTTCTGTTCAAAGTCTCAAGAGAAACCGCACATTCCCACTTGAAACTCAAACGGTACTTGACACTCTTTTTGCGACTCAAAAAGTTCCCTAACATAGCCGTTCCCACTGCACTGAAGCACACAACTTACAAACTCAATTCTAGATGAGGCCCTATTCCCATTCCACGCCTCGAGATTAATCCCCATGTTCCCCTTCCAACTCGAAAGGAGACATAACTTCCCTGAAGCAACATGAGAGAGTTCCTGAGTGCCCCATTGCAACTCGAGAGGGACCCTAAGCTTCCCTCCCAACTAGAGGAAAACCACAAAATTCTGCACTCAAGGAGAGATGAGGAACATTTCCCTTGCAGATTCTCAAGAGAAGTCCTACATTCCCGTTTGAAACTCGATAAGTTACTTAACATCCTTTATGTGACTCAAAGATTACACCGACATACCCAGCCCCAATCGAGAAGAACACCGAGTTTCCCGCCACAACTGACAAAGTGCCCCGTTTTCCAGCCCTCTTTTCCAGATGACAGTCGATTCCACTGCTTTGCCTGGAATAGAATCTGGACGTTCCTGTCGCAAAGTATGAGAAGCCCGGGACCACCATAAAAATCGGCAGAATCCTCGGCATTTCAAAACAAAATTGGAAAAGGTACCGATGTCCCCACGCTTTCGACATATTGTATGATTCCATGGCACAGATTCAAATGTATCTTGGAGTATCAACTCACATGACGAGTGGACACCTGACTCCCCGAGCATTCTCAATACAATTTCCAGGTGCAAATTCAACTCTACTGTGTCCTAACACCCCTTATTCAACTTGAGAAGAAAGTGGAATTCCATGTCTGAACACGAGACGAGGTCTGACTCCCCAGGTGAATATTCAGATCAACCCCGAGAACCCTTTTGCTACTTGAGAAGAATCCTGAGTTAAACGGACTCGAATCTAGATGCAGACCTATTTCTCTGTAGCGACTCCAAAGGAATCCCGAGGTACCCCTTACAAATTGAAATGTGTTCTAACGTCTCAAACACAACACATTTGCCTCCTTGACATTCCCGTCGTTACTATAGAGGATCACCACACATCCTGCAGCAACTTGAGAAAAACCTCGAGATTCCTCTTTCAAAGAAGATGAGGCCCTTTTTTTCCTGCAGCACATAGACAGAAGTCCCGAGTTCCTTCTCCAAATTCGACATGAGGCTTGAATTCCTTGATGCAACTTAAGGGTCGCCCAGAGATACCAGTCCCAATGAGAGAGGAAAACCGAATTTCTCGACACAATGTAAGAGAAAACCCGTGATCACAACTCAGGTGAAAACAGTAGGCCATTCCAATTTCAGCTGAAGAGGAATCCCAAATTACTCTCGCACCATTTGTAGAGTCCTTTCACATCTATTGACACTCGAGGGCAACCCGATGGATCGTGCAACAAGGTCAAATGACTCCGAATTCAAACTCAACTAGAGATGAGTCATATTTCGCTTAAAGTAGCGCCAGTGGAACACGGAGCATCACCTCCCAGCATGATCTGAGGCATGAATCCCCTGCAAAGCCTCATGAAAAAGCCCAAATTTCCCGCTTGAACAGACAGCAGACCTGACAATCCTTTTAAATTCGGGGGGAAAGCAGAGTTCCATCCTCAACAAAGATTAGGCCTGAATACCTAGTGGAATATTCATAGCAACCCCAAGATCCCTGTGGCCACTGAAGAGGAACACTGAGTTTACCCACTCAAGTCTAAATGTGGCCCTCATGCCCTGCAGCGACTCAAAGGGAATCCCGAGGTTCCACTTTCAACAGGAAAGCAGACGTGACTTCTCTGAATCAAAACTAGCGAGTCCCAGTGGTTCCCGCTGTAACTCGAGAAGACCTCCAAGCTTCAGGACGCACCTTGAGAAAAACCATGAATTTCTCCACTCCATGCCACAGGATGCCGCTTACCACTGCAGCATCTTAAGAGAAATCCCACATTCCCTCTTAAAACTCGAAAGGATACTCGGCACCCTATACACAACTCAAGAAGTTCCCAGAGATACCTGGCCAAACTCGAGAGGAGCAGCGAGGTTCCTGCCACAGCTCAAGAAGAGACCCGTTTTCCACTTGTCATCTCCAGGTGAGGATAGATTGCCCTGTTTCATCTGGAATTTAATCCCCATGTTCCCATTGAATCTGAAGAGGAGGCCGATGTCCCCTTTAAACTCAAGAGGAGCCCAGGTAGTCATGCCACAATTCAAAAAGACACCGATTTCCCCATCTGCTCGATATAAGGACTGATTCCACTGTACCGATAAAAAGAACCCCCGGGATCAACTAACACCAAGAAGGGAGGCCTGACTTCCCAAGTGCATCACGGAGAAAATTCCCAGGACAGAAATTCAATTTGGCAGGAGGCCTCCCACACCTTTTACAACACAAAAAATAGCGGAGTTCCAAACCTCAACAAGAGACGTGTCATGACTCCCCTGTTGAAAATTTATAGGAACACTGAGATCCATATCAGAACTGGAGAGGCACCCTGAGGCTAGAGCCTCAACTCCAGATCAGACCCTATTCCCCTGCACTGACTCAAAAGGCATCCCAAAGGCTCCTCACACCACAACAGGATTCCGGACTTCCCAGAGACAACTTGAGAGGCTCCGTGAGGCCCCTGTTGCAACTCTAGGGATCTGAACGTGTCCTGCCCCAACTCGAGAACACTTTGGGATTAACCCTTTCAATGCGAATTGAAGCCCGATTCCTCTGCATTGACTCAAGAGCAATCACAACCTTCCCCTCGCAGCTGGAATTCCGAGGCAACACAGTGTCAAACTGAGTTCTCCGTCATAACTCGAAAGGAAATCCAAACTTACCTCCGCAACTCGCCAAAACCACAAGAAACCCCAGGCAACGTCACATAAGGCCCTTTTTTCCCTGCAGCCCCTGGAGAGCAATCCCGTGTTCTTTCTCAAGATATGATAGGAGGCTTGAATCCCTATTTACAATTCAATTGGCTCCCAGAATACCCGTCTTCAATCTGAAGAAACCCCGAGTTTCTGTCCACACCTCTAAAAAAGCTCCGTATTTCCAACCTCCTCACGATATGAGAGTTCAAACACTGCTTCAACTCAAGAGGAATCCTTTCTTCTTCTCCCAACAAGAGGAGACCTCTGATGCCTATTGAAACTTGAGTGCACTGTCGCTGATCCTGCAGCAATGTTAAAGGACTCTGAGTTCCCCCTTCAATTGAGGTAGGTCCTGATGATCTAGCAATGCTAAAAGGTAACACCCACTATGATATCACAACATGACAGGATACCTGACATCGATTCTGAGCCTATAGAGAAAGCACTAATGGACTGCCTGATCAAGACAGGAGGACTGATTCCAATTTTACAACTCGATAAGAAAGCAGAATTCCATGGCTCCAATCGAGATGAAACCTGACTCCCCAGTATAAGCTTCATAGCAACCCCGAGATCCCTGTTGCCACTAGAGAGGAACACACAGTTGACCGACTCAACGCTGGATGCGGCCCTATTCCTCTGCTGCACTTCGAATGGGATCCCGAGGTTCCCTTTCCAATACGATAGGAGACCTGACGTCCCTGGGGCAATATGAGAGAGTTCCTGAGGTCCCCGTCACAACTTGAGAAGAACACCAAGCTTCCCACTGCAATTCGAGAAAAACCACAAGACAATCCAATCAATGGGAGATGAGGAATTTAACGTTGCAGAGTCTCAAGAAATCCCACATTCCCGCTTGCAACTCGAACGGATACTTGACACCCTTTATGAGACTCAAAAAATACCCAACATAGCTGTCCCCCCTGGAGAGAAGCACACAATTTTCGGCCTCAACCCTAGATGAGGCCAAATTCCCATTCCACGCCTTGACAGTAATCCCAAAATACCCCTTCCAAAATGAAAGGAGACCTGACTTCCCTGAACTAACACGAGCAACTTCCTAGTTCCTCGTTGAAACTCGAGAGAGACCCCTAGCTTCCCGCCCCAACTCGAGTGAAACCACAAGATTCTGCCCTCAAGGCGAGATGAGGAATATTTCCGCTGCATATTCTCAACAGAAGTCCCACATTCCCGCTTAAAATTCGACAGGTTATTAACATCCTTTATTTGACTCAAAAATTACACCGACATACCCAGCACCAATGAAAAGGAAGACCGAGTTTCCCTCCACAACTGCAGTGATAAAGTGCCACGTTTTCCAGTCCTCTTTTCCAGAAACTGTCGATTTCCCTGCTTTCTCTGGAATGGAATCCGGACATTCCTGTCGCACAATATGAGGAGGCGGTACCACCTTGAAACTCAGCAGAATCCCCGCGATTTCAAAAAACAATTGGAAAAGGTACTGATGTCCCCACCCAGTCGAGATATTGTCTGATTCCTCTGCACAGATTCAAATGTATCCTCGAGTATCAACTCACAAGATGAATGGAGACCTGACTCCCCGAACATTCTCAATACAATTTCTAGGTGCAAATTCAAATTGACTGTGGCCTAACACCGCTTTTTCAACTCGAGAAGAAAGAGGAGTTCCATGTCTGAAGACGAGAGGAGGCCTGACTCCCAAGGTGAATTTTGAGAGGATCCCCGAGAACCCTGTTTCTACTGGAGAGGAATCCTGAGTTAAACGGACTCAAATCAAGATGCAGACCTATTTCTCTGCAGAGAATCCAAAGGTATCCCGAGGTTCCCCTTGCTAAGGGAAAGGCGTTCTAACGTCTCAAACACAACACAATTGGCTCCCTGATATTACCGTCGTTACTCGAGAGCATCACCACACTTCCCGCAGCAACTCGAGAAAAACCTCGAGATTCCTCTTTCAATGCAAGATGAGGCCCTTCTTTTCCTGCAGCACATAGAAAGTAGTCCCGAGTTCCTTCTCAAATTTGATATGAGGCTTGAAAACCTTGATGTAACTTAAGCGTTGCCCAGAGATACCCGTCCCGATGAGAAAAAAAAAAAAAATCGAATTTCTTGCCACAATTTAAGAGAAGCCCCGTGATCACAATTCAGCTGAAGCTAATAGGCAATTGCACATTTAACGGAAGAGGAATCCCACCTTCCCCTAGCAGCACTTGACTAGTCTTATCACATCTATTGACACTCGAGGGCAATCCCATGGATTCTGCAGGAAAGTCAAAAGACACTGAGTTCACACTCAATAGAGATGAGTCGTGTTGTGCTTATAGCAGTCCCAGTGGAACATGGAGTATCACCTCCCAACATGATCGGAGGCATGAATCCCCCGCAGAGTCTCTCAAAAAAGCCCGATTTCCCACTTGAACAGACAGCAGACCTGACAACCCTTTTACAACTCGGGGGGAAAGCAGAGTTTCATACTCAAAAATAACAGTCCTGACTCCCCGTTATAAACTTCATAGCAACCCCAAGATCCCTCTGGCCAATGAAGAGGAACACTGAGTTCACCCACTCAAGTTTAAATGTGGCCCTCATGCCCTTCAGCGAATCGAAAGGAATCCTGAGGTTCCACTTTCAACACGAAAGGAGACCTGACTTCCTTGAGGGAACACTAGCGAGTCCAGAGTTTCCCATCGTAACTCGAGAAGACCTCCAAGCTTCAAGAGGCGACTGGATAAAAACCATAAAATTATCCCTTCCCCACGACAGGATGCACCTTTCCACTGCAGCGTCTCAAGAGAAACACCACATTCCCTCTTCAAACTCGAAAGGATACTGGGCACCCTATAGGGAACTCAAGAAGTTAATGGAGATTCCCGGCCAAACTCGAGAGGAGCAGGGAGGTTCATGTCACAGCTCAAGAAGAGACTCATTTTCCACTCGTCATCACGAGGTGAGGATGGATTTCCCTGCTTCGTCTGGAAATTAATCCCGATGTTCCCGTTGAATCTGAAGAGGAGGCCGATGTCCCCTTTAAACTCTAGAGGAGCCCGGGTAGTCGTGCCACAATTCAAAAAGACACCAATTTCCCCATCCACTCAACATAAGGACTCATTCCACTGTACCGATTCAAAGACAACCCCCGGGTTCAACTAATACCACTAAGGGAGCCCTGACTTCCCAGTTTCATCATAGACAAAAAGGCCCAGGACAGAAATTCAACTCGACAGGGGCCTCGTATCCCTTTTACAACTCGAAAAGATAGCAGAGTTCCATTTCTCAACAAGAGATGTGGCATGACTCCCATGTTGAAACTTCATAGGAACACTGAGATCCATGTCAGAACTGGAGAGGCACACTTAGGTGAGCGCCTCAACTTCAGATGAGACCCTATTCACCTGCACTGATTCAAAAGGCATCCCAAAGTTTCCTTACAACTCAAAAGGATTACTGACTTCCCAGAGACAACTTGAGAGGCTCAGTGAGGCCCCTGTTGCGACTCGAGGGATATAAAAGTTTCCTGCCCAAATCGAGAAACACTTTGCGATTACCCCTTTCAAAGGAAATTGAAGCCTGATTCCGCTGCATTGACTCGAGAGCAATCACGACCTTCCCCACACAACTTGACTTCCCAGAGGCAACACGAGTGTCTCCTTGACTTTCCCATGATATTTCGAAAGGAAAGCCAAACTTCCACCAGCAACTCGCCAAATACCACGAGAAACCACAGGTAACGTCACATGAGGCCCATTTTTTTTCCTGCAGTGCCTGCAGAGCAATCCCGAGTTCTCCCTCAAGATAGCATAGGAGGCTTGAATCCCTATTTACAATTCAAGGGGCTCCCTGAATATTCATCTTCAATTGAGAGAAACCCCGAGTTTCTGTCAACAGCTCTAGAAGAGATCTGTATTTCCCACCTCCTCACCATATGAGCGTTCAAACCCTGCTTCAACTCTTGAGGAATCCTCTCATCCTCTCCCACCACAAGAGGAGGCCTCTATCTCTTATTGAAACTCGAGTGCACTCTCGCGGTTCCTGCTGCAAGGATAATGGACTCTGAGTTCCCCCTCCACTCGAGGTAGGTCCTGCTGATCTAGCAAAGCTCCAATGGAACACCGACTATCCCCTCACAACACAATGGGAAACCTGACACCCATGCTGAGCCCATAGAAAAAGCCCTCATGAACAGCTTTATCATGACAAGAGGACTGATTGCCCTTTTACACCTCGAAGGGAAAGCACAATTCCATGCCTCCAATCGAGACCAAGACTGACTCCCCAGTAGAAACTTCATAGCAACCCTGCGATCCCTGTCGCCACTACAGAGGAACACACAGTTGACTGACTCAACACTAGACGTGGCACTATTCCTCTGCTGCACCTCGAGAGAAATCTCGGGGTTCCCCTTTCATCCTGAGAGGAGACCTGATTTCCCTGGGGCAACTCGAGCGAGTTCCCAAGGTCCCTGTCTCAACTGGAGAAGAACCCCAAGCTTCTCGCAACAACTCGAGAAGAGCCACCAGGTTCTCCCCTCAATGGGAAATGAGGAAATTTTCCCGTTGCAGAGTCTCAAGAGAAATCCCACATTCCCGCTTAAAAAATGAACGGGTACTTGACACCCTTTATGTGACTCAAAAATTCCCAAAAATAGCCGTCCCCACTGAAGAGGAGCACACAGTTTACGTACACAACTCTGATGTGGCCCTATTCCTCTGCAGCGCCTTGAGAGGAATCCCGAGGTTCCGCTTTGAACACCAAAGGAGACCTGTCAACCCTGGGACAACACGGGAGAGTTCCTGAAGTCCTAGTCGCAACTCAAGAGGAACTTCAAGCTCTGGCCGCAACTCGAGAAAAACAAAAAGATTCTCCCGTCAATGCGAGATGGGGAACTTTTCTGCTAGAGTGTTTCAAGAGAAATCCCACATTCCCGCTTGAAACTCGAACGGGTACGTGACACCCTTTATGTGACTCAAAAAGTTCACTGACATAGCCGTCCCCACTGGAGGTGAGAACAGAATTTAGGGAATCAACTATAGATGAGCCCTTATTCCAATTCCACACATCAAGAGTAATCCCGAATTTCCCCTTCAGATACGAAAAGAGACCTGACTTCCCTGAAGCAACATGAGCGAGATCCTGATGTCCGGTCAAACTCGAGAGGGAACCGAACCTTCCCATCACAACTTGAAAGGGACCCGAACCTTCCCGCCGCAACTCGAGAAAAACCAGAAGATTCTGCCCTCAAGGAGAGATCAGGACCATTTCCATTGCAGATTCTCAAGAGAAATCCCAAATTCCGGTTTGAAACTCGACAGGTTAATTAACATCCTGTATGCAGAGAAGGAAATGGCAAGTCACTCCAGTACTCTTGCCTAGAAAATCCCATGGATGGAGTTGACTGGTAGGCTGCAGTCCAAGGGGGCGCTAAGGGTTGGACTCTACTGAGCGAATTCAATTTCACTTTTAACTTTCACTTTTCACTTTCACACTTTGGAGAAGGAAATGGCAACCCAATCCAGTGTTCTTGCCTGGAGAATCCCAGGGATGGGGGAGCTTGGTGGGCTGCCATCTATGGGGTCACACAGAGTCGGACACGACTGAAGTGACTTAGCAGCAGCAGCAGCAGCAGCATGTGATTCAAAAATTACACCGACATATATACATTCCCAACCGAGAGGAACACCGAATTTCCTGCCACAATTGACAATGTGCCCCGTTTATCATCCTCTTTTGCAGATGACAATCGATTCCCCTGCTTTGTCTGGAACGGAATCCGGACATTCTCATCGCACAGTACGAGGAGTCCGGAACCACCTTGAAACCCGGGAGGATCCCCGGGGTTTCAAAACACAAATGGAAAAGGTACCGACGTCCCCACCCACTCGAGATATTGTCTGATTCCACTGCACAGATTTAAATGTATCCTCGAGTATCAACTCCCAAGACAAGTGGAGACCTGACTCCCGAGCATTCTCAATAAAATCCCCAGGTGGAAATGTAACTCGACTGTGGCCTAAAACCCGTTATACAACTCGAGAAGAAAGGGAAGTTCCATGTCTGAAGACGAGACGGGGCCTGACATCCCAGGTGAATTTTGAGAGCAACACTGAGAACTCTGTTGCTACTGGAGAGGAATCCTGAGTTAAACGGCCTCGAATCTAGATGCAGAGCTATTCCTCTGCAACGACTCCAAAGGAATCCCGAGGTTCCCCTTGAAAATGGAAAGGCATTCTGACTTCCCAGAGACCACACGGGAGGCTCCATCATATTCCCGTAATTACTCGAGAGGATCACAACACTTCCCGCAGCAACTCGAGAAAAACCTCGAGATTCCTCTTTCAAAGCAAGATGAGGCCCTTTTTTTCCTGCAGCACATATTCAGAAGTCCCGAGTTCCTTCTCCAAATTCGAAATGAGGCTTGAATTCCTTGATGCAACTTAAGGGTCGCCCAGAGATACCCATCCCAATGAGAGAAGAAAACCGAATTTCTCCGCCATAGCTTAAGAGAAGGCACATGATCACACTTCAGCTGAAGAAAATGGGGCATTACACTTTCAACTGAAGAGGAGTCCCAACTTCCCCTCGCATCACTTCAAGAGTCCTGTCACATCTATTGACACTCAAGGGCAACCCCGTAGATACTGCAGCAAGGTCACAGGACTCCGAGTTCACATTCAACTAGAGATGAGTCATGTTGTGTTTGCAGCAGCTCCAGTGGAACATGGAGTATCACCTCCCAACATGATCGGAGGCATAAATCCCCTGCTGTGCCACTCGAAAAAGCCCAAATTTCCCACTAAAAGAAATACCAGACCGGACAATCCTTTTACAACTCGGGGGAAAAGCAGAGTTCCCTCCTCAAAAAAGACTAGTCCTGATTCCACAATGGAACTTTCATAGCAATCCCACGATCCCTGTGGCCACTGGAGAGGAACACTGAGTTTACCCACTCAAGTCTAAATGTGGCCCTCATGCCCTGTAGCAACTCAAAAGGAATCCCGAGGTTCCAATTACAACATGAAAGGTGAACTGACTTCCCTGAGGCAAAACTAGCCAGTCCCAGTGGTTCCCGTCGTAACTCGAGAAGACTTCCAAGTTTCAAGCCGCAACTCTTGAAAACCATGAAATTCTCCACTCCACGTGACAGTACGCCCCTTTCCGCTGCAGCGTCTTTACAGAAGTCACACGTTCCCTCATCAAACTCGAAAGGATTCTCGGCACCCTATACACAACTGAAGAAGTTCCACGAAATACCCGACCAGTCTCCAGAGGAGCAGCGTGGTTCCTTCCACAGTTCAAAAACAGACCCGTTTTCCACTCGTCATCTCGAGGTGAGGATCGATTCCCTGCTTCGTCTGGAAATTAATCCCGATGTTCCCGTTGAATCTGAAGAGGAGTCCGATGACCCCTTGAAACTCGAGAGGACCTCGGGGAGTCATGCCACAATTCAAAGAGACACCTATTTCCCCATCCGCTAGATATGAGGACTGATTCCACTGTACTGATTCAAAGAGAATTCCCAGGATCAACTAACACCATGAACGGAGGCCTGACTTTCCAGGTGCATCATGGAGAAAAAGCCCCAGGACAGAAATTCTACTCGACAGGAGGCCTCACACCCCTTTGACAACTCGAAAAGATAGTGGAGTTCCATGCCTCAACAAGAGACGTGGCATGACTCCCCTGTTGAAATTTCATAGGAAGTCTGAGATCCATGTCAGAAATGGAGAGGCACCCTGAGGTTAGCCCCTCAACACCAGATCAGACCCTATTCCCCTGCATTGACTAGAAAGGCATCCCAAAGGCTCCTCACACATCAAAAGGATTCCAGACTTCCCAGAGAAAACTTGAGACACTCCGTGAGGCCACGTTGGCAATTCGAGGGATCCAAAAGTTTCATGCTCCAACTCGAGAAAAACTTTGGCATTACCCATTTCAATGCGAATTGAAGCCTGATTCCTCTGCATTGACTCGAGATCAATCAAGACCTTCCCCTCGCAACTTGACTTCCCTGAGGCAACACGAGTGTCTCCCTGAGTTTCCCGTCATATCTCGAAAGGAAAGCCAAACTTTCCCCCGCAACTCGCCAAAAACCGCACGAAACCCCAGGCAACGTCGAACGAGGCCCATTTTTCCTGCAGCACCTGGAGAACAATCCTGAGTTCTCTCTCAAGATAACTTAGGAGGCTTGAAGCCCTATTTACAATTCAAAGGGCTCCCTGAATACAAATCTTGAATCGATAGAACCCAGAGTTTCTGTCACAGGTCTAGAAGAGATCCGTATTCCCGACCTCCTCATGATATGAGTGTTCAAATCCTACTTCAACTCTAGGGGAATCCTCTCATCCTCTGCCACCACAAGAGGTGGCCTCTATCTCCTATTGAAACTCGAGTGCACACCCGTGGATCCTGCTGCAAGGATAAAGGAATCTGAGTTTCACCTCCACACGAGGTAGGTCCTGATGATCTAGCAAAGCTCCAAGGAACACCGACTATCCCCTCACAACATGATGGGAAAACTGACACCCATGCTGAGCCTATAGAAAAAGCCCTAATGAACAGCCTTATCATGACAAGAGGACTGATTGCCCTTGTACAACTTGAAGGGAAAGCACAATTCCATGCCTCCAATTGAGACGAAGTTTGACTCCCCAGTAGAACCTTCATAGCAACCCTGCGATCCCTGTCGCCACTGGCGAGGAACACACAGTTGACTGACTCAACGCTAGATGTGGCCCTATTCCTCTGCTGTGCCTCGAGAGAAATCCCGAGGTAACCCTTTCAACACGAGAGAAGACCTGAATTCTGTGAGGCAACAGGAACAAGTTCCTAAGGTCCCCGTCACAAGTCGAGAAGAACTCCAAGCTTCCCACCACAACTCGAGAAAAACCACCAGATTTTCCCCTCAATGGGAGATGAGGAAATTTTCCGCTGCAGCCTCTCAAGAGAAATCCCACATTCCCGCTTGAAATTCGAATGGGTTCTTGACACCCTTTATGTGTCTCAAAACTTTCCCGTCATAGCCGTCCCCACTGAAGAGGAACACACACTTTAGTACACAAGGCTAGATGCGGCCCTATTCGTGTTTGGCGCCTCGAGAGGAATCCCGAGGTTTCCCTTTCAACACGAAAGGAGATCTGACTTCCCTGGGACAACAACAGAGAGTTCCTGAGGTCCCAATCGCAACTTGAGTGGAACGCCAAGCTCCTGATTCAACTCGAGAAAAAACAAAAAATTCCCCCATCAATGCAAGATGAGGAAATTTTCTGCTGCAGTGTCTCAAGAGAAATCCCACATTCTCACTTGAAAACCGGTTACTTGACACACTGTATGCAACACAAAAAGTTCAATGACATAGCCTACCCACAGGAGAGGAGAACACAATTTCGGAGTCAACTCTAGATGAGCCGTTATTCCAATTCCACACCTTGAGAGTAATCCCGAAGTTCCCCTTCCAACACGAAAAAAGAGCTGACTTCCCTGAAGGAACACGATCGATATCATGATGTCCCATCGCAACTCGAGAAGGACTCGAACCTTCCCACTGCAACTCGAGAAAAACCAGAAGATTCTGCCCCCAAGGAGAGATGAGGACCATTTCCGTTGAAGATTCTCAAGAGAAATCCCACATTCCGGTTTGAAACTCGACAGGTTAATTGACATCCTTATTGCTACTCAAAAATTACACTGACATACCCAGTCCCAACCGAGAGGAACACCGTATTTCCTGCCACAACTGTCAAAGTGCCCCATTTAACAGTCCTCTTTTCCAGATGAAAATCGATTCCCCTGGTTTGTTTGGAATGGAATCTGGACATTCCCGTCACACAGTACGAGGAGTCTGGTACCACCTTGAAACCCGGGAGGATCCCCGGGGTTTCAAAACACAATTGGAAAAGGTACTAATGTCCCCACCCACTCGAGATACTGTCTGATTTCACTGCACAGATTCAAATGTATCCTCGAGTATCAACTCACAAGACGAGTGGAGACCTGACTCCCCGAGCAAACTGAATACAATCTCCAGGTGCAAATTCAACTCGACTGTGGCCTAAAACCGCTTTATCAAGTCTAGAATAAGGTGAATTCCATGTCTGAAGACGAGACGAGGCCTGACTCCCCAGGTGAATTTTGAGAGCAACCCCGAGAACTCTGTTGCTAATGGAGAGGAACCCTGAGTTAAATGGACTCCAATCTAGATGCAGACCTATTTCTCTGCAGCGACTCCAAAGGAATCCCGAGGTTCCGCTTGCAAATGGAAAAGCGTACTGACTTCCCAGAGTCCACACTGGAGGCTCCGTGATATTGCCGTCGTTACTCCAGAGGATCAGCACACTTCCCACAGCAAATCGAGAAGAACCTCGAGATTATTCTATCAAAGCAAGATGAAGCCCTTTTATCCTGCAGCACATAGAGAGAAGTCCAGAGTTCCTCCTCCAAATTAGAAATGAGGCTTGAATTCCTTGATTTAACTTAAGGGTCGCCCAGATACACTCGTCCCAATGAGAGAATAAAACCGAATTTCCCTGCCACAGTTTAAGAGAAGGCCCGTGATCACACCTCCGTTGAGGATAATGGGGCATTACAATTTCAAATGAAGAGGAATCCCAACTTCCCCTCGCACCACTTCAAGAGTCCTGTCACATCTATTGACACTCAAGGGCAACCCCGAAGATACTGCAGCAAGGTCACAGGACTCCGATTTCACACTCAACTAGAGATGAGTCGTGTTGTGTTTGCGGCAGCTACAGTGGAACACGGAGTATCACCTCGCAACATAATTGGAGGCATGAATCCCTGGCTGAGCTTCTTTAAAATGCCCAAATTTCCCGCTAAAAGAGATAGCAGACCTGACAATCCTTTTACAACTCGGGGGAAAGCACAGTTCCCTGCTCAACAACGACTAGGCCTGACTCCCCAGTCGAACCTTCATAGCAACCCCAAGATCCCTGTGGCCACTGGAGAGGAACACTGAGTTTACCCACTCAAGTCTAAATGTGGCCCTCATGCCCTTCAGCGACTTGAAAGGAATCCCAAAGTTCCACTGTCAACACGAAAGGAGACCTGATTTCCCTGAAGCAAAATGAGCGAGTCCCAGTGGTTCCTGTCCTAACTTGAGAAGGCCTCCAAAGCTTCAAGCCGCAACTCGAGAAAAACCATGAAATTCTCCACTCCATGCGAAAGGACGCCCCGTTCCGTTGCAGTGTCTTTAGAGTAATCCCACATTCCCTCTTCAAAATCGAAAGGATTCTCAGCACCCTATACACAACTGAAGAAGTTCCACGAGATACCCGGTCAAACTCGAGAGGAGCAGCGTGGTTACTGCTACAGTTCAAAAAGAGACCCGTTTTCCACTCGTCATCTCGAGGTGAGGATCGATTCCACTGCTTCGTCTGGAAATTAATCCCGATGTTCCCATCGAATCTGAAGAGGAGGCTGATGTCCCCTTGAAACTCGAAAGAACCCCGGGGAGTCATGCCACAATTCAAAAAGACACCGATTTCCCCATCCACTTAACATGAGGACTGTTTCCACTGTACCGATTCAAAGAGAATTCCCGGGATCAACTAACAAGACGAACGGAGACCTGACTTCCAAGGTGCATCATGGAGAAAAAGCCCCAGGACAGAAATTCTAATCAACTGGAGGCCTCACACCCCTTTGACTACTCTAAAAGACAGCGGAATTCCATGCCTCAAGAAGAGACATGGCATGACTCCCCTGTTGAATCTTCATAGGAAGACTGAGATCCATGTTAGAAATGGAGAGGCACCCTGAGGTTAGCGCCTCAATTCCAGATCAGACCCTATTCCCCTGCACTGACTCGAAAGGAATCCCAAAGGCTCCTCACACTTCAAAAGCATTCCGGACTTCCCAGGGACAACTTGAGAGGCTCCGTGAGGCCCCTTTTGCAACTCCAGGGATCAGAAAGTTTCCTGCCCCAACTGGAGAAACACTCAAGCATTACCCCTTTCAATGCGAATTAAAGCCCGATTCCCCTGAATTTACTCGAGAGCAGTCACGACCTTCCCCTCGCAACTTGACTTCCCTGAGGCAACACGACTGTCTCCTGAGTTTCCCATCATATCTCAAAAGGAAAACCAAACTTCCCCCGCAACTCGCCAAAAAGAGCAAGAAAACACAGGCAACGTCACATGAGGCCCATTTTTTCCTGCAGCACCTGGAGAGCAAACCCGAATTCTCTCTCAAGATAACATAGGAGTCTTGAACCCCTATTTACAATTCAAGTGGCTCCCTGAATACCCATCTTCAATCGAGAGAAACCCCGAGTTTCCATCCACAGCTCAAAATAGATCCGTATTCCCCACCTCCTCACGATATGCGCATTCAAACCCTGCTTCAACTCTAGAGGAATCCTCTCATCCTCCCCCACCACAAGAGGTGGCCTCTATTCGTATTGAAATTCGAGAGCACACCCGTAGATCCTCCTACAAGGAGAATGGACTCTGAGTTCCCCCTCTACTCGAGGTAGTCCTGATTATCTAGCAAAGCTCCAATGGAACACCGACTATCCCCTCACAACATGATGGGAAGCCTGACATCCATGCTGAGCCCATAGAAAAAGCCTTAATGAACTGTGTTATCTCGACAAGAGGACTGATTGCCCTTTCACAACTAAAGGGGAAAGCACAATTCCATGCCTCCAATCGAGACGAAGCCTGACTCCCCAGTAGAACCTTCATAGCAACCCCGGAATCCTTGTCGCCACTGGAGAGTAACACACAGTTGACTGACTCAGTGCTAGTTTTGGCCCTATTCCTCTGCTGTGCCTCGAGAGAAATCCTGATGTTCCCCTTCAAATCGAGAGGAGACCTGATTTCCATGGGGCAACATGAGTTTCTAAGGTTCCAGTCGCACATCGAGAAGAACCCCAGCTTCCTGCCCCAACTCTAGAAAAGCCACCAGATTCTCCCCTCAATGGGAGATGAGGAAATTTTCTGTTGCAGCATCTAGAGAAATCCCACATTCCCGCTTGAAACTCGAACGGTTACTTGACACCCTTTATGTGACTCAAAAATTCCCTGACATAGGTGTCCCCACAGAAGAGGAGTACACAGTTTAGGTACACAACGCTAGATGCGGACCTATTCCTCTGCGGCGCCTTGAGAGGAATCCCAATGTTCCCCTTTCAACACGAAAGGAGACCTGACTTCCCTTGGCCAACACGAGAGAGTTCTTGACGTCACAATCGCAGCTCGAGAGGAACTCAACTCGGCAATTTGAGAAAAAGCACAAGATTCCCCCATCAAAGTGAGATGAGATAATTTTCTCCTGCAGAGTCTCAAGAGTAATCCCACATTCCCGCTTGAAACTCGAACGGTTACTTGACACCCTTTATGCGACTCAAAAACTTCATTGACATAGCCATCCCCACTGGAGAGGAGGACACAATTTACGGAATCAACTGTAGATGAGACGTTATTCCAATTCCACACCTCAAGAGTAATCCCGAAGTTCCCCTTCCAACACGAAAAGAGACCTGACTCCCCTGAAGGAACACGAGCAAGATCCTGATGTCCTGTTGCAACCCAAGAAGGACCCGAACCTTCCCACCGCAACTCGAGAAAAACCACAAGATTCTGCCCTCAAGGCCAGATGAGGACCACTTCCATTGCAGATTCTCAAGAAAATCCCACGTTCCGGTTTGAAACTCAACAGGTTAATTAACATCCTTTATGCGACTCAAAAATTACATTGACATTCGCAGTCCCAAGCGAGACGAACACCAAATATCCTGCAACAACTGACAAAGTGCTCCATTTACACTCCTCTTTTCCAGATGACAATTGATTCCCCTGCTTTGTCTGGAATGGAATCCGGATATTCCAGTCACACAGTACTAGGAGTCCGGTACCACCTTGAAACCCGGGAAGATCACTGGGGTTTCAAAACACAATTGGACAAAGTACCAATGTCCCCACCCACTCGAGATATTGTCTGATTCCACTGCACAGATTCAAATGTAGCCTCGAGTAACAACTCACAATACGAGCGGAGACCTGACTCCTGGAGCATTCTCAATACAATCTCTAGGTGCAAATTTAACTCGATTGTGGCCTAACACCCCTTTTTCAAATCAAGAAGAAAGCGGAGTTCCATGTCTGAAGACGAGAAGAGGCTTGACTTCCCAGGTGAATTCTGAGACCAACCCCGAGAACTCTGTTGCTACTGCAGAGAAATCCTGTGTTAAACGGCCTCCAATCTAGATGCAGACCTATTTCTCTGCAGCAACTCCAAAGGAATTCCGAGGTTCCCCTTGCAAATGTAAAGGTGTTCTGACTTCCCAGAGACAACACGGGAGGCTCCGTGATATTCCCATCATTACTCGAGTGGATCAGCACACTTCCCACAGCAACTCGAGAAAAACCTCAAGATTTCTCCTTCAAAGCAAGATGAGGCCCTTTTCTTCCTGCAAAACATAGACAGAAGTCCCGAGTTCCTTCTCCAAATTCAAAATGAGACTTGAATTCCTTGATGCAACTTAAGGGTTGCCCAGAGATACCAGTCCCAATGAGAGAAGAAAACCGAATTTCCCCGCCACAGTTTAAGAGAAGGCCCGTGATCACACCTCAGCTGAAGAAAATGGGGCATTCCACTTTCAACTGAAGAGGAATCCCAACTTCCCCTCGCACCACTTCAAGAGTCCTGTCACATCTATTGACACTCAAGGGCAACCCCGTATATACTGCAGCAAGGTCACAGGACTCCGAGTTCACACTCAACTAGAGATGAGTCATGTTGTCTTTGCAGCAGCTCCAGTGGAAAATGGATTATCACCTCCCAACATGATCGGAGGCATGAATCCCCTGCTGAGACTCTTTAAAAAGCCCAAATTTCCTGCTACAATTGATAGCAAACCTGACAATCCTTTTACAACTCGGGGGGAAAGCAGAGTTCCCTCCTCAACAAAGACTAGGCCTGACTCCCCAGTGGAACCTTCATAACAACTCCAAGATCCCCAAGTGGGTAAACACTGAATTTACCCAATCAAGTCTAAATGTGGCCCTCATGCCCTGCAGCGACTGTAAAGGAATCCCAAGGTTCCACTTTCAACAGGAAAGGAGACCTGACTTCCCTGAGGCTAAACGAGCAAGTCCAGGTGGCTCCCGTCGTAACTCGAGAAGACCTCCAAGCTTCAAGCCGCAACTCGAGGAAAACCATGACATTCTCCACTCCACGGAACCTTTCCGCTGCAGCCTCTTTAGAGAAATCCCACATTCGCTCTTCAAACTCTAAAGGATTCTCGGCAACCTATTGACAACTGAAGAAGTTCCACGAGGTACCTGGCCAAATTCGAGAGGAGCTGCGTGGTTCCTGCCAGAGCTCAAAAAGAGACCCGTTATCCACTTGTCATCTTGAGGTGAGGATCGATTCCCCTGCTTCATCTGGAAATTAATTCGACAAAAGGCCTCACACCCCTTTGACACCTCGAAAAGATAGCGGAGTTCCATGCCTGAACAAGAGACGTGGCATGGAATGACTCCCCTGTTGAAACTTCATAGGAAGACTGAGATCCATGTTAGAAATGGAGAGGCACACTGAAGTCAGCGCCTCAACTCCAGATCAGACCCTATTCCCCTGCACTGACTCGAAAGGCATCCCAAAGGCTCCTCACACCTCACAACCATTCCTGACTTCCTAAAGCAATCACGACCTTCCCCTCGCAACTTGACTTCCCTGAAGCAACACGAGTTTCATCTGAGTTTCCCATCGTATCTCGAAAGGAAAGCCAAACTTACCCCACAACTCACCAAAAACCGCAAAAAAACCGCAGGCAACGTCACATGAGGCCCATTTTTCCTGCAGCGCCTGGAGAGCAATCCCGAGTTCTCTCTCAAGATAACATAGGAGTCTTGAACCCCTATTTACAATTCAAGTGACTCCCTGAATACCCATCTTCAGTCGAGAGAAACCGTGAGTTTCCATCCACAGCTCTCGAAGAGATTGGTATTCCCCACCTCCTCACGATATGAGCGTTCAAACCCTGCTTCAACTCTAGAGGAATCCTCTCATCCTCTCCCACCACAAGAGGTGGCCTCTATCTCCTTTTGAAACTCGAGTACACTCCTGCAGATCCTGATGCAAGGATAATGGAGTTCCCCCTCCACACGAGGTAGGTCCTGTTGATCTAGCAAAGCTCCAATGGAACACCGACTATCCTCTCACAACATGATGGGAAACCTGACACCCATGCTGAGCCTATAGAAAAAGCCATAATGAACTACTTTTTCTCGGAAAGACGACTAATTGCCCTTTCACAATTCAAAGGGAAAGCACAATTTCATGTCCCCAATCGAGACAAAGCCTGACTCCCCAGTAGAACCTTCATAGCAACCCTGGGATCCCTGTTGCCACTGGACAGGAACACACAGTTGACTGACTCAAAGCTAGATGTGGCCCTAACCTCTGCTGTGCCTTGAGAGAAATCCCGAGGTTCTGCTACAACTCGAGAGGAGACCTGATTTCCCTGGGTCAATACGAGCGACTTCCTAAGGTTCCAGTCGCAAGTTGAGAAGAACCCCAAGCTTCCTGCCGCAGCTTGAGAAAAACCACCAGATTCTCCCCTCAATGGGAGATGAGGAAAGTTTCTGCTGCAGCGTCTCAAGAGAAATCCCACATTCCCGCTTGAAATTCGAATGGGTCATGACACACTTTATGTGACTCAAAAATACACCGACATAGCTGTCCCAACAGAAGAGGAGCACACAGTTCAGGTACACAAGGCTAGATGTGGCCCTATTCCTCTGGGGCACCTGGAGAGAAATCCCGAAGTTCCCCTTTCAACACGAACGGAGATCTGACTTCCCTGGGAGAAGATGAGAGAGTTCTTGAGGTCCCAATCACAACTCGAGAGGAGCCCCAAGATTCCACCGCAACTTGAGAAAAGCCACATGATTCCCCCATCAATGGGAAATGAGGAACTTTTCTGCTGAAGAGTCTCAAGAGAAATCCCACATTATCGCTTGAAACTTGAACGGGTACTTGACACCCTTTATGCGACTCAAAAACTTCATTGACATAGCCATTCCAAATGGAGAGGAGAACACAATTTATGGAATCAACTGTAGATGAACCATTATTCCAATCCAGGCTTTGAGAATAATCCCGAAGTTCCCCTTACAACACGAAAACAGACCTGACTTCCCTGAAAGAACATGAACGAGATCCTGATGTCCCGCTGCAACTCGAGTAAAACCACAAGATTCTGCCCTCCAGGCGAGTTGAAGACCATTTCCGTTGCAGATTCTCAAGAAAAATCCCACCTTCCGGTTTGAAACTCTACAGGTTAATTAACATTCTTTATGCGACTAAAAAATTGTATTGACATACCCAGTCCCAACCGAGAGGAACACCGCATTTCATGCCATAACTGAAAAAGTGTCCCGTTTACCAGTCCTCTTTCCAGATGACAATCGATTCCCCTGCTTTGTCTGGAATGGAATCCAGACGTACCCGTTGCACAGTACGAGGAGTCCGGTACCACCTTAAACCCGGGAAGATCCCCGGGGTTTCAAAACACAGTTGGAAAAGGTACCGATGTTCCCACCCACTCGAGATTTTGCCTGATTCCACTGCACAGATTCAAAAGTATCCTCGAGTATCAACTCACAAGACGAGTGGAGACCTGACTCCCAGAGCATTCTCAATACAATCTCCAGGTGCAAGTTCAACTCAGCTGTGGCCTAACACCCCTTTTTCAACTCGAGAAGAAAGTGGAGTTCCATGTCTGAAGACTAGACGAGGCCTGACCCCCTAGGTGAATTTTGAAAGCCACCCAGGAACTCTGTTGCTACTTGAGAGGAATCCTGAGTTAAATGGACTCCAATCTAGATGCAGACCTGTTTCTCTGAAGTGATTCCAAAGGAATCCCCAGATTCACCTTACAAATGGAAAGGCGTTCTAACTTCCCAGAGACCACACGGGAGGCTCTGTGATATCCCCATCGTTACTCGAGTGGATCAGCACACTTCCAACAGCAACTCGAGAAAAACCTCGAGATTCCTATTTCAAAGCAAGACAAGGCCAATTTTTCCCTGCACCACATAGACAGAAGTCCCGGGTTCCTTCTCCAAATTTGATATGAGGCTTGAATTCCATGATGCACCTTAAGGGTCGCCCAGAAATAACCATCCCAATGAGAGAAGAATACCGAATTTCCCCGCCAAAGTTTAAGAGAAGGCCTGTGATCACACCTCAGCTGAAGAAAATGGGTCATTTCTCTTTCAACTGAAGAGGAATCCCAGCTTCCCCTCGCACCACTTCACGAGTCCTTTCACATCTATCATACTCAAGGGCTACCCCACAGATACTGCAGCAACGTCAAAGGACTCCGAGTTCACACTCAACTAGAGATGAGTTGTGTTGTGTTTGCAGCAGCTCCAGTGGAACATGGAGTATCATCTCCCAACATGATCGGAGGCATGAATCCCCGCTGAGCCTCTTAAAAAGCACAACTTTCCCACTAACGTCGATAGCACACCTGACAATCCTTTTACAACTCGGGGGGAAAGCAGAGTTCCCTCCTCAACAAAGACTAGACCTGCCTATACAGTGGAACGTTCAGAGTAACCCCAAGATCCCTGTGCCCATTGGAGAGGAACACTGAGTTTACACACTCAATTCCAACTCTGGCCCTCATGCCCTGCAGCGACTCGAAAGGAATCCCGAGGTTCCACTTTCAACAAGAAAGGAGACCTGACTTCACTGAGGCAAAACAAGCGAGTCCATGTGGTTCCCATTGTAAATCGAGAAGACCCCCAAGCATCAAGCCGCAACTCGAGAAAAACCATGAAATTCTCCACTCGACGCGATAGGATGTCCCTTTCCGTTGCAGCGTCTTTACAGAAATCCCACATTCTCTCTTCAAACTCGAAAGGATTCTCAGCATCCTATATGCAACTGAAGAAGTTCCACGAGATACTGGCCAAACTCGAGACGAGCAGCGTGGTTCCTGCCACAGCTCAAAAAGAGACCCGTTTTCCACTTGTCATCTCGAGGTGAGAATTGATTCCCCTGCTTCATCTGGAAATTAATCCCGATGTTCCCGTCGAAACTGAGAGGAGGCTGATGTCCCCTTGAAACTCAAGAGGACCCTGGGGAGTCGTGCCACAATTCAAAGAGACACCTATTTCCCCAACCACTAGACATAAGTACTGATTCCACTGTATGGATTAAAAGAGAATTCCCGGGATCAAGTAACACCACGAACAGAGGACTGACTTTCCAGGTGCATCATGGAGAAAAAGCCCCTGGAAAGAAATTCAACTCGACAGGAGGCCTCACACCCCTTGACAACTCGAAAAGATAGCGGAGTTTCATGCCTCAACAAGAGACGTGGCATGACTCCCCTGTTGAATCTTCATAGGAAGACTGAGATCCATGTCAGAAATGGAGAGGCACTCTGAGGTTAGCGCCTCAATTCCAGATCAGACCCTAATCCCCTGCACTGAAACAAAAGGCATCCCAAACGCTCCTCACACATCAAAAGGATTGCGGACTTCCCAGAGACAACTTGAGAGGCCCCCTGAGGCCCCTTTTGCAACTCGAGGGATCTGAAATTTTCCTGCTCCAGCTCGAGAAACACTTTGGCATTACCCATTTCAATGTGAATTGAAGCCCGATTCCTCTGAATTGACTCGATAGCAATCATGACCTTCCCCTCGTAACTTGACTTCCCTGAGGCAACACGAGTGTCTCCATGAGATTCCCGTCGTATCTCGAAAGGAAAGTCAAACTTCCCTCGCAAAGCCCCCAAAGCCGCGAGAAACACCAGGCAACGTCACATGAGGCACATATTTTACTGCAGCGCCTGCAGAGCAACCCGAGTTCTCTCTCAAGATAATATAGGAGGCTTGAATCCCTATTTAAAATTCAATGGGCTCCCTGAATACCCATCTTCAATTGAGTAAACCCCGAGTTTCCATCCACAGCTCTAGAAGAGATCTGTATTCCCCACCTCCTCAGGGTATAAACGTTCAAAGCCTGCTTCAACTCGAAGAATCATTTCATCCTCTCCCAACACAAGAGGTGGCCTTTATCTCCTATTTAAACTCGAGTGCACTCCCTGGAATCCTGCTGCAAGGATAATGTACTCTGAGTTCCCCCTCCACTCGGCGTAAGTCCTGATGATCTAGCAAAGCTCCAATGGAACACTGACTATCACCTCACAACATGATGGGAAACCTGACACCCATGCTCCGCCTATAGGAAAAGCCCTAATGACCAGCCTTATCATGACAAGAGGACTGATTGCCATTTACGACTCAAAGGGAAAGCACAATTCCATGCCTCCAATCGAGACGAAGCCTGACTCCCCAGTAGAACCTTCATAGCAACCCCACGATCCCTGTGGCCAATGGAGAGGAACACACAGTTGACTGACTCAACGCTAGATGTGGTTGTATTCCTCTGCTGCGCCTCGAGAGAAATCCTGAGGTTCCTCTTTCAACAAGAGAAGAGACCTGATTTCCTTGGGGCAACACAAGCGAGTTCCTAAGGTCCCCGTCGCAAGCAAGAAGAACCCCAAGTTTCCCATCACAACTCGAGAATTACCACCAGATTCTCCCCTCAATGGGATATGAGGAAAATTTTGCTGCAGAGTCTTAAGAAAAATCCCACATTCCTGCTTGAAATTGGAACGGGGACTTGACACCTTTTATGTGATTCAAAAATTTCCCGACATAGCCGTCCCCACTGAAGAGAACACAGTTTAGGTACACAACGCTAGATACAGCCCTATTTCTCTGCAGCGCCTCGAGAAGAATCCCGAAGTGCCCCTTCCAACAAGAAAGGAGACCTGATTCCCAGGAACCACACGAGAGAGTTCCTGAGGTCCCAGTCACAACTCGAGAGTAAACAAAACTCCCGCCGCAACTCGAGAAAAAACACAAGATTCCCACATCAATGCGAGATGAGGAAATTTTCTGTTGCCGAGTCTCAAGAGAAATCCCACATTCCCGCTAGTAACTCGAAAGGGTACTTGACACCCTTTATGTGACTCAAAAAGTTCATTGACATAGCCTTCCCCACTGGACAGGAGAACGCAATTTAGAAACTCAACTCTAGATGAGCCCTTATACCAATTCCACACCTCGAGAGTAATTCCCAGGTTCCCCTTCCAACACGAAAAGAGACCTGACTTCCCTGAAGGAACACGAGCAAGATCCTGATGTCCCATCGCAACTCGAGAGGGACCCGAACATTCCCGCCGCAACTCGAGAAAAACCACAAGATTCTGCCCTCCAGGCGAGATGAGGACCATTTCCGTTGCAGATTCTCAAGAAAACTCCCACATTCCGGTTTGAATCTCGATAGGTTAATTAACATCCTGTATGCGACTCAAAAATTACACCAACATACCCAGTCCCAACCGAGAGGAACACCGCATTTCCTGCCACAACTGAAAAAGTGCCCCGTTTCGCAGTCCTCTTTTCCAGATGACAATCGATTCCCCTGCTTTGTCTGGAATGGAATCCGGAAGTTCGCTTCGCACATTATGCAAAGTCTAGTACCACCTTGAAACCCGAGAGGATCCCCGGGGTCTCAAAACACAATTGGAAAATGTACCGATGTCCCCACCCACTGGAGATATTGTCTGATTCCTCTGCACAGATTCAAATATATCCTCGAGTATCAACTCACAAGATGAGTGGAGACCTGACTCCCCGAGCATTCTCAATACAATCTCCAGGTGCAATTTCAACTCGACTGTGGCCTAACACCCTTTTTCAACTCGATAAGAAAGCGGAGTTCCATGTCTGAATATGAGACGAGGCCTCACAACCAGGTAAATATTATGAGCCACCCCGAGAATTCTGTTGCTACTGGAGAGGAATCCTGAGTTAAATGGACTCCAATCTAGATGCAGACCTGTTTCTCTGCAGCGACTCCAAAGGAATCCCAAGGTTCCCTTGCAAATGGAAATGTGTTCTGACTTCCCAGAGACCACACGGGAGGCTCCGTGATATTCCCGTCGGTACTCAAGAGGATAGCACACTTTCCACAGCAACTGGAGAAAAACCTCGAGATTCCTCTTTCAAAGCAAGATGAGACTCTTTTTGTCCTGCAGCACATAGACAGAATTCCTGAGTTGTCCTGCAAATTCGAAATGAGGCTTGAATTCCGTGATGCAACTTAAGGGTCGCCCAGAGATACTTGTCCCAATGAGAGAAGAAAACCGAATTTCCCCGCCACAGTTTAAGAGAAGGCCCATGGTCACACCTCAGCTGAAGAAAATGGGCCATTCCACTATCAACTGAAGAGGAATCACAACTTACCCTCGCACCACTTCACGAGTCCAGTCACAACTATGATACTCAATGGCAACCCCAAAGATACTGCAGCAAGGTCACAGGACTCCGAGTTCACACTCAACTAGATATGAGTCGTGTTGTGTTTGTAGCAGCTCCAGTGGAACACGGAATATCACCTCCCAACATGTTTAGAGGCATGAATCCCCCATTGAGCCTCTTTAAAAAGCCCAAGTTTCCCTCTAAAATTGAGAGCAGACCTGACAATCCTTTAACAACTCGGGGGGAAAGCAGAGTTCCCTCCTCAGCAAAGACTAGGCCTGATTCCCCAGTGGAACCTTCATAGCAGCCCCAAGATTCCTGTGTCCACTGGAGAGGAACACTGAGTTTACACACTCAAGTCTAAATGTGGTGCTCATACTCTGCAGTGACTCGAAAGGAATCCTGAGGTTCCACTTTCAACACAAAAGGAGACCTGACTTCCCTGAGGCTAAACGAGCGAGTCCAGGTGGCTCCCGTCTTAACTTGAGAATACCTCCAAGCCGCAACTCAAGAAAAGTCATGAAATTCTCCACTCCAAGGGACAGGAAGTACCTTTCAGGTGCAGCGTCTTTAGAGAAATCCCACATTCCTTCTTCAAACTCCAAAGGATTCTCGGCACCCTTTATGCAACTGAAGAAGTTTCACGAGGTACCTGGAAAATTCGAGAGGAGCTGCGAGAGGAGAAGAGGTTCCTGCCAGAGCTCAAAAAGAGACCCGTTTTCCACTCGTCATCTTGAGGTGAGGATCGATTCCCCTGCTTTGTCTGGAAATTAATCTCGATGTTCCCATCGACTGTGAAGAGGAGGCCGATGTCCCCTTGAAACGGGAGAGGACCCCGGGGAGTCATGCCATAATTCAAAAAACACTGATTTCCATATCCGCTCGATATGAGGACTGATTCCACTGTACTGATTCAAAGAGAATTCCTGGGATCAACTAACACCACGAACGGAAGCCTGACTTCCCAGGTGCATCATGGAGAAAAAGCCCCAGGACAGAAATTCTAATCGACAGGAGGCCTCACATCCCTTTGACAACTCGAAAAGATAGCGAAGTTCAATACCTCAACAAGTGACGTGGCATGACTCCCCTGTTGAATCTTCATAGGAAGACTGAGATCCATGTTAGACATGGAGAGGCACCCTGAGGTTAGCGCCTCACTTCCAGATCAGACCCTATTCCCCTGCACTGACTCGAAAGGCATCCCAAAGGCTCCTCACACCTCAAACGGATTCCGGACTTCCAAGAGACAACTTGAGAGGCTCCGTGAGGCCCCTTTTTCAACTTGAGGGATCCGAAACTTTCCTTTCCCAACTCGAGAAACACTTTGGCATTACCCCTTTGAATGCGAATTGAAGCCCGATTCCTCTGCATTTACTCGAAAGCAATCATGACCTTCCCCTCGCAACTTGACTTCCCTGAGGCAACACGAGTGTCTCCTGAGTTTCCCATCATATCTCGAAAGGAAAGCCATACTTCCCCTGCAACACGCATAAAACAGTGAGAAACTGCAGGCAACGTCACATGAGGCCCATTTGTTCCTGCAGTGCCTGGAAAGCAATCCCGAGTTCTCTCTCAAGATAACATAGGAGTCTTGAACACCTATTTACAATTCAAGAGGCTCCCTGAATACCCATATTCAATCGAGAGAAACCCTGGGTTTCTGAGCACAGCTCTAGAAGAGATCTGTGTTCCCCACCTCCTCATGATATGAGTGTTCAAACAATGCTTCACATCTAGAGGAATCATCTCATCCTCTCCCACCACAAGAGGTGGCCTCTATCTCCTATTGAAACTTTAGTGCACTCCCGTGGACTCTGCTGCAAGGATAATGGACTCTGAGTTCCCCATCCACTCAAGGTAGGTCCTGCTGATCTAGCAAAGCTCCAATGGAACACCGACTCTCCCCTCACAACACGATGGGAAACCTGACACCCATGCTGAGCCTATAGAAAAAGCCATAATGAACAGAATTATCTCGACAAGAGGACTGATTGCCCTTTCACAACTCGAAGGGAAAGCACAATTTCATGCCTCCAATCGAGACGAAGCCTGACTCCCCAGTAGAACCTTCATAGCAACCCCACGATCCCTGTCGCCCCTGGGGAGGAACACACAGTTGACTGACTCAAAGCTAGGTGTGGCCCTATTCCTCTGCTGCACCTCGAGAGACATCCTGAGGTTCCCCTTCAACTCGAGAGGAGATCTGATTTCCCTGGGGCAACACGAGCGAGTTCCTAATGTTCCAGTCGCAAGTCGAGAAGAATCCCAAGCTTCCTGCCGCCGCTCGAGAAAGAACAACAGATTCTCACCTCAATGGGAGATGAGGAAATTTTCTGCTGCAGCGTCTCAATAGAAATCCCACATTCCCGCCTGAAGTTCGAACGTGTCATGACACCCTTTATGTGACTCAAAAATTCCCCGACATAGCTGTCCCCACAGAAGAGGAGCACACAGTTTAGGTACACAACGCTAGATGCTGCCCTATTCCTCTGCGGCGCCTCGAGAATAATCCCGATGTTCCCCTTCCAACAGGAATGGAGACTTGACTTCCCTGGTAGAAGACGAGAGAGTTCTTGCGGTCCCAATCGCAACTCGAGAGGAACCACAAGCTCCCGCTGCAACTCTAGAAAAACCACAAGATTTCCCCATCAATGAGCGATGAGGAACTTTTCTGCTGCAGTCTCAAGAGAAATCCCACATTCCCGCTTGAAACTTGAACGGGTACTTGACACCCTTTATGCGATTCAAAAAGTTCTTTGACATAGCCATCCCCAGTGGAGAGGAGAAGACAATCTAGATGAGCTTTTATTCCAATTCCACACCTTGAGAGTAATGTCGAAGTTCCCCTTCCAACACCAAAAGAGACCCGACTTTCTTGAAGACCAGTGAGATCCTGATGTCCCGTCGCAACTCGAGAGGGATCCGAACCTTCCCGCCGCAACTCAAGAAAAACCACAAGATTCTGCCCTCCAGGCGAGATGAGGACCATTTCCGTTGCAGATTCTCAAGAAAACTCCCACATTCCGGTTTGAAACTCGACAGGTTAATTAATATCCTGTATGCGACTCAAAAATTACACTGACATAACCAGTCCCAACCGAGAGGAACACTGAATTTCCAGCCACAACTAACAAAGTGCCCCATTTAACATTCTTCTTTTCCAGATGACAATCGATTCCCCTGCTTTGTCTGGAATGGAATCCGGATGTTCCCGGCGCATAGTATGAGGAGTACGGTACCACCTTTAAACCCGGGAGGATCCCCAGGGTTTCAAAACACAATTAGAAAAGGTACCGATGTCCCCACCCATTCGAGATATTGTCTGATTCCACTGCACAGATTCAAATGTATCCTCAAGTATCAACTCACAAGACTAGTGGAGACCTGACTCCCCGAACATTGTCAAGACAATCTCCAGGTGCAAATTCAACTCGATTGGGGCTTAACACCCCTTTCTCAACTTGAGAAGAAAGCAGAGTTCCACGTTTGAAGTTGAGACGAGGCCTGACTTCCCAGGTGAATTTTGAGAGCCACCCCGAGAACTCTGTTGCTACTGGAGAGGAATCCTGAGTCAAACGACTCCAACCTATATGCAGACCTATTTCTCTGCAGTGACTCCAAAGGAATGCCCAGGGTCCCCTTACGAATGGAAAGGCATTCTAACTTCCCAGAGACCACACGGGAGGCTCCTTGATATTCCTGTCGTTACTCGAGAGGATCAGCACACTTCGAACAGCAACTTGAGAAAAACCTCGGGATTCTTATTTCAGAGCAAGATAGGGCCCTTTTTTTTCCTGCAGCACATAGACAGAAGTCCCGAGTTCCTTCTCCAAATTCGATATGAGGCTGGAATTCGATGAGGCAACTTAAGGGTCGCTCATAGATAGCCGCCCCAATGAGAGAAGAAAACAGAATTCCCCGCCAATGTTTTAGAGAAGGCCTGTGTTCACACCTCAGCTGAAGAAAATTGGCCATTCCACTTTCAACTGATGAGGAATCCCAACTTCCCCTCGCACCACTTCATGAGTCCTGTCACATCTAGGATACTCAAGGGCTACCCCGTAGATACTGCAGCAAGAACAGGATTCCTAGTTCACACTAAACTTGAGTCGTGTTGTCTTTGCAGCAGCTCCAGTGGAACGCAGAGTATCATCTCCCAACATGACTGGAGGCGTGAATCCCCCGCTGAGCCTCTTTAAAAAGGCCAAATTTCCCACTAATTTTGAGAGCAGATCTGACAATCCTTTTACAACTCGGGGGGAAATCAGAGTTCCCTCCTCAAAAAAGACTAGGCCTGACTCCGTAGTGGAACATTCATAGGAACCCCAAGATCCCTGTGCCCACTGGAGAGGAACACTGAGTTTACAAACTCAAGTCTAACTGTGGCCTTCATGCCCTGCAGCGACTCAAAAGGAATCCCGAGGTACCACTTTCAACAGGAAAGGAGACCTGACTTCACTGAGGCACAACGAGTGCCTCCAGGTGATTCCAGTCTTAACTCGAGGAGACCTCCAAACTTCAAGCCGCAACACGAGAAAAACCATGAAATTATCCACTCGACGCGATAGGACGTCCCTTTCAAAGGCAGCGTCTTTACAGAAATTGCACATTCCCTCTTCAAACTCGAAAGGATCCTAGGCACCCTATATGCAACTGAAGAAGCTCCAAGACATACCGGGACAAACTCAAGAGGAGCAGCGTGGTTTCTGCCACAGCTCAAAAAGAGACCCGTTTTCCACTCCCCATCTGGAGGTGAGGATCGATTCCTCGATTTCGACTGGAAATTAATCCAGATGTTCCTGTCAAATCTGAGTGGAGGATTCTCAATACAATCTCCAGGTGCAATTTCAACTCGACTGTGGCCTAACACCCCTTTTTCAACTCGAGAAGAAAGCAGAGTTCCACGTTTGAAGTTGAGACGAGGCCTGACTTCCCAGGTGAATTTTGAGAGCCACCCCGAGAACTCTGTTGCTACTGGAGAGGAATCCTGAGTCAAACGGACTCCAATCTAGATGCAGACCTGTTTCTCTGAAGCGACTCCAAAGGAATGCCCAGGTGCCCCTTACAAATTGAAAGGTGTTCTAACTTCCCAGAGACCACACGGGAGGCTCCTTGATATTCCCGTCGTTACTCGAGAGGATCAGCACACTTCCAATAGCAACTCGAGAAAAACCTCGAGATTCTTATTTCAAAGCAAGATAAGGCCCTTTTTTTCCTGCAGCACATAGACAGAAGTCCCGAGTTCCTTCTCCATATTCGATATGAGGCTGGAATTCCATGATGCAACTTAAGGATCATCCATAGATAGCCGTCCCAATGAGAGAAGAAAACCGAATTTCCCCGCCAAAATTTTAGAGAAGGCCCGTGTTCACATCTCAGCTGAAGAAAATTGACCATTCCACTTTCAACTGATGAGGAATCCCAACCTCCCCCCGCACCACTTCATGAGTCCTGTCACATTTATGATACTCAAGGGCTACCCCGTAGATACTGCAGCAAGAACAGGATTCCGAGTTCACACTCAACTTGAGATGAGTCGTGTTGTCTTTGCAGCAGCTCCAGTGGAACGCAGAGTATCATCTCCCAACATGATCGGAGGCAGGAATACCCCCCTGAGCCTCTTTAAAAAGGCCAAATTTCCCTCTAAATTTGATAGCAGACCTGGCTATCCTTTTGCAACTCAGGGGGAAAACAGAGTTCCCTCCTCAAAAAAGACTAGGCCTGACTCCCTAGTGTTACATTCATAGCAACCCAAAGATCCCTGTGCCCACTGGAGAGGAACACTGAGTTTACAAACTCAAGTCTAACTGTGGCCTTCATGCCCTGCAGCGACTCAAAAGGAATCCCGAGGTACCACTTTCAACAGGAAAGGAGACCTGACTTCACTGAGGCACAACGAGTGAGTCCAGGTGGTTCCAGTCTTAACTCGAGGAGACCTCCAAACCTCAAGCCGCAACACGAGAAAAACCATGAAATTATCCACTCGACGCGACAGGACTTCCCTTTCAAAGGCAGCGTCTTTACAGATATCGCACATTCCCTCTTCAAACACGAAAGGATCCTAGGCACCCTATATGCAACTGAAGAAGCTCCAAGACATACTGGGACAAACTCGAGACGAGCAGCGAGGTTCCTGCCAGAGCTCAAAAAGAGACCCGTTTTCCACTCGTCATCTGGAGGTGAGGATCGATTCCCCTGCTTTGACTGGAAATCAATCCAGATGTTCCTGTCAAATCTGAGTGGAGGCCAATGTCCCCTCGAAATTCGAGAGGACCCCGGGGAGTCGTGCCACAATTCAAAAAGACACCGATTTCCCCATCCGCTCGACGAAAGGACTGATTCCACTGTACCGATTCAGAGAGAATTCCCAGGATCAACTAACACCATGAACGGAGGCCTGACTTCCCAGGTGCATCATGGAGAAAAAGCCCCTGGACAGAAATTCTACTTGACAGGAGGCCTCACACCCCTTTGACAACTCGAAAAGATAGCAGAGTTCCATGCCTCAACAAGAGACGTGGCATGACTCCCCTGTTGAATCTTCATAGGAAGACTGAGATCCATGTCAGAAATGAGAGGCACCCTGAGGTTAGCGCCTCAATTCCAGATCAGACCCTAATCCCCTGCACTGACTCAAAAGGCATCCCAAAGTCTCCTCACACCTCAAAAGGATTCCTGACTTCCCAGAGACAACTTGAAAGACTCCGTGAGGCCCCTTTTGCAACTAGAGGGGTCCGAAAATTTCCTGCCCCACCTCGAGAAACACTTTGGAATTATCCCTTTCAATGCAAATTGAAGCCCGATTCCTCTGCATTGACTCGAGAGCAATCACGACCTTCCCCTCGCAACTTGACTTCCCTGAGGGAACACTAGTGTCTCCCTGAGTTTCCTGTCGTATCTTGAAAGGAAAGCCAAACTTCACCCGCAACTCGCCAAAAACTGTGAGAAACCACAGGCAATGTCACATGAGGCCCCTTTTTTCCTGCAGTGCCTGGAGAATAATCCTGAGTTCTCTCTCAAGATAACGTAGGAGGCTTGAATCCCTGTTTTCAATGCAATGGGCTTCTTGAATACCCATCTTCATTCGAGAGAAACCCCGAGTTTCCGTCCACAGCTCTAGAAAAGATCTGTATTCCCCACCTCCTCACAATATGAGCGTTCAAATCCTGCTTCAACTCTTGAGCAATCCTTTCATCCTCTTCCACCAAAGAGGTGGCCTCTATCTCCTATTGAAACTCGAGTGCACTCCCGCGGATCCTGCTGCAGGGATAATGGATTCTGAGTTCCCCCTCCACTCGATGTAGGTCCTGATGATCTAGCAAAGCTCCAATGGAACACCGACTATCCCCTCACAAGATGATTGGAAACCTGACACCCTTGCTGAGCCTTTAGAAAAAGCCCTAATGAACAGCCTTATCATGACAAGAGGACTGATTGCCATTTACTACTCGAAGGGAAAGCATAATTCCATGCCTCCAATCGAGACGAAGCCTGACTCCACAGTAGAACCTTCATAGCAACACTGCGATCCCTGTCGCCACTAGAGAGGAACACAGTTGGCTGATTCAAAGCTAGATGTGGTCCTATTCCTCTGCTTTGCCTCGAGAGAAATCCCGAGGTTCCCCTTTCAACACGAGAGGAGACCTGATTTCCCTGGGGCAACACGAGCGAGTTCCTACGGTTCTCGTCGGAGGACAAGAAGAACCCCAAATTAACCGCCACAACTTGAGAAAACAAACCAGATTCTCCCCTCAATGGGAGATAAGGAAATTTTCCGCTGCAGCGTCTCAATAGAAATCCCACATTCCCGCTTGAATTCGAACGGGTACATGACAGCCTTTATTAGACTCAAAAATTCCCCAACATAGCTGTCCCCACTGAAGAGGAGCACACAGTTTACATGCACAACACTAGATGCCGCCCTCTGCAGTGCCTCGAGGGGAATCCCGAGGTTCCCCTTCTAACACGAAAAGAGACCTGACTTCCCTGCGAGAAGACGAGAGAGTTCTTGAGGTACCAATGGTTACTCGAGAGGAACCCCAAGTTCCCACCGCAACTGAGAAAAACCACAAGATTCCCCCATCAATGCGAGATGAGGAATTTTCTGCTGCATATTCTCAAGAGAAATCCCACATTCCTGCTTGAAACTCGAACGGGTACTTGACACCCTTTATGCGACTCAAAAAGTTCATTGACATAACCATCCTCACTGGAGAGGAGAACACAATTTACAGAATCAACTGTAGATGAGCCATCATTCCAATTCCACGCCTCGAGAGTAATCCTGAAGTTCCCCTTACAACACGAAAAGAGACATGACTTCACTGAAGGAAAACGAGTGAGATCCTGATGTCACGTCACAACTCGAGAGGACCTGAACCTTCCCGCCACAACTCGAGAAAAACCACAAGATTCTGCCCTCCAGGCGAGATGAGGACCATTTCTGTTGCAGATTCTCAAGAAAAATCCCACATTCCGGTTTGAAACTCGACAGGTTAATTAACATCCTTTATGCAATTCAAATATGACACCGACATACCCAGTCCCAACCGAGAGGAACATCGTAATTCCTGCCAAAACTGACAAAGTGCCCCGTTTAACAGTCCTCTTTTCCAGATGACAATCGATTCCCCTGCTTTGTCTGGAATGGAAGCCGGACATACCCATCGCACAGTACCAGGAGTACCACATTGAAACCCGGGAAGATCCCCGGGTTTTCAAAACACAATTGGAAAAGGTACCGATGTCCCCAACCACTGGAGATATTGTCTGATTCCACTGCACAGATTCAAATGTATCCTCGAGTATCAACTCACAAGATGAATGGAGACCTGACTCCCCGAACATTCTCAATATAGTCTCCAGGTGCAAATTCAACTCGATTGAGGCCTAACACCCTTTTCTCAACTCGAGAAGAAAGCAGAGTTCCACATATGAAGAAGAGACGAGGCCTGACTTCCCAGGTGAATTTTGAGAGCCACTCCGAGAACTCTGTTGCTACTGGAGAGGAATCCTGAGTTAAATGGACTCAAATCAGATGCAGACCTGTTTCTCTGCAGCGACTCCAAAGGAATGCCCAGGGTCCCCTTGCAAATTGAAAGGCGTTCTAACATCCCAGAGACTACACGGGAGGCTCCTTGATATTCCCGTCGTTACTGGAGAGGATCAGCACACTTACAACAGCAATTCGAGGAAAACCTCGAGATTCTTATTTCAAAGCAAGATAAGGCTCTTTTTTTCCTGCAGCACATAGACAGAAGTCCCTAGTTCCTTCTCCAAATTCGATATGAGGCTTGAATTCCATGATGCACCTTAAGGATCGTCCATAGATAGCCGTCCCAATGAGAGAAGAAAACCGAATTTCCCCGCCAAATTTTAAGAGAAGGCACGTGTTCACACCACAGCTCAACAAAATGTGCCATTCCACTTTCAACTGAAGAGGAATTCCAACTTCCCCTCGCACCACTTCACGAATCATGTCATATCTTTGATACTCAACGGCTACCCCGTGGATACTGCAGCAAGGTCACAGGACTCCGATTTCATACTCAACTTGAGATGAGTCGTGTTGTGTTTGCAGCAGCTCCAGTGGAACACGGAGTATCATCTCCCAACATGATCGGAGGCATGAATCCCCCGCTGAACCTCTTTAAGAAGGCCAGATTTCCCGCTAATTTTGATAGCAGACCTGACAATCCTTTTTAAACTCGGGGCAAAGCAGAGTTCCCTCCTCAACAGGACTAGGCCTAACTCCCTAGTGAAACCTTCATAGCAACTCCAAGATTCCTGTGCCCACTGCAAACGAACACTGAGTTTACACACTCAAGTCTAACTCTGGCCCTCAGGCCCTGCAACAACTCGAAAGGAATCCCGAGTTTCCACTTTCAACAGGAAAGGAGACCTGACTTCCCTGAGGCAAAACGAGTGAGTCCAGGTTGTTCCCGTCGTAAGTCGAGAAGACCAACCAGCTTCAACCAGCCGCAACTCGAGAAAAACCATGAAATTATCCACTCGACGCGACAGGACTTCCCTTTCCGCTGCAGCATCTTTCCAGAAATCACACATTCCCTCTTCAAACTCGAAATGATTCTCGGCACCCTATCCGCAACTGAAGAAGTTCCACGAGGTACCTGGAAAATTCGAGAGGAGCTGTGTGGTTCTGCCAGAGCTCAAAAAGAGACCGTTTCCCACTGTTCATCTCGAGGTGAGGATCAATTTCCCTGCTTCGTCTGGAAATTAATCCCTATGTTCCCATCTAATGTGAAGAGGAGGCCAATGTCCCTTGAAATGCGAGAGGACCCCGGGGAGTCATGCCACAATTCAAAAAGACACTGATTTCCCCATCCGCTTGATATGAGGACTTATTCCACTCTACCGATTCAAAGAGAATTCCTGGAATCAAATAACAACACCAACAGAGGCCTGATTTCCCAGGTGCATCATGGAGAAAAAGCCCCAGGACAGAAATTCTACTTGACAGTAGGCCTCAGACCCCTTTGACAACTCGAAAAGATAGCGGAGTTCAATGCCTCAACAAGAGACGTAGCATGACTCCCCTGTTGAATCTTCATAGGAAGACTGAGATCCATGTTAGAAATGGAGATGCACCCTGAGGTTAGCGCCTCAATTCCAGATCAGACCCGATTCCCCTACACTGACGCGAAAGGCATCCCAAAGGCTCCTCACACCTCAAAAACATTCCTGACTACCCAGACACAACTTGAGAGGCTCCGTGAGGCCCCTTTTGCAACTTGAGGGATCCGAAACTTTCCTTTCCCAACTCGAGAAACACTTTGGCATTACCCCTCTGAATGCAAATTGAAGCCCGATTCTGCTGCATTGATTCGAGAGCAGTCACGACCTTCCCCTCGCAACTTGACTTCCCTAAGGCAACACGAGTGTCTCCTGAGTTTCCCATCGTATCTCGAAAGGAAAGCCAAACTTCCCCCGCAACGCGCATAAAACCGTGAGAAACAGCAGGCAACGTCACATGAGGCCTATTTTTTCCTGGAGTGCCTGGAGAGCAATCCTGAGTTCTCTCTTGAGATAACATAGGAGTCTTGAATCCCTATTTACAATTCAAGTGGCTCCCTGAAAACCCATCTTCAATCGAGAGAAACCCCGAGTTTCCGTCCACAGCTCTAGAAGAGATCTGTATTCCCCACCTCCTCACGATATGAGCGTTCAAACCATGCTTCACGTCTAGAGGAATCCTCTCATCCTCTCCCACCACAAGAGGTGGCCTCTATCTCCTATTGAACCTCGAGTGCACTCCCGCCGACACTGATGCAAGGATAATGGACTCTGAGATCCCCCTCCACTCGACGTAGGTCCTGCTGATCTAGCAAAGCTCCAATGGAGCACCGAATATTCCCTCACAACACGATGGGAAACCTGACACCCATGCTGAGCCTATAGAAAAAGCCCTAATGAACAGACTTATCTCGACAAGAGGACTGATTGCCCTTTCACAACTCGAAGGGAAAGCACAATTTCATGCCTCCAATCGAGACGAAGCCTGACTCCCCGGTAGAACCTTCATAGCAACCCCACGATCTCTGTTGCCCCTGGAAAGGAACACACAGTTGACTGACTCAAAGCTAGATGTGGCCCTATTCCTCTGCTGCACCTCGAGAGAAATCCTGAGGTTCCCCTTCAACTCGAGAGGAGACCTGGTTTCCCTGGGGCAACACGAGCGATTTCCTAATGTTCCAGTCGCAAGTCGAGAAGAACCCCAAGCTTCCTGCCGCAGCTCGAGAAAGAACACCAGATTCTCCCCTCAAAGGCAGATGAGGAAATTTTCTGCTGCAGCATCTCAATAGAAATTCTACATTCCCACTTGAAGTTCGAACGTGTCATGACACACTTTATGTGACTCAAATTTCCCCGACATATCTGTCCTCACAGAAGAGGAGCACACAGTTTAGGTACCCAATGCTAGATGCCACCCTATTACTCTGCGGAGCCTCGAGAAGAATCCCGAGGTTCCCCTTCCAACATGAAAAGAGACCTGACTTCCCTGAGAGAAGACGAGAGAGTTCTTGAGGTACCAATGGCAACACGAGAGGAACCCAAACTCCCGCTGCAACTTGAGAAAAACCACAAGATTCCCCCAAAATGCGAGATGAGGTACTTTTCTGCTGCAGAGTCTCAAGAGAAATCCCACATTCCTGCTTGAAATTCGAACGGGTACTTTACACCCTTTATGCGACTCAAAAAGTTCATTGACATAGCCATCCCCAATGGAGAGGAGAACACAATTTACAGAATCAACTGTAGATGAGCCATCATTCCAATTCCATGCCTCGAGAGTAATCCCGAAGTTCCCCTTCCAACACGAAAAGAGACCTGACTTCCCTGAAGGAACACGAGCGAGATCCTGATGTCCCGTCCCAATTAGAGAGGGACCCGAACCTTCCTGCCGCAACTCGAGAAAAACCACAAGATTCTGCCCACAAGGCGAGATGTGGACCATTTCCATTGCAGATTCTCAAGAAAAACCTCACATTCCGGTTTGAAACTTGACAGGTTAATTAACATCCTATATACATCTCAAAAATTACATTGACATACCCAGTCCCAACTGAGAGGAACACCGCATTTCCTGCCACAACTGATAAAGTGCCTCATTTAACAGTTCTCTTTTCCAGATGACAATCGATTCCCCTGCTTTGTCTAGAATGGAATGCAGATATTCCCATCGCACAGTACGAGGAGTCTCGGACCACCTTGAAACCTGGGAGGATCCCCGGGGTTTCAAAACACAATTGGGAAAGGTACAGATGTTACCACACACTCGAGATATTGTCTTATTCCACTGCACAGATTCAAATATATCCTCGAGTATCAACTCACAAGACGGGTGGAGACCTGACTCCCCAAACATTCTCAATACAATGTCCAGGTGCAAATTCAACTCGACTGTGGCCTAACACCCTTTTCAACTGGAGAAGAAAGCCGAGTTCCATGTTTGAAGACGAGACGAAGCCTGACTCCCCAGGTGAATTTTGAGAGCCACCCTGAGAACTCTGTTGCTACTGGAGAGGAATACTGAGTTAAATGGACTCCAGTCTAGATGCAGACCTGTTTCTCTGCAGCGACTCCAAAGGAATCCCGAGGTTCCCCTTGGAAATGGAAAGGCGTTCTGACCTTCCCAGAGACCACACCAGCGGCGTCATGATATTCCCGTCGTTACTCGAGACGATCAGCACACTTCCACCAGCAACTCAAGAAAAACCTAGAGATTCCTCTTTCAAAGCAAGATGAGGCCATTTTTTCCCCTACAGCACATAGAAAGAAGTCTGGAGTTCCTTCTCAAAATTCAATATGAGGCTTCAATTCCTTCATGCAACTTAAGTGTCGCCCAGAGATACACATCCCAATGAGAGAAGAAAACCGAATTTCCCCGCCACAGTTTAAGAGAAGGCCCGTGATCACACCTCAGCTGAAGAAAATGGGCCATTCCACTTTCAACTGAAGAGCAATCCCAACTTCGCCTCGCACCACTTCACGAGTCCTGTCACACATATTGACACTCAAGGGCAACCCCGTAGATACTGCAGCAAGGTCACAGGACTCCGATTTCACACTCAACTAGGGATGAGTCGTGCTGTGTTTGTAGCAGCTCCAGTGGAACACGGAGTATCACTTCCGAACATGAGCAGAGGCATGAATCCCCCGCTGAGCCTCTTGGAAAAAGCCCAACTTCCCTGCTAAAACAGATAGCAGAAAAGACAATCCTTTTACAATTCGGGGGGAAAGCAGAGTTCCCTCCTCAACAAGGACTAGGCCTGACTCCCCAGTGGACTTCCCAGAGACACCTTGAGAGGCTCCGTGACGCCACTTTTGCAAGTCGAGGGATCCGAAAGTTTCCTGCCTATCTCGAGAAACACTTTGGCATTAACCTTTTCAATGCTAATTGAAGCCCGATTCCAATGCATTGACTCGAGAGCAATCACAACCTTCCCTTCACAACTTGACTTCCCTGAGGCAACACGAGTGTCTCCCTGCGTTTCCCGTCGTATCTCGAAAGGAAAGCCAAACTTCCCTCCACAGCTCACTAAAAACCACCAGAAACCACAGGTAACGTCACATGAGGCCCATTTTTCCTGCGGCACCTGGAGAGCAATCCCAAGTTCTCTCTCAAGTTAACATAGGAGGCTTGAATCCCTATTTACAATTCAGGGGGCTCCCTGAATACAAATCTTCAATCGAAAGAAATCCCGAGTTTCCGTCCACAGCTCTAGAAGAGATCCGGATTACCCACCTCCGCACGATATGAGCATTCAAACTCTGCTTCAACACTAGAGGAATTCTTTCATCCTCTCACACGACAAGATCTGGCCGCAATCTCCTATTGAAACTCGAGTGAACTCTCGCGGATCCTGCTGCAAGGATAATGGACTCTGAGTTCCCCCTCCCCTCGACGTAGGTCCTGATGATCTAGCAAAGCTCCAATGGAACACCGACTATCCCCTCACAACATGATGGGAAATCTGACACCCATGCTTCGCTTACAGAAAAAGCCTTAATGAACAGTCTCATAACGGCAAGAGGACTGATTGCCCTTTTACAACTCGAAGGGAAAGCAAAGTTCCATGCCTCTAATTGAGACGAAGCCTGACTCCCCAGTAGAACCTTCAGGCAACCCCGCGATCCCTGTCACCAGTGGAGAGGAACACACAGTTGAATGACTCAACGCTAGATGTGGACCTATTCCTCTGCTGTGCCTCGAGCAAAATCCGAGGTTCCCCTTTCAACACGAGAGGAGACCTAAATTCCCTGAGGCAACATGAACGAGTTGCTAAAGGTCGCAAGTCTAGAAGAACCCCAAGCTTCCCGCTGCAACTCGAGAAAATCCACCAGATTCTCCCCTCAATGGGAGATGAGGAATTTTCCACTGCAGCCTCTCAAGAGAAATCATACATTCCTTCTTGAAATTCGAATGGGTACTTGACACCCTTGATGTGACTCAAATATTACCCGACATAGCCATCTCCACTGAAGAGGAGCACACAGTTTAGGTACACAAAACTAGAAGCTGGCCTATTCTTCTGCAGCGCTTTGAGAGGAATCCCGAAGTTCTGCTTCCAATATGAAAGGAGACCTGACTTCCCAGGGACAACACCAGAGATTTCCTGAGGTCTCAGTCGCAACTCCAAAGAACCCAAAGCTCCCGCTGCAACTCGAGAAGAACCACAAGATTCCCCCGTCAAGGCGAGATGAGGAACGTTTCAGCTGCAGAGTCTCAAGAGAATTCCCACATTCCTGCTTAAAACTCAAACGGGTACTTGACACCTTAATTGCGAGCCAAAAAGTTCATTGAGATAGTGGTGCCCACTGGAGAGGAGAACACAATTTACGAACTCAACTCTAGATGAGCCCTTATTCCAATTCCACGCCTAGAGAGTAATCACGAAGTTCCCCTTCCAACATGAAAAGTGACCTCACTTCCCTGAAGCAACATGAGCGAATTCCTGATGTCCCGTCGCAACTCGAGAGGGACCCAAACCTTTCCGCCTCAACTCGAGATAAACCACAAGATTCTGCCCTCAAGGCTAGATGAGGACCATTTCCATTGCAGATTCTCAAGAAAAATCCCATATTCTGGTTTGAAACTCGACAGGTTAATTAGCATCTTATATGCAATTCAAAAACTACACCGATATACAGAGTCCCAAAGGAGAGGAACACAGAGTTTCCTGCCACAACTGACAATGTCCCCCGTTTACCAGCCATCTTTTCCATATGACAATCGATTTCCCTGCTTTCTATGGAATGAAATCAGGACGTTCCCGTCGCACAGAACGAGGAGTTCAGTACCACCTTGAAACCCGGGAGGATTCCCTGGGTTTCAAAACACAATTGCAAAAGGTGCCGATGTCCCCACCCACTCGAGATATTGTCTGATTCCACGGCCAGATTCTAATGTACCCTCGAGTATCAAGTCACAAGATGAGTGGAGACCAGACTCCCCAGGTGAATTCTGAGAGCCAACCCGAGAACTCTGTTGCTACTGGAGAGGAACTCTGAGTAAAAGGGACTCGAATCTAGATGCAGACCTATTTCACTGCAGCGACTCCAAAGGAATCCCGAGGTTCCAATGCAAATGGAAAGACGTTCTGACTTCCCAGAGACCACACCGGAGGCTCCGTGATATTCCCGTCCTTACTCGAGTGGATCAGAACACTTCCCACAGAAACTCGAGAAAAACCTCGAGATTTCTCCTTCTATGCGAGATGAGTCCCTTTTTGTCCTGCAGTACATAGACAGAACTCCCGAGTTCCTTCTCCAAATTCGATATGAGGCTTGAATTCCTTAATGCAACTTAAGGGTCACCCAGAGATACACATCCCAATGAGAGAAGAAAACCGAATTTCCCCGCCACAGTTTAAGAGAAGGCCCATGATCACACCTCAGCTGAAAAAAATGGGTCATTCCACTTTCAGCTGAAGAGGAATCCCAACTTCGCCTCGCACCACTTCACGAGTCCTGTCACACATATTGACACTCAAGGGCAACCCCTTAGATACTGCAGCAAGGTCACAGGACTCCGAGTTCACACTCAACTAGAGATGAGTCCTGTTGTGTTTGCAGCAGCTCCAGTGGAACACGGAGTATCACCTCCCAACATGAGCAGAGGCATGAATCCCCCTCTGAGCCTCTCGAAAAAGCCTCCCATCTTCCCTGCTTAAACAGGTATCAGGCCTGACAATCCTTTAACAACTTGGGTGGAAAGCAGAGTTCCCTCCTCAACAAATACTAGGCCTGAGTCCCCAGTGGAATCTTCATAGCAACCCCAAGATCCAGGTACCACTGGAGAGAAACACTGAGTTTACCCACTCAAGGCTAAATGTGGCCCTCATGCCCTGCAGCGACTCGAAAGGAATCCTGAGGTTCCACTTTCCACACGAAAGGAGACCTGACTTCCCTGAGGCTAAACGAGCAAGTCCCAGTGGTTCCCGTCGTAACTCAAGAAGACCTCTAAGCTTTAAGCCGCAACACGAGAAAAACCATGAAATTCTCCACTCCACGAGACAGGACGCCCCTTTCCGCTGCAGAGTCTTAAGAGAAATCCCGCATTCCCTTTTCAAACTCGAAAGGATTCTCGGCACCTTATAGGCAACTGAAGAAGTTCCACGAGATACCCCACCAAACTCGAGAGGAGCAGTGATGTTCCTGCCAGAGCTCAAAAAGAGACCCGTTTTCCACTCGTCATCTCGAGGTGAGCATCGATTCCCCTGCTTCGTCTGGAAATTAATCCTGATGTTCCCGTTGAATCTGAAGAGGAGTCCGATGACCCCTTGAAACTCGAGAGGACCTGGGGGAGTCGTGCCACAATTCAAAAAGACACCGATTTCCCCATCTGCTCGACATGAGGACTGATTCCACTGTACTGATTCAAAGAGAATTCCTGGTATCAACTAACACCACTAACGGAGGCTTGACTTCCCAGGTGCATCATGAAGAAAAAGCCCCAGGACAGAAATTCAACTCGACAGGAGGCCTCACACCCCTTTGACTACTCGAAAAGATAGTGGAGTTCCATGCCTCAACAAGAGACGTGGCATGACTCCCCTGTTGAATCTTCATAGGAAAACTGAGATCCACGTCAGAAATGGAGAGGGACCCTGTGTTTAGCGCGTCAAAACCAGATGAGACCCTATTCCCCTTCACTGACTCGAAAGGCATCCCAAAGCCTCCCCACACCTAAAAGGATTCCAGACTTCCCAGAGACACATTGAAAGGCTCCTTGAGGCCCCTTTTGCAAATCGAGGGATCCGAAAGTTTCCTGCCCCAACTCGAGAAACACTTTGGCATTAACCCGTTCAATGCAAATGAAGCCCGATTCTTCTGCATTGACTCGAGAGCAAACACGACCTTCCCCTTGCAACTTGACTTCACTGAAGCAACACGAGTGTCTCCCTGAGTTTCTCATCGTATCTAAAAAGGAAAGCCAAAGTTCCCTCCGCATCTCGCCAAAAACCACGAGAAACCCCAGGTAACGTCACATGAGGCCCATTTTTTCCTGTAGCACCTGGAGAGGAATTCCGAGTTCTCTCTCAAGATAGCATAGGAGGCTTGAATCCCTATTTACAATTCAATGGTCTCCATGAATACCCAACTTCAATCGAGAGAAACCCCGAGTTTCAGTCCACAGCTTTCGAAGAGATCCGTATTCCCCACCTCCTCACGATATGAGCATTCAAACCCTGCTTCCACTCTAGAGGAATCCTTTCATCCTCTCCAACCACAAGAGGTGGCGTCTATCTCCTATTTTAACTCAAATGCACTTCCGCAGATCCTGCTGCAAGGATAATGGACTCTGAGTTCCCCCTCCACTCGAGGTAGGTCCTGATGATCTAGCAAAGCTCCAATGGAACACCGACTCTCCCCTCACAACATGATGGGAAACCTGACAACCTTGCTGAGCCTATAGAAAAAGCCTTAATGAACAGCCTTTTCACGACAAGAGGACTGATTGCCCTTTTACACCTCGAAGGGAAAGCACAATTCCATGCCTCCAATCTAGACGAAGCCTGACTCCTCAGTAGAACCTTCATAGCAACCCTGCGATCCCTGTTGCCACTGGAGAGGAACACACAGTTGACTGACTCAATGCTACATGTGGCCCTGTTCCTCTGCTGCGCCTCGATAGAAATCCCGAGGACCCCTTTCAATACGAGAGGAGACCTGAATTCCCTGAGGCAACACGACCGAGTTCCTAAGGGCCCCATTGCAAGTCGAGAAGAACCCCAAGCTTCCCGCCACAGCTAGGGAAAAACCACAGGACTCTGCCCTCAAGGCGAGTTGAGGAATATTTCCACTGCAGATTCTGAAGAGAAATCCCACATTCCCGCTTGACAGTCGTCAATTTATTAACATCCTTTATGCAACTCAAAAACGACAAAGTATTACCCAGTGAAAATCGAGAGGAACACTGAGATTCCTGCCACAAATGACATAGTGTCCTGTTTTCCATTTCTCTTTTCCAGGTGACAGGCGATTCCTCTGGTATGGAATCCGGACTTTCTGGTCGCACAGTACGAGGAGGCCTGTACCATCTTGAAACTCGGGAGGATCCCCAGGGTTTCAAAACACAATTCGAAAAGGTACGGATGTCCCCACCCACTCGAGATATTGTCTGATTCCACTGCACAGATTCAAATGTATCCTCGAGTATCAACTCACAATACAGGTGGAGAGCTGACTCTCCGAACATTCTCAATACAATCTCCAGGTACAAATTCAACTCGACTGTGGCCTAACACCCCTTTTACAATTCGAGAAGAAAGCGGAGTTCCATGTCTGAACACGGTACGAGGCCTGACTCCCCTCGTGAATTTGGAGAGCAACCTCGACGTCCCTGTCTCCACTGGAGAGGAAGGCACAATTGACCGACGCAACGCAAGATGCGGCCCTATTCCTCTTCTGTGTCTCGAGAGAAATCCAGAGGTTACCCTTCCAACATGATATGAGACCTGACTTCCCTGGGGCAACACGAGCGATTTCTTGAGGTATCATCACAACTCGAGAAGAAACTCAAATTCCCGCCGCAACTCGAGAAAAACCACAAGATTCTCCCCTCAATGTGAGATGAGGAACTTTTCCACTGAAGAGTGTCAAGAGAAATCCCACATTCCCACTTTAAACTCGAACGGGTACTTGACACCTTTTATGTGACCAAAAACTTCCCCGATACCGGTCCACATTGAAGAGGAACACACAGTTTACATACACATCACTAGATGCAGCCCTATTCTTCTACTGCGCCTCGAGAGGAATCCCGAGGTTCCCCTTGCAACAAGAAAGGAGACCGGACTTCTTTGGGACAACACGAACGACTTCCTGAGGTCCCTGTTGCACCTTGAGCAGAATCCCAAGGATCTCGCCATAACTTGAGAAAATCCACAAGATTCCCCCATCAATGTGAGATGAGGAAATGTTCTACTGCAGAGTAACAAGAGAAATCCCACATTCCTCTGTGAAACTCGAACGGGTACTTGCCACCCTTTATGAGACTCAAAAAGTTCCCTGACATAGCCCTCTGCAGTGGAGAGGAGCACACAATATAGGGAATCAACCTGACATGCAGCCCTATTCCCATTTAACGGCTCGAGAGTAATCCCGAATTTCCCCTTCGAACACAAAACGGGACCTGAATTCCCTGAAGGAACTCGAGCGAGTTCCTGAGGTCCCCATCAAAACTCGAGAGGGACCCCAAGCTTCCCTCCGCAACTCGAGAAAAACCACAGGATTCTACCCCCAAGGCGAGATGAGGAACATTTCCGCTGAAGCTTCTAAAGAAAATCCCACATTCCCTCTTGAAACTCGACAAGTTACTTCACATCCTTTATGCGACTCAAAAATTGCACCGACATACCTAGCCCCAATCGAGAGGAACACCGATATCCTGCCACAAGTGACAAAGTACTCCGTTTTCCAGTCCTCTTTTGCAGATGACAGTCGATTACCCTGCTTTCTCTGGAATGGAATCCTGACGTCCCGGTTGCATAGTACAAGGAGGCTGGTACCACCTTGAACCTCGGGAAGAACCCCGGGGTTTCAAAACACAAATGAAAAAGGTACGGATGTCCCCACCCGCTCCAGATATTGTCTTATTCCACTGCACAGATTCAAATGTATCCTCGAGTATCAACTTACAAGACGAGAGGAGACCTGACTCCCCGAGCATACTCAACACAATCTCCAGGTACAAATTCAACTCGACTGTGGCCTAACACCCCTTTTATAACTCGAGAAGAAAGCGAGTTCCATGTCTGAACACGAGACGAGACCTGACTCCCCTGGTGAATTTTGAGAGCAAGCCCGAGATCCCTGTCTCCAATGGAGAGGAACACAGAGTTGACCGATTCACCACTAGATGTGGCCCTATTCCTCTGCTGCACCTTGAGAGGAATCACGAGTTTCCCCTTCCAACACGACAGGAGACCTGACATCCCTGGGGCAACACGAGCGAGGTCCTGAGTTCCACGTCACAACTCGAGTGGAACCCCAAGGTTCCTGCCGCAACTCTAAAAAATCGACAAGATTCCCCCATCATGCGAGATTAGGAAGTTTTCTGCAGCAGAATCTCAAGAGAAATACCACATTGCCACTTGAAACTCGAACGGGTACTTGCCACCCTTTAGACGAATCAAAAACTTCCCTAACATAGCCGTACCAATGGAGTAGAGCACACAATTTACAGACTCAACTGGAGATGAGGCTCTATTCTCATTTAAGGGCTCGAGAGTAATCACGAAGTTCCCCTTCCAAAGAAAAAGTGGACCTGAATTCCCTGAAGCAACTCAAGCGAGTTCGTGAGGTACCCGTTGCAACTCAAGAGGGACCCCAAGCTTCCCATCGCAACTCGAGAAAAACCACAGGATTCTGCCCTCAGTGCGAGATGAGGAATATTTCCGTTACAGATTCTCAAGAGAAATCCCACATTCCCGCTAGAATCTCGACGGATTATTTAACATCCTTTATGCGACTCAAAAATGACACCAACATACCCAGCCCCAATCGAGAAGACACCGAGTGCCTTGCCACAACTGACAAAGTGCCCCATTTTCCAGTACTCTTTTCCAGATGACAGTCGATTCCCCTGCGTTTTCTGAAATGGAATCCGGAGGTTCTGTCGCACAGTAGGAGGAGGCCGGTACCACCTTCAGTCTCAGGTGTGTCCCCGGGGATTCAAAACACAATTGGCAAAGGTATCGATGTCCCGACCCACTCGAGATATTGTCTGATTCCACTGCACTGATTCAAATGTATCCTCAGGTAACAACTCACAAGATAAGTCAACAACTTATTCCCGAGCATTCTTGACATAATCTCCAGGTAAAAATTCAACTCGACTGTGGCCTAACACCCCTTTTACAACTCGAGAAGATAGTGGAGTTCCATGTCTGAACCCGAGACGAGGCCTGACTCCCCAAGTGAATTTTGAGAGCAACCCACAGATTCCTGTCACCACCGGCAAGGAACACAGAGTTGTCTGACTCAACGCTAGATGTGGCCTTATTCCTCTGCTGTGCCTCGAGAGGAATCCGGAGGTTTCCCACCCAACAAGATAGGAGACATGAGTTCCCTGGGGCAGCACGAGCGAATTCCTGAGTTCCCCGTTGCAACTCGAACTGAACGCCAAGCTTCCTGCCGCAACTCGAGAAACACCGCAAAATTATCCCCTCAAAGAGAGGAATATTTCTGCTGCAGAGTCTCAAGAGAAATCCCACTTTCCCGCTCGAAACTTGAACGGGTACATCACACCCCTTATGAGACCCAAAAAATTTCCCATCTTAGACATCCACTTTGAAGAGGAGCACACAATTTACGTACACAACACTACACGCGGCCCTATTCCTCTACCACGCCTCGAGAGGAAACCCCAAGTTCCCCTTCCAACAGGAAAGGAGACCTAACTTCCCTGGGACAATGTGAGTGAGTTCCTGAGGTCTCTATGGCAATTCGAGAGGAACCCCAAGATTTCCGCCAAAACTCGAGAATAACGACAAGGTTCACTCATCAAAACGAGATGAGGAACTTTTCTGCTGCAGAATCTCTAGAAAAATCTGACATTCCCACTTGAAACTCGAACGGGTACTTGACAACCTTTATGCAACTCAAAAAGTTCCCTAACATAGCCGTCCCTACTAGAGAGGAGCACACAATTTACGGATTCAACTTGAGATGAGGGCCTGTTCCCATTTAACGGGATGAGAGGAATCCCGAAGTTCCCCTTCCAACACCAAAGGGGAACTGACTGCCCTGAAGCAATACGAGCCAGTTGCTGAGGTCCCCGTCGCAACTCGAGAGGGACCCCAAGCTTCCCGCCGCAACTCAAGGAAGAGCACAAGATTCTGCCCTCAAGAGGAGATGAGGAACATTTCCGTTGCAGATTCTCAAGAGAAATCCCACATTCCCGCTTGAAACAAGACAGGTTACTTAACATCCTTTATGATATTCAAAAATTACTCCAACATAGCATAGCAACCCACTCCAGTGTTCTTCCCTGGAGAATCCCAGGGACATGGGAGCCTGGTGGGCTTCCATCTATGGGGTCACACAGTATAGGACATGACTGAAGTGACTTAGCAACAGCAGCGCCCAGCCCCGATTGAGAGGAATACCGAGTTTCCTGCCAAAACTGACAAAGTGCCCCGTTTTCCAGTCATATATTCCAGATGACACTCTATTCCCCTGCTTTGTCTGAAATGGAATCCGGACGTTCAATCACAAGGTAGGAGGATCCAGGTACCACCTTTTATTTCTGGGAGGGTCCCCTGGGTTTCAAAGCACAATTGGAAAAGGTACGGATGTCCCCACCTGCACAGATCCAAATGAATCCTCGAGTGTCAACTCACAAGACGAGTAGAAACCTAACTCCCCGAGCATTCTAGATACAATCTCCAGGTAGAAATTCAAGCCGACTGTGGCCAAAAACACCTTTTACAACTCGAGAAGAAAGCTGAGTTCCATGTCTGAACACGAGATGAGGTCTGACTCCCCAGGTGACTTTTGAGAGCTACCCTGTCATCCTTGTTGACAGTGGCAAGGAACACACAGTTGACCGACTCAATGCTAGATGCCGCCCTATTAATATGTTGAGCCTCAAGAGGAATCCCTAGGATCCCCTTCCAACATGATAGGAGATTTGACTTCCCTGGGGCAACACGAGCGAGTCCTCAGGTCCCTGTCACAACTGCAGCAAAACACCAAGCTTTCTGCCGCAACTCGAGAAACACCACAAAATTATCCCCTCAATGCGAGATGAGGAAATTTTCCGCTGCAGAGTCTCAGGAGAAATCCCACATTCCCGATTGAAACTCAAATGTGTACTTGACACCATTTATGCCACCCAAAAACTACCCCATCTTATCCATCCACGTTGAAGAGGAGCACACAATTTACGTACACAACACTTGATGTGGCCCTATTCCTATACCTTGCCTCGAGAGGAATCCCCAGGTTCCCCTTCCAACAGGAAAGGAAACCAAATATCCCAGGGACAACGCGAGTGAGTTCCTGAGGTCTCCGTCGGAACTCGAGAGGAACCCCAAGCTTTCCGCCACAACTCGAGAGAATCGACAAGGTTCCATAATCAATTCGAGATGAAAACTTTCCTGCTGCAGAATATCAGGAGAAATCCTACATTCCCGTTTGAAACTCGAACGGGTACTTGACAACTTTTATGCAACTCAAGAAGTTTCCTAACATAGCCGAACCCACTGGAGAGGAGCCAACTTGAGATGAGGACCTATTCCCATTTAACGGTTCATGAGTAATCCTGACGTTCCCCTTCCAACACAAAAGGGGGCCTGTCTGCCCTGAAGCAAGAAGAGATAGTTCCTGAGGTCCCCGTCACAACTTGAGAGGAACCCCAGGCTTCCTGCCGCAACTCGAGAGGGACACCAAGCTTCTGGACTCAACACGTGAAAAAGCCCAAAAATATGCCCTCAGTCCGAGATGAGAAAATATTCCGCTGCAGATTCTCAAGAGAAATCCCAAATTTCCACTTGAAACTGATAGGGTACTTGACACCGTTTATTCGCCCTTAAAAGTTTCACGACATAGCCGGCCACATTGAAGAGGAGCACACAATGTATGTAAACAACACTAGATGCTGCCCTATTCCACTACCGCCCCTCGAGAGGACTCCCGAGGTTCCCCTTCCAACTGCAAAGGAGACCTAACTTCCCTGGGACAATGCAGGCGAGTTCATGAGGTCCCCGTTGCAACTCGAGAGGAACCCCAAACTTCCCGTCACAACTGGAGAAAAACTACAAGATTCTCCCCTCAAGTCGAGATCAGGAACATTTCCCTTGCAGATTCTCAAGAGAAATCCCACATTCCCGCTTGAAACTCCACAGGTGACTTAACATACTTTATGCGACTCAAAAATTACATCGATATACCCAGACTCAATCAAGAGGAACACCGAGTTTTCTGCCACAAGTGACAAACTGCAACATTTTCCAGTCTTCTTTTCCCGATGAGACTCAGTTCCTCTGCTTTCTCTAGAATGGAATCCAGACATTGTGGTCGCACAGTACGAGGAGGCTGGTACCCGTTTTTAACTCATGAGGATCCCCCGGTTTTCAAAACACAAATGGAAAAGGTACGGATGTCCCCTCCCACTCGAGATATTGTCTGATTCCACTGCACAGATTTAAAAGTATACTCGAGTATCACCTCACAAGACGAGTGGTGACCTGACTCCCCAAGCATACTCGATACAATCTCCAGGTACAAATTCAAATCTAATGTGGCCTAACACCCCTTTTACAACTCGAGAGGAAAGCAGAGTTCCATGTCTGAAGATGAGTCGAGGCCTGACTACCCACGAGAATTTTGAGAGAAACCCCGAGATCCCTGTCACCACTGGAGAAGAACAGTCAGTTGTACCCGACTCAACACTTGATGTGGCCCTATTCCCATTTAACGGTTTGAGAGTAATCCCGAAGTTCTCCTCCAACACAAAAGGGGACCTGACTGCACTGAAGCAACACAAGCTAGTTCTTGAGGTCCCCATCGCCACTCGAGAGGAACCCCAAGCTTCCCGCGGCAACTCGAGAAAAAAGACAGGGTTCCAACATCAATGCGAGATGAGGAAGTTTCTGCTGCAGAATCTCAAGAGAAATCCCACATTCCCGCTTGACACTCGAACGGGTACTTCACACCCTTTATGCGTCTCAAAAAGTTCCCTAGCATAGCCGTCCCCACTGGGGAGGAGCACACAATTTACAGACAAATCAGGATGAGGCCCGATTCCCATTTGACGGCTGGAGAGTAATACCCAAGATCCCATTCCAACACAAAACGGGACCTGACTTCCCTGAGGCAACGCGAGCGAGTGCCTGAGGTCCCTGTGGCAACTCGAGAGTGACCCCAAGCTTCCCGCCGCGACCCAAGAAAAACCACAAGATTCTGCCCTCAAAGAGAGATGAGGAACTTTTCCGTGCAGATTCTCAAGAGAAATCCCACATTCCCGCTTGAAACTCGACAGGTTACTTAACAACCTTTATGAGACTCATAATTACACCGACATACGCAGACCCAATGGAGGGGAACACCGAGTTTCCTGCCACAAGTGCCAAAGTGACCTGTTTTCCAGTCCTCATTTCCAGATGTGAGTCGATTCCTCTGCTTTCGGTGGAATGGATTCTGGAAGTACCAGTCACACAGTACGAGAAGGCCACTACCACCTTGAAACTCGTGAGGATCCCCAGGTTTTCAAAACACAAATGGAAAAGGTCCGGATATCCCGATCCACTCGAGATATTGTCTAATTCCACTGCACAGATTCAAATGTATACTCGAGTATCAACTCACAAGATGAGTGGTTACCTGACGCCCCGAGCATACTCGATACAATCTCCAGGTACAAATTCAATTCTAATGTGGCCTAACACCCCTTTTACAACTCGAGAGGAAAGTGGAATTCCATGTCTGAACAAGAGTCGAGGCCTGACACCCCTGGAGAATTTTGAGAGCAACCCCGAGATCCCTGTCCACACTGGAGAAGAACACACAGTTGACCGACTTAACACTAGATGCGGCCCTATTCCACTGCTGCGTCTCGAGCGGAATCCCGAAGTTGCCATTCCAACACAATAGGAGACCTGACTTCCCTGGGGCAACACGAGTGAGTTCCTGAGGTCCCCGTCGCAACTCGAGAAGAAGCCCAATTGTGCCACCGCTACTAGAGAAAAAGTCCAAGAACATGCCCTCAATTCATGATGAGAATATTTTCCGCTGTAGTTACTCCAGAGAAATCCCACATTCCAGCTTGAAACTCGAACTGGTACTTGACACCCTTTCAGTTCATTTGAGTCGCTCAGTCGTGTCTGACTATCAGAGACCCCATGAATCACAGCACGCCAGGCCTCCCTGTCAATCACCAACTCCAAGAGTTCACACAAACTCATGTCCACAGAGTCGGTGATGCCATCCAGCCATCTCATTCTCTGTTGTCCCGTTCTCCTGCCGCCCCCAACCTTTCCCAGCATCAGAGTCTTTGCCAGTGATCAACTGTCGCTTGAGGTGGCCGATGTATTGCAGTTTCAGCTTTAACATCAGTCCTTCCAATGAGCACCCATGATTGATCTCCTTTAGAATGGATTGGTTGAATCTCTTTGCAGTACACGGACTCTCAAGAGTCTTCTCCAACACCACAGTTCAAAAGCATCAATTTTTCGGTGCTCAGCCTTCTTCACAGTACAACTCTCACATCCATACATGACCACGGGAAAAACCATACATTTGACTAGACGGAACTTTGTTGGCAAGGTAATGTCTCTGCTTTTTAATATACTATCAAGGTTGGTCATAACATTCCTTCCAAGGAGTAAGTGTCTTTTAATTTCATGGCTGCAATCAGCATATGCAGTAATTTTGGAGCCCAAAATAATACAGTCTGACACTGTTTCCACTGTTTTTCCATCTATTTCCCATGAAATGATGGGACCAGATGCCATGATCTTTGCTTTCTGAATGTTGAGCTTCAAGCCAACCTTTTCACTCTCCTCTTTCACTTTCATCAAGAGGCTTTTGAGTTCCTCTTCACTTTCTGCCATAAGGGTAGTGTCATCTGCATATCTGAGGTTATTGATATTTCTCCCAGCAATCTTTATTCCAGCTTGTGCGTCTTCCACCCCAGCGTTCCTCATGATGTACTCTGCATAAAAGTTAACTAAGGAAGGTGACAATTTACAGCCTTGATGTACTCTTTTTCCTGTTTGGAACCAGTCTGTTGTTCCATGTACAGCTATGACTGTTGCTTCCTGACCTGCTTACAGGTTTCTCAAGAGGCAGGTCAGGTGGTCTGGTATTCCCATCTGTTTCAGAATTTTCCACAGTTTATTGTGATCCACACTGTCAAAGGCTTTGGCATAGTAAAAGAAGCAGAAATAGATGATTTTCTGGAACTCTCTTGTTTCTGCATGATCCAGTGGATGTTGGCAATTTGATCTCTGGTGCCTCTGCCTTTTCTGAAACCTGCTTGAACATCTGGGAGTTCACGGATCACATATTTCTGAGGCCTGGCTTGGAGAATTTTAAGCATGAATTTATTAGCGTGTGAGATGAGTGCAATTGTGTGATAGTTTCAGCATTCTTTGGCATTGCCTTTCTTTGGGATTGGAATGAAGACTGACCTTTTCCAGTCCTGTGGCCACTGCTGAGTTTTCCAAATTTGCTGGCTTATTGAGTGCAGCACTTTCACAACATCATCTTTCAAGATTTGAAATAGCTCAACTGGAATTCCATCACCTCCACTCGCTTTGTTCATAGTGATTCTTTCTAAGGCCCACTTGACTTCACATTCCAAGATGTCTGACTCTAGGTCAGTGATCATGTTATCGTGACTCTCTTGGTCGTGCAGATCTTTTTTATACAGTTCTTCTGTGTATTCTTGCCACCTCTTCTTAATATCTTCTGCTTCTGTTAGGTCCATACCATTTCTGTCCTTTATCGAGCCCATCATTTCAAGAAATGTTCCCTTGGAATCTCAAATTTTCTTGAAGAGATCTCTTGTTTTTCCTATTCTGTTATTTTTCTCTATTTCTTTGCATTGATCACTGAGGAAGGTTTTCTTATCTCACCTTGCTATTCTTTGGAACTCTGCATTCAGATGCTTATATCTTTCCTTTCTCCTATGCTTTTCGCTTCTCTTCATTTCACAGCTATTCGTAAGGTCTCCTCAAACAGTCATTTTGCTTTTTTGCATTTCTTTTCCATGGGGATGGTTTTGGTCCCTGTCTCCTGTACAATGTCACGAAACTCCGTCCAGAGTTCATTAAGCACTCTATCTATCAGATCTAGTCCCTTAAATCTATCTCTCACTTCCACTGTATAATCATAAGAGATTTGATTTAGGTCATATCTGAATGGTCGATTGGTTTTCCCTACTTTCTTCAATTTAAGTGAATATGACTGGTGATAGAAGCAAGGTCCGGTGCTGTTAGGGCAATATTGCATAGGAACCTGGAATGTTAGGTCCATGAATCAAGGCAAATTGGAAGTGGTCAAACAGGAGATGGCAAGAGTGAACATAGACATTCTAGGAATCAGTGAATTAAAATGGGCTGGAATGGGTGAATTTAACTCAGATGACCATTATATCTACTACTGTGGGCAGGAATCCCTTAGAAGAAATGGAGTAGCCATCATGGTCAACAAAAGAGTCCGAAATCAGAACTTGGATGCAATCTTATAAACGACAGAATGATTTCTGTTCATTTCCAAGGCAAACTATTCAATATTACAGTAATCCAGGCCTATGCCCCAACCAGTAACAGTGAAGAAGCCGAAGTTGAACGGTTCTATGAAGACCTACAAGACCTTTTACAACTAACACCCAAAAAAGATGTCCTTTTCATTATAGGGGTCTGGCATGCAAAAGTAGGAAGTCAAGAAACACCTAGAGTAACAGGCAAATTTGGTCTTGGAGCACGGAATGAAGCAAAGCAAAGGCTAATAGAGTTTTGTCAAGAGAACGCACTGGTCATAGCAAACACCCTCTTCCAACAACACAAAAGAAGACTCTACACATGGACATCACCAGATGGTCAACACCGAAATCAGATTGATTATATTCTTTGCAGCCAAAAATGGAGAAGCTGTATACAGTTAGCAAAAACAAGAACAGTAACTGAGTGTGCTCATTCATGAACTCCTTACTGCCAAATTCAGACTTAAAATGACACCCTTTATGCACCCCAAAAACTTCCCCGACATAGTCGTCCACATTGAAGAAGAGCACACAATTTACAAACACAACACTCGATGGGGCCCTATTTCTCTACTGCACCTCGAAAGGAATCCCGAGGTGCCCCTTCCAAAAGGATAGGAGACCTCAATTTCCTGGGACAATGCGAGCGAGTTCCTGAGGCCCCTGTCACAAATCGAGTGGAACCCCAAATTTTTGGTAGCAATACGAGGAAAACGACAATGTTTCCCCATCAATGCATGATGAGGAAAATTTCTGCTGCAGAATCTCAAGCGCAATCCCACATTCCCCCTTGAACCTCAAACGGGTACTTGACACCCATTATGTGACTCAAAAAGTTCCCTAACATAGCTGACCGCACTGGAGAGTAGCACACAATTTAAGGACTCAACTCGAGATGAGGCCCTATTCATATTTAACAGCTCGAGATTAATCCCAAAGTTCCCCTTCCAACAAAAAATGGGACCTGAGTGCCCTGAAGCAACACGAGCTAGTTCCTGAGATCCCCATTGCAACTCCAGAGTGACAGAAAGCTTCCTACCACAACTCTAGAAAAAGCCCAAGAACATGCCCTAATTCCAAGATGAGAAAATATTCCGCTGCAGAGTCTCGAGAGAAATCCCACATTTCCGCTTAAAATTCGAAAGTGTACTTGACACCCTTGATGCAACCTTAAAACTTCCACGACATAGCCAGCCACATTGAAGAGGAGCACACAATTTACATACACAACACTAGATGCTGCCCTATTCCACTACTGCGCTTCTAGAGGAAACCCAAGGTTCCCCTTCCAACAGGAAAGGAGACCTCACTTCCCTGGGACAACGCGAGGGAGTTCCTGAGGTCCCCGTCGCAACTCGGGAGGAACTCCAAGGTTTCCACCGCAACTCGAGAAAAATGACAGGGTTCCCACATCAATGCGAGATGAGGAATATTTCTGCTGCAGAATCTCAGGAGAAATCCCACGTTCCCGCTTGAAATTCGAACGGGTTCTTGACATCCTTTATGCGACTCAAAAAGTTCCCTAATATAGCCCTCCCCACTGGGGAGGAGCACAGAATTTCTGGACTCAACTCGAGATGAGGCCCTATTCCCATTTTACGGCTGGAGAGTAATTACCAAGTTCCCCTTCCAACACAAAACCGGACCTGACTTCCCTGAGGCAACACAAGCGAGTTCCTGAGGTCCCCGTCACAACTCGAGAGGGACCTCAAGCTTCCCGCTGCAACTAGAGAAAACCCACAAGATTCTGCCCTCAAGGCGAGATGAGGAACTTTTCCTTTGCAGATTCTCCAGAGAAATCCCACTTTACAGCTTGAAACTCGGCAGGTTACTTAACATCCTTTATGTGACTCAAAAATTACACTGACATACCCAGACCAAATCAAGAGGAACACTGAGTTTCCTGCCACAAGTGACAAAGTGCCCCGTGTTCCAGTCTTCTTTTCCAGATGAGAGTCGATTCCTCTGTTTTCTCTGGAATGGAATCCAGACGTTCCGGTTGCACAGTACGAGGAGGCCGGTACAACATTTTATCCCGTTAGGATCCCCAGGTTTTCAAAACACAGAAGGAAAAGGCACGGATATCCCCACCCACTTGAGATACTCTCTGATTCCACTGTACAGATTCAAATGTATACTCAAGTATCAACTCACAAGACGAGTGGTGACCTGACTCCCCGAGCATACTCGATACAATCTCCAGGTACAAAATCAACTCTAGTGTGGCATAACATGCCTTTTACAACTCGAGAAGAAAGCAAAATTCTATGTCTGAACACAAGACAAGGCCTGACTCCCCTGGAGAATTTTGAGAGCAACCCTGAGATCCCTGTCACCACTGGAGAAGAACACACAGTTGACGGACTCAGCGCTAGATGCGGCCCTATTCCTCTGCTGCATCTTGAGCGGCATCCCGAGGATCCCCTTCCAACACCATAGGAGACCTGACTTCCCTGGGGCAACACGAGCGAGTTCCTGAGCTAGATGCTGAGATTTCTGTCTCAACTTGAGAGGGACCCCAATCTTCCTGCCGCAACTCAAGAAAAACAACAGGGTTCCAACATCAATGCGAGATGAGGAACATTTCTGCTGCAGAATCTCAAGAGAAATCCCACATTCCCGCTTGACACTCGAACGGGTACTTGACACCCTTTATGCGACTCAAAAAGTTCCCTAACATAGCCGTTTCCACTGGGGAGGAGCACACAATTTATGGACTCAAATTGAGATGAGGCCCTATTCCCAATTAACGGCTGGAGAGTAATTCCCAAGTTCCTATTCCAACACAAAATGGGACCAGACTTCCCTGAGGCAACACGAGCGAGTGCCTGAGGTCCCAGTCCCAACTCGAGAGCGACCCCAAGCTTCCCGCCACAACTCGAGAAAAACCAGAAGATTCTGCCCTCAAGGAGAGATGAGGAACTTTTCCGTTGCATATTCTCAAGAGAAATCCCACATTCCTGCTTGAAACTCGAACGGGTACTTGACACCCTTTTTGCGACTCAAAAAGTTCCCTAACAGCCAACTCCACTGGAGAAGAGCACACATTTTACAGACTCAACTCGTGATGAGGCCCTGTTCCCATTTTACTGCTCGAGAGTAATCTTGAAGAACCACTTCCAACACAAAAGTGGACCTGGCTGCCCTGAAGCAACACAGCGAGTTCCTGAGGTCCCCATCACAACTCGAGAGGGACCTCAAGGTTCCCGCCTCAACTCGAAAGGGACCCCAAGCTCCCCGCCGAAACTCAAGAAAAAGCCCAAGAACATGCCCTCAATCCCAGATGAGAAAATATTCCGCTGCAGAGTCGAAAGAGAAACCCCACATTCCCGCTTGAAACTAGAACGGGTACCTGGCACCCTTGATGCCACCTTAAGACTTCCAGGACATAGCCGGCCACATTGAAGAGGAGCACGCAATTAACATACACAACACTAGATGCGGCCCTATTCCACTACTGCGCCTCGAAGGAATCCTGAAATTCCCCTTCCAACAGGAAAGGAGAACTAACTTCCCTGGGACAACGTGAGGGAGTTCCTGGGGTTCCTGTCGCAAGTCGAGAAAAACCACAAGATTCTGCGCTCAAGACGAGATGAGGAATATTTCTGTTGCAGATTCTCAAGAGAAATCCCACATTTCCGCTTGAAACTCGACAGGTTACTTAACATCCTTTATGCGACTCAAAAATTACACCAACATACCCAGCCCCAATCGAGAGGAACACCGAGTTTCCTGCCACAACTGACAAAGTGCCCCATTTTCCAGTCCTCTTTTCCAGATGAGAGCCAATTCCTCTGCTTTCTCTGGAATGGAATCCGGACGTTTCTGTCTCACAGTGCGAGGAAGCTGGTACCACCTGAAACTCGTGAGGATCTCCCGGTTTTCAAAACACAAATGGAAAAGGTACGGATGTCCCCATCCGCAGGAGATATTTTCGGATTCCACTGCACAGATTCAAATTTAACCTCGAAAATCAAATCACAAGACGATTGGAGATCCGATTCTCTGAGCATATTCGATTCAATCTCCATGAACAAAATCAACTCTAATGTGGTCTAACACACATTTCGAAACTTGAGAAGAAAGCGGAGTTCCATGTCTGAACACGAGAGGAGTCCTGACTCCCCTGGAGAATTTTGAGAGCAACCCCAAGATCCCTGTCGCCACTGGAGAAGAACAAGCAGTTGACCGACTCAAAGCTAGATGCGGCCCTATTCCTATACCGCACCTCGCGAGGAATCCCGCGGTTCCCCTTCCAACACGAAAGGAGATCTAACATCCCTGGGACAATGCGAGCGAGTTCCTGAGGTCCCCATGGCAACTCGAGAGGAACCCCAAGCTTTCCGCCGCACTCGAGAGAAACGACAAGGTTCCCCCATGAATGAGACATGAGGAACATTTCTGTTGCAGATTCTCAAGAGAAATCCCAAATTCCCGCTTGAAACTTGAATGGTTACGTATTATCCCTTATACAACTCAAAAACTACACCAACAGAACCAGCCCAAATCGAGAGGAACACCGAGTTTCCTGCCACAACTAACAAAGTGCCCCGTTATCCAGTCGTATATTTAAGATAGTCGATTCCCAAATTTTATCTGAAATGGAATGGTGGCGTTCCATCGCAAGGTAGGAGGAAGCTGGTATCATCTTGATTCCTGGAAGGATCCCCGGGGTTTCAAAACACAACTGGAAAAGGTACGGATATCCCCACCCAACACAAAAGGGGACCTGACTGCCCTGAAGCAACACGAGCTAGATCCTGAGGTCCCCGTCGCAAATCGAGATGGACCCCAAGCTACCCCCTGCAACCCGAGAAGGACCCCAAGCTTCCCCCCGGAACTTGAGAAAAAGCCCAAGACATGCCCTCAATTCGAGATGCAAAAATATTCCGCTGCACAGTCTCAAGAGAAATCCTACATTCTCGCTTGAAACTTGAAACTTGACACCCTTGATGCGAACATAAAACTTCCAGCAGATAGCAGGCCACATTGAAGAGGAGCACACAATATATGTACACAACACTTAATGGGGTCCGATTCCACTACCACACCTAGAGAGGAATCCTGAAGTTCCCCTTCCAACAGGAAAAGAGACCTAACTTCCCTGGGACAACGCGAGCGAGGGCCTGAGGTCCCTGTTGCAACTCGAGAGGAACCCCAACCTTTCCGCCATAACTCAGGAAAATCGACAGGGTTCCTACATCAATTCGAGATGAGGAATTTTCTGCTGCAGAATCTCAAGAGAAATCTCACATACGCGCTTGAAACTCAAATGGGTACTTGACACCCTTATGTGACTCAAAAAGTTCCCTAACATAGCCATCCACAATGGAGAGGAGCACACAATTTATGGACTCAAGATGAGGCCCTGTTCCTATTTAATGGCTCGAGAGTAATACCGAAGTTCCACTTCCAACACAAAAGTGGACCTGACTGCCCTGAAGCAACATAGCGAGTTCCTGAGGTCCCCGTCGCAACTGGAGAGAGACCCCAAGCTTCCTGCCACAACTCGAGAGGGACCCCAAGCTTCCCGCTGCAATTCGAGAAAAACGACAGTGTTCCCACCTCAAAGAGAGATGAGGAAGTTTTCTGGTGCAGAATCTCAAGAGAAATCCCACATTCCCACTTGAAATTCGACAGTTTACTTAACATACTTCATGCGATTCAAAAATTACACTGACATTACCAGCCCCAATCAAGAGGAACACCGAGTTTCCTGCCACAGCTGACAAGGTGCCCCGTTTTCCAGTCCACTTTTCCAGTCGTGAGTCGATTCCTCGGCATTCTCTAGAATTTAATCTGGACATTCCGGTTGCACTGAACCAGGAGGCCTGTACCACTTTAAACTCGTGAAGATCCTCCAGTTTTCAAAACACAAATGGAAAAGGTACGGATGTCCCCACCCTACACCAAAGGGGACCTGACTGCCGTGAAGCAACACGATCTAGTTCTTGTGATCCTCATCGCAACTCGAGAGGGATCCCAACCTTCCCGCCGCAACTCGAGAACAAGCCCAAGAACATGAACTCAATACAAGATGAGAAAATATTCCAATGCAGAGTCTCAAGAGAAATCCCAAATTTCCTCTTGAAACTCGAACAGGTACTTGACACCATTGATGCGAACTTCAAACTTCCACAAATAGCCGGCCACATTGAAGAGGAGCACACAATTTACACACACAAGAGGCGGCCCTATTCCACTACCGTGCCTTGGGAGGAATCCCGAGGTTTCCCTTCCAACAGGAAAGCAGACCTAAATTCCCTGGGACAACGCGAGGGAATTCCTGAGGTCCCCATCACAACTCAAGAGGAACCCCAAGCTTTCTAATGCAACTCGAGAAAAACGACAGGGTTATCCCAAATTCCCGCTTGAAACTCGACAGGTTTCTTAACATCCTTTGTGTGACTCAAAAATTACACCAACATACGCGACTGAATCGAGAGGAACACCGAGTTTCCTGCCACAGATGACAAAGTGCCGCGTTTTCCAGTCCTCGTTTCCAGATGAGAGTCGAATCCTCTGCTTTCTCTGGAATGGAATCTGGATGTTCCAGTCACACAGTACGAGGAGGACTGTACCACCTGGAAACTAGTGAGCATCCCCAGGTTTTCAAAACACAAATGGAACAGGTACGGATGTCCCCACCCATTCGAGATATTGTCTGATTCCACTGCACAGATTCAAATGTAGACTCGAGTATCAGCTCACAAGACGAGTGGTGACCTGACTCCCTGAGCATAGTTGATACAATCTCCAGGTACAAATTCAAATCTAATGTGGCCTAACTAACCTTTTACAACCCGAGAGGAAAGCAGAGTTCTATGTCTGAACACGAGTCGAGGCGTGACTTCCCTGGAGAATTTTGAGAGCAACCCCGAGATCCCTGTCTCCACTGGAGAAGAAAACACAGTTGACCGGCTCAACGCTAGATGCGGCCCTATTCCTCTGCTGCATCTTGAGCGGAATCCCAAGGTTCCCCTTTCAACACGATAGGAGACCTGACTTCCCTGTAGCAACACGAGCGAGTTCCAGAGGTCCCAGTCGCAACTCGAGAAGAATCCCAAATGTGCCGCCTCAATTGGAGTAAAAGCCCAAGAACATGCCCTCAATCCGTGATGTGAAAATTTTCCTCTGCAGAGCCTCCAGAGAAATCCCACGTTCCCGCTTGAAACTCGAACGGGTACTTGACACCCTTTATGCGACCCGAAAACTTCCCTGACATAGTCGTCCACATTGAAGAGGAGCACACAATTTACGAACACAACACTAGATGGGGCCCTATTCCTCTACCGTGCCTCAAGAGGTATCCCGAGGTGCCCCTTCCAACAGGACAGGAGACCTAAATTCCCTGGGAAAATGACAGCGAGTTCCTGAGGCCCCGGCGCCACTCAAGAAGAGCCCCAAACTTTTCGCCGCAACTCGAGAAAAATGACAGGCTCCCCCATCAATGCAAGATGAGGAACTTATCTGCTGCAGAATCTCAAGAGAAATCCCACATTCCCACTTGAAACTCGAACGGGTATTTGACACCCTTTATGCGACTCAAAAAGTTCCCTAATAGCCATCCCCAATGGAGAGGTGCACACAATTTAGGGACTCAACTCGAGATGAGGCCCTGTTCTAATTTAATGGCTCGAGAGTAATCACGAAGTTCCACTTCCAACACAAAAGTGGACCTGACTGCCCTGAAGCAACATATCGAGCTCCTGAGGTCCCCGTGGTAACTTGAGAAGGACCCCAACTTCCCACCACAACTCGAGAGGGAACCCAAGCTCAAGCCAAAACTCGAGAGTGACCCCAAGATTCCCGCCGCATCTCAAGAAAAAGCCCAAGAACATGCCCTCAATCTGAGATGAGAAAATATTCTGCTGCAGAGTCTCAAGAGAAATCCCACATTTCCGATTGAAACTCGAACGGGAACTTGACACACTTGTTGAGACCTTAAAACTTCCACAACATAGTCGTCCACATTGAAGACGAGCACACAATTTATGAACACAACACTAGATGGAGCCCTATTCCTTATCATCCTTTATGCGACTAAAAAATTACACCAGCATCCCCAGCCCCAACTTAGAGGAACACTGAGTTTCCTGCCACAAATGACAAAGTGTCCCGTTTTCCAGTCCTCTTTTCCAGATGAGAGTCGATTTCTCTACTTTCTCGGGAATGGAATCAGGACCTTATGGTCGCATAGTACGAGGAGGTCAGTACCACCTTGAAAGTCATGAGGATGCCCAGGTTTTCAAAACACAAATGGAAAAGGTACGGATGTCCCACCCACTCAAGATATTGTCTGATTCCACTGCACAGATTCAAATGTATACTCGAGTATCAACTCACAAGACGAGTGGTGACCTGACTCCCCGAGCATACTTGATACACTCTCCAGGTACAAATTCAATTGTAATGTGGCCTAACAGCCCTTTTAAAACTCGAGAGGAAATCAGAGTTCTATGTATGAACACGAGTCCAGGCCTGACTAGCCTCGAGAAATTTTAGACCAACCATGAGATCCCTGTCGCCACTGGAGTAGAACACACAGTTGACCTACTCAACGCTAGATGGGGCCCTATTCCTCTGCTGCGTTTCGAGCGGAATCCCGAGGTTCCCCTTCCAACACGTTAGGAGACATGACTTCCCTGGGGCATCACGAGTGAGTTCCTGAGGTCCCCGTCGCAACTCGAGAGGAACCCCAAGCGTACCGCCGCAACTAGAGAAAAAGCCCAAGAACATCCTCTTAATTCGTGATGTTAGAATTTTCCGCTGAATAGTCTCCAGAGAAATCCCACATTCCCCCTTGAAACTCGAATGGGTACTTAAGACCCTTTATGCAACCCAAAAACTTCCCCTACATAGTCTTCCACATTGAAGAGGAGCACACAATTTACGAACACAGCACTAGATGGGGCCCTATTCCTCTACAGCACCTCGAGAGGAATCCTGAGGTTCCCCGTCCAGCAGGAAAGGAGACCTCACTTCCCTGGGACAGTGTGACCGAGTTCCTGAGGTCCCCTTCGCATCTCGAGAGGAACACCAAGCTTTCTGCCACAACTCGAGAAAAACGACAAGGTACCCCATCAATGCAAGATGAGGAACATTTCTGCTGCAGAATCTCAAGAGAAATCCCACATTCCCGCTTGAAACTCAAACGAGTACTTGAAACCCACACGAGTACTTGAAACCCCTTATGCAACTTAAAAATTTCCCTAACATAGCCTACCCCAGTGGAGAGGAGCATACAATTTATAGACTCAACTCGAGATGAGGCCATATTCCCTTTTAATGGCTCGAGAGTAATCCCAAAGTTCCCCTTCTAACACAAAAGTGCCCTGACTGCCCTGAAGCAACACAAGGGAGTTCCCGAGGTCCCACAACTCGAGAAAAACCACAAGATTCTGCCCTCAAGGAAAGATGAGGAATATTTCCATTGCAGATTCTCAAGAGAAATCCCTCATTCCCACTTGAAAATCGACAGATTATTTTATATCCTTTATGCGACTCAAGAATTACACCTACATACGCAGACCCAATTGAGAGGATCACTGAGTTTCTTGCTACAACTGACAAAGTGCCGTGTTTTCCAGTCCTCTTTTCCAGATGACAGTCTATTCCCCTGCTTTGTCTGAAATGGAATCCGGATGTTCCATTGCAAGGTAGGAGGAGGACGGTACCACCTTGATTCCTGGGAGGGTCTCCGGGATTTCAAAACACAATTGGAAAAGGTACGGATGTCCCCACCCACTCGAGATATTGTCTAATTCCACTGCATATATCCAAATGTATGCTCGAATATCAACTCACAAAACAAGTGGAGCCCTGACTCCCCGAGCATTCTCGATACAGTCTCCAGGTACAAATTCAAGTCGACTGTGGTTTAAAACATATTTTCTAACTTGAGAAGAAAACGGAGTTCCGTGTGTGAATACGAGAAGAGGCCTGACTACCGAGGTGTATTTTGAGAGCAACCCCGAGATCCCTGTTGTCACTGGCAAGGAACACACAGTTGACTGACTCAACGTTAGAGGCGGCCCCATTCCTCTGCTGCGCCTAGAGATGAATACCGAGGTTCCCGTTCCAACAGAAGAGGAGACCTGTCTTCCCTGGGGCAACAGGAGCGAGTTCCTCAGGTCGCCTTCGCAACTGGAGAAGAACCCCAAGATTCCCGCCGCAACTCGAGAAACACCACAATATTATCCCCTCAATGCGAGATGAGGAACATTTCCGCTGCAGAGTCTCAAGAGAAATCCCACATTCCTGCCTGATACTCGAACGGGTACTTGACACCATTTATATGACCCCAAAACTTCCCCTACATAGCCGTCCACATTGAAGAGGAGCACACAATTTACATGCACAACACTAGATGCGGCCTATTACTTTACCGTGCCTCGAGAGGCATCCCGAGGTTCCCCTTCCAACACGAAAGGACACCTAACTTCCCTTGGACAACGCGAGTGAGTTCCTGCGGTTCCCCTTCTCAACTCGAGAGGAACCACAATCTTTACGCCAAAACTCAATAAAAATGACAAGGTTCCACCATAATGCTAGATGAGGAAGTTTTCGGCTGCAGAATCTCAAGAGAAATCCCAAATTCCAGCTTGAAACTCAAACTGTTACTTGACACCCTTTATGCGACTCAAAACGTTCCTTGACAATGCCATCCAAACTGGAAAGGAGTACAAAATTTACGGACTCAACGGAACTTTTCCTTTGCAGATACTCAAGAAAAATCCCACATTCCCGCTTGAAACTCGACAGATTACTTAACATCCTTTATGCGACTCCAAAATTACACGGATACACCCAGATCCATTCGTGAGGAACACCGAGTTTACTTCCACAAGTGACAAAGTGCCCCGTTTTCCATTCCTCTTTTCCAGATGAAAGTTGATCTTCTGGATTCTATGGAATGAAATCCGGCCCTTCAGGTAGCACAGTACGAGGAGGCCAGTACCCCCATTTAAAGTCATGAGGATCCCCAGGTTTTCAAAACACAAATGCAAAAGGTACAGACGTCCTGACCCACTCGAGATATTGTCTGATTCCACTGCACAGATTCAAATGTAAACTTTAGTATTAACTCATAAGACCAGTGAAGACCTGCCTCCACGAGCATACTCAATACAATCTCCAGGTAAAAATTCAAATCTAATGTGGCCTAACACCCCTTTTACAACACGAGAAGAAAGCAAAGTTCCATGACTGAACTAGAGACGAGTCCTGACTCCCCTGGAAAATTTTGAGAGCAACCCCGAGATCCCTGTAGCCACTGGAGAGGAACACACAGTTGACCGACTCCAGGCTAGATGCGGCTCTATTACTCTGCTGCATCCCGAGCGGAATCCCAAGTTTCCCCATCCAACACTATAGGAGACCTGTTTTCACTTGGGCAACACGAGCCAATTCCTGAGGTCCCAGTCACAACTCAAGAAGAACCCGAAGTTTCCTACCACAACTGGAGAAAAAGTCCAAGAACATGCCCTAATCCGAGATGAGAAATTATCCCTGTGCAGAGATTCAAGAGAAATTCCACATTCCAGCTTGAAACTCGAATGGGTACTTGACACCCTTGATGCGACCCAAGAACTTCCCTGACATAGCCGTCTACATTGAAGAGGAGCACACAATTTACCAAAAGCACACTAGATGCGGTCCTATTATTATACCGCACCTCGAGAGTCATCCCGAAGTCCCCCTTCCAACACAAAATGGGAAATGACTCCCCTGAAGTGACACGAACTGGTTCCTGAGGTCCCCGTCGCAACTTGAGAGGGACCCCAAGCTTCCAGCAAGAACTCGAGAGGGACCCCAAGCTTCTAGCCACAACACGAGAAAAAGCCAAAGAACAGGCCCTCAGTCCAAAATGAGAATATATTCCACTGCAGAGTCTCAAGAGGAATCCCAAATTTCCGCTTCAAACTCGAACGGGTACTTGACAACCTTGATGTGACCTTAAAACTTCCACGACATAGATGACCACATTGAAGAGGGGCACACAATTTATGTAGACAAAACTTGATGCGGCGCTATTCCACTACCAGGCCTCGAGATGAATCCCGAGGTCCCCCTTCCAACAGGAATGGAGACCTAACTTCCCTGGGACAACGCGAGGGAGTTCCTGAGGTCCTCATCGCAACTCGAGAGGGACCAAAGCTTCCCGCCGAAACTCGAGACAAACCACAAGATTCTGCCCTCAAGGAGAGATGAGGAACATTTCCCTTGCAGATTTTCAAGAGAAATCCCACATTCCCACTTGAAACTTGACTGGTTATTTAACATACTTTTTGCGACTCAAAAATAACACCAATATACCCAGATCCAATAGAGAGGATCACCGAGTTTTCTGCCACAGGTGACAAAATGCTGCGTTTTCCAGTCCTTTTTTCCAGATGAGAGTCAATTCCTCTGCTTTCTCTGGAATGGAATCCGGACGTTCTGGTCGCACAGTACGAGGAGGTTGGTACCACTTTTTAACTCGTGAGGATCACCCAGATTTCAAAACACCAATGGAAGAGGTACGGATGTCCCCACCCACTCGAGATATTGTCTGATTCCAAGCACAGTTTCAAATGTACACTCAGTATCAACTAACAAGACGAGAGGTGACCTGACTCCCCAAGCATACTGGATACAATCTCCATGTACAAATTCAAATCTAGTGTCCTAACAACCCTTTTGCAACTCGAGAGGAAAGCGGAGTTCAATGTCTGAACACGAGTCGAGGCCTGACTACCCTGGAGCATTTGAGAGCAACCCAAGAGATCCCTGAGTCCCCTGGAGAAGAACACACAGTTGACTGACCCAAGGCTAGATGCGGCCCTATTCCCATTTAACGGCTCCAGAGTAATCCCAAAGTTCCCCTTCCAACACAAAAGGGGACCTGACTTCCATGGGCAACACCAGCTAGTTCCCGAGTTCCCTGTTGCAACTCAGACGGACCCCAAGCTTCCCGCCGCAACTTGAGAAAAACAACAGTGTTCTCACATAAAAGAAGATGAGGAAATTTTCTGCTGCATAATCTCAAGAGAAATTCCACATTCCCACTTGAAACTCAAACGGGTACTTGGCACCTTTTATCCGACTCAAAATATTCCCTAACCTATCCGTTTCCACTGGGGAGGAGTACACAATTTACAGGCTCACCATGAGATGAGGCCCAATTTCCATTTATCGGCTGGAGAGTAATTCCCAAGTTCCCCTTCCAACAAAAAATGGGACCTGACTTCCCTGAAGAAACACGAGCGAGTTGCTGAGGTCCCTTTGGCAACTCGAGAGGGACCCGAAGCTTTCCACGGCAACTCGAGAAAAAGCGCAGGAACATGCCCTCAATCCGAGATGAGAAAATATTCCGCTGCAGACTCTCCAGAGAAATCCCACATTCCCGCTTGAAACTCGAATGGTTACATGACACACTTTATGCGACTAAAAAATTTCCTAACATAGCCAAACCCACTGGATCAGTTCAGTTCAATTCAGTCACGCAGTCGTGTCTGACTCTCCGCGACCCCATGAATCACAGCACGCCAGGCCTCCCTGTTCATCACCAACTCCTGGACTTCACTCAAACTCATGTCCACAGAGTCGGTGATGCCATCCAGCCATCTCATTCTCTGTCGTCCCCTTCTCCTCCCGCCCCCAAACTTTCCAGCATCAGAGTCTATTCCAGTCAGTCAACTCGTCACATGAGGTGGCCGAAGTATTGCAGTTTCAGCTTTAGCATCAGTCCCTCCAATGAACACCCAGGATTGATCTCCTCTAGAATGGACTGGTTGGATCTTCTTGCAGTACAAGGGACTCTCAAGAGTCTTCTCCAACACCACAGTTCAAAAGCATCAATTCTTTGGCGATCAGCTTTCTTCACAGTCCAACTCTCACATCCATACATGACCATGGGAAAAACCGTAGCCTTGACTAGACGGACCTTGGTTGGCAAGGTAATGTCTCTGCTTTTTAATATACTATCAAGGTTGGTCATAGCTTTCTTTCCAAGAAGTAAGCGTCTTTTAATTTCATGGCTGCAATCAGCATCTGCAGTGATTTTGGAGCCCCCCAAAATAAAGTCTGACAATGTTTTCACTGTTTCTCCATCTATTTCCCATGAAGTGATGAGAGCAGATGCCATAATCTTTGTTTTCTGAATGTTGAGCTTCAAGCCAACCTTTTCACTCTACTCTTTCACTTTCATCAAGAGGCTTTTGAGTTCCTCTTCACTTTCTGCCATAAGGGTGGTGTCATCTGCATATCTGAGGTTATTGATATTTCTCCCAGCAATCTTGATTCCAGCTTGTGCTTCTTCCAGCCCAGCGTTTCTCATGATGTACTCTGCATATAAGTTAAATAAGCAAAGTGACAATATACAGCCTTGACGCACTCCTTTTCCTATTTGGAACCAATCTGTTGTTCCATGTACGGTTCTGACTGTTGCTTCCTGACCTGCATACAGGTTTCTCAAGAGGAAAGTCAGGTGGTCTGGTATTCCCATCTGTTTCAGAATTTTCCGCAGTTTATTGTGATCCACACATTCAAAGGCTTTGGCATAGTCAATGAAGCAGAAATAGATGTTTTTCTGGAACTCTCTTCCTTTCTCCATGATCCAGCGGATGTTGGCAATTTGATCTCTGGTGCCTCTGTCTTTTCTAAAACCTGCCTGAACATCTGGGAGTTCACGGTTCACATATTGCTGAAGCCTGGCGTGGAGAATTTTGAGCATGACTTTACTCGCGTGTGAGATGAGTACAATTGTGCGGTAGTTTGAGCATTCTTTGGCATTCCCTTTCTTTGGGATTGGAATGAAGACTGACCTTTTACAGTCCTGTGGCCACTGCTGAGTTTTCCAAATTTGCTGGCATATTGAGGGCAGCACTTTCTCAGCATCATCTTTCAAGATTTGAAATAGCTCAACTGGAATTCCATCACCTCCACTCGCTTTGTTCGTGGTGATGCTTTCTAAGACCCAGTTGACTTCACATTCCAAGATATCTGGCTCTCGATCAGTGATCACGTTATTGTGACTATCTTGGTCGTGAAAATATTTTTTGTACAGTTCTTCTGTGTATTCTTGCCACCTTTTCTTAACATTTTCTGCTTCTGTTAGGTCCATACTAGTTCTGTCCTTTTTCGAGCCCATCATTGCATGACATGTTCCCTTGGAATCTCTAATTTTCTTGAAGAAATCTCTTGTTTTTCCTAGTCTGTTGCTTTCCTATATTTCTTTGCATTGATCACTGAGGAGGAAGGCTTTCTTATCTCTCCTTGCTATTCTTTGGAACTCTGCATTCAGATGCTTATATCTTTCCTTTTCTCCTATGCTTTTCGCATCTCTTCTTTTCACAGCTTTTTGTAAGCCCTCCTCAGACAGCCATTTTGCTTTTATGCATTTCTTTTCCATGGGGATGGTCTTGGTCCCTGTCTCCTGTACAATGTCACGAACCTCCATCCAGAGTTCATAAGGCAATCTATCTATCAGATCTAGTCCCTTAAATCTATTTCTCACTTCCACTGTATAATCATAAGGGATTTGATTTAGGTCATATATGAATGGTCTAGGGGTTTTCCCTACTTTCTTCAACTTAAGTCTGAATTTGGCAATAAGGAGTTCATGATCTGAGCCACAGTCAGCTCCTGGTCTTGTTTTGGCTAACTGTATAGAGCTCCTCCATCTTTGGCTGCAAAGAATATAATCAATCTGATTTCGGTGTTGACCATCTGGTGATGTCCATGTGTTGAGTCTTCTCTTGTGTTGTTGGAAGAGGGTGTTTGCTATGACCAGTGCGTTCTCTTGACAAAACTCTATTAGCCTTGGTCCTGCTTCATTCCGGACACCAAGGCTAAATTTGCTTGTTACTCCAGGTGTTTCATGACTTCCTACTTTTGCATTCCAGTCCCGTATAATGAAAAGGACATCTTTTTTTTGGGTGTTAGTTGTAAAAGGTCTTGTAGGTCTTCATAGAACCATTCAACTTCGGCTTCTTCAGGGTTACTGGTTGGGTCATAGGCCTGGATTACTGTAATATTGAATGTTTTACCTTGGAAACAAACAGAAGTCATTCTGTTGTTTTTAAGATTGCATCCAAGTACTGCATTTCGGACTCTTTTGTTGACTGTGATGGCTACTCCATTTCTTCTAAGGGATTCCTGCCCACAGTAGTAGATATAGTGGTCATCTGAGTTAAATTCACCCATTCCAGTCCAATTTAATTCACTGATTCGTAGAATGCCTATGTTCACTCTTGTCATCTCCTGTTTGACCACTTCCAATTTGCCTTGATTCATGGACCTAACATTCCAGGTTCCTATGCAATATTGCTCTTTGCAGCACCGGGCCTTGCTTCTATCACCGGTCACATCCACAACTGGGTATTGGTTTTGCTTTTGCTCCATCCCTTCATTCCTTCTATAGTTATTTCTCCACTGATCTCCAGTAGCATACTGGGCACCTACCGACCTGGGGAATTCCTCATTCAGTTTCCTACCATTTTGCGCCTTGATACTGTTCATGGGTTCTCAAGGCAAGTATACTGAAGTGATTTTCCATTCCCTTCTCCAGTGGACCACATTCGACTGTGGTCCATGTGATCAGATCAGCTAGTTTCCTGTGATTATGATTCCAGGATGTCTGCCCTCTGATGCCCCCTGGCAATATCTACTGTCTTATCTGGGTTCTTCTTACCTTGGGTGTGGGATATCTCTTCACTGCTGCTCCAAGAAAGCAGCTACCCCCTGGATAAGAGCACAAAATTTATGGACTCAACTCTAGATGAGGGCTTATTCCCGAAGTTGCCTTTCCAACAGAAAATGGGACCTGACTCACTTGAAGCAACACGAGCTCCTAATGTCCCCGTCGCAACTTGAGAGGGACCCCAAGCTTCCTACACCAACTCGAGAAAAAGCCCAAGAACATGCCCTCAGTCTGAAATGAGAGAATATTCCGCTGCATATTCTCAAGAGAAATCCCAAGTTTCTGCTTCAAACTCGAACGGGTACATGACACCCTTGACGTGACCTTAAAACTTCCATGACATACCCGACCACATTGAAGAGGAGCTCACAATTTATGTACACAACACTAGATGGGGCCCTATTACACTACCGTGCCTCAAGAGTAATCCAGAGGTTCCCCTTCCAACAGGAAAGGAGACCTAATTTCCCTGGGACAATGTGAGGGAGTTCCTGAGGTTCTCGTCACAACTCGAGAGGGACCGAAGCTTTCTGCTGAAACTCGATAGAGACCACTATTCTGTCCTCAAGGCGAGAGGAGGAAAATTTTCCTTGCAGATTCTAAAGAGAAATCCCACATTCCCGCTTGAAACTCGACAGGTAAATTAACATACTTTTTGCGACTCAAAAATTACACCAATATACTCAGACTATATCGAGAGGAACACCGAGTTTCCTGCCACAGTTGACAAAGTGCTGCGTTTTCCAGTCCTCTTTTCCAGATGAGAGTCGATTACTCTGCTTTCTCTGGAATGGAATTCGGATGTTCTGGTCGCACAGTACGAAGAGGCTGGTACCAGTTTTTAACTCATGAGGAACCCCCAGATTTGAAAACACAAATGGAAAAGGTACGGATGTCCCCACCCACTCGAGATATTGTCTGATTCCACTGCACAGAATCAAATGTATACTCAGTATCAACTCAAAAAACGAGTGGTGACCTGACTCCCCGAGCATATTCGATACAATCTCCAGGTAAAAATTCAAATCTAATTGTCCTAACAACCCTTTTGCAACTCGAGAGGAAAGCGGAGTTCCATGTCTGAACACGAGTCAAGGCCTGACTACCCTGGAGCATTTTGAGAGCAACCCCAAGATCCCTCTCCCCACTAGAGAAGAACACACAGTTGACTGACTCAAGACAAGATGCGGCCCTATTTCGATTTAATGACTCGAGAGTAATACCGAAGTTCCCCTTCCAACACAGTAGGGGACCTGACTTCCCTGGGGCAACACTAGCTAGTTTCTGAGATCCCCATTACAACTCAGAGAGACCCCAAGCTTCCCGACGCAACTCGAGAAAAACGACAGGGTTCCCAGATCAAAGAGAGATGAGGAACTTTTCTGCTGCAGAATCTCAAGAGAAATCCCACATTCCCGCTTGAAACTCGAACGGGTACTTGACACCCTTTATGCGACTCAAAATGTTCCCTAACATAAGCGTTTCCCTGGGGAGGAGTACACAATTTATGGACTCACCTCGAGATGAGGCCCAATTAAATTTAATGGCTGGAGAGGAATTCCCAAGTTCCAGTTCCCACAAAAAACGGGACCTGACTTCCGTGAATAAACACCAGCGAGTGGCTGAGTTCCCCTCTGCAACTCGATAGGGACCCGAAGCTTTTCACGACAACTCGTGAACAAGCCCAAGAACATGCCCTCAATCCGAGATGAGAAAATATTCCTCTGCAGACTCTCCAGAGAAATCCCTCATTCCTGCTTGAAATTCGAATGGGTACATTACACCCTTTATGCGACTCAAAAAGTTTCCTAACATAGCCCAACCCACTGGATAGGAGCACACAATATATGTACTCAACTTGAGATGAGGCCCTATTCACATTTAACAGCTCCAGAGTCATCCCGAAGTTCCCATTCCAACACAAAATGAGACCTGAGTCCCCTGAAGCAACACGAGCTGGTTCCTGAGGTCCCAGTCGCAACTGGAGAGGGACCAAAGTTTCCCGTGGAAACTAGAGAAAAAACACAAGATTCTGCCCTCAAGGCGAGATGAGGAACATTTCCCTTGCAGATTCTCAAGAGAAATGCCACATTCCCGCTTGAAATTTGACAGGTTACTTAACATACGTTTATGACTCAAAAATTACACAGATATACCCAGAACCAATCGAGAGGAACAACGAGATTCTTCTCAGAGCTGACAAAGTGTGGACTTTTCCAGCCCTCTTTTCCAGATGAGAGTCGATTTCTCTGCCTTCTCTGGAATGGAATCTGGACATTCTGGTCGCACAGTAAGAGGAGGCCGGTACCACTTTTTAACTTGTGAGGTTCCCCCGTTTTCAAAACACCAATTGAAAAGGTACGGATGTCCCCACCCAGTCGAGATATTGTCTTATTCCACTGCGCAGATTCAAATGTATACTCAGGATCAACTCAAAAGACGAGTTGAGACCAGACTCCCCGAGCATAGTCATACAATCTCCAGGTACAAATTCAAATCTAATGTGTCCTAACAACTCTTTTGCAACTCGAGAAGAAAGCGGAGTTCCATGTCTGAACACGAGTTGAGGCCTGACTACCATGGACCATTTTGAGAGCAATGCTCAGATCCCTGCCGCCACTGGAGAGGAACACACAGTTGACCGACTCAACGGTAAATGCTGCCCTATTCCCTTTTAACGGCTCAAGAGTAATCCCGAAGTTCCCCATGCAACACAAAAGGGGACCTGACTTCCCTGGGGAAACACGAGCTAGTTCCTGCGTTCCCCGTCTCAACTCAGAGGGACCTCAAGCTTCCCGCCGCAACTCCAGTAAAACGACAGGGTTCCCACAACAAAGAGAGATGAGGAATTTTTCTACTGTTGAATCTCTAGAGAAATCCCACATTCACGTTTCAAACTGTAACGGGTACTTGACACCTATTATGTGACTCAAAATGTTCCCTAACATAGCCGTTTCCAATGAGGAGGAGTACACAATTTACGGACTCACCTTGAGATGAGGCCCAATTCCCATTGAACAGCTGAAGAGGAATTCCCAAGTTCCCCTTCCAACATAAAACGGGACCTGACTTCCCTGAAGAAACACGAGCGAGTTGCTGAGGTCCCCTCCACAAGTCGAGAGGGACCCAAAGCGTTCCACGGCAACTCGAGAACAAGAACAATAACAAGAACATGCCCTCAATCCGCAATGAGAAAATATTCCACTGCAGACTCTCCAGAGAATTCCCACATTCCCGCTTGAAACTCGCATGGGTACATGACACCCTTTAAGTGACTCAAAAAGTTTCCTAACATAGCCGAACCGACTGGATAGGAGTACACAACTCAAGATGAGGCCTTATTCCCATTTAAAGGCTCGAGAGTCATCCCGAAGTTCCCCTTCCAACACAAAATGGGACCTGACTCCCCTGAAGCAATACGAGCTGGTTCCTCAGGTCCCATTTGCAACTGGAGAGGGACCACAAGCTTCCCCCAAGAACTCGTGAGGGACCCAAGCTTCCCGCCGCAACACGAGAAAAAGCCCAAGAACATGCCCTCAGCCCGAAATGAGAAAATATTCTGCTGCAGAGTCTCAAGAGAAACCCCAAAGTTCCATTTCAAACTAGAACGGGTACTTGATACCCATGATACGACCATAAAACTCCCATGACATAGCCGACCACATTGAAGAGGAGCACACAATTTATGTACACAACACCAGATGCGGCCCTATTCCACTACCACACCTTGAGAGGAATCCCGAGGTTCCTCTTCCAACAGGAAAGGAGACCTAACTTCCCTGGGACAATGCGAGGGAGTTCCTGAGGTGCTACACGCAACTCTAGAGGGACCAAAGCTTCCCGCCGAAACTCGAGAAAAACCACAAGATTCTGCCCTCAAGGCCAGATGAGGAACAGTTCCCTTGCATATTCTCAAGAGAAATCCCTCATTCCTGCTTGAAATTCGAAAGGGTACAAGACACCCTTTATGCGACTCAAAAAGTTTCCTAACATAGCCGAACCGACTGGATAGGAGCACACAATATATGTACTCAACACGAGATGAAGTACTATTCCCATTTAACTGCTCGAGAGTCATCCCGAAGTTCCCCTTCCAACACAAAATGGGACCTAACTCGCGAGAAGCAACACGAGCTGGTTCCTGAGGTCCCCATTGCAACTGGAGAGGGAACCAAAGCTTCCCGCAAGAAATCGTGAGGGACCCCAAGCTTCCCGCCACAACTCGAGAAAAAGCCCAAGAACATGCCCTCACACCGAAATGAGAAAATATTACTCTGCAGAGTCTCAAGAGAAATCCCAAAATTCCGCATTTAACTCGAACTGGTACTTGACACACTTGATGTGACCTTAAAACGTCCACGACATAGCCGACCACTTTGAAGAGGAGCACACAATTTATGTACACGACACTAAATATGGCCCTATTCCACTACCGCACCTCAAGAGGAATCCCGAGGTTCCCCTTCCAACAGGAAAGGAGACCTAACATCCCTGGGACCACGCGAGGGAGTTCCTGAGGTTCTCGTCACAACTCGAGAGGTACCGAAGCTTCCCGCAGAAACTTGAGGAAAACAACAAGATTCTGCCCTCAATGCGAGATGAGGAACATTTCCCTTGCAGATTCTAAAGAGAAAGTCCACATTCCTGCTTGAACCTCGAAGGTTACTTAACATCCTTTTTGAGACTCAAAAATTACACCGATATGCCCAGACCCAATCGAGAGGAACACCGAGTTTCCTGCCACAGGTGACAAAATGCCGCGTTTTCCAGTCCTCTTTTCCAGATGAGAATAGATTCCTCTGCTTTCTCTGGAAAGGAATCCGGACGTTCCGGTTGCACAGTACGAGTAGGTCGGTACCAATTTTTAACTCGTGAGGATACCCCGGTTTTCAATACACAAATGTAAACGTATGGATGTCCCCACCCACTCGAGATATTGTCTGATTCCTCTGCACAGATTCAAATGTATACTCAGTAACAACTCACAAGATGAGTGGTGACCTGAATCCCCGAGCATACTCGATACAATCTCCACGTAAAAAATAAAATCTAATGTGTCCTAACAACCCTTTTGCAACTCAAGAGGAAAGCGGAGTTCCATGTCTGAACACGAGTCGAGGCCTGACTACCCTGGAGCTTTTGACACAACGCTGATATCCCTGTCGCCACTGGAGTAGAACACACAGTTGACCGACTCAAGGCTAGATGCGGCCCTATTCCCATTTAAAGGCTTGAGAGTAATCCCGAAGTTCCCCTTCCAACACAAAGGGGAACTGATTTCCCTGGGGCAACACGAGCTAGTTCCTAAATTCCCCATCACAACTCAGATGGACCCCAATCTTCCCGCCGCAACTTGAGAAAAACGACAGAGTTCCCACATCAAAGGGAGATGAGGAACTTTTCTGCTACAGAATCTCAAGAGAAATCCCACATTCCCACTTGAAACTCAAACGGGTACTTGACACACTTTATGCAACAAAAATGTTCCCTAACATAGCCGATTCCACTGGGGAGGAGTACACAATTTACGGACTCACCTCGAGATGAGGCCCAATTCCCATTTAAAGGCTAGAGAATAATTCCCATGTTCCCCTTCCAACAAAAAAGGGACCTGACTTCCCTGAAGAAACACGAGCGAGTTTCTGAGGTCCTCTCCGCAACTGGAGAGGGACCCGAAGCTTTCCATGGGAAGTTGAGAACAAGCCCAAGAACATGCCCTCAATCCAACTGAGAAATTATTCCACTGCAGACTCTCAAGAAAAATCCCACATTCCCGCCTGAAACTCGAACGGGTACATGACACCCTTTATGCGACTCAGAAAGAATCCTAACATAGCTGAACCCACTGGAGACCAGCACACAATTTATGGACTGAACTCGAGATGAGGCCCTATTCCTAATTAACGACTCGAGAGTCATCTAGAAGTTCCCCTTCCAACACAAATTGGGACCTGACTCCCCTAAGTAACACAAGCTGGTGCCTGAGGTCCCCTTCGCAACTGCAGAGGGACCCAAAGTTTCCAGCAAGAACATGTGAGGGAACCCAATCTTCCGGCCGCAACTCGAGAAAAAGCCCAAGAACATGCCCTCAGTCCGAAATGAGAAAGTATTCCGCTTTAGAGTCTCAAGAGAAATCACAAATTTCAGCTTCAAAAGCGAACGGGTATTTGACACCCATGATGAGACCTTAAAAGATCCACGAAACAGCCGACCACATTGAGGAGGAGCTCACAATTTATGTACACAACACTAGATGCGGCCTTTTCCACTACCGCGCCTCGAGAGGAATCCTGAGGTTCCCCTTCCAACAGGAAAGGAGACCTAACTTCCTTGGGACAACGTGGCGGAGTTCCTGAGGACCTCGTCGCAACTCCAGAGGGACCGAAGCTTCCCGCCAAAACTCGAGAAAAACCACAAGATTCTGCCCTCAAGGCGAGATGAGGAACAATTTCCCTTGCAGATTCTAAAGAGAAATCCCCATTGCCGCTTGAAACGCGACAGGTTACTTAACATACTTTTGCAACTCAAAAACTACACCGATATACCCAGACCCAATTGAGAGGAACACCGAGTTTCCTGCCACAGCTGACAAAGTCCCACTTTTTCCAGTCCTCTTTTCCAGATGAGAGTTGATTCCTCTGCTTTCTCTGGAATGGAATCCAGAAGATCCGTTCGCACAGTACCAGGAGGCCATAACCACTTTTAACTCCTGAGAATCCCCCAGTTTTAAAAACACAAATGAAAAAGGTATGGATGTCCCCACCCACTTGAGATAATGTCTGATTCCACTGCACAGATTCAAATGTATACTCAGTATCAACTCACAAGACGAGTGGTGACCTGAATCCCTGAGCATACTCGATACAATCTCCAGGTACAAATTAAAATCTTATGTGTCCTAACAACCCTTTTGCAACTCGAAAGGAAAGCGGACTGCCATGTCTGAACACGAGTCGAGGCCTGACTACCCTGGAGCTTTTGACACAATGCTGAGATCCCTGTCGCCACTGGAGAAGAACACACAGTTGACCGACTCCAGGTTCGATGCGGCCCTATTCCCATTTATCGGCTCGAGAGTAATCCCGAAGTTCCCCTTCCAACACAAAAGGGGACCTGTCTTCCCTGGGGAAACACGAGCTAGTTCCTGATTTACCCATCGCAACTCAGAGGGACACCAAGCTTCCCGCTGCAATTCCAGAAAACCGACAGGGTTCCCACATCAAATAGAGATGAGGAACTTTTCTGCTGCAGAATTTCAAGAGAAATCCCACATTCTCGCTTGAAACTCGAACGGGTAGTTGACACCTTTTTTGCAACTCAAAATGTTCCCTAACATAGCGGTTTCCACTGGGGAGGAATACACAACTTACCGACTCAACTCGAGATGAGGCCCAATTTCCATTTAAAGGCTGGAGAGAAATTCCCATATTCCCCTTCCAAGAAAAAACGGGACCTGACTTCCCTGAAGAAACACTAGCGAGTTGCTCCTCAGCAACTCGAGAGGGACCCAAAGCTTTCCACGGCAAATCGTGAACCAGCCCAAGAACATGCCCTCCATCCAATATGAGAAATTATTCCACTGAAGACTCTCCAGAGAAATCCTGCATTCCCGCTTGAAACTCGAAAGGGTACATGACACCCTTTAAGAGACTCAAAATGTTTCCTAACATAGCTGAACCAACTGGATAGGAGGACACAATATATGTACTCAACTCAAGATGAGGCCCGATTCCCATTTAACGGCTCGAGAGTAATCCCGAAGATCCCCTTCCAACATAAAATGGGACCGGACTCCCCTGAAGCAACACGAGCTGGTGCCTGAGGACCCGTCCCAACAGGAGAGGGACCCAAAGCTTCCAGAAGAACTCGTGAGGGACCCTAAGCTTCCAGCCAGAATTCGAGAGAAACCCCTCGCTTCCCACCGCAAATCGAGAAAAAGACCAAGAAAATGCGCTCAGTCTGAAATGAGAAAATATTCCGCTGCAGAGTCTCAAGAGAAATTGCAAATTTCCGCTTCAAACTCGAACGTGTACTTCACACCCTTGATGTGACCTTAAAACTTCCACGACATAGCCGACCACATTGAAGAGGAGTACACAATTTTTGTACAGGACACTAGATGTGGCCCTTTTCCACTAATGCGCCTCTGGAGGAATCCCAAGGTTCCCCTTCCAACAGGAAAGGAGACCAAACTTCCTTGGGACAACGCGAGGGAGTTCCTGACGTCCTCGTCGCAACCTGAGAGGGATGAAAGCTTCCCGCCGAATCTCGAGAAAAACCACAAGATTCTGCCCTCAAGGCGAGATGAGGAATATTTCCCTTGCAGATTCTCAAGAGAAATCCCACCTTTCCGCTTGAAACTCGATAGGTTACTTAACATACATTTTGAGACTCAAAAATTAAACAGATATACCCAGACCCTTTCGAGAGGAACACCGAGTTTGCTGCCACAGTTGACAAAGTGCTGTGTTTTCAAGTCCTCTTTTCCAGATGATAGTCGATTCCTCTGCTTTCTCTGGAAAGGAATCCGGACGTTCTGGTCGCACAGTACGAGGAGGCTGGTACCACTTTTTAACTCCTGAGGATCCTCCAGTTTTCAAAAGACAAATGGAAAATGTACGGATGTCCCCACCCACTCGAGATATTGTCTGATTCCACTGCACAGATTCAAATGTATACTCAGTATCAACTCACAAGACGAGTGGTGACCTGAATCCCCGAGCATACTAGATACAATCTACAGGTACAAATTCAAATCTAATATGTCCTAAAAACCCATTTGCGACTCTAGAGGAAAGCGGAGTTCCATGTCTGAACATGAGTCGAAGCCTGACTACCCTGGAGCTTTTAGACATTGCTCAGATCCCTGTCGCCACTGGAGAAGAACACACAGTTGACTGACTCAAGGCTAGATGCAGCCCTATTCACATTTAACGGCTCGAGAGTAATCCCGGAGTTCCCCTTCCAACACAAAAGGGGACCTGACTTCCCTGGGGCAACATGAGCTAGTTCCTCATTTCCCCATTGCAACTCAGAGAGACACCAAACTTCCTGTTGCAACTCCAGAAAGGCAACAGGGTTCCCACATCAAAGAGAGATGAGGAATTTTTCTGTTTCAGAATATCAAGGGAAATCCCACATTCTCGCTTGAAACACAAACAGGTACTTGACACCTTTTATGTGACTCAAAATGTTCCCTAACATAGCCGTTTCCAATGAAGAGGAGTACACAATTTACGGACTCACCTTGAGATGAGCCCCAATTCCCATTTAACGGCTGGAGAGGAAGTCCCAAGTTCCCCTTCCAACATTAAACGGGACCTGACTTGCCTGAAGAAACACGAGCGAGTTGCTGAGATCCCCTCTGCAAATAGAGAGGGACCCGAAGCGTTCCACGGCAACTCGAGAACAAGACCAGGAACATCCCCTCAATCCGAGATGAGAAAATATTCCACTGCAGACTCTCCAGAGAATTCCCACATTCCCGCTTGAAACTCGAACCGGTACATGACACCCTTTAATCGACTCAAAAAGTTTCCTAACATAGCCGAACTCACTGGATAGGAGTACACAACTCAAGATGAGGCGCTATTCCCATTGAACGGCTCGAAAGTCACCCCGAAGTTCCCCTTCCAACACAAAATGGGACCTGACTCCACTGAAGCAACACGGCCTGGTTCCTGAGAGGAACCAGGAGAGGAACTGGAGAGGAACCCATGTCTTCCTGCCGGAACTCAGAGGGACCACAAGCTTCCCGCCGTAACATGAGAAAAAGCCCAAGAACATGCCCTCAGTCTGAAATGAGAAAATATTACTCTGCAGAGTCTCAAGAGAAATACCAAATTTCCAATTCAAACTTGAAAGGGTACTTGACACCCTTGATGTGACCTTAAATCTTCCAGGACATAGCCGACCACATTGAAGAGGAGCACACAATTTTTGTACAGGACACTAGATGCGGCCTGTTTCCACTATTGCGCCTTGAGAGGAATCCCGAGGTTCCCCTTAAAACAGGAAAGGAGACCAAACTTCCTTGGGACAAAGGGAGGGAGGTCTTGAGTTCCTCGTCACAACTGGAGAAGGACCAAAGCTTCCCGCCGAAATTCGATAAAAACCACAAGATTCTGCCCTCAAGGTGAGATGAACATTTCCCTTGCAGATTCTCAAAAGAAATCCCACATTCCCGCTTGAAACTCTACAGGTTACTTAACATACTTTTTGCGACTCAAAAATTACACCGATATACCCAGACACAATCAAGAGGAACAACGAGTTTCCTGCCACAGTTGAAGAAAGTGCCGTGTTTTCCAGTCCACTTTTCCAGATGAGAGGCGATTCCTCTGCTTTCTCTGGAATGGAATCCGCACGTTTTGGTTGCACAGTACGCGGAGGCCGGTACCAATTTTTAACTCGTGAGGATCCCCCGGTTTTCAAAACACAAATGCAAAAGGCACGGAGGTCCCCACGAGCTCGACATAGTTTCTGATTGCACTGCACAGATTCAAATGTATACTCAGGATCAAGTCACAAGATGAATGGTGACCTGACCCCCTCGAGCATATTCAATAAAATCTCCAGGTACAAATTCAAATTTAATGTCTCCTAACAACCCTTCTGATACTCAAGAGGAAAGCAGAGTTTCATGTCTGAACAGGAGTTGAGGCCTGACTCCCCTGGAGCATTTTGAGAGCAACCCTAAGATCCCTGTCGCCACTGGAGAAGAACACACAGTTGACCGATTCAAGGCTAGATGTGGCACTATTCCCATTAAACGGCTCGAGAGTAATCCCGAAGTTCCCCTTCCAACACAAAAGGGGACCTGACTTCCCTGGGGCAACTGAGCTAGTTCCTGAGTTCCCCGTCGCAACTCAGAGGGACCCCAAGCTTCTGACTGCAACTCGAGATAAACGCCAGGATTCCCACATCAAAGAGAGATGAGGAAATTTTCTGCTACAGAATCTCAAGAGAAATCCCACATTTCCGCTTGAAACTTGGCAGGTTATATAACATATTTTTGTGACTCAAAAATTACACCGATATACCCAGACCCAATCGAGAGAAACACCGAGTTTCCTGCCATGGTGGACAAAGTACCACGTTTTCCAGTCCTCTTTTATAGATGAGAGTCGATTCCTCTGCTTTCTCTGGAATGGAATCCGGACGTTCTGGTCGTACAGTACAAGGAGGCCTGTACCACTTTTAAGCTCTTGAGGATCCCCCGGTTTTCAAAACACAAAAGGAAAAGGTACGGATGTCCCCACCCACTCAAGATATTGTCTGATTCCACTGCACACATTCACATGTATTCTCAGGATCAACTCACAAGAGAAGGTGTGACCTGACTCCCCGAGCATACTCGGCACAATCTCCAGGTACAAATTCAAATCTAATGTGCCCTAACAACCCTTTTGCAACTCGAGAGGAAAGCGGAGTTCCATGTCTGTACACGAGTCGAGGCCTGAGTACCCTGGAGGATTTTGAGAGCAACACTTAGATCCCTGTTGCCACTGGAGAAGAACAAACAGTTGACCGACTCAACGCTAGATGTGGTCTTATTCCAATTTAATTACTCGAGAGTAATCCCGAAGTTCCCCTTCCAACACAAAAGGGGACCTGACTTCCCTGGGTCAACAGGAGCTAGTTCCTGAGTTCCCCATCGCAACTAGAGGGACACCAAGCTTTGCGCCACAACTCGAGAAAAACGCCACGGTTCCCACATCAAAGAGAGAGAAGGAAATTTTCTGCTGCAGAATCTCAAGAGAAATCCCACATTCCCGCGTGAAACTCGAACGGGTACTTTACACCCTTTATGCGACTCAAAATGTTACCTAACATAGCCATTTCCCCTAGGGAGGAGTACACAATTTACGGACACACCTCGAGATGAGGCCCAATTCCCATTTAACGGCAGGAGAGGAATTCCCAAGTTCCCCTTCCAACAAAAAACGGGACCTGACTTCCTTGAAGAAACACGAGCGAGTTGCTTAGGTCCCCTCTGCAATTCGAGAGGGACCCGAAGTTTTCCACGGTAACTCTAGAAAAAGCCCAAGGACATGCCCTCAATCCGAGATGAGAAAATATTCCGCTGCAGACTCTCCAGAGAATTCCCACATTCCCGCTTGAAACTCGAAAGGGTACAAGACACCCTTTATGCGACTCAAAAAGTTTCCTAACATAGCCGAACCCATGGATAGGAGAACACAATATATGTACTCAACTCGAGATGAGGCATTATTCCCATTTAAAGGCTCGAGAGTCATCCCGAAGTTCCCCTTCCAACACAAAATGGGACCTGACTCCCCGGAAGCAACATGAATTGGTTTCTGAGGTCCCATCGTAACTGGAGAGGGACCGAAAGCTTCCCACAAGAACTCGTGAGGGACACCAAACTTCCCACCGCATCTCGTGAAAAAGCCCAAGAACATGCCCTCAGTCCGAAATGAGATTATATTTCGCTGCAGGTCCCAAGAGAAATCCCAAATTTCCGCTTTAAAATCAAACGGGTAAATGACACCCTTGATATGACCTTAAAACGTCCAGGACATAGCCTACCACATTGAAGAGGAGCACACAATTTATATACACAACACTAGATGCGGCCCTATTCCACTACCGCACCTCAAGAGGTATTCCGAGGTTTCCCTTCCAACAGGAAAGGAGACCTAAGTTCCCTTGGACAACGCGAGGGATTTCCTGAGGTCCTCCTCACAACTCGAGAGGGACAGAAGCTTCCCACCGAAAGTCGAGAAAAACCACAAGATTCTTCCCTCAAGGTGAGATGAGGAACATTTCCCTTGCAAATTCTCAAGAGAAATCCCACATTCCCACTTGAAACTCGACAGGTTACTTAACATACTTTTTGAGACTAAAAAATTACACCAATATACCCAGACCCAATCGAGAGGAACACCGAGTTTCCTGCCACGGTTGACAAAGTGCCGCATTTTCCAGTCCTCTTTTCCAGATGAGAGTCGACTCCTCTGCTCTCTCTGGAATGGAATCCGGATGTTCTGGTCGCACAGTACGAGGAGGCCGGTTCCGTTTCGTTCCCTTCCGTCGCTCAGTCATGTCCCACTCTTTGCCACCCCATGGACTGTAGCCTAACCAGGCTTCTCCAACCATGGGATTCTCCAGGAAGAATACTGGAGGGGGTTACCATTTCCTTCTCCAGGAGACCTTCCCGACCCAGTTATCGAACCCAGGATTCCCTCATTGGAGGCAGACGCATTAACCTCTGAGACACCAGAGGAGACTGGTGCCACTTTTTAACTCGTGAGTATCCCCCCGGTTTTCAAAGCACAAATGGAAAAGGTATGGATGTCCCCACCCACTCGAGATATTATCTGATACCACAGCACAGATTCAAATGTATACTCAGTATCAACTCACAAGACAAGAGGTGACCTGACTCCCCGAGCATACTCGATACAATCTCCAGGTGCAAATTCAAATCTAATGTGCCCTAACAACCCTTTGGAAACCCGAGAGGAAAATGGAATTCCATGTCTGAATATGAGTCAAAGCCTGACTACCCTGGAGCATTTAGAGAGCTACGCTGAGATCTCTGTCGCCACTGGAGAAGAACACACAGTTGACCGACTCAAGGCTTGATGCTGCCCTATTCCAATTTAACGGCTCGAGAGTAATCCCGAAGTTATCCTTCCAACACAAAAGGGGACCTGACTTCCCTGGGACAACACGAGCTAGTTCCTGAGTTCCGTCACAACTCAGAGGGACCCCAAGCTTCCCGCTGCAACTTGGGAAAACCTACAGTGTTCCCACATCAAAGAGAGATGTGGAACTTTTCTTCTGCAGACTCTCCAGAGAAATCCCACATTCCCGCTTGAAATTCGAAAGGGTATATGACACACTTTATGCGACTCAAAATTTTTCCTAACATAGCCGAACCCACTGGATAGGAGCACACAATTTATGGACTCAAATCGAGATGAGGCTTTATTCCCATTAAATGGCTCCAGAATATACCCAAATTTCCCCTTCCAAAACAAAATGTGACCTGACTCCACTGAAGCAACACGAGCTGGTTCCTCAGGTCCGCTTTGCAACTGGAGAGGGACCCCAGGCTTCCCGCAAGAACACGTGAGGGACTCAAGCTTCCCACCGCAACACGAGAAAAAGCTCAAGAACATACCCTCAGCCCGAAATGAGAAAATAATCCCCTGCAGTGTTTCAAGAGAAATCCCAAAGTTCCGCTTCAAACTAGAACGGGTACTTGCTACCCATGATGCGACAATAAAACTCCCATGATGTAGCCGACCACATTGAAGAGGAGCACACAATTTACGTACACAACACTAGATGCGGCCCTATTCCACTACTGCACCTCGAGAGGAATCCAGAGGTTCCATTTCCAACAGGAAAGGAGACCTAACTTCCCTGGGAAAACGCGAGGGATTTCCTGAGATTCTTGTCGCAACTCCAGAGGGACCGAAGATTCCCACAGAAACTCGAGAAAAACCACAAGATTCTGCCCTCAAGGCGAGATGAGGAACAATTTCCCATACAGATTCTCAAGAGAAATCCCACATTGCTGCTTGAAATCCGACAGGTTACTTAACATACGGTTTGCGACTCAAAAACTACACCCATATACCCAGACCCAATCGAGAGGAACACCGAGTTTCCTGCCACAGCTGACAAAGTGCCGCGTTTTCCAGTCCTCTTTTCAGGTGAGAGTTGATTCCTCTGCTTTCTCTGTAATGGAATCCGGAAGTTCCAGTCATACAGTACGAGGAGGCCGGTACCACTTTTAATTCCTGAGGATCCCCCGGTTTTCAAAACACAAATGGAAAATGTACAGATGTCCCACGCACTCGAGATAATGTCTGATTCCACTGCACAGCTTCACATGTATACTCAGTATTAACTCACAAGACGAGTGGTGACCTGACCCACTGAGCATACTCAATACAATCTCCAGGTGCAAATTCAAATGTAATGTGTCCTAACAACCCTTTTGCAACTCGAGAGGAAAGCGGAGTTCCATGTCCGGACACAAGTCGAGGCCTAACTTCCCTGGAGCATTTTGAGAGCAACCCTGAGATCCCTGTCGCCACTGGAGAAGAACACACAGTTGACCGACTCAAGGCTAGATACAGCCCTATTCCCGTTTATCGGCTCAAGAGTAACCCCGAAGTTCCCGTTCCAACACAAAAGGGGACCTGACTTCCCTGGGGCAACAGGAGCTAGTTCCTGAGTTCCCCATCTCAACTCAGAGGGACACCAAGCTTCCTGCCGCAACACGATGAAAATGGCAGTGTTCCTACATTAAAGAGATTAGGAACATTTCTGCTGCTGAATCTAAAGAGAAATCCCACATTCCCGCTTGAAACTCGAACGGGTCCTTGATACCATTTATGCGACTCAAAATGTTCCCTAACACAGCTGTTTCCACTGGGGAGGAGTACACAATTTATGGACTCACCTCCAGATGAGACCCAATTGTCATTTAACGGCTGGAGAGTAATTCCAAATTTCCCCTTCCAACAAAAAATGGGATGGGACTTCCCTGAAGAAACACGAGCGAGTTGCAGAGGTTCCCTCCGCAACTCGAGAGTGACCCGAAACTTTCCACGGCAACTGGATAAAATCCCAAGAAGATGCCCTCAATCCTTGATGAGAAAATATTCCGCTGCAGACTCTCCAGAGAAATCCCACATTCCTGCTTGAAACTTGAACGGGTATAAGATACCCTTTATGTGATTCAAAAATTTCGTAACATAGCCGAACCCACTGGAGAGGAGCACACAATTTATGGATTCAAATCGAGATGAGGCCCTATTCCCATTTAACGGCTTGAGAGTCATCCCGCAATTCCCCTTCCAACACAAAATGTGACTTGACTCCACTGATGCAGCAGGAGCTGGTTCTTGAGGTCCCCGTCGCAACTTGAGAGGGACACCAAGCTTCCCGCCGCAACTCGAGAAAAAGCCCAAGAACATGCCCTCAGTCCCAAATGAGAAAATATTCCGTTGCAGAATCTCAAGAGAAATCCCAACTTTCCGCTTCAAAATTGAAGGGGTACTTGACACCCTTGATGTGACGTTAAAATTTCACAGCCCTAGCCGACCACATTGAAGAGGAGCACACAATTTTTGTACACAACACTAGATGAGGCCCTTTTCCACTACCGCACCTCCAGAGGAATCTCTAGGTTCTCCTTCCAACAGGAAAGGAGACCTAACTTCCCTGGGAACTGGAGGGATTTCCAGAAGTCCTTGTCACAACTGGAGAGGGACGGAAGCTTCCCGCCGAAACTAGAGAAAAAACACAAGATTCTGCACTCAAGGCGAGATGAGGAACATTTCCCTTGCAGATTCTCAAGCGAAATCCCACATTTCCGCTTGAAACTCGACAGGTTCCTTAACATACTTTTTGCGACTCAAAAACTACACCGATACTCCCAGACCGAATCGAGAGGAACACCGAGGTTTCCTTCCACAGCTGACAAGGTGCCACGTTTTCCAGTCCTCTTTTCCAGATGAAAGTCAATTCCTCCCCTTTCTCTGGAAAGGAATCCGGACATTCCGATCGCAAAGTAGGAGGAGGCCGGTACCGCTTTTAAGTCATGAGGATCCCCCGGTTTTCAAAACACAAATGGAAAAGGTACGGATGTCCCCACCCACTCGAGATATTGTCTTATTTCACTGCACAGATTCAAAGGTATACTCAGTATCAACTCACAGGACGAGTGGTGACCTGAATCCCCGAGCATACTCGATACAATCTCCAGGAACAAATTCAAATCTAATGTGTCCTAACAACCCTTTTGCACCTGGAGAGGAAAGCGGAGTTCCATGTCTTTACACGAGTCAAAGCCTGACTACCCTGGAGCATTTTGAGAACAATGCTGAGATCCCTGTCGCCACTGGAAAAGAGCACACAGTTGACCGACTAAAGGGTAGATGCGGCCCTATTCCCATTTAAAGGCTCGAGAGTAATCCCGAAGTTCCCCTTCCAACACAAAAGGGGACCTGTCTTCCCTGGGGAAACACAGGCTAGTTCCTGAGTTCCCTGTCCCAACTCAGAGGGACCCCAAGCTTCCCACCGCAACAGGAGAAAAACTCCAGGGTTCCCACATCAAACAGAGATGAGGAACATTTCTGCTGCTGAATCTAAAGAGAAATCCCACATTCCCGCTTGAAACTCAAACGGGTACTTGACACCCTTTAGCGACCAAAATGTTCCATAACATAGACATTTCCAATGGGGAGGAGTACACAATTTACGGACTCACCTCAAGATGAGGCCCAATTACAATTTAACGGCTGGAGAGTAATACCCACATTCCCCTACCAACATTAAACGGGACCTGACTTCCCTGAAGAAGCACGAACGGGTTGCTGAGGTCCCCTCCCAACTCGAGAGGGACCCGCAGCTTTCCATGGCAACTCGAGAAAAAGCCCAAGAACATGCCCTCAATCCGAGATGAGAAATTCTTCCACTGCAGACTCTCCAGACAAATCACACATTCCCGCTTGAAACTCGAAAGGGTACATGACATCCTTTATGAGATTCAAAAAATTTCCTAACGTATCCGAACCCATTGGATAGGAGCACACAATTGATGGACTCAAATCGAGATGAGGCCCTATTCCCATTTAACAGCTCGAGATTCATTCCGAAGTTCCCCTTCCAACACAAATAGGACCTGACTCCCCTGTGGCAACAGGAACAGTTTCCTGAGGTCCCCGTCATAAATTGAGAGGGATCCATAGCTTCCCGCCAATACTCGAGAGGGACCACAAGCTTCCCACCTCAACTCGAGAAAAAGCAAAAGAACAGGCCCTCAGTCCAAAATGAGATAATATTTCGCTGCACAATTTCAAGAGAAATCCCAAATTTCCGCTTCAAACTCGAACGGGTACTTGACACCCTTGATGTGACCATAAAACTTCCATGACATAGCCTACCTCATTGAAGAGGAGGACACAATTTATGTACACGACACTAAATATGGCCCTATTCCACTACTGAGCCTCAAGAGGAATCCCCAGGTACCCCTTCCAACAGGAACGGAGACCTAACTTCCCTGGGACAATGCGAGGGAATGCCTGAGGTCCTCGTCGCAAATCAAGAGGGACCTAAGCTTCCTGCCGAACTCGAAACTCGAGAAAAACCACAAAATTCTGCCCTCAAGGTGAGATGAGGAACATTTCCCTTGCAGATTCTCAAGAGAAATCCCACATTCCCGCTTGAAACTCGACAGGTTACTTAACATACTTTTTGTGACTCAAAAATTACACCGATATACCCAGACCCAATCGAGAGGAACACCGAGATTCCTGCCACAGTTGACAAAGTGCCTCGTTTTCCAGTCCTCTTTTCCAGATGTGAGTCGATTTCTCTGCTTTCTCTGGAATGGAATCCGGACGTTCTGGTCGCACACTACGAGGAGACTGGTACCCCTTTTTAAGTCGTGAGGATCCCCCGGTTTTCAAAACACAAATGGAAAAGGTTCGGATGTCTCCACCCACTCGAGACATTTTCTGATTCCACTGCACAAATTCAAATGTGTATTCAGTATCAACTCACAAGTCGAGAGGTGACCTGACTCCACGAGCATACTCGATACAATCTCCAGGTGCAAATTCAAATCTAATGTGTCCTAACAACCCTTTTGCAACTCGAGAGGAAAGCGGAGTTCCATGTCTGAACATGAGTCGAGGCCTGACTACCCTGGAGCTTTTGACACAACGCTGAGATCCCTATTGCCACTGGAGAAGGACACACAGTTGACCGACTCCAGGCTAGATGCCACCCTATTCCCATTTAATGGCTCGAGAGTAATCCCGAAGTTCCCCTTCCAACACAAAAGGGGACCTGACTTCCCTATGGAAACACGAGCTAGTCGCTGAGTTCCCCGTCGCAACTTAGAGGGACCCCAAGCTTCCCGCCGCAACTAGAGAAAAACACATGGTTCCCACATCAAAGAGTGATTAGGGACTTTTCTGCTGCTGAATCTCAAGAGAAATCCCACAGTCCCGCTTGAAACTGGAAAGGGTAGTTGACACCCTTTATGTGACACAAAAAGTTCCCTAACATAGCCATTGCCACTGGGGAGGAGTACAATTTACGGACTCACCTCGAGATGAGGCCCAATTTCCATTTAACGGCAGGAGAGAAAGTCCCAAGTTCCCCTTCCAACAAAAAACGGGACCTGACTTCCCTGAAGAAACACGAGTGAGTTTCTGAGGTCCCCTCCGCAACTCGAGAGGGACCCGAAGCTTTCCCCGGGAAGTCAAGAACAAGCCCAAGAACATGCCCTCAATCCAACTGAGAAATTATTCCGCTGCAGACTCTCCAGAAAAATCCCACATTCCAGCTTGAAACTCGAACCGGAACATGACACCATTTAGGCGATCCAAAAAGTTTCCTAACATAGCCGAACCCACTGGATAGGAGCACACAATTTATGGACTCAACTTGAAATGAGGCCCTATGACCATTTAAGGGATCGAGAGTCATCCCAAAGTTCCCCTTCCAAAACCAAATGGGACCTGACTCCCCTGAGGCAACACGAGCTGATTCCTGAGTTCCCTGTCACAGCTGAGTGGGAACCCAAGCTTCCCGCCGCAACTCTAGAAAAGGCCCAAGAACATGCCCTCAGTCCGAAATGAGAAAATATTCCGCTGCAAAGTCTCAAGAGAAATCCCAAATTTCCGCTTCAAACTCGAACGGGTACTTGACACCCTTGATGTGACTTAAAACTTCCATGACATAGCCGACAAATTGAAGAGGAGCACAGAATTTATGTAAACAACACTAGATGCGCCCCTATTCGACAACTGCACCTGGAGAGGAATCCCGAGGTTCCCCTTCCAACAGGAACGGAGACCAAACTTCCCTGGGACAATGTGAGGGAGTGCCTGAGGTCCTCGTCGCAACTCGAGAGGGACCTAAGCTTCCTGCCGAAACTCGAGAAAAACCACAAGATTCTGCCCTCAAGGTGAGATGAGGAATATTTCCCTTGCATATTCTCAAGAGAAATCCCACATTCCCACTTGAAACTCGACAGGTTACTTAACATACTTTTTCGACTCAAAAATTACACCGATATACCCAGACCCAATCGAGAGGAACACCGAGATTCCTGCCACAGTTGACAAAGTGCCTCGTTTTCCAGTCCTCTTTTCCAGATGTGAGTCGATTTCTCTGCTTTCTCTGGAATGGAATCCGGACGTTCTGGTCGCACACTACGAGGAGACTGGTACCCCTTTTTAAGTCGTGAGGATCCCCCGGTTTTCAAAACACAAATGGAAAAGGTACGGATGTCCCCACCCACTCGAGACACTTTCTGATTCCACTGCACAGATTCAAATATATACTCAGTATCACGACACAAGATGAGTGGTGACCTGACTCCCCGAGCATACTCGATACAATCTCCATGTACAAATTCAAATCTAATGTGTCCTAACAACCCTTTTGCAACTCGAGAGGAAAGCGGAGTTCCATGTCTGTACACGAGTCGAGGACTGACTACCCTGGAGCATTTTGAGAGCAACGCTGAGATCCCTGTCGCCACTGGAGAAGAATATACAGTTGACCGACTCAAGGCTAAATGCGACCCTATACCCATTTAATGGCTCGAGAGTAATCCCGAAGTTCCCCTTCCAACTCAAAAGGGAAGCTGACTTCCCTGGGGCAACAAGAGCTAGATCTTGAGTTCCGGTCGCAACTCAGAGGGACCCCAATTTCCCGCTGAACTCGGAAAAAATGCCAGGGTTCCCACGTCAAAGAGAGATGGGGAATATTTTTGCTGCAGAATCTCAAGAGAAAACCCACATTCCCGCTTGAAACTCGAAAGGGTACTTGACACAATATTGGACCTGAGTCCCCTGAAGCAACACGAGCTGGTTCCTGAGGTCCCCTTCGCAACTGGAAGGGACCCAAAGCTTCCCGCAAGAACTGGTGAGGGAGGCCAAGCTTCCCGCCGCAACTCGCGAAAAAGCCCAAGAACGTGCCCTCAGTCAGAAATGAGAAAATATTTCGCTGCAGAGTCTCAAGTGAAATCCCAAATTTCCGCTTCTAACTCTAACGGGTACTTGACACCCTTGATGTGACCTTAAAACTTCCACGACATAGCAGACCACATTAAAGAGGAGCACAAAATTTTTATACACAACACTAGAAGCGGCCCTATTCGACCACCATGCCTAGAGAGGAATCCCGAAGATCCCCTTCCAACAGGAAAGGAGACCTAAGTTCCCTGGGATAACGCGAGGGAGTTCCTGAGTTCATCATCGCAACTCGAGAGGTACCGAAGTTACCCGCAAATCTCGAGAAAAACCAAAAGATTCTGCACTCAAGGCAAGATGAGGAACATTTCCCTTGCAGATTCTCAAGAGAAATCCCACATTCCCGGTTGAATCTCGACAGTTTACTTAACATATTTTTTGCAACTCAAAAATTACACCGATATACTGAGACCAAATCGACGGGAATACTGAGTTGCCTGCCACAGCTCACAAAGTGCCGCGTTTTCTAGTACTCTTTTCCAGATGAGAGTCGATTCCTCTGCTTTCTCTGGAATGGAATCCGGATGTTCTGGTCGCACAGTAAGAGGAGGGTGGTACCACTTTTAACTCGTGAGGATCCCCCCGTTTTCAAAACACAAATGGAAAAGGCACGGATGTCTCCACCCACTCCAGATATTGTCTGATTCCACTGCACAGATTCAAATGTATACTCAGTATCAACTCACAACTCGAGAGGTGACCTGACTCCACGAGCATACTCGATACAATCTCCAGGTGCAAATTCAAATCTAATGTGTCCTAACAACCCTTTTGCAACTCGAGAGGAAAGCGGAGTTCCATGTCTGAACACGAGTCGAGGCCTGACTACCCTGAAGCTTTTGACACAACGCTGAGATCCCTGTCGCCAGTGGAGAAGAACACACAGTTGACTGACTCGATGCAGCCTTTTTCCCATTTAATGGCTCGAGAGTAATCCCGAAGTTCCCCTTCCAACACAAAAGGGGACCTGTGTTCCCTGGGGAAACAGGAGCTAGTTCCTGATTTACCCATCGCAACTCAGAGGGACACCAAGCTTCCCGCTGCAACTCCAGAAAACCGACAGGGTTCCCACATCAAAGAGAGATGAGGAACATTTCTGCTGTTGAATCTAAAGAGAAATCCCACATTCCCGCTTGAAACTCGAACGGGTACTTGACACCCGTTATGCGACCAAAATGTTCCATAACATAGACGTTTCCAATGGGGAGGAGTACACAATTTACGGACTCACCTCGAGATGAGGCCTAATTCCCATTTAACGGCTGGAGAGTAATTCTCATGTTCCCCTTCAAACAGTAAATGGGACCTGACTTCCCTGAAGAAACACGAGCGAGTTGCTGAGGTCCCATCCGCAACTCAAGAAGGACCCGCAGCTTTCCATGGCAACTCAAGAAAAAGCCCAAGAACATGCCCACAATCCGAGATGACAAATTCTTCCACTACAGACTCTCCAGACAAATCGCACATTCCCGTTTGAAACTCGAACGGGTACATGACATCCTTTATGAGATTCAAAAAATTTCCTAACATATCCGAAACCATTGGATAGGAGAACACAATTGATGGACTCAAATCGAGATGAGGCCCTATTCCCATTTAACAGCTCGAGATTCATTCCGAAGTTCCCCTTCCAACACAAAATGGGACCTGACTCCCCTGAGGCAACAGGAACAGTTTCCTGAGGTCCCCGTCACAAATTGAGAGGGATCCATAGCTTCTCACCGGTATTCGAGAGGGACCACAAGCTTCCCACCTCAACTTGAGAAAAAGCGAAAGAACAGGCCCTCAGTCCGAAATGAGATAATATTTCGCTGCACAATCTCAAGAGAAATCCCAAATTTCCGCTTCAAACTTGAACGGGTACTTGACACCCTTGATGTGACCATAAAACTTCCATGACATAGCCTACCTCATTGAAGAGGAGCACACAATTTATGTACACGACACTAAATATGGCCCTATTCCACTACTGAGCCTCGAGAGGAATCCCAAGGTACTCCTTCCAACAGGAACGGAGACCTAACTTCCCGGGGACAATGAAAGGGAGTTCCTGAGGTTCTCGTCGCAACTCCAGAGGGACCAAAGCTTCCCGCCGAAACTCGAGAAAAACCACAAGATTCTGCCCTCAAGGCGAGATGAGGAACATTTCCCTTGCATATTCTCAAGAGAAATCCCACATTCCCGCTTGAAACTCGATAGGTTACTTAACATACTTTTTGTGACTCAAAAATTACACCGATATACCCAGACCCAATCGAGAGGAACACCGAGGTTCCTGCCACAGTTGACAAAGTGCCTCGTTTTCCAGTCCTCTTTTCCAGATTTGAGTCGATTTCTCTGCTTTCTCTGGAATGGAATCCGGACGTTCTGGTCGCACACTACGAGGAGACTGGTACCCCTTTTTAAGTCGTGAGGATCCCCCGGTTTTCAAAACACAAATGGAAAAGTTTCGGATGTCTCCACCCACTCGAGATATTGTCTGATTCCACTGCGCAGATTCAAATGTATACTCAGTATCAACTCACAAGACAAGTGGTGACCTTAATCCCCAAGCATACTCGATACAATCTCCAGGTACAAATTCAAGTCTAATGTGTCCTAACAACCGTTTTTCAACTCGAGAGGAAAGCGGAGTTCCATGTCTGAACACTAGTCGAGGCCTGACTACCCTGGAGCTTTTGACACAACGCTGAGATCCCTGTCGCCAGTGGAGAAGAACACACAGTTGACCGACTCCAGGCTCGATGCGGCCCTATTCCCATTTAACAGCTCAAGAGTAGTCCCGAATTTCCCCTTCCAACACAAAAGGGGACCTGTGTTCCCTGGGTAAAACAGGAGCTAGTTCCTGATTTACCCATCGCAACTCAGAAAATCGACAGGGTTCCCACATCAAAGAGAGATGAGGAAATTTTCTGCTGCTGAATCTAAAGAGAAATTCCACATTCCCGCTTGAAACTCGAACGGGTACTTGACACACTTTATGTGACAAAAATGTTCCATAACATAGACGTTTCCAATGGGGAGGAGTACACAATTTACGGACTCACCTCAAGATGAGGCCAAATTCCCATTTAACGGCTGGAGAGTAATTCCCACCTTCCCCTTCCAACATTAAACGGGACCTGACTTCCCTGAAGAAACACGAGCGAGTTGCTGAGGTCCCCTCCCAACTCGAGAGGGACCCGCAGCTTACCATGGCAACTCGAGAAAAAGCCCAAGAACATTCTCTCAATCCGAGATGAGAAAATCTTCCACTGCAGACTCTCCAGAGAAATCCCACATTCCCACCTGAAACTCGAACGGGTACATGACACCCTTTATGCGACTCAAAAATTTCCTAACATAGATGAACCTACTGGATAGGAGCACACAATATAAGTACCAAACTCGATATAAGGCCTTATTCCCATTTAACGGCTCGAAGATAATCCCGAAGTTCCCTTTCCAACACAAAATGGGACCTGACTTTCCGGAAACAACATGAGCTGGTGCCTGTGGTCCCCGTCGCAACTTCCGAGGGACGCCAAGCTTTCCATGGCTACTCGAGGAAAAGCCCAAGAACATGCCCTCAGTCCGAAATGAGAAAATATTCCACTGTATAATCTCAAGAGAAATCCCAAATTTCCGCTTCAAACTCGAAAGGGTACTTGACACCCTTGATGAGACCTTAAAAGGTCCACAAAATAGACGACCACATTGAGGAGGAGCACACAATTTATGTACACAACACTAGATGCGGCCCTATTACACTACCAAGCCTCGAGAGGAATCCCGAGGTTCCCCTTCCAACAGGAAAGGAGACCTAATTTCCCTGGGACAACGCGAGGGAGTTCCTGACATCCTCGTCGCAACTCGAGAGGGACCGAAGCTTCTCGCCGAAAATCTAGAAAAACCACAAGATTCTTCCCTCAAGGCGAGATGAGGAACATTTCCCTTGCAGAATCTCAAGAGAAATCCCACATTCCCGCTTGAAACTCGACAGGTTACTTAACATACTTTTCGCGACTGAAAAATTCCACTGATATACCCAGACCCAATCGAGAGAAACACCTAGTTTCCTGCCACAGTTGACAAAGTGCCGCGTTTTCCAGTCCTCTTTTCCAGATGAGAGTCGATTTCTCTGCTTTCTCTGGAATGGAATCCGGACGTTCAGGTCGGAAAGTACAAGGAAGCCGGTACCCCTTTTTAAGTCGTGAGGATCCCCCGGTTTTCAAAACACAAATGGAAAAGGTAGGGATGTCCACACCTACTGGAGACATTTTCTGATTCTACTGCACAGATTCAAATGTGTACTCAGTATCAACTCACAAGACGAGTGGTGACCTGACTCCCTGAGCATACTCGATACAATCTCCAGGTAGAAATTCAAATCTAATGAGTCCTAAGAACACTTTTGCAACTCGAGAGGAAAGCAGAGTTCCATGTCTGAACAGGAGTCGAGGACTGACTACCCTGGAGCATTTTGAGAGCAAGGCTGAGAACCTGTTCCCAGTAGAGAAGAACACACAGTTGACCGACTCCAGGCTAGATGCGGCCCTATTCCCATTTAACGTCTCGAGAGTAATCTCGAATTTCCCCTTCCAACACAACAGGGGACCTGACTTCCCTGGGGCATCAGGAGCTAGTTTCTGAGTTCCCCGTCGCAACTCAGAGGGACCCCAAGCTTCCCGCCGCAACTTGAGAAAACGACAGGGTTCCCACATCAAAGAGAGATGAGGAACATTTCTACTGCAGAATCTCAAGAGAAATCCCACATTCCCGCTTGAAACTTGAACGGGTCCTTGACACCCTTTATGCGACTCAAAATGTTCCCTAAAACAGCTGTTTCCACTGGGGAGGAGTACACAGTTTAGGACTCAGCTCCAGATGAGGCCCAATTCCCATTTAATGGATGGAGAGTAATTCCCAAGTTCCCCTTCCAACAAAAAACGGGACCTGATTTCGGTGAAGAAACACGAGCGAGTTGCTGAGGTCCCTGCTGCAACTCGAGAGGGACCCAAAGCTTTCCACGGCATCTCGAGAAAAAGCACAAGAACATGCCCTCAATCCGAGATGAGAAAATATTCTGCTGCAGACTCTCCAGAGAAATCCCACATTCCCGCTTGAAACTCTAAAGGGTACTTGACACCCTTTATGCAATTCAAATATTTCCTAACATAGCCGAACCCACTGGAGAGGAGCACACAATTTATGGACTCAACGCGAGATGAGGCCCTATTCCCATTTAACTGCTCGAGTGTCATCCCGAAGTTCCCTTCCAACACAAAATTGGACCTAACTCCCCTGAAGCAACAAGAGCTGGTTCTTGAGGTCCCCGTCTCAACTTGAGATTGACCCCAATCTTATCGCAAGAAGTCCAGAGGGACCCTATGCTTCCCGCCTCAACTCGAGAGAAACGACAATGTTCCCACATCAAAGAGAGATGAGGAAAATTTCTGCTGCAGAGTCTCAAGAGAAATCCCACATTCCCGCTTGAAACTCGAACGGGTACTTGACACCCTTAATGTGACTCAAAATGTTCCATAGCATAGCCGTTTCCAGTGGGGAAACACACAATTTATGGACTCAACTCTAGATGAGGCCCAGTTCCCATTTAACGGCTGGAAATGATTTCCCAAGTTCCCCTTCCAACAAAATCGGGACTAGACTTTCCTGAAGAAACACGAGCGAGTTGCTGAGTTCCCCTCCGCAACTCGAGAGGGACAAGAATTTTTCCACGGCAACTCGAGAAAAAGCCCAAGAACATGCCCTCAATCCGAGATGAGAAAATATTCCCCTGCAGATTCTCAAGAGAAATCCCACATTCCCGCTTGAAACTCTAAAGGGTACTTGACACCCTTTATGCGACTCAAAATGTTCCCTAACATAGTCATTTCCACTGGGGAAGAGTACACAATTTATGGACTCACCTCAAGATCAGGCCCATCTCCAATTTATTGGCTGGAGAGTAATTCTTAGTTCCCCTTCCAACAAAAAACAGGGCCTGACTTTCCTGAAGGAACAAAAGCTAGTTGCAGAGGTCCCCTCCACAACTCCAGAGGGACCCAAAGCTTTCCACGGCAACTCGAGAAAAAGCCCAAGAACATGCCCTCAATCCGAGATGAGAAAATATTCCGCTGCAGACTCTCCAGAGAAATCCCACATTCCCGCTTGAAACTCGAACGGGTATATGCCACCCTTTATGCGACTTAAAAAGTTTCCTAACATAGCCAAACCGACTGGAGAGGAGCACACAATATATGGACTCAACTTGAGATGAGTCCCTATTCCCATTTAACGGATTGAGAGTCATCCCGATGTTCCCCTTCCAACACAAAATGGGACCTAACTCCCCTGAAGCAACACGAGCTGGTCCTGAAGTCTCCGCCGAAACCTGAGAGGAACACCAAGCTTCCCGCAAGAACTCGAGAGGGGCCAGATGCTTCATGCCGCAACTCGAGAAAAAGTCCAGGAACATGCCTTCAGTCTGAAATGAGAAAATATTCTACTGCAGAATCTCAAGCGAAATCCCAAATTTTCACTTCAAACTCGAAGGGGTACTTGACACCCTTGATGTGACCTTAAAACTTCCACGACATAGCCAACCACATTGAAGAGGAGCACACAATTTATGTACACAACACTAGATGCGGCCTTTTCCACTACCACGCCTCGAGAGGAATCCCGAGGTTCCTCTTCCAAGAGGATAGGACACCTAAATTCTCTGGGAAAACGCGAGGGAGGTCTTGAGTTCCTTGTGGCAACTCGAGAGAGACCGAAGCTTTCCACCGAAACTCGAGAAAAACCACAAGATTCTGCTCTCAAGGCGAGATGAGGAACATTTCCCTTGCAGAATCTCAAGAGAAATCCCACGTTCCCGCTTGAAACTCGACAGGTTACTTAACATACTTTTTGAGAATCAAAAACTACACTGATATACCCAGACCCAAAGTAGAGGAACACCGAGTTTCCTGCCACAGTTGACAAAGTGCTGCGTTTTCCAGTCCTCTTTTCCAAATGAGAATCAATTCCTTTGCTTTCTCTGGAATGGAATCCGGACATTCCGGTCGCACAGTATGAGGAGTCCGGTACCACTTTTTAACTCGTTAGGATCCCCCGGTTTTCAAAACACAAATGGAAAAGGCAAATATGTCCCAACCCAATGGAGATATTGTCTGATTCCACTGCCCAGGTTCAAATGTATACTCAGTATCAACTCAGAAGACGAGTGGTGACCTGACTCTCCGAGATTACGTGATACAATATCCAGGTACAAATTCAAATCTAATGTGTCCTAACAACCCTTTTGCAACTCGAGAGGAAAGCGGAGTTCCATGTCTGAACACGAGTCGAGGCCTGACTACCCTGAAGCTTTTGACACAACGCTGAGATCCCTGTCGCCAGTGGAGAAGAACACACAGTTGACTGACTCGATGCAGCCTTTTTCCCATTTAATGGCTCGAGAGTAATCCCGAAGTTCCCCTTCCAACACAAAAGGGGACCTGTGTTCCCTGGGGAAACAGGAGCTAGTTCCTGATTTACCCATCGCAACTCAGAGGGACACCAAGCTTCCCGCTGCAACTCCAGAAAACCGACAGGGTTCCCACATCAAAGAGAGATGAGGAACATTTCTGCTGTTGAATCTAAAGAGAAATCCCACATTCCCGCTTGAAACTCGAACGGGTACTTGACACCCGTTATGCGACCAAAATGTTCCATAACATAGACGTTTCCAATGGGGAGGAGTACACAATTTACGGACTCACCTCGAGATGAGGCCTAATTCCCATTTAACGGCTGGAGAGTAATTCTCATGTTCCCCTTCAAACAGTAAATGGGACCTGACTTCCCTGAAGAAACACGAGCGAGTTGCTGAGGTCCCATCCGCAACTCAAGAAGGACCCGCAGCTTTCCATGGCAACTCAAGAAAAAGCCCAAGAACATGCCCACAATCCGAGATGACAAATTCTTCCACTACAGACTCTCCAGACAAATCGCACATTCCCGTTTGAAACTCGAACGGGTACATGACATCCTTTATGAGATTCAAAAAATTTCCTAACATATCCGAAACCATTGGATAGGAGAACACAATTGATGGACTCAAATCGAGATGAGGCCCTATTCCCATTTAACAGCTCGAGATTCATTCCGAAGTTCCCCTTCCAACACAAAATGGGACCTGACTCCCCTGAGGCAACAGGAACAGTTTCCTGAGGTCCCCGTCACAAATTGAGAGGGATCCATAGCTTCTCACCGGTATTCGAGAGGGACCACAAGCTTCCCACCTCAACTTGAGAAAAAGCGAAAGAACAGGCCCTCAGTCCGAAATGAGATAATATTTCGCTGCACAATCTCAAGAGAAATCCCAAATTTCCGCTTCAAACTTGAACGGGTACTTGACACCCTTGATGTGACCATAAAACTTCCATGACATAGCCTACCTCATTGAAGAGGAGCACACAATTTATGTACACGACACTAAATATGGCCCTATTCCACTACTGAGCCTCGAGAGGAATCCCAAGGTACTCCTTCCAACAGGAACGGAGACCTAACTTCCCGGGGACAATGAAAGGGAGTTCCTGAGGTTCTCGTCGCAACTCCAGAGGGACCAAAGCTTCCCGCCGAAACTCGAGAAAAACCACAAGATTCTGCCCTCAAGGCGAGATGAGGAACATTTCCCTTGCATATTCTCAAGAGAAATCCCACATTCCCGCTTGAAACTCGATAGGTTACTTAACATACTTTTTGTGACTCAAAAATTACACCGATATACCCAGACCCAATCGAGAGGAACACCGAGGTTCCTGCCACAGTTGACAAAGTGCCTCGTTTTCCAGTCCTCTTTTCCAGATTTGAGTCGATTTCTCTGCTTTCTCTGGAATGGAATCCGGACGTTCTGGTCGCACACTACGAGGAGACTGGTACCCCTTTTTAAGTCGTGAGGATCCCCCGGTTTTCAAAACACAAATGGAAAAGTTTCGGATGTCTCCACCCACTCGAGATATTGTCTGATTCCACTGCGCAGATTCAAATGTATACTCAGTATCAACTCACAAGACAAGTGGTGACCTTAATCCCCAAGCATACTCGATACAATCTCCAGGTACAAATTCAAGTCTAATGTGTCCTAACAACCGTTTTTCAACTCGAGAGGAAAGCGGAGTTCCATGTCTGAACACTAGTCGAGGCCTGACTACCCTGGAGCTTTTGACACAACGCTGAGATCCCTGTCGCCAGTGGAGAAGAACACACAGTTGACCGACTCCAGGCTCGATGCGGCCCTATTCCCATTTAACAGCTCAAGAGTAGTCCCGAATTTCCCCTTCCAACACAAAAGGGGACCTGTGTTCCCTGGGTAAAACAGGAGCTAGTTCCTGATTTACCCATCGCAACTCAGAAAATCGACAGGGTTCCCACATCAAAGAGAGATGAGGAAATTTTCTGCTGCTGAATCTAAAGAGAAATTCCACATTCCCGCTTGAAACTCGAACGGGTACTTGACACACTTTATGTGACAAAAATGTTCCATAACATAGACGTTTCCAATGGGGAGGAGTACACAATTTACGGACTCACCTCAAGATGAGGCCAAATTCCCATTTAACGGCTGGAGAGTAATTCCCACCTTCCCCTTCCAACATTAAACGGGACCTGACTTCCCTGAAGAAACACGAGCGAGTTGCTGAGGTCCCCTCCCAACTCGAGAGGGACCCGCAGCTTACCATGGCAACTCGAGAAAAAGCCCAAGAACATTCTCTCAATCCGAGATGAGAAAATCTTCCACTGCAGACTCTCCAGAGAAATCCCACATTCCCACCTGAAACTCGAACGGGTACATGACACCCTTTATGCGACTCAAAAATTTCCTAACATAGATGAACCTACTGGATAGGAGCACACAATATAAGTACCAAACTCGATATAAGGCCTTATTCCCATTTAACGGCTCGAAGATAATCCCGAAGTTCCCTTTCCAACACAAAATGGGACCTGACTTTCCGGAAACAACATGAGCTGGTGCCTGTGGTCCCCGTCGCAACTTCCGAGGGACGCCAAGCTTTCCATGGCTACTCGAGGAAAAGCCCAAGAACATGCCCTCAGTCCGAAATGAGAAAATATTCCACTGTATAATCTCAAGAGAAATCCCAAATTTCCGCTTCAAACTCGAAAGGGTACTTGACACCCTTGATGAGACCTTAAAAGGTCCACAAAATAGACGACCACATTGAGGAGGAGCACACAATTTATGTACACAACACTAGATGCGGCCCTATTACACTACCAAGCCTCGAGAGGAATCCCGAGGTTCCCCTTCCAACAGGAAAGGAGACCTAATTTCCCTGGGACAACGCGAGGGAGTTCCTGACATCCTCGTCGCAACTCGAGAGGGACCGAAGCTTCTCGCCGAAAATCTAGAAAAACCACAAGATTCTTCCCTCAAGGCGAGATGAGGAACATTTCCCTTGCAGAATCTCAAGAGAAATCCCACATTCCCGCTTGAAACTCGACAGGTTACTTAACATACTTTTCGCGACTGAAAAATTCCACTGATATACCCAGACCCAATCGAGAGAAACACCTAGTTTCCTGCCACAGTTGACAAAGTGCCGCGTTTTCCAGTCCTCTTTTCCAGATGAGAGTCGATTTCTCTGCTTTCTCTGGAATGGAATCCGGACGTTCAGGTCGGAAAGTACAAGGAAGCCGGTACCCCTTTTTAAGTCGTGAGGATCCCCCGGTTTTCAAAACACAAATGGAAAAGGTAGGGATGTCCACACCTACTGGAGACATTTTCTGATTCTACTGCACAGATTCAAATGTGTACTCAGTATCAACTCACAAGACGAGTGGTGACCTGACTCCCTGAGCATACTCGATACAATCTCCAGGTAGAAATTCAAATCTAATGAGTCCTAAGAACACTTTTGCAACTCGAGAGGAAAGCAGAGTTCCATGTCTGAACAGGAGTCGAGGACTGACTACCCTGGAGCATTTTGAGAGCAAGGCTGAGAACCTGTTCCCAGTAGAGAAGAACACACAGTTGACCGACTCCAGGCTAGATGCGGCCCTATTCCCATTTAACGTCTCGAGAGTAATCTCGAATTTCCCCTTCCAACACAACAGGGGACCTGACTTCCCTGGGGCATCAGGAGCTAGTTTCTGAGTTCCCCGTCGCAACTCAGAGGGACCCCAAGCTTCCCGCCGCAACTTGAGAAAACGACAGGGTTCCCACATCAAAGAGAGATGAGGAACATTTCTACTGCAGAATCTCAAGAGAAATCCCACATTCCCGCTTGAAACTTGAACGGGTCCTTGACACCCTTTATGCGACTCAAAATGTTCCCTAAAACAGCTGTTTCCACTGGGGAGGAGTACACAGTTTAGGACTCAGCTCCAGATGAGGCCCAATTCCCATTTAATGGATGGAGAGTAATTCCCAAGTTCCCCTTCCAACAAAAAACGGGACCTGATTTCGGTGAAGAAACACGAGCGAGTTGCTGAGGTCCCTGCTGCAACTCGAGAGGGACCCAAAGCTTTCCACGGCATCTCGAGAAAAAGCACAAGAACATGCCCTCAATCCGAGATGAGAAAATATTCTGCTGCAGACTCTCCAGAGAAATCCCACATTCCCGCTTGAAACTCTAAAGGGTACTTGACACCCTTTATGCAATTCAAATATTTCCTAACATAGCCGAACCCACTGGAGAGGAGCACACAATTTATGGACTCAACGCGAGATGAGGCCCTATTCCCATTTAACTGCTCGAGTGTCATCCCGAAGTTCCCTTCCAACACAAAATTGGACCTAACTCCCCTGAAGCAACAAGAGCTGGTTCTTGAGGTCCCCGTCTCAACTTGAGATTGACCCCAATCTTATCGCAAGAAGTCCAGAGGGACCCTATGCTTCCCGCCTCAACTCGAGAGAAACGACAATGTTCCCACATCAAAGAGAGATGAGGAAAATTTCTGCTGCAGAGTCTCAAGAGAAATCCCACATTCCCGCTTGAAACTCGAACGGGTACTTGACACCCTTAATGTGACTCAAAATGTTCCATAGCATAGCCGTTTCCAGTGGGGAAACACACAATTTATGGACTCAACTCTAGATGAGGCCCAGTTCCCATTTAACGGCTGGAAATGATTTCCCAAGTTCCCCTTCCAACAAAATCGGGACTAGACTTTCCTGAAGAAACACGAGCGAGTTGCTGAGTTCCCCTCCGCAACTCGAGAGGGACAAGAATTTTTCCACGGCAACTCGAGAAAAAGCCCAAGAACATGCCCTCAATCCGAGATGAGAAAATATTCCCCTGCAGATTCTCAAGAGAAATCCCACATTCCCGCTTGAAACTCTAAAGGGTACTTGACACCCTTTATGCGACTCAAAATGTTCCCTAACATAGTCATTTCCACTGGGGAAGAGTACACAATTTATGGACTCACCTCAAGATCAGGCCCATCTCCAATTTATTGGCTGGAGAGTAATTCTTAGTTCCCCTTCCAACAAAAAACAGGGCCTGACTTTCCTGAAGGAACAAAAGCTAGTTGCAGAGGTCCCCTCCACAACTCCAGAGGGACCCAAAGCTTTCCACGGCAACTCGAGAAAAAGCCCAAGAACATGCCCTCAATCCGAGATGAGAAAATATTCCGCTGCAGACTCTCCAGAGAAATCCCACATTCCCGCTTGAAACTCGAACGGGTATATGCCACCCTTTATGCGACTTAAAAAGTTTCCTAACATAGCCAAACCGACTGGAGAGGAGCACACAATATATGGACTCAACTTGAGATGAGTCCCTATTCCCATTTAACGGATTGAGAGTCATCCCGATGTTCCCCTTCCAACACAAAATGGGACCTAACTCCCCTGAAGCAACACGAGCTGGTCCTGAAGTCTCCGCCGAAACCTGAGAGGAACACCAAGCTTCCCGCAAGAACTCGAGAGGGGCCAGATGCTTCATGCCGCAACTCGAGAAAAAGTCCAGGAACATGCCTTCAGTCTGAAATGAGAAAATATTCTACTGCAGAATCTCAAGCGAAATCCCAAATTTTCACTTCAAACTCGAAGGGGTACTTGACACCCTTGATGTGACCTTAAAACTTCCACGACATAGCCAACCACATTGAAGAGGAGCACACAATTTATGTACACAACACTAGATGCGGCCTTTTCCACTACCACGCCTCGAGAGGAATCCCGAGGTTCCTCTTCCAAGAGGATAGGACACCTAAATTCTCTGGGAAAACGCGAGGGAGGTCTTGAGTTCCTTGTGGCAACTCGAGAGAGACCGAAGCTTTCCACCGAAACTCGAGAAAAACCACAAGATTCTGCTCTCAAGGCGAGATGAGGAACATTTCCCTTGCAGAATCTCAAGAGAAATCCCACGTTCCCGCTTGAAACTCGACAGGTTACTTAACATACTTTTTGAGAATCAAAAACTACACTGATATACCCAGACCCAAAGTAGAGGAACACCGAGTTTCCTGCCACAGTTGACAAAGTGCTGCGTTTTCCAGTCCTCTTTTCCAAATGAGAATCAATTCCTTTGCTTTCTCTGGAATGGAATCCGGACATTCCGGTCGCACAGTATGAGGAGTCCGGTACCACTTTTTAACTCGTTAGGATCCCCCGGTTTTCAAAACACAAATGGAAAAGGCAAATATGTCCCAACCCAATGGAGATATTGTCTGATTCCACTGCCCAGGTTCAAATGTATACTCAGTATCAACTCAGAAGACGAGTGGTGACCTGACTCTCCGAGATTACGTGATACAATATCCAGGTACAAATTCAAATCTAATGTGTCCTAACAACCCTTTAGCAACTCGAGAGGAAAGCGGAGTTCCATGTCTGAACACGAGTCAAGGCCTGACTACCCTGGGGCATTTTGAAAGCAATGCTGAGATCCCTGTCGCCACTAGAGAAGAACACACAGTTGACCGACTCAGCGCTAAATGCGGCCCTATTCCCAATTAACGTCTCGAGAGTAATCCCGAATTTCCCCTTCCAACACAAAAGGGGACCTGACTTCCCTGGGGCATCAGGAGTTAGTTTCTGAATTCCCCATCGCAACTCAGAGGGACCCCAAGCTTCCCGCCGCAACTTGAGAAAACGATAGGGTTCCCACATCAAAGAGAGATGAGGAACATTTCTACTGCAGAATCTCAAGAGAAATCCCACATTCCCGCTTGAAACTCGAACGGGTCCTTGACACCCTTAATGTGACTCAAAATGTTCCATAGCATAGCCGTTTCCAGTGGGGAAACACACAATTTACGGACTCAACTCTAGATGAGGCCCAGTTCCATTTAACGGCTGGAGACGATTTCCCAAGTTCCCCTTCCAACAGAAAACGGGACCTGACTTCCCTGAAGAAACACGAGCGAGTTGCTGAGGTCCCTGCCACAACTCGAGAGAGACCCAAAGCTTTCCACGGCATCTCGAGTAAAAGCACAAGAACATGCCCTCAATCCGAGATGAGAAAATATTCCGCTGCAGACTCTCCAGAGAAATCCCACATTCCAGCTTGAAACTCAAAAAGGTCCATGACACCCTTTATGCGATTCAAATATTTCCTAACATAGCCGAAAGCACTGGAGAAGAGCACACAATTTATGGACTCAACTCGAGATGAGGCCCTATTCCCATTTAACGGCTCGAGAGTCATCCTGAAATTCCCCTTCCAACACAAATTGGGACCTGACTCCCCTGAAGCAACACAAGCTGCTCCTGAGGTCCCCGTCTCAACTTGAGAGGGACCCAAAGCTTCCCGCAAGAACTTGAGATGAACCCCAAGCTTCCCGCCTCAACTCGAGAAAAAGCCCAAGAACATGTCCTCAGTCCGAAATGATAAACTATTCCGTTGCAGAGTCTCAAGAGAAATCCCAAATTTCCGCTTCAAACTAGAACGGGTACTTGACACCCTTGATGCGACAATAAAACTCCTATGACATAGTGGACGACATTGAAGAGAAACTCACAATTTATGTACACAACAGTAGATGTGGCCCTATTCCACTACCACGCCTCGAGAGAAATCCCAAGGTTCCCCGTCTAACACAAAAGGAGACCTGACTTCCCTGGGGCAACACTAGTGAGTTCCTGAGGTCCTCGTCGAAACTCGAGAAAACCCCAAGCATGCCACTGCAACTCGAGAAACTCTACAAAATTATCTCCTCAATGGGAGATGAGGAACGTTTCTGCTGTAGAGTCTCATGAGAAATCCCACTTGGCTGGTTGAAACTCGAACGGGAACTTGACACCCTTAATTCAACCCAAAAACTTACCTGACATAGCTTTCCACATTGAAGAGAAGCACACAATTTACATTCACAACACTAGATGCAGCCCTATTCCTCTACCGCGCCTCGAGAGTTATCCTGAGGTTCCCTTCCAACACGAAAGGAGACCTAACTTTCTGGGACAACCCGAGGGTGTTCCTGAGTTTCCCGTTGCAACTGGAGAGAAACCCCAAGCTTTCCGCCGCAACTAGAGGAAAACAACCAGGTTCACCCATCAGTGCGAGATGAGGAAATTTTCTCCTGCAGAATCTCAAGAGAAATCCCACATTCCCGCTTGAAACTTGACTGGTTACTTAACATCCTTTATACAACTCAAAAATTACACCGACATACCCAGCCCCAATAGAGTAACACCGAGTTTCCTGCCACAACTGACAAAGTTCCCCATTTTCCAGTACTCTTTTCCAGATGACAGTCTATTCACCTGCTTTTTCTTAAATGGAATCTGGACATTCTGTGGCAAAATAGGAGGAGGCCGGTACAACCTTGAATCTCTGGAGGGTCCCCGGGTTTTCAAAACACGATTGGATAAGATTCCGATGTCCCTACCCACTCGAGATATTCTCTGATTCCACTGAACAGAGTCAAATATATTCTCGAGTATCAACTCACAATAAGAGTGGTAACCTGACTCCCCTAGAATACTCGATACAATCTACAGGTACAAATTCAAATCGACTGTGGCCTAATACCACTTTTACAACTCGAGAAGGAAGCGGAGATCCATGTCTGAACACTTGACGAGGCCTGACTCCCCAGGTGAATTTTGAGAGCATCCCCAAAGTCCCTGTCGCCACTTACGAAGAACACTTGACTGATCAACGCTTGTTACAGCCCTATTCCTCTGCTGCGTTGCGAGAGGAATACCGAGGTTCCCCTTCCAGCACGATAGGAAACCTGACTTCCATGCAGCAACAAGAGCGAGTTCCTGAAGTCCCCGTGGCAACTTGATAAGAACCCCAAGCTTCCTGCCACAACTCGAGAAACACGACAGTATTTTCCCCTCAATAAAAAATGAGAAAATTATTCGCTACAGAATCTCAAGAGAAATCCCACATTCCCACCTGAAACTCGGACTGGTTCTTGACACCCTTTTTCGACTCAAAAAATTCCCTAAGATAGCCGTCCCCACTGGAGTGTAGCACACAATTTTCGGACTCAAATCAGATGAGGCCCTATTCCCATTTAACAGCTCAAGAGTAATCCCGAAGTTCCCCTTCCAACACAATAGGAGACCTGACTTCCCTGGGGCAACACAACTGAATTCCTGAGGTATCCGTCGCGACTGGAGAAGAAGCCCAAGCTTCCCACCGCAACTCGAGAAACACCATAATATTCTCCCTTCAATGCGATATGAGGAACTTTTCCGCTAGAGTCTCACGAGAAATCCCACATTCCCGCTTGAAACTCGAATGGATACTTGACACTTTATCTAACGCAAAGACTTCCTCGACATTGAAGAGGAGCACAGAATTTACATACACAACAGTAGATTCTGCCCTGTTCCTCTACCGCACCTCAAGAGGAATCCCGAGGTTCCCCTTCCAACACGATAGGAGACCTGTCTTCCCTGGGGCAACACGAGTGACTTCCTCAGGTCCCCGTCTCAACTCGAGAAGAACCCCAGCTTTCCGCTGCAGCTCAAGAAACACCAAAAGAACATGCCCTCAATTCGAGATGAGGATATTTTCTGCTGCAGAGTCTCAAGAGATATCCCACATTCCCACTTGAAACTCGAACAGGTACTTGACACCCTTTATGTGACTCAAAAAGTTCTCTGACATATCTGTCCCCACTGGAGAGGAGCACACAATTTACGGACTCAACTCACAATGATGCCCTATTCCCATTCCACTCCTCGAGAGTAATCCTGAAGTTCCCCTTTCAACACTAAAGGAGGCCTGACTTCCCTGAAGCAACACGAGCGAGTTCCTGAGGTCCCCGTTGCACCTCGAGAGGGACCCCAAGCTTCCCGCTGCAACGTGAGAAGAACCACAAGATTCTACCCTCATTCGAGATTAGGAAATTTTCCACTACAGAGTCTCAAGAGAAATCCCACATTCACGATTGAAACTCGAACGCATACTTGACACCGTTTATGCGACTCAAAATATTTTCTGACAGAGTCGTACCCACTGAACAGGAGAACACAATTTACGTACACAACACTAGATGTGACCCTATTCCTCCAATGAGCCTCAAGAGATATCCCAAGGTTCACCTTCCAACATGAAAGGAAACCTGACTTCCTTGAGACAACACGAGCGAGTTTGAGGTCCCCGTCTCAACTCGAGAGGAACCCCAAGCTTACAGCCGCAACTCGACAAAAACCACAAGATTCCCCCATCAGTGCGAGATGAGGAAATGTTTCTGCTGCAGAGTCTCAAGACAAATCCCACATTCCCGCTTGAAACTCGGACGGATACTTGACACCCAATATGCGACTCAAAAAGATCCCTGACATAGCCGTCCCCACTGGAGAGGTGCACACATTTACGGACTCAAACCTAGATGAGGCCCTATTCCCATTCCACGTCTCGAGTGTAATCATGATGTTCCGCTTCCAACACGAAAGGAGACCTGATTTCCCTAAAGCAACACGAGAAAGTTCCTAGGGTTCCAGTCGCAATTCGAGAGATAGCCCAAGCCTCCCGCCACAAGTCCAGAAAAACCACAAGATTCTGCCCTCAAAGCAAAACGAGGGACATTTCCATCGATGATTCTCAAGAGAAATCCCACATTCCCGCTTGAAACTCGACAGGTTATTTAACATCCTTTATGTAACTCAAAAATTACACCTACATACCCAGCCCCAATCTAGAGGAACACCGAGTTTCCTGCCACAACTGACAATGTGCCCCGTTTTCCAGTCCTCTTTTCCAGAAGACAGTCTATTCCCCTGCTTTGTTTGAAATGGAATCCGGACGTTCTTTCGCAGAGTAGGAGGAGGCCGGTACCATCTAGAATCTCGGGAGAGTCCTCGGGGTTTCAAACCCAATTGGAAAAGGTACCAATATCCCTAGCAACTCGAGATATTGTCTGATTCCACTACACAGATTCCAAGACGAGTGGAGACCTGACACCCGGAGCATTCTCGATCCAATCTCCAGGTAGAAATTCAACTCGACTGTGGCCTAACACCCCTCTTACAACTCGAAAGGAAGCGGAGATCCATATCTGAACATGAGAAGCGGCCTGACTCCGCAGGTGAACATTGAGAGCAACACCAAGATCCTTGTCGCCATTGGAGAAGAACACACAGTTGACCGACTCAATGCTAGAGGCTGCCCTATCCCTCTGCTGCACCTCGAGAGGAATCCTGAGGTTCCCCTTCCAACCAGATAGGTGACCTGACTTTGCTGGCGCAACACCAGCGAGTTCCTGGTCGAAAGTCGAGAAGAACCCCAAGCTTCCCGTGGCAACTCGAGAAAATCCACAATTACATGCCCTCAATCCGAGATGAAAAAATTTTTCGCTGAAGAGTCTCAAGAGAAATCCCACATTCCCGCTTGAAACTCGAACAGGTACTTGACACCCATTATGTGACTCAAAAAGTTCCCTAAGATAGCAGTCCTCAGTGGAGAGGAGCACACAATGTAAGGACTCAACTCGAGATGAGTCCCTATTATGATTCCTCGCCTCCAGAATAATTCCGAAGTTCCCCTTTCAACAAGAAAGGAGACCTGACTTCCGTGAAGCAACACAAGAGAGTTCCTGAAGTCCATGTCGCAAATGGAAAGGAACCCCAAGCTTCCCGCAGCAACTCGAGAAAAACCACAAGATTTTGCCCTCAAAGCGAGATGAGAAACATTTATGTTGGAGATTCTCAATAGAAATCCCACATTCTCTCTTGAAACTCCACAGGTTACTTAACATTCCTTTATGAGACTCAAAAATTACACCAAAATTCCCAGCCCCAACCGAGTTTCCTGCCACAGCTGACAAAGTGCCCCGCTTTCCAGTCCTCTTTTCCAGATGACAGTCTATTCCCCTGCTTTGTCTGAAATGGAATTCGGACATTCAATCGCACAGTAGGAGGAAGCCGGTACCACCTTGAATCTCAGGAGGGTCCCCGGGGTTTCAAACACAATTGGAAAAGATACCGATGTCCCCACCCACTCTAGATATTGTCTGTTTCCACTGCACAGATTCAAATGTATCCTGGAGTATCAACTCACTAGACGAGTGGAGTCCTGACTCCCCAAGCATTCTCGATAAAATCTCCAGGTAAAATTCAACTTGACTGTGGCCTAACACCCCTTTTACAACTCGAGAAGAAAGCGGAGTTCCATGTCTGAACACGAGATGAGGCCTGACTCACCAGGTGAATTTTGAGAGCAACCCCGAGATCCCTGTCGCCACTGTAGAGGAAGACAGGTATTCTGGGAACCCCTTGAATTGTCAATATGGATTCAAGCCTCCTGTCGAATCTTGAGAGAGGACTCGGGATTGCACTCAAGGCGATGCAGGAAAAAAAGGGCCTCATGTGATATTGCTTGTGGCATCTCTTGGTTTTTGGCGAGTTCCGGAGGGAAGTTTGGTTTTCCTTTTGAGTTATGACGGGGAACTCAGGGAGACTCTCGTGGTGTCTCAGGGACGTCAAGTTGCGAGTGGATGCTCCTGATTGCTCTCGAGTCACTACAGAGGAATTGGGCTTCAATTCACATTGAAAGTAGTTATCGCAACGTGTTTCTTGAGTTGGGGCAGGAATCTTTCCATCCCCTCGAGTTGAAACAAGGCCTCACAGAGCCTGTCAAGTTGTCTCTGGGAAGTCCGGAATCCTTTTGAAGTGTGAGGAGCCTGTGGGATGCCTTTTGAGTGAGTGCAGGGGAATAGGGTCTCATCAGGAGTTGAGGCGCTAACCTCAGGGTGCCTCTCCGGTTCTGACATGGATCTCAGTGTTCCTAAGAAGTTTCAACAGGGGAGTCATGCCACGTCTCTTGTTAAGTCTTGGACCTCCACTCTCTTTTCGAGTTGTAAAAGGGGTGGGAGTCCTCCTGTCGAGATGAATTTCTATCCTGGGGCTTTTTCTCTATGATGCCCCTGGGAAGTCAGGCCTCCCTTCGAGGTGTTATTTGATCCCGGGGTTTCCATTTGAATCTGTACAGTGGAATCAGTAGTTATGTCGTGCGGATGGGGAAATCTGTGTCTTTTTGAATTGTGGCAACCCCCCTCCCCGGTGTCCCCTCAAGATTCAATGGGAGATCGGCTTCCTCTTCAGATTTGATGGGAACATCGGGATTAATTCCCAGACGAAGCAGGGGAATCGATCCTCATCTCGAGATGATGAGTAGAAAACAGTGCTCTTCTTGAGCAGTGGCAGGAAGTTTGCTCCTCTCAAGTTTGGCCGGGTATCTCGGGAAACTTCTTGAGTTGCGTATAGGGTGCCGAGTATCCTTTTGAGTTTGAAGAGGGAATGTGGGATTTCTCTTAAGATGATGCAGCGGAAAGCGGCATCCTGTCATGTGGAGGGGAGAATTTCATGGTTTTTCTCAATTTGCGACTTGATGCTTTCAGGTCTTCTCGAGTTACGACTGGGAATTCTGGCACTCGGTAGTTTTGCCTTAGGGAAGTCACGTATCTTTCATGTTGAAAGTGGAACCTCGGGATTCGTTTCGAGTTGCTGCAGTCTGTTAGGGCCACATTAAACTTGAGTCAGTTAACTCAGTGTTCCTCCCCAGTGGCCACAGGTATCTTGGGGTTGCTAGGTTCCACTGGGGAGTAAAGCCTAGTCTTTGCTGAGGTAGGACCTTTTCTTTCCCCCGAGTTGTAAAAGGGTTTTCATATCTGCTCTCTGTTCAAGCGGGAAACTTGTGCTTTTTCGAGAGGCTCAGCGGTGGTTCATGCCTCCAATCAGGTTGTGAGGTGATATTCCGTGTTCACTGGAGCTGGTGTAAGCGCAACATGACTCATCCCTAGTTGAGTGTGAGCTCGAAGTCCTTTGACCTTGCTGAGGATACACAGGGTTGCCCAAGAATGTCAATAGATGTGACAGCACTCGTCAAGTGTTGTGAGGGGAAGTTGGAATTCCTCTTCAGTTGAAAGTGGAATGGCCCATTTTCTTCAGGTGAGGTGTGATCAAGGGGCTCCTCTTAACTTGTAGTGGGAAATTCGGAGTTATTCTCTCATCAGGATGGGTATCTCTGAGGGACCCTTGAGTTGTGTCAAGGTATTCAAGCCTCATATCTAACTTTGAGAAGGAACTCGGGACTTCTGTCTCAGCGCTGAAGGAAAAAAAGGGCCTCATATTGCTTTGAAGGCGGAATCTCGAGGTTTTTCTTGAGTTGCTGCGGGTGATCCTCTCGAGTAACGAGGGGAATATCAGGGAGCCTCCAGTGTTGTCTTTGGGAAGTCAGAAACCCTTTTCATTTGTAATGGAAACCTTGGGATTCCTTTGGCGTCGCTGCAGAGAAATAGGACTACTTCTAGGTTCGAGTCCGTCAACTCAGGATTCCTCGCCAGTGGCAGCAGGGTTCTCGGGATTGCGCTCAAAATTCACCCGGGAAGTCAGGCCTCTTCTCGAGTTCAGACATGGAACTCCCCTTTCTTCTGGAGTTGTAAAAGGCGGGGCAGGCCGCAGACGAGTTGAATTTGTTCCTGTAGGTTGTATCGAGAATGCTCAGTGAGTCAGGTCTCCACTCGTCTTGTGAGTTGATACTTGAGGATACATTAGAATCTGTGCAGTGGAATCAGACAATATCTCGAGTGGGTGGGGACATTGGTGTTTTTTCCAATTTTGTTTTGAAACCCCGAGTAGCCTCCAGAGTTTCAGCGTGATATCAACCTCATTGTATTGTGCGACGGGAAAGTACGGTTTCCTTTCCAGACAAAGCAGGGGAATTGACTGTCATCTGGAAAAGAGTACTGTAAAACGGGGCACTTTGTCAGTTGTGGCACGAATCTCACTGTTTCTCTTGAATGGGGCCAGGTATGTAGGGGTAATTTTTGAGTAGCATAAAGGATGTTAGGTATCCTTTGGAGTTTCAAGCAGGAATGTGGGATTTTTCTTGAGAATCTGCAGCGGAAATGTTCCTCATATCGCCTTGAGTGGAGAAACTTCTGTTTTCACTCGAGGTGCGGCAGGAAGCTTGGGGTCCCTCTCGAGTTGAGACGGGGTTCTCTGGAACTCACTCATGTTGCTTCAGGGAAGTCTCGTCTCCATTCTTGTTGGAAGCGATACTTCGGGATTATTCTCGAGGCATGGAATGGGAATATGTTCTCATCTAGAGTTGAGGCTTTAAATTGTGTGATCATCTACAGTGGGGACGGCTATGTTGGGGAACTCTTTAGTGGCATAAAGCATGTCAAGACCCGTTCGAGTTTCAAGCTGGAATGTGGGATTTCTGTTGAGATTCAGCAGCAGAAATGTTCCTCATCTCGCCTTGAGGGGAGAATCTTGTGGTTTTTCTCAAGTTGTGGCGTGAAGCTTGGGATCCCACTCGAGTTGCGATGGGGACCTCACGAACTTGCTCGTGTTGTTTCAGGGAAGTCAGGTCTCCTTTCGTGTTAGAAGGGGAACTTCGGGATTTCTCTCTAGGTGCGGCAGCGGAATAGGGCCTCCTCTAGTTTTGTCCCCTATATTGTGTGCTCCTCTCCCGTATGGATGGCTATGACAGGGAACATTTTGAGTCGCATAAATGGTGTCAAATACCAGTTCGTGTTTCAAACGTGGGATGTGGGATTTCTCTTGAGACTCTGTAGAGGAAAATTTCCCCATCTCGCATTGAGGGGTAATCTTGTGGTTCTTCTCAAGTTGCTGCGGGAAGCTTGGGATTCCTCTCAAGTTGCAACGAGGACCTCAGGAGCTCGGTCGTGTTGCCCCAGGGAAGTCAGGTCTCCTATCGTGTTGGAAGGGGAAACTTTAGATTCCTCTCTAGTGGCAGCAGAGGAATAGGGCCACATCTAGCATTGAGTCGGTCAACTGTGTGTCACTCTCCATTGGCGACTGGGATCTCGGGGTTGCTATGAAGGTTTTCTTGGGAAATCAGAACTCATCTCCATTTGAAACATGGAATTGTGCTTTCCTTTCTGAGAGACGCCTGCCCTGGCGGCGCAGACGCGACGCGAGAGACGCCGGCCCCCGCGCAACGAACCACGCAAAGAGGTGCAGCCGTGAGGAGCTACCCCACGCCTGAGGCCAGGGCCGGCGGCCGAGAAGAGCTACCTCACGTCCAACAGGCAGTGGCTGCGTGGGCACAGGAGGGCCGAGAGGAGCTACTCCACGTTCAAGGTCAGGGGGGGCGGCCTTGAGGAGATACCCCTCGTCCAAGGTAAGGTACAGCGGCTGCACTTTGCTGGAGCGGCTGTGAAGAGATTTTCCAAGACCACGGTAAGAGAAAGCCAAATAAGACGGTAGGTATTGCTAGGGGGCATCAGAAGGCAGACAGACTGAAATCATAATCACAGGAAACTAGTCAATCTGATCACATGGACCACAGCCGAATGTGGTACACTGGAGAAGGGAATGGCAAACCACTTCAGTATACTTGCCTTGAGAACCCCATGAAGAGTAACAAAGGGCAAAATGATAGGATCCTGAATGAGGAATTCCCCAGGTCGGTAGGTGACCAGTATGCTACTGGAGCTCAATGGACAAATAACTATAGAAGGAATAAAGGGATGGAGAAGGAGCAAAAGCAAAACCAATACCCAGCTGTGGATGTGACCAGTGATAGAAGCAAGGTCCGGTGCTGTAAAGATCAATATTGCATAGGAACCTGGAATGTTAGGTCCATGAATCAAGGCAAGTTGGAAGTGGTCAAACAGGAGATGGCAAGAGTGAACATAGACATTCTAGGGATCAGTGAATTAAAATGGACTGGCATGGGTGAATTTAACTTGGATGACCATTATATCTACTACTGTGGGCAGGTAACCCATAGAAGAAATGGAGTAGCCATCATGGTCAACAAAAGAGTCCGAAATGCAGTACTTGGATGCAATCTTAAAAATGACAGGATGATTTCTGTTCGTTTCCAAGGCAAACCATTCAATATTACAGTAATCCAGGCCTATGCCCCAACCAGTAATGTTGAAGAAGCCGAAGTTAATCGGTTCTATGAAGACCTACAAGACCTTTTAGAACTAAAACCCAAAAAAGATGTCCTTTTCATTATAGGGGACTGGAATGCAAAAGTAGGAAGTCAAGAAACACCTGGAGTAACTGGCAAATTTGGCCTTGGAGCACGGAATGAAGCAGGGCAAAGGCTAATAGAGTATTGTCAAGAGAATGCACTGGTCATAGCAAATACCCTCTTCCAACAACACAAGAGAAGACTACACATGGACATCACTAGATGGTCAACACCGAAATCAGATTGATTATATTCTTTGCAACCAAAGATGGAGAAGCTGTATACAGTTAGCGAAAACAAGACCAGGAGCTGACTCTGGCTCAGATCATGAACTCCTTATTGCGAAATTCAGACTTAAATTGAAGAAAGTAGGGAAAACCACTAGACCATTCAGATATGACCTCAATCAAATCCCTTACGATTATACAGTGGAAGTGAGAAATAGATTTAACGGACTAGATCTGATTGATAGAGTGAATGATGAACTCTGGACAGAGGTTCGTGACATTGTACAGGAGACAGGGACCAAGACAATCCACATAAAAAAGAAATGCAAAAGAGCGAAATGGCTGTCTGAGGAGGCCTTACAAATAGCTGTGAAAAGAAGAGAGGCGAAAAGCAAAGGAGAAAAGGAAAGATATAAGCATCTGAATGCAGAGTTCCAAAGAATAGCAAGGAGAGATAAGAAAGACTTCCTCAGTGATCAATGCAAAGAAATAGAGGAAAACAGAATAGGAAAAACAAGAGACCTCTTCAAGAAAATTAGAGATTCCAAGGGAACATTTCATGCAAAAATGGGCTCGATAAAGGACAGAAATGGTATGGACCTAACAGAAGCAGAAGATATTAAGAAGAGGTGGCAGGAATACACAGAAGAACTGTACAAAAAAGATCTTCACGACCAAGATAGTCATGATAACGTGATCACTGACCTAGAGCCAGACATCTTGGAATGTGAAGTCAAGTGGGCCTTAGAAAGCATCACTACTAACAAAGCTAGTGGAGGTGATGGAATTCCAGTTGAGCTATTTCAAGTCTTGAAAGATGATGCTGTGAAAGTGCTGCACTCAATATGCCAGCAGATTTGGAAAACTCAGCGCTGGCCACAGGACTGGAAAACGTCAGTCTTCATTCCAATCCCAAAGAAAGGCAATGCCAAAGAATGCTCTAACTACCGCACAATTGCACTCATCTCACACGCTAGTAAAGTCATGCTCAAAATTCTCCAAGCCAGGCTTCAGCAGTATGTAAACAGTGAACTCCCAGATGTTCAAGGAGGTTTTAGAAAAGGCAGAGGCACCAGAGATCAAATTGTCAACATCCTCTGGATCATGGAGAAAGCAAGAGTGTTCCAGAAAAACATCTATTTCTGCTTCATTGACTATGCCAAAGCCTTTGACTGTGTCGATCACAATAAACTGTGGACAATTCTGAAAGAGATGGGAATCCCAGACCACCTGACCTGCCTCTTGAGAAACCTGTATGCAGGTCAGGAAGCAACAGTTAGAACTGGACATGGAACAACAGACTGGTTCCAAATAGGAAAAGGTGTACGTCAAGGTTGTATATTGTCACCTTGCTTATTTAACTTATATGCAGAGTACATCATGAGGAACGCTGGGCTGGAAGAAGCACAAGCTGGAATCAAGATTGCTGGGAGAAATATCAATAACCTCAGATATGCAGATGACACTACCCTTATGGCAGAAAGTGAAGAGGAACTCAAAATCCTCTTGATGAAAGTGAAAGAGGAGAGTGAAAAGGTTGGCTTGAAGGTGAACATTCAGAAAACTAAGATCATGGCATCTGGTGCCATCACTTCATGGGAAATAGATGGGAAAACAGTGGAAACAGTGTCAGACTTTATTTTTTGGGGCTCCAAAATCACTGCAGATGCTGATTGCAGCCATGAAATTAAAAGACGCTTACTCCTTGGAAGGAAAGTTATGACCAACCTTGATAGTATATTAAAAAGCAGAGACATTACTTTGCCAACCAAGGTCCGTCTAGTCAAGGCAATGGTTTTTACTGTGATCATGTTATAGATGTGAGAATTGGACTGTGAAGAAAGCTGATCGCCGAGGAATCGATGCTTTTGAACTGTGGTGTTGGAGAAGACTCTTGAGAGTCCCTAATACTGCAAGGAGATCCAACCAGTCCATTCTAAAGGAGACCAATCCTGGATGTTCATTGGAGCTGAAACTGCAATACTTTGGCCACCTCAGGCGACGAGTTGACTCACTGGAAAAGACTCTGATGCTGGGAAAGGTTGGGTGCGGGAGGAGAAGGGGACGACGGAGAATGAGATGGCTGGATGGCATCACCGACTCTGTGGACATGAGTTTGAGTGTACTCCGGGAGTTGGTGATGGACAGGGAGGCCTGGCGTGCTGTAATTCATGGGGTCGCGGAGAGTCGGACACGACTGAGTGACTGAACTGAACTGAACTGAACTTCGAGTTGTAAAAGGAGTGTCAGTCCTCGTGTTGTGAACAGGCGGTTCAATAGGACTTTTTCTATATGCTCAGCCTGGGTGTTAGGTCTCCTATCATGTTGTGAGGGGATACTCGGTGTTCCATTGCAGCTTTGCTAAATCATCAGGACCTACCTCGATTAGCGCGGGAACTCAGAGTACTTTATCCATGCAGCAGGATCTGCGGGAGAGCACTTGATTTCAATAGGAGACAGAGGGCTACTCTTGTGGTGGGAGAAGAAGGAAGGATACCTCTTGAGTTGAAGCAGGGAATGAATGCTCATATCATGAGGAGGTGGGTAATCTGGAGCTCTTCTAGAGGTGTGGATGGAAACTCCTGTTTTCTCTCGATTGAAGAAGGGTATTCTGGGAGCCCCTTGATATGTAAATAGGGATTCAAGCCTCCTATCGAATCTTGATAGAGAACTCGGCGTTGCTTTCCAGGCACTGCAGGAAAAAAAAGCCCTCATGTGACACTGCCTGGGTCATCTCGTGGTTTTTTGCCAGTTGTGGAAGGACGTTTGCTTTCCTTTCGAGTTACGATGAGGAACTCACGGAGACTCTTGTGTTGCCTCAGAGAAGTCAAGTTGTGAGGGGAAGCTTGTGATTACTCTCGAGTCACTGCAGAGGAATTGGGTTTCAATTCGCTTTGAAAGGGGTAAATACAGAATGTTTCTTGAGTTCGGGCTGGAATCTTTCGGATCCCTCGAGTTGCAACAGGGCCCTCTCAGAGGCTCTCTAGTTGTCTCTGGGATGTCTGGAATCCTTTTGAGGTGTGAGGAGCCTCTGGGATGCCTTTTGACTCAGTGTATGTGGATAGGGTCTCATCTGGATTTGAGGCGCTAACCTCAGGGTGCCTCTCCAGTTCTGACATGAATCTCAGTGTTCCTATGAAATTTCAACAGGAGAATCATGCTACGCCTCTTGTAGAGGCATGCAACTCCGCTATCTTTTCGAGCTGTTAAAGGTGTGGGAAGCCACCTTTTGAATTTTATTTCTGTCCTGGGCTTTTTCTCAGTGATGCACCTTGGAAGTCAGGCTTCCCTTCGAGGTGTTAGTTGATCCTGGGGTTCCATTTGAATTGGTACAATGGAATCAGGCCTTATATCGAGAGGATGGGGAAATCGGTGTCTTCTTGAATTGTGGCACGACTCCCCGGTGTCCTCTCGAGTTTCAAGGAGAGATTGGTCTCCTCTTCAGATTCGACGGGAACATCGGAATTTCTTTCCAGATGAAGCAGGGGAATCGATCCTCATCTCGACATGACGAGTGGAAAACGGGGCTTTTCTTTTTTTTTTTTATTGATCCACTTAGAAATATTAATTAGAGAATCATATTTAAAAAAAAAATTTTTAAGTATCGTTGATATAAATGTGTTGGTTGCAGTTGGACAACAGGGTGATTCCTTTTTGTATGTATACACATACATATGTCATCATTGTTGTTTAGTCACTAAGTCATATCTGACTCTTTCATCACCCCATGGACTGTAGCCCACCAGGCTCCTCTGTCCATGGAACTCTCCAGGCAAAAATACTAGAGTGGGCATCCATTCCCTTCTCCAGGGGATCTTCCTGACCCAGGAATGGAACCTGAGTCTCCTACATTGCAGGTGGATTCCTTACTGTCTGAGCCACAAGGGAAGCCCCTATCTATGTATTCTTTTCAAATATAGCTTAAAGCATGCATAGTCAGTTACTTCAGTCATGATTGACTCCTGTGACCCCATGATTATACCTTTGATTGTAGCCCAACAGGGTCCTCCGTCCAAGGGATTTCCAAGACAGGAATACTGGAGTGAGCTGTTGTGCTCTCCTTCTGGGGATTGTCCCAACCCAGGGATTGGACCCATATATCTTGCGTCTCCTGTATTGGCAGGTGGATTCGTTACCACTAGCGCCACCTGGGAAGCCCCTTATAGGCTATTTGTTGTTCTTGATGTTGTTGTTCAGTCGCCAATCCAACTCTTGCAAACCCATGAACTGCAGCCCTCAGCATCTCCTGAAGTTTGCCCAAGTTCATATCCATTGCATTGGTGATGGCATCCAGCCATCTCATCCTTTGACTCTCTCTTTTCCTCTGCCCTCAATCTTGGGATTTCTCTAATGTTTACATCAGATTCCAAAAGTAGTGAAGTTTCAGCTTCAGCATCAGTCCTTCCAACATGTATTTAGGGTTGAGTTCTTTTGAGATTGACAGGTTTGATCTCCTTGCTGCCCAATGGAATCTTTAGGAGTCTTCTTCAGCACACAGTTTGAAGGCATCAATTCTTCAGCACTCTGCCTTCTTTATGGTCCAGCTCTCACAACCATATGTGACGACTGGGAAGACAATTGCCTAGACGGTACGGACGTTTGTCAACAGAGTAATATCTCTCTCGGCTTTTCAACACACTGTTTATGATTGTTATAGCTTTCCTGCTAAGAAGGAAATGTCTTCTGATTTCTTGGCTTCAGTCAACATCTGCAGTGATTCAATTCAGTTCAGTTCATTTCAGTCGCTCAGTCGTGACTGACTCTTTGCGACCCCATGAATCACAGCACGCTAGGCCTCCCTGTCCATCACCATCTCCCGGAGTTCACACAAAGTCATGTCCATCGAGTCGGTGATACCATCCAGCCATCTCATTCTCTGTCCTTCCCTTCTCCTCCCGCCCCCAATCCTTCCCAGCATTAGACTCTTCTCCAGTGAGTCAATTCGTCGCATGAGGTGGCCAAAGTATTGGGGTTTCAGGTTTAGCATCAGTCTTTCCAATGAACACCCAGGATCGATCTCCTTTAGAATGGACAGGTTGGATCTCCTTGCAGTCCAAGGGACTCTCAAGAATCTTCTCCAGCACCACAGTTCAAAAGCATCAATTCTTTGGCGATCAGCTTTCTTCACAGTCAAACTCTCACATCCATACATGACCACAGGAAAAACCATAGCCTTGACTAGACAGACCTTTGTTGGCAAAGTAATGTCTCTGCTTTTTGATATACTATCAAGGTTGGTCATAACTTTCCTTCCAAGGAGTAAACGTCTTTTAATTTCCTGTCTGCAATCAGCATCTGCACTGATTTGGGGAACAAAAAATAAAACCTGACACTGTTTCCACATCTATTTCCCATGAAGTGATGGGACCAGATGCCATGATCTTTGCTTTCTGAATGTTGAGTTTCAAGTCATTGGAAGATATTACAGTTCTCCGTGTTGTAAAAAAAAAAAAAAAAAAGGACTCACACAGGATCCTTGTAGTGGTGGAAATGTTCTGAGCTGTGGCAGGAAGCTCGCTGCTCCTCTCAAGTTGGCCGGGTGTCTCAGGGAACTTCTTGAGTTGCGTATAGGGTGCCGAGAAAACTTTCGAGTTTGAAGAGGGAATGTGGGATTTCTCTTGAGACACTGCAGCGGAAAAGGGACGTCCTGGCGCGTGGAAGGGAGAATTTAATGGTTTTTATCGAGTTTTGGCTTGAAGCTTGGAAGTCTTCTCGAGTAAAGACGGGGACCTCTGTGACTCACTAGTGTTGCCTCAGGGAAGTCAAGTCTCCTTTCATGTTGGAAGGGGAACCTCGGGATTCCTCTCGAGGAATAGTGCCGCATCTAGTGTAGAGTCGGTCAATTGAGCGTTCCTTGCCAGTTGCCACAGGGATCTCGGGGTTGCTTTCAAATTTACCTGGGGAGTAAAACCTCGTCTCGTGTTCAGACATTGAACATCGCTTTCTTCTCCAATTTTAAAAAGTGTTTTAGGCCACAGTCGACTTGAATTTGTACCTGGAGATTGTCTCGAGAATGCTCGGGGAGTCAGGTCTCCACTTGTCTTGTGATCTGATACTCGAGGAAAGATTTGGATCTGTGCAGTGGAATCAAACAATATCTCGAGGGATTGGGGACATCCGTGCCATGTCCAATTCTGTTTTGATATGCTGGAGACCCTCCCAGGGATCTAGGTGGTACCGGTCTCCTCCTACATTGTGATGGGAGGTCCGGATTCCATTTCAGACAAAATAAGGGAATAGACTCTCATCCGGAATATAGAATTTAAAACGGGGTACTTTGTAAGTTGTGGCAGGAAACTCGGTGTTCCTCTCGATGGGGCCTGGGGATACTGGTGTAATTTTTGAATCGCATAAAGGATGCTAAGTAACCTGTCGAGTTTCAAAGGGAATGTGGGATTTCTCTTGAGATTCTGCAACGGAAATGTTCCTCATCTCGCAATGAGGGGATGATTTTGTGGTTTTCATCGAGTTGCAGCGGGAAGCTTGGGGACCACTTGAATTGTGATGGGGATCTCAGGAAATCACTCATGTTGCTTCAGGGAAGTCAGGCCCCCCTTCTTTTTGGAAGGGAAACTTCGGGATTACTCTCGAGCCATTAAAAGGGAATAGGGTCTCATCTCGTTTTGAGTCCATCAATTGTGTGCTCCTCTTCAGTGGGGACGGCTATGTTAGGGAACTTTTGAGTCGCATAAAGGGTGTCAAGTACCCGTTCACGTTTCAAGCGGGAATGTGGGATTTCTCTTGAGATTCTGCAGCAAAAAACTTCCTCATCTCGCATTGATTGTGGAACCTGGTAGTTTTTCTCGAGTTGCGGCGGATAGCTTGGGGTTCCTCTGGAGTTGACAGTGGAACTCAGGAACTCGCTTGCGTTTTCCCAGGGTAGTTAGGTCTCCTTTTGTGTTGGAAGGAGAACCTTGGGTTTCCTCTCGAGGTGCGGTAGAGGAATAGGGCCGCATCTAGTGTTGTGTACGTATATTGTGTGCTCCACATCCATGTGGACGGCTATGTCGAGGAAGTTTTTGGGTAGCATAATGGGTGTCAAGTACCCGTTCGAGTTTCAAGCAGGAATGTGGGCTTTATCTTTTGACTCTCCAGCAGATAATTTCCTCATCTCGCAATGAGGGGATAATTTTGTGGTGTTTCTCGAGTTGCGGCAGGAAGCTTCGGATCTCACTCGAATTGCGCGGGGGACCTCAGGAAATTGCTCGTGTTGCTTCAGGGAAGTCAGGCCCCCTTTTGTGTTGGAAGGGGAACTTTGGGATTACTCTCGAGCCATTAAATGCGAATAGGGCTTCATCTCGAGTTGAGTCCGTCAATTGTGTGCTCCTCTCCAGTGGGGACGGCTATGTTAGGGAAGTTTTTGAGTCATATATAGGGTGTCAAGTACCCGATGGAGTTTCAAGCGGGAATGTGGGATTTCTCTTGAGATTCTGCAGCAGAAAAGTTCCTCATCTCGCATTGATGGTGGAACCTGGTAGTTTTTCTCGAGGTGCGGTGGAAAGCTTGGGGTTCCTCTCGAGTTGCGACGGGGAACTCAGGAACTCGCTCACGTAGTGCCAGGGATGTTAGGTCTCCTTTCGTGTTGGAAGGATAACCTCAGGATTCCTCTCGAGTTGCGGTAGATGAATAGGGCCAAATCAAGTGTTGTGTATGTAAATTTTGTGCTCCTTTTCCATGTGGACGTCTATGTTGAGGAAGTTTTTGGGTCGCATAATGAGTGTCAAGTGCCGGTTCGAGTTTCAAGCGGGAATGTGGGGTTTCTCTTTTGACTCTCCAGCAGATAATTTCCTTATCTCGCATTGAGGGGATAATTTTGTGGTGTTTCTCGAGTTGCGGCGGGAAGCATGGGGTACTTCTCCAGTTGCGACTGTGACCTACGGAACACCCTCGTGTTGCGCCAGGGAAGTCATGTCTTCTATTGTGCTTGAAGGGGCACCTCGGGATTGCTCTCGCGGGGCAGCAGAGGAATAGTGCCGCATTTAGTGTGCAGTCAGTCAACTGTGGGTTCCTTGTCAGTTATCACAGGGATCTCATGGTTGCTCTCAAAATTCACCTGAGGAGTAAGACCTCGTCTCTTGTTCAGACTTGGAATATCGCTTTCTTCTCGAGTTGTAAAAGGCGTTTTAGGCTACAGTCGACTTGAATTTGTACCTGGAGTTTGTATAGAGAATGCTTAGGGAGTCAGTTCTCCACTCGTCTTGCTAGTTGGTACTCGAGGATACATTTGGATCTGTGCAGTGGAATCAAACAATAACTCGAGTGACTGGGGACATCCGTGCCTTATCCAATTGTGTTTTGAAACCCTGGGCACCTTCCCAGATATAAAGGTGGTACCGGCCTCTTCCTATATTGAGATGGAAGTTCCGGTTTACATTTCAGAGAATTCAGGGTAGTAGACTCTCACCTGGATTATACTACTGGAAAAAGGGGCACTTTGTCAGTTGTGGCAGGAAACTCGGTGTTCCTCTTGATTGGGACTGGGTATGCTGGTGTAATTTTTGAGTCGCATAAAGGATGCTAAGTAACCTGTCGAGTTTCAAGGGGGAATGTGGGATTTCTCTTGAGAATCTGCATCGGAAATGTTCCTCATCTAACATTGAGGGGATAATTTTGTGGTTTTCTCGAGTTGCGGCGGGAAGCTTGGGGTCCCCCTCGAGTTGCGATGGGGACCTCATGAAATCGCTCCTGTTGCCTCAGGGAAGTCAGATCCCCTTTTGTGTTGAAAGGGGAACTTTGGGATTACTCTCAATCCATTAAATTGGAAGAGGGCCTCATCTCGATTTGAGTCCATCAATTGTGTGCTCCTCTCCAGTGGGGACATCTATTTAGGGAAATTTTTGAGTGCCATGAAGGGTGTCAAGTACCCGTTCGAATTTCAAGTGGAAATGTGGCATTTCTCTTGAGATTCTGCAGCAGAAGTGTTCCTCATCGCGCATTGATGGTGGAACTTGGGAGTTTTCTCGAGGTGCGGGGGAAAGCTTGGGGTTCCTCTCGAGTTGCAACGGGGAACTCAGGAACTCGCTCTCACAATCCCAGGGAAGTTAGGTCTCATTTTGTGTTGGAAGGAGAACTTCGGGATTCCTCTCGACGTGCGGTAGAGGAATAGGGCCGCATCTAGTGTTGTGTAGGTAAATTGTGTGCTCCTCTTCCATGTGGACAGCTATGTCTAGGAAGTTTTTGGGTCGCAATAATGGGTGTCTATTACACGTTCGAGTTTCAAGCGGGAATGTGGGCTCTCTCTTGTGACACTCCAGCAGAAAAATTGCTCGACTCACATTGAGGGGATAATTTGGTGGTGTTTTGCGAGTTGTGGCGGGAAGCTTCGGGTTCTTCTCGAGTTTCGACGGGGACAACTGAAACTTCCTCGTTTTGTCCAGGGAAGTCATGTCTCCTATCGTGTTGGAAGGGGCACCTCGGGATTCCTATCGCGGTGCAGCAGAGGAATAGAGCCGCATCTAGTGTGGAGTGTGTCAACTGTGTGTTCCTTGTGAGTTGCACAGGGATCTCCGTGTTGCTCTCAAAATTCACCAGGGGAGTAAGACCTCGTCTGGTGTTCAGACATGGAACATCGCTTTCTTCTCGAGTTGTAAGAAGTGTTATAGGCCACAGTCGACTTGAATTTGTACCTGCAGACTGTCTCGAGAATGCTCGGGGATACAGGTCTCCACTCGTCTTGTGACTTGATACTCGAAGATACATTTGGATCTGTGCAGTGGAATCAAACAATGTCTCAAGTGATTGGGGACATCCGTGCATTGTCAACTTGTGTTTTGAAACCCCGGGGACCCTCCCAGGAATCAAGTTTGTTCGGGCCTCCTCCTACATTGCGATGGAAGGTCCGGTTTTCATTTCAAACAATTCAGGGGAATAGACTCTCCTCCGGAATATAGAACTGGAAAACGGGGCAATTTGTCAGGTGTGGCAGGAAACTCAGTGTTCCTCTCACTAGGGGCTGGGTATGCTTGTGCAAATTTGAGTCACATAAAGGATGCTAAGTAACCTGTCGAGTTTCAAGGGGGAATGTTGGATGTATCTTGAGAATCTGCAACGGAAATGTTCCTCATCATGCATTGAGGGGATAATTTTCGGGTTTTTCTCAAGTCGCAGCAGGAAGCGTGGGGTCCCACTCGAGTTGCGATGGGGACCTCAGGAAATTGCTCATGTTGCTTCAGGGAAGTCAGGTCCCCTTTGGTGTTGGAAGGGTAACTTTGGGATTACTCTCGAGCCATTAAATGGGAATAGGCCCTCTTCTCGATTTGAGTCCGTCAATTGTGTGCTCCTCTCTAATGGGGAGGGTTATGATAGGGAACTTTTTGAGTCGCATAAATGGTGTCAAGTACCCATTGGAGTTTTAAGCGGGAATGTGGGATTTCTCTTGAGATTCTGCAGCAGAAAATTCCTCATCTCGCATTGATGGTGGAACATGGTAGTTTTTCTCGAGTTGCAGCGGAAAGTTGGAGTTCCTGTCGAATTGAGACGGGGAGCTCAGGAACTCGGTCGCCTTGTCCCAGGGAAGTTAGGTCTCCTTTCGTGTTGGAAGGAGATCCTCGGGATTCCTCTCGAAGTGCTGTAGAGGAATAGGGCCACATCTAGTGTTGTGTAGGTAAAGTGTTTGCTCCTCTTCCATGTGGACGGCTATGTCGAGGAAGTTTTTGGGTCGTATAGTGGGTGTCAAGTATCCGTTTTAGTTTCAAGTGAGAATGTGGGTTTTCTCTTGTTATTCTTCAGCAGAAAATTTCCTCATCTCGCATTTAAGGGATAATTTTGTGGTGTTTTTCGAGTTGCGGCGGGAAGCTTGGGGTCCTTCTCGAGTTGTGAAGGGGACCTCTGAAACTCCTTTGTGTTGCCCCAGGAATATCATGTCTCCTATCATGTTGGAATGGGCACCTCGGGATTCCTCTCGTGGCGCAGGGGAGGAATAGGGCCGCATCTAGTGTGGAGTCAGACAAATGCGCATTCCTTGCCAGTTGCCACAGGGATCTCAGGGTTGCTCTCAAAATTCACCTGGGGAGTAAGACCTCGTCTGGTGTTCAGACATGGAACATCGCTTTCTTCTCTAGTTGTAAAAGGGGTTTTCGGCCACAGTTGACTTGAATTTGTACCTGGAGATTGTCTTGAGAATGCTCGGGGAGTCAGGTCTTCACTCGTCTTGTGATCTGATACTCAAGGAAACATTTGGAACTGTGCAGTGGAATAAAACAATATCTCGAGGGATTGCGGACATCCGTGCCTTGTCCAATTGTGTTTTGAAATGCCGGGGACCCTCCCAGGGATCAAGGTAGTACCGGTCTTCTCCTATATTGTGATGGATGGTCCGGTTTCCATTTCAGACAAAATAGGGGAATAGACTTTCATGCGGAGTATATAATTTAAAACGGAGCACTTTGTAAGTTGTATCAGGAAACTCGGTGTTCCTCTTGATGGGGCCTGGGGATACCGGTGTAATTTTTGAGTCGCATAAAAGATGCTAAGTAACCTGTCGAGTTTCAAAGGGAATGTGGGATTTCTCTTGAGATTCTGCAACCAAAATGTTCCTCATCTCGCATTGAGGGGATGCTTTTGTGGCTTTCATCGAGTTGTGGCGGGAAGCTTGGTGTCCCCCTCAAATTGCGAAGGGGATCTCAGGAAATTGCTCTTGTTGCTTCAGGGAAGTCAGGCCCCCCTTCTTGTTGGAAGGATACTTCGGGATTACTCTTGAACCATTAAATGGGAATAGGGCCTCATCTCGTTTTGTGTCCGTCAATTGTGTGCTCCTCTCCAGTGGGGACGGCTATGTTAGGGAAATTTTTGAGTGCCATGAAGGGTGTCAAGTACCCGTTCGAATTTCGAGTGGAAATGTGGGATTTCTCTTGAGATTCTGCAGCAGAAGAGTTCCTCATCTCGCATTGTTGGTGGAAACTGGAGGTTTTCTCGAGTTGCGGCGGAAAGCTTGGGGTTCCTCTCGAGTTGCGAAGGGGAACTCAGGAACTCTCTCGCGTTGTCCCAGGAAAGTTAGGTCTCCTTTCGTGTTGGAACAAGATCCTTGGGATTCCTCTCGAGGTTCGGTAGAGGAATAGGGCCGCATCTAGTGTTGTGTAGGTACATTGTGTGCTCTTCTTCCATGTGGACGGCTATGTCGAGGAAAATTTTGGGTCTTATAGTGGGTGTCAAGTATCCGTTTGAGTTTCAAGCGGGAATGTCGGTTTTCTCTTGTGAATTTCCAGCAGAAATATTCCTCAACTAGCATTGAGGGGATAATTTTGTGGTGTTTCTCGAGTTGCGGCGGGAACCTTGGGGTTCTTCTCGTGTTGCCACGGGCACATCCAGAACTCCCTCGTGTTGCCCCAGGGAAGTCATGTCTCCTATTGTGTTGGAAGGTGCACCTCGGGATTCTTATTGCGGTGCAGCAGAGTAATAGAGCCACATCTAGTGTGGAGTGTGTCAACTGTTCATTCCTTGTGAGTTGCACAGGGATCTCCGTGTTGCTCTCAAAATTCACCAGGGGAGTAAGACCTCGTCTGGTGTTCAGACATGGAACATCGCTTTCTTTTCGAGTTGTAAGAAGTGTTATAGGCCACAGTCGACTTGAATTTGTACCTGCAGTCTGTCTCGAGAATGCTCGGGGATACAGGTCTCCACTCGTCTTGTGACTTGATACTCGAAGATACATTTGGATCTGTGCAGTGGAATCAAACAATGTCTCAAGTGATTGGGGACATCCGTGCCTTGTCCAATTGTGTTTTGAAACCACGGGGACCCTCCCAGTAATCAAGGTGGTTCCGGCCTCCTCTTACATTGCGATTGAAGTTCGTTTTCCATTTCAAACAAATCAGGGGAATAGACTCTCCTCCGGAATATAGAACTGGAAAACGGGGCACTTTGTCAGTTGTGGCAGGAAACTCGGTGTTCCTCTCATTTGGGTCTGGGTATGTCTGTGCAAATTTGAGTCACATAAAGGATGCTAAGTAACCTGTCGAGTTTCAAGGGGAATGTGGGATTTATCTTGAGAATCTGTAATGGGATTGTTCCTCATCTCGCATTGAGGGGAGAATTTTGTGGTTTTTCTCAAGTTGCAACAGGAAGCCTTGGGTCTCACTCGAGTTGCGACGGGGACCTCAGGAAATCGCTCTTGTTGCTTCAGGGAAGTCAGGTCCCCTATTTTGTTGGAAGGGGTAATTCGGGATTACACTCGAGCCATTATATGGGAATAGGGCCTCTTCTCGAGGTGAGTCCGTCCATTGTGTGCTCCTCTCCGGTGGGGAGGGCTATGATAGAGAACTTTTTGAGTCGCATAAATGGTGTCAAGTACCCGTTGGAGTTTCAAGCGGTAATGTGGGATTTCTCTTGAGATTCTGCAGCAGAAAATTCCTCATCTCGCATTGATGGTGGACCCTAACCCAGTAGTTTTTCTCGAGTTGCGGGGGAAAGTTGGGGTTCCTCTCGATTTGCAACGGGGAGCTCAGGAACTCACTCGCCTTGTCCCAGGGAAGTAAGGTCTCCTTTCGTGTTGGAAGGAGATCCTTGGGATTCCTCTCCAGGTGCGGTAGAGGAATAGGGCCACATCTAGTGTTGTGTAGGTAAATTGTGTGCTCTTCTTCCATGTGGACGGCTATGTCGAGTCAGTTTTTGGGCCGCATAGTGGGTGTCAAGTATCTGTTTGAGTTTCAAGCGGTAATGAGGGCTTTCTCTTGTGACTCTCCAGCATATAATTTCCTCATCTCGCATTGAGGGGTAATTTTGTGGTGTTTCTCGAGTTGTGGCGGGAAGTTGGGGTTCTTCTTGAGTTGTAATTGGACCTCCGGAACTCCCTCGTGTTGCCCCAGGGAAGTCATGTCTTCTATCGTGCTTGAAGGGGCACCTCGGGATTCTTCTCGTAGCACAGCAGAGGAATAGTGCTGCATCTAGTGTGCAGTCGGTCAGCTGTGGGTTCCTTGCCAGTTGCCACATGGATCTCATGGTTTCTCTCAAATTTCACCTGGGGAGTAAGATCTTGTCTCCTGTTCACACATGAAACATCGCTTTCTTCTCGAGTTGTACAAAAAGGTGTTTTATGCCACAGTCGACTTGAATTTGTACCTGGGTTTGTATAGAGAATGCTCAGGGAGTCAGGTCTCCACTCGTCTTTTCAGTTGGTACTGGAGGATACATTTGGATCTGTGCAGTGGAATCAGACAATATCTCGAGTGATTGGGGATATCCGTGCCTTTTCCACTTGTGTTTTGAAACCCTGGGACCCTCTCAGGAATCAAGGTGGTACCGGCCTCCTCCTACATTGCCATGGAAGGTCCGGTTTCCATTTCAGAGAAATCAGGGGAATAGACTCTCATCTGGATTATAGAACTGGAAAACGGGGACCTTTGTCAGTTTTGGAAGGAAACTCGGTATTCCTCTCGATTGGGGCTGGGTATGCCAGTGTAATCTTTGAGTCGCATAAAGGATTCTAATTAACCTCTCGAGTTTCAAGGGCGAATGTGGGATTTCACTTGAGAATGTGCAACGCAAATGTTCCTCATCTCGCATTGAGGGGATAATTTTGTGGTTTTTCTCGAGTTGTGGCGGAAAGTTTGGGGTCCCACTCGAGTTGAGACGTGGAACTCATGAAATCGCTTATGTTTCTTCATGGAAGTCAGGTCCCCTCTTTTGTTGGAAGGGGAACGTTGGGATTACTCTAGAGCCATTAAATGGGAATAGGGCCTCATCTCGAGTAGAGTCTGTCAATTGTGTGCTCCTTTCCAGTGCGGACGGCTATGTTAGGGAACTTTTGAGTCGCAAAATCGGTGTCAGTTCCCGTCCAAGTTTCAAGCGTGAATGTGGGATTTCTCTTGAGATTCTTCAGCAGAAAAGTTCCTCATCTCGCATTGATGGTGGAACCTGGTAGTTTTACCGAGTTGCGGCGGATAACTTGGGGTTCCACTCAAGTTGCGACAGGGAACTCAGGAACTCGCTTGTGTTGTCCCAGGGAAGTTAGGTCTCCTTTCGTGTTGGAAGGAGAACCTCGGGATTCTATTCGAGGTGCGGTAGAGGAATAATGCCGCATCTAGTTTTGTGAACGTAAATTGTGTGCTCCTCTTCCATGTGGACGGCTATGTGGAGGAAGTTTTGGGGGTCGCATAATGGGTGTCAAGTACCTGTTCGAGTTTCAAGCGGGAATGTGGGGTTTAACTTGTGACTCAGCAGCAGAAAATTTCCTCATCTCGCATTGAGGGGATAATTTTTGTTGTTTCTCGAGTTACGACCAGAAGCTTGGGGTTCTTCTCGAGTTGCGACTGGGACCTTCTGAACTCCCTTCTCTTGCCCCAGGGAAGTCATGTCTCCTATCCTGTTGGAAGCAGGAACCTCAGGAATCCTCTCGCGGCGCAACAGAGGAATAGGGCCGCATCTAGTTTGTAATCGGTCAACTGTGCATTCCTTGCCAGTTGCCACAGGGATCTCGGGGTTGCTTTCAAAATTCACCAGGGGAGTAAGACCTCGTCTGGTGTTCAGACATGGAACAGCGCTTTATTCTCGAGTTGTAAAAGGTGTTTTAGGCCTCAGTCGACTTAAATTTGTACCTGGAGATTGTCTCGAGAATGCTCGGGGAGTCAGGGCTCCACTCGTCTTGTGAGTTGATACTCGAAGATACATTTGGATCTGTGCAGTGGAATCAAACAATATCTCGAGAGATTGGGGACATCCGTGCCTTGTCCATTTGTGTTTTGAAACCCCGGGGACCCTCTGAAGAATCAAGATGGTTCCGACCTCCTCCTACATTGCGATGGAAGGTCTGGTTTCCATTTCAAACAATTCAGGGGAATAGACTCTCCTCCGGAATATAGAACTGGAAAACGGGGCACTTTGTCAGTTGTGACAGCAAACTCGCTGTTCCTCTCGATTCGGTCTGGGTATGGCGGTGTTTTTTTTGAGTCCCATAAAGGATGCTAAGTAACCTGTCGAGTTTCAGGGGAGAATGTGGGATTTCTCTTGAGTATCTGCAACGCAAATGTTCCTCATCTAGCATTGAGGGGATAATTTTGTGGTTTTTCTCGAGTTGCGGCTGGAAATTTTGGGTCCCACTCGAGTTGCGACATGGACCTCAGGAAATCGTTCGTGTTGCTTCAGGGAAGTCAGGTCCCCTTTTGTGTTGGAAGGGGAACTTTGGGATTACGGTCGAGCCGTTAAATGTGAATAGGGCCTCATCTCGAATTGAGTCCGTCAATTGTGTGCTCCAATCCAGTGGGAACGGATATGTTAGGGAACCTTTTTAGTCGCAAAAACGGTGTCAAACACCTTTTCGAGTTTTAAGCAGGAATGTGGGATTTCTCTTGAGATTCTGCAGCAGAAGTGTTCCTCATCTCGCATTGATAGTGGAACCTGGTAGTTTTTCTCGAGTTGCCGTGGATAGCTTGTGGTTCCTCTCGAGTTGCGACGGGGAACTCAGGAACTCGCTCGCATTGTCCCAGGGAAGTTAGGTCTCCTTGTGTGTTGGAAGGAGAACCACAGGATTCCTCTCATGGTGCAGTAGATGAAAAGGGCCACATCTAGGGTTGTGTAGGTTAATTGTGTGCTCCTCTTCCATGTGGGTGGCTATGTCGAGGAATTTTTTCAGTCGATTAATGTGTGTCAAGTACCCGTTCTAGTTTCAAGCGGGAATGTGGGGTTTCTCTTGTGACTCTCCAGCAGAAAATTCCTCATCTCGTATTGAGTGGATAATTTTGTGGTGTTTCTCGAATTACAGCCAGAAGCATAGGGTTCTTCTCGAGTTGCAACAGGGACCTTGGAAACTCCCTCTGTTGCCCATGGGAAGTCATGTTTCTTATCGTTTTCGAATGGGCACCTCGGGATTCGTCTCGTGGTGCCACAGAGGAATAGGGCTGCATCTGGTGCAGAGTCGGTCATCTGTGCATTCTTTGCCAGTTGCCTCAGGGATCTTGGGGTTGCTCTCAAAATTCACCTGGGGAGTAAGACCTCGTCTCGTGTTCAGACATGGAACATCGCTTTCTTCTCGAGTTGTAAAAGGCGTATTAGGACACAATAGACTTGAATTTGTACCTGCAGACTGTCTCGAGAATGCTCAGGGAGTGAAGGTTCCAATCGTCTTGTGAGTTGATAATCGAGGATACATTTGGATCTGTGCAGTGGAATCAAACAATATCTCGAGAGGTTGGGTACATCCGTGCAATGTCCAATTATATTTTGAAACCCCGGGGACCCTCCCAGGAATCAAGGTCTATCCGTCCTCCTCCTACATTGTGATGGATGGTCCAGTTTCTATTTCAGACAAATCAGGGGAATGGACTCTCATGGGTAATATAGAACTGGAAAACTGGGCACTTTGTCAGCTGTGGCAGGAAACTCGGTGTTCCTCTCAATTCGGGCTCAGTATGGTGGTGTAATTTTTTAGTCCCATAAAGGATGTTAAGTAACCTGTCGAGTTTCAAGGGGGAATGTGGGATTTTTCTTGAGAATCTGCAACGGAAAAGTTCCTCATCTAGCATTGAGTGGATAATTTTGTGGTTTTTCTTGAGTTGCGGCGGGAAGCTTGGGGTCCCACTCGAGTTCCGACATGGACCTCAGGAAATCACTCGTGTTGCTTCAGGGAAGTCACGTCCCCTTTTGTGTTGGAAGGGGAACTGTGGGATTACACTCGAGCCATTAAATGGGAATAGGGCCTCATCTCGAGTTGATTCCGTCATTTGTGTGCTCCTCTCCAGTGGGAAAGGTTATATTAAGGAACCGTTTTAGTCGCATAAAGGGTGTCAAATACCCGTTCGAGTTTCAAGCGTGAATGTCAGATTTCTCTTGAGATTCTGCAGCAGAAGTGTCCCTCATGTCACATTGATAGTGGAACCTGGTAGTTTTTCTCGAGTTGCAGCAGATAGCATGGCGTTCCTCAAGAGTTGCGACGGGGAACTCAGGAACTCACTCGCATTGTCCCAGGGAAGTTTGGTCTCCTTTTGTGCTGGAAGGAGTACCTCGGGATTCCTCTCGAGGTGCGGTAGAGGAATAGGGCTGCATCTAGTGATGTTTAGGTTAATTGTGTGCTCCTCTCCCATGTGAACGGTTATGTTGAGGAAGTTTTGGGGGTCTCATAATGGGTGTCCATTACCCGTTCGAGTTTCAAGAGGGAATGTGGGCTTTCTCTTGTGACTCTCTGGCAGAAAATTTCCTCATATCACATTGAGGGGATAATTTTGTGGTGTTTCTCGAGTTGCGGCGGGAAGCTTGGGGTTCTTCTCCAGTTGCAACTGGGACCTCCAGAACTCCCTCTTGTTTACCCAGGGAAGTCATGTCTGCTATCGTACTTAAAGGGGCACCTCGGGATTCCTCTTGCGGTGCAGCAGAGAAATAGGGCCTCATCTAGTGTGGAGTCGGTAATCTGTGCATTCCTTGCTAGTTGCCACAGGTATCTCGTGGTTGCTCTCAAAATTCACCTGGGAAGTAAGACCTGGTCTCTTGTTCAGACATGGAACATAGCTTTTTTCTCGAGTTGTAAAAGGTGTTTTAAGCCACAGTCGACTTGAATTTGTACCTGGAGTTTGTATCGAGAATGCTCATGGAGTCAGGCCTCCACTCGTCTTGCAAGTTGGTACTCGAGTATACATTTGGATCTCTGCAGTGAAATCAAACAATATCTCGATTGATTGGGGACAGCCGTGCCTTATCCAATTGTGTTTTGAAACCCCGAGGACCCTCCCAGGAATCAAGGTCATACCGGAATCCTCCTACATTGCCATGGACGTTCCGGTTTCCATTTCAGAGAAATCGGGGAATAGACTTTCTTCCGGATTATAGAACTGGAAAACAGGGCACTTTGTCAGTTGTGGCAGGAACCATGGTGTTCCTCTCGATTGGGGCTGGGTATGCAGATGTAATTTTTGAGTCTCATAAAGGATGCTAAGTAACGTCTCGAGCTTCAAGGGAGAATGTGGAATTTCTCTTCAGAATCTGCAACTGAAATGTTCCTCATCTCGCATTGAGGGATAATTTTGTGTTTTTTCTCGAGTTGCGGCGGGAAGCCTGGGGTCCCACTCGAGTTGCGATAGGGACCTCCGGAAATCGCTCGTGTTGCTTCAGGGAAGTCACGTCCCCTTTTGTGTTGGGAGGTGAACATCGGGATTACTCTCGAGCCATTCAATGGAAATAGGGCCTCATCTCGAGTTGAGTCCGTCAATTGTGTGCTCCTCTCCAGTGGGGACGGCTATGTTAGGGAACTTTTGAGTCCTATAAAGGGTGTCAAGTACCCTTTCGAGTTTCAACCGGGAATGTGGTATTTCTCTTGAGATTCTGCAGCCAAAACTTACTCATCTCGCATTGATGGTGGAACCTGGTAGTTTATCTCGAGCTGCGGCGGATAGCTTAGGGTTCCTCTCGTGTTGCGACGGGGTACGCAGGAACTCGCTCGTGTTGTCCCTGGGAAGTTAGGTCTCCTTTCGTGTTGGAAGGAGAACCTCGGGATTCTACTCGAGGTGTGGTAGAGGAATAGGGCCAGATCTAGTGTTGTGAACGTAAATTGTGTGCTCCTCTTCCATGTTGATGGCTATGTCAAGGAAGTTTTTTGGTCGCATAATGAGTGTCAAGTACCCGTTTGAGTTTCAGGGTAGGAATGTGTGGTTTATATTGTGATTATCCAGCAGAAAATTCCTCATCTCGCATTGAGGGGATAATTTTGTGTTGGTTCTCGAGTTACGGCCAGAAGCTTGAGGTTCTTCTTGAGTTGCGACGGGGACCTCCCGAACTCCCTCCTGTTGTCCCAAGGAAGTCATGTCTCCTATTGTGTTGGAAGGGGCCCTCCGGGATTCCTCTCGCGGCGCAGCAGAGGAATAGGGCCGCATCTAGTTTGTAATCGGTCAACTGTGCATCCTTGCCAGTTGCCACAGGGATCTCGGGGTTGCACTCAAAATTCACCTGGGGAGTAAGACCTCATCTCGTGTTCAGACATGGAACATCACATTCTTCTCGAGTTGTAAAGGTGTTTTAGGCCACAGTCGACTTGAATTTGTACCTGGTGTTTGTATCGAGAATGCTCGGGGAGTCAGGGCTCCACTCATCTTGTGAGTTTGTACTCGAGGATACATTGGGATCTGTGCAGTGGAATCAAACAATATCTCGAATGACTGGGGATATCCGTGCCTTGTCCAATTGTGTTTTGAAACCCCGGGGACCCTCCCAGGAATCAAGGTGGTTCCGGCCTTCTCCTACATTGCAATGGAATGTCCGGTTTCAATTTCAGACAAATCAGGGGAATAGACAGACTCTCATCCGGAATATAGAACTGGAAAACGGGGCACTTTGCCAGTTGTGGCAGGAAACTCATTGTTCCTCTCGATTGGGGCTGGGTATGCCGGTGTAATTTTTGAGACACATAAAGGATGCTAAGTAACCTGTCGAGGTTCAAGCGGGAATGTGCGATTTCTCTTGAGAATCTGCAACAGAAATGTTCCTCATCTTGCATTGAGTGGATAAACTTATGGTTTTTCTCTAGGTGCAGTGGGAAGCTTGGGGTCCCACTCGAGTTGCGACGTGGACCTCAGGAAATCGCTCATGTTGCTTCAGGGAAGTCAGGTCCCCTTTTGTGTTGGAAGGGGAATCTCGGGATTACTCTCGAGCCATTAAATTTTATTAGGGCCTCAACTCGAATTGAGTCTCTCAATTGTGTGTCCTCTCCATTTGGGATGGCTATGTTAGGGAACTTTTTGACTCGCATAAAGTGTGTCAAGTACCCATTCGAGTTTCAAGCGGGAATGTGGGATTTCTCTTGAATTCTGCAGCCAAAAAATTCCTCATTTCACATTGATGGTGGAACCTGGCAGTTTTTCTTGAGTTGCGGCGGAAAGCTTTGGATTCCTCTCGAGTTGCTATGGAGAACGCAGGAACTCACTTGCGTTGTCCCAGCTAAGTTAGGTCTCCTTTAGTTTTGGAAGGGAAACTTCGGGATTACGGTCGAGCCATTAAATGTGAATAGGGCCTCATCTCGAGTTGAGTCCGTCAATTGTGTGCTCCACTCCAGTGGGAACGGATATGTTAGGGAACTTTTTTAGTTGGAAAAACGGTGTCAAATACCCTTTCAAGTTTTAAGCGGGAATGTGGGATTTCTCTTGAGATTCTGCAACAGAAGTGTTCCTCATCTCGCATTGATAGTGGAACCTGGTAGTTTTTCTCGAGTTGCGGCAGATAGCTTGGGGTTCCTCTCGAGTTGCAACGGGGAATTCAGGAACTCACTCGCGTTGTCCCAGGGAAGTTAGGTCTCCTTTTGTGCTGGAAAGAGAACCTTGGGATTCCTCTCGAGGTGCGGTAGAGGAATAGGGCAGCATCTAGTGATGTTTAGGTTAATTGTGTGCTCCTCTACCATGTGGTCGGCTATGTCGAGGAAGTTTTGTGGTCGCATAATGGGTGTCCATTACCCGTTCGAGTTTCAAGAGGGAATGTGGGCTTTCTCTTGTGACTCTCCAGCAGAAAATTTCCTCAAATCACATTGAGGAGATAATTTTGTGGTGTTTCTCGAGTTACAGTCGGAAGCTTGGGGTTTTTCTCGATTTGCGACTGGGACCTCGGGAACTCCCTCGTGTTGCCCATGGGAAGTCATGTCTCCTATCATTTTCGAATGGGCACCTCGGATTCCTCTCGTGGCACCACAGAGGAATAGGGCCTCATCTAGTGTGGAGTCGGTAATCTGTGCATTCCTTGCCAGTTGCCACAGGGATCTCGGGTTTGCTCTCAAAATTCACCTCGTTTCATGTTCCGACATGGAACATCGCTTTCTTCTCGAGTTGTAAAAGGTTTTTTAGGACACAGTCGACTTGAATTTGTACCTGCAGACTGTCTCGAGAATGCTCGGGGAGTGAGGGTTCCAATCATCTTGTGAGTTGATACTCGATGATACATTTGGATCTGTGCAGTGGAATCAAACAATGTCTCGAGAGGTTGGGGACATCCCTGTATTGTCCAATTGTGTTTTGAAACCCCGGGGACCCTCCCAGGAATCAAGGTCTATCTGTCCTCCTCCTACATTGCGATGGAAGGTCCGGTTTCCATTTCAGACAAATCAGGGGAATAGACACTCTTGCGTATTATAGAACTGGAAAACAGGGCACTTTGTCAGGTGTGGCAGGAAACTCGGTGTTCCTCTCAATTCGGGCTCAGTATGGTGGTGTAATTTTTGAGTCCCATAAAGGATGTTAAGTAACCTGTCGAGTTTCAAGGGGGAATGTGGGATTTTTCTTGAGAATCTGCAACGGAAAAGTTCCTCATCTAGCATTGAGTGGATAATTTTGTGGTTTTTCTCGAGTTGCAGTGGGAAGCTTGGGGTCCCACTCGAGTTCCGACGTGGACCTCAGGAAATTGCTCACGCTGCTTCAGGGAAGTCAGGTCGCCTTCCATATTGGAAGGGTAACTTCGGGATTACACTCGAGCCATTAAATGGGAATAGGGCCTCATCTCGAGTTGATTCCTTCAGTTGTGTGCTCCTCTCCATTTGGGACGGCTATGTCAGGGAACTTTTTGCATCGCATAAAGGGTGTCAAGTACCCATTCGAGTTTCAAGTAGGAATGTGGGATTTCTCTTGAGATTCTTCAGCAGAAAAGTTCCACATCTAGCATTGATGGTGGAACCTGGTAGTTTTTCTCGACTTGCGGCGGAAAGCTTTGGATTCCTCTCGAGTTGCGACACAGAATGCAGGAACTCACTCGCGTTGTCCCAGGGAAGTTCAGTTCAGTTCAGTTCAGTAGCTCAGTCGTGTCCGACTCTCCGCGACCCCATGAATCACAGCACACCAGGCCTCCCTGTCCATCACCAACTCCCGGAGTACACTCAAACTCATGTCCACAGAGTCGGTGATGCCATCCAGCCATCTCATTCTCCGTCGTCCCCTTCTCCTCCCGCACCCAACCTTTCCCAGTATCAGAGTCTTTTCCAGTGAGTCAACTCGTCACATGAGGTGGCCAAAGTATTGCAGTTTCAGCTTTAGCATCAGTCCCTCCAATGAACATCCAGGATTGATCTCCTTTAGAATGGACTGGTTGGATCTCCTTGCAGTATAAGGGACTCTCAAGAGTCTTCTCCAACACCACAGTTCAAAAGCATCGATTCTTCGGCGATCAGCTTTCTTCACAGTCCAACTCTCACATCCATACATGACCATGGGAAAAACCATTGCCTTGACTAGACGGACCTTGGTTGGAAAAGTAATGTCTCTGCTTTTTAATATACTATCAAGTTTGGTCATAACTTTCCTTCCAAGGAGCAAGCGTCTTTTAATTTCATGACTGCAATCAGCATCTGCAGTGATTTTGGAGCCCAAAAATATAAAGTCTGACACTGTTTCCACTGTTTTTCCTTCTATTTCCCATGAAGTGATGGGACCAGATGCCATGATCTTTGCTTTCTGAATGTTGACCTTCAAGCCAACCTTTTCACTCTACTCTTTCACTTTCATCAGGAGGCTTTTGAGTTCCTCTTCACTTTCTGCCATAAGGGTAGTGTCATCTGCATATCTGAGGTTATTGATATTTCTCCCAGCAATCTTGATTCCAGCTTGTGCTTCTTCCAGCCCAGCGTTCCTCATGATGTACTCTGCATAGAAGTTAGATAAGCAAGGTGACAATATACAACCTTGATGTACTCCTTTTTCTATTTGGAACCAGTCTGTTGTTCCATGTCCAGTTCTAACTGTTACTGATCGACACAATCAAAGGCTTTGGCATAGTCAATGAAGCAGAAATAGATGTTTTTCTGAAACTCTCTTGCTTTCTCCATGATCCAGAGGATGTTGACAATTTGATCTCTGGTGCCTCTGCCTTTTCTAAAACCTACTTGAACATCTGGGAGTTCACGGTTTACATACTGCTGAAGTCTGGCTTGGAGAATTTTGAGCATGACTTTACTAGCATGTGAGATGAGTGCAATTGTGCAGTAGTTTGAGCATTCTTTGGCATTGCCTTTCTCTGGGATTGGAATGAAGACTGACCTTTTCCAGTCCTGTGGCCAGCGCTGTTTTCCAAATCTGCTGGCATATTGAGTGCAGCACTTTCACAGCATCATCTTTCAAGACTTGAAATAGCTCAACTGGAATTCCGTCACCTCCACTAGCTTTGTTAGTAGTGATGCTTTCTAAGGCCCACTTAACTTCACATTCCAAGATGTCTGGCGCTAGGTCAGTGATCACGTTATTGTGACTATCTTGGTGACGAAGATCTTTTTTGTACAGTTCTTCTGTGTATTCCTGCCACCTCTTCTTAATATCTTCTGCTTCTGTTAGGTCCGTACCATTTCTGTCCTTTATCGAGCCCATCTTTGCATGAAATATTCCCTTGGAATCTCCCAGGAAAGTTAGGTCTCCTTTTCTGTTGGAGTGAGAACCTTGGGATTCCTCTCGAGGTGCAGTAGAGGAATAGGGCCGCATCTAGTGTTGTGTACGTCAATTGTGTGCTCCTCTTCCATGTGGACGCTATGTTGAGAAAGTTTTTGGGTCGCATAATGGGTGTCAAGTACCTGTTCTAGTTTCACGCGGCAATGTGCGGTTTCTCTTGTGACTCTCCAGCAGAAAATTTCTTCATCTCGCATTGAGGGAATAATTTTGTGGTGTTTCTCGAGTTGGGGCAGGAAGCTTGGGGTTCTTCTCGAGTTGCGACAGGGACCTCCGGAACTCCCTCATGTTTCCCCAGGGAAGTCAAGTCTCCTATTGTACTGGAAAGGACACCTCGGGATTCCTCTTGCGGCGCAGCAGAGGAATAGGGCCGCATCTAGTGTGGAGTCGGTCAACTGTGCATTCCTTGCCAGTTGCCACAGGGATCTCGGGGTTGCTCTCAAAATTCACCTGGGCAGTAAGACCTCGTCTCGTGTTCAGACATGGAACATCGCTTTCTTCTTGAGGTGTAAAAGGTGTTTTAGGCCACAGTCGACTTGAATTTGTACCTGTAGTTTGTATCGAGAATGCTCGGGGGTCAGGTCTCCACTCGTCTTCTGAGTTGTTACTCGAGGATACATTCGGATCTGTGCAGTTAAATCAAACAATATCTCGAGTGATTGGGGACATCCGTGCCTTGTCCAATTGTGTTTTGAAACCAGGGCATCTTCCCAGGATTCAAGGTGTTTCCGACCTTCTCCTACATTGCGATGGAAGGTCCAGTTTCCATTTCAGACAATCAGGGGAATAGACTCTCATCCCGAATATAGAACTGGAAAACAGGGAACCTTGTCAGTTGTTGCAGGAAACTCCGTGTTCCTCTCCATTGGGACTGGGTATGCCGGTGGAGTATTTGAGTCACATAAAGGATGCTAAGTAACCTGTCGATTTTCAAGCTGGGAAGTGTGATTTTTCTTGAGAATCTGCAACGGAAATGTTCCTCATCTCGCATTGAGGGGATAATTTTGTGGTTTCTCTCGAGTTGCGGCTGGAAATTTTGGGTCCCACTCGAGTTGCGACATGGACCTCAGGAAATCGTTCGTGCTGCTTCAGGGAAGTCAGGTCCCCTATTGTGTTGGAAGGGGAACTTCGGGATTACTCTTGAGGCATTAAATGGGAATAGAGGCTCATCTCGAGTTGAGTCCATCAGTTGTGTGCTCCTCTCCAGTGGGGACGGCTATGTTAGGGAAATTTTGTGTCCTATAGTGTATCAAGTACCCGTTCGAGTTTCAAGCAGGAATGTGGGATTTCTCTTGAGATTCTGCAGCCGAAAACTTTCTCATCTCGAATTGATGATGGAACATGGTAGTTTTTCTCCAATTGCGGCGGATAGCTTGGGGTTCCTCTCGATTTGCGACAGGGAACGCAGAAACTGGCTCGTGTTTTCCCTGGGAAGTTAGGTCTTCTTTCGTGTTAGAATGAGAACCTTGTGATTCTACTCGAGGTCCGGTAGAGGAATAGGGCCGCATCTAGTGTTGTGAACGTAAATTGTGTGCTCCTCTTCCATGTGGACGGCTATGTCGAGGATGTTTTTGGGTCGCATAATGAGTGTTAAGTACCCGTTCGAGTTTAAGGGCACGAATGTATGGTTTTTATTGTGACTCTCCAGTAGAAAATTTCCTCAAATCACATTGAGGGGATAATTTTTTGGTGTTTCTCGAGTTGTGGCGGGAAGCTTGGGGTTCTTCTCGAGTTGCGACTGGGACCTCCGGAACTCCCTCGTGTTTCCCCAGGGAAGTCATGTGTGCTGGAAGATTGTAGTTCCTCACGAGCTGTGACAGTGACATCAGAACTTAGCTCTTTTTACTTCAGGGAGGTCAGTTCACCTTTCTTGTTGCAAGGAGATCTTCGGAATTACACTCGAAGTGTAGAATGGGAATAGGACCTCATCTAAAATTGAGTCCATAAATTGTGTTCTCCTCTCCAGTGGGGACAGCTATGTCAAGGTATGTCTTTGGTCGCTTATAGTGTGTCAAGTCGGGTTCGGGTTTCAAGCAGGAATGTGTGATTTCTCTTGAGACTCTGCATGGTAAATTTTCCTCATCTCACCTTGAGTGCAGAATCTTGTGGTTTTTCTCGAGTTGCAGCGAGAAGCTTGTGCTCCTTCTCAAGTTGCGCCAGGGAACTCCGGAAATCTCTCATGTTGTCCCAGGGACGTCAGGTCTCCAATCGTGTTGGAAGGGGAACCTCGGGATTCCACTCACGGCATGGAATGTGATTTGGGTCTCATCTTGTGTTGAGTACGTTAGTTGTGTGCTCCTCTCCAGTGGGGATGGCTTAGTCAGGGAAATTTTTTTGTCACAGAAAGGGTTTCAGGTATCCTTTCGAGTTTCAGGCGGGAATGTGTGATTTCTCTTGAGACTCTGCAGCAGAAATATTCCACATCTCGCATTGAGGGGAGAATCTTGTGTTTTTTCTTGAGTTGCGGCTGGAAGCTTGGGGTCCCTTTCTGTTTGCAACTGGGATCTCAGGCACTCCCTCGTGTTGCCCCAGGGAAGTCCGGTCTCCTTTCCTATTGGAAAGGGTACTTCGAGATTTCTCTTTAGATGTGGAATGTGAATTGGGCCTCATTTAGAAATGAGTCCGTTAATTGTGTGCTCCTCTCCAGTGGGGACGGCTTAGTAAGGGTCCTTTTTGTGTCGCAGAAATGGTGTCAATTACCCGTTTGAGCTTAAGTGGGAATGTGGGATTTCTATTGAGACTCTGCAGCAGAAATATTCCTCATCTCGCATTGAGGGGAGAATCTTGTGGTTTTTCTTGTGTTGCGGCTGGAAGGTTGGGGTCCCTTTCCGGTTGCGACGGGGATCTCAGGAACTAGCTCGTCTTGACCAAGGCAATTCAGGTCTCCTTTCCCTTTGGAATGGGTACTTTGGGATTTCTCTCGAGGCGTGCAATGTGAATTGGCACTTATCTAATTCAGTTCATTTCAGTTCAGTCGCTCAGTTGTGTCTGACGCTTAGCGACCCCATGAACCACAGCACGCCAGGCATCCCTGTCCATCACCAACTCCCGGAATTCACTCACACTCATGTCCACAGAGTCGGTGATGCCATCCAGCCATCTCATTCTCTGTCGTCCCCAACTCCTCCTACCCCCAATCGCTCCCTGCATCAGAGTCTTTTCCAGTGAGTCAACTTGTTGCATGAGGTGGCCAAAGTATTGGAGTTTCAGCTTTAGCATAAATCCTTCCAATGAATACCCAAGATTGATTTCCTCTAGAATGGAATGGTTGGATCTCCTTGCAGTCCAAGGGACTCTCAAGAGTCTTCTCCAGCACCACAGTTCAAAAGCATCAATTCTTCAGCACTCAGCTTTCTTCACAGTCCAACTCTCACATCCATACATGACCACGGGATAAACCATAGCCTTGACTAGACGGACCTTGGTTGGCAAAGTAATGTCTCTGCTTTTTAATATGCTATCTAAGCTGGTCATAAGTTTCCTTCCAAGAAGTAAGCTTCTTTTAATTTTTTGGCTGCAGTCATAATCCGCAGTGATTTTGGAGCCCAAAAAAATAAAGTCTGACACCGTTAGCACTGTTTCCCCATCTATTCCCAAAGAAGTGATGGGACCAGATGCCATGATCTTCCTTTTCTGAATGTTGAGCTTCAAGCCAACCTTTTCACTCTCCTCTTTCACTTTCATCAAGACGCCTTTGAATTCCTCTTCACTTTCTGACATAAGGGTGGTGTCATCTGCATATCTGAGGTTATTGATATTTCTCCCAGCAATCTTGATTCCAGCTTGTGCTTCTTCCAGCCCAGCTTTCCTCATGATGTACTCTGCATATAAGTTAAATGTGCAGGGTGACAATATACGACCTTGATGTACTCCTTTTCCTATTTGGAACCAGTCTGTTGTTCCATGTCCAGTTCGAACTGTTGCTTCCTGACCTGCATACAGGTTTCTCAAGAGGCAGGTCAGGTGGTCTGGGATTCCCATCTCTTTCAGAATTTTCCACAGTTTATTGTGATCCACACAGTCAAAGGCCTCGTCATAATCAGTGAAGCAGAAATAGATATTTTTCTGGAACTCTCTTGCTTTCTCCATAATCCAGCGGATGTTGGCAATTTGATCTCTGGTGCCTCTGCCTTTTCTAAAACCTGCTTGAACATCTGGAAGTTCACGATTCACATATTGCTGAAGCCTAGCTTGGAGAATTTTGAGCATGACTTTACTAGCGTGTGAGATGAGTGCAAATGTGGGGTAGTTTGAGCATTCTTTGGCTTTGCCTTTCTTTCGGATTGGAATGAAGACTGAACTTTTCCAGTCCTGAGGGCATTGCTGAGTTTTCCAAATTTGCTGGCATATTGAGTGCAGCACTTTCACAGCATCATCTTTCAGGATTTGAAATAGCTCAACTGGAATTCCATCACCTCCACTAGCTTTGTTCGTCATGATGGTCTCTAAGGCCCACTTGACTTCACATTCCAAGATGTCTGGCTCCTGGTGAGTGATCACGCCATCGTGATTATCTGGGTCGTGAAGATCTTTTTTGTACAGTTCTTCTGTGTATTCTTGCCACCTCTTCTTAATATCTTCTGCTTCTGTTAGGTCCATACAATTTCTGTCCTTTATCGAGCGCATCTTTGCATGAAATGTTCCCTTGAAAACTAATTTTCTTGATAAGATCTCCTGTTTTTCCTAGTCTGTTGTTTTCCTCTATTTCTTTGCATTGATCGCTGAGGAAGGCTTTCTTATCTCTCCTTGCTATTCTTTGGAACTCTGCATTCAGATGCTTATATCTTTCCTTTCCTCCTTTACTTTTCGCTTCTCTTCTTTTCACAAGTATTTGTAAGGCCTCCTCAGACAGCCATTTTGCTTTTTTGCATTTCTTTTCCATGGGGATGGTCTTGGTCCCTGTCTCCTGTATACTGTCATGAACCTCCGTCCAGAGTTCATCAAGCACTCTATCTATCAGATCTAGACCCTTAAATCTATTTCTTACTTCCACTGTATAATCATAAGGGATTTGATTTAGGTCATATCTGAATGGTCTAGTGGTTTTCCCTACTTTCCTCAATTTAAGTCTGAATTTGGCAATAAGGAGTTCATGATCTGAGCCACAGTCAGCTCCTGGTCTTGTTTTTGCTAACTGTATACAGATTCTCCATCTTTGGCTGCAAAGAATATAATCATTCAGATTTCGGTGTTGACCATGTGGTGAGGAGACGGCATCTCTCGCATCAGGGGACTCATCTAGAGATGAGTCCAAAAATTGTGTTCTCCTCTCCAGTGGGGACAGCTATGTCAAGGAATGTCTTGGGTCGCTTATAGTGTGTCAAGTCCTGGTTCGAGTTTCAAGCGAAAATGTGGGATTTCTCTTGAGACTCTGCAGGGGAAATTTTCCTCATCTCACCTTGAATGCAAAATCTTGTGGTTTTTCTCAAGTTGCGGCGGGAAGCTTTGGGGCCTCCTAGAGTTGTGACGGGGACCTCAGGAACTCGCTTGTGTTGCCCCAGGGAAGTCATGTCTCCTTTCGTTTTGGTAGGGGAACTTCGGGATTCCTCTCGAGGCGTGGAATGGGAATAGGGCCTCATCTAATGTTGAGTCCATAAAGTGTGTTCTCTTCTTAAGAGGGGACAGCTATGTCAGGGAATGTCTTGAGTCGCATAAAGGGTGTCATGTACCCATTCGTGTTTCAAGCAGAAATGTGGGATTTCTCTTTAGACACTGCAGGGGAAATTTTCCTCATTTCACCTTGAGTGCAGAATCTTGTGATTTTTCTCGAGTTGTGGTGGGAAGCTTGGGGTCCTTCTCGAATTACGAGAGGACTTCAGTAACTCGCTTGTTTTGCCCGAGGGAAGGCAGGTCTCCTTTCGTGTTGGAAGGGAAACTTCGGTATCATTCTCGAGGCGTCGAAAGGGAATTGGAAGTCATCTAGAGATGAGTCCGTAAAGTGTTTGCTCCTCTCCAGTAGGGACAGCTTAGTCAGGGAAATTTTTGTTGCCGAAAGGGTGTCAAGTGCCAGTTCGAATTTCCAGCGGTAATGTGGCATTTCCCTTGAGACATCATAGCAGAAAATTCCTCATTTCGCATTGATGGGGGAATCTTGTGGTTTTTCTCGAGTTGCAGCGGGAAGCTTGGGGTCTTTCTCGAAATGCGACAGTGACCAGAGAACCTAGCATTTTTTACTTCAGGGAGGTCAAGTCACCTTTCTTGTTGCAAGGAGAGCTTCGGGATTACACTCTAGGGATAGAATGGGAATAGGGCCTCATATAAAATTGAGTCCATAAATTGTGCTCTCCTCTCCAGTGGGGACAGCTATGTCAAGGGTTTCAGGTATCCTTTCGAGTTTCAGGCGGGAATGTGCGATTTCTCTTGAGTCTCTGCAGCAGAAATGTTCCTCATCTCGCATTGAGGGGATAATCTTGTGTTTTTTTTCCAGTTTCAGCTGGAAGTTGGGGTCCCTTTCCACTTGCATCGGGGATCACAGGAACTCGCTCGTGTTGCCCAAGGGGAATCAGGTCTCCTTTCCTGTTGGAAAGGGTACTTCGGGATTTCTCTCCAGGCATGGAAATTGAATTGGGCCTCATCTAAGGATGAGTCCGTTAATTGTGTGCTCCTCTCCAGTGGGGACGGCTTAGTAAGGGTCTTTTTTTGGTCGCAGAAATGGTGTCAAGTACCCGTTCGAATTTAAGCAGGCATGTGGGATTTCTCTTGAGATTCTGAAGGGGAAATTTTCCTCATCTCATCTTGAGTGCAGAATCTTGAGTTTGCTCGAGTTGCGGCGGGAAGCTTGGGGTCCTTCTCTAGTTGTGACAGAGACCTCAGGAACTCCCTCGTGTAGTCCCTGGGAAGTCAGGTCTCCTTTCGTTTTGGTAGGGGAACTTCGGGATTACTCTCGAAGCATGGAAAAGGAATAGGGTCTCATCTAAAGTTGAGTCCATAAATTGTGTTCTCCTCTCAAGTGGGGACTTCTATGTCAGGGAGTATCTTGAGTCACATAAAAGGTGTCAAGTAGACCTTTCGAGTTTCAAGCGGGAATGTGGGATTTCTCTTGAGACTCTGCAGGAGAAATTTTCCTCATCTCACCTTGAGTGCAGAATCTTGTGGTTTTTTTCGAGTTCTGGCGGGAAGCTTGGGGTCCTTCTCGAGTTGCGACAGGGACCTCAGTAACTCGCTCGTGTTGCCCCAGGGAAGTCAGGTATCCTTTCGTGTTGGAAGGGAAACTTCGGGATTATTCTCGAGGTGTGGAATGGGAATTGGAATTCATCTAGAGATGTGTCGGTACATTGTGTGCTCCTCTCCAGTATGGACGGCTTAGTCAGGGAAATTTTATGGGTGCAGAAAAGGTGTCAAGTACCCGTTCGAATTTCAAGTGGCGATATGGGATTTCCTTTGAGACTGGTGGTTTTTCTCGAGTTGCGGCAGGAAGCTAGGGCTCCTTCTCGAGTTGAGATTGGGAACTCAATAACTCGCTCGTGTTGCCCCCAGTGAAGTCAGGTCTCCTTTCGTGTTGGGAGGGAAAGTTCGGCATTATGCTCGAGGCGTGGAATGTGAACTGGGTCTCATCTAGAGATTAGTCAGTTAATTGTGTGCTCCTCTCCAGTGGGGATGGCTTAGTAAGTGTCATTTTTGTGTCTCACAATGGTGTCACGTACCTGTTCGAGTTTAAGCGGGAATGTGGGATTTCTCTTGAGTCTCTGCAGGGGAAAATTTTCTCATCTCCCCTTGTTTGCAGAATTTTGTGGTTTTTCTGGAGGTGTGGTGGGAAGCTTGGGGTCCTTCTCGAGTTTCTACGGTGACTTCAGGAGCTTGCTCGTGTTGCCCCAAGGAAGTCAGGTCTCCTTTCGTGTTGGAAGGGAAACTTCGGGATTATTCTCGAGGCGTGGAATGGCAATTGAAAGTCATCTAGAGATGCGTCTGTAAATTGTGTGCTCCTCTCCAGTAGGGACGGCTTATTCAGGGAAACTTTATGGTTGCAGAAAAGGTGTCAAGTACCCGTTCGAATTTCAAGAGGGAATATAGGATTTCCCTTGAGTCTCTGCAGCAGAAAATTCCTCATCTCGCATTGATGGGGGAATCTCGTGGTTTTTCTCGAGTTGAGGCGGGAAACTTGCAGTCGCTCTCGAGTTGCGATGGTGACCTCAGAACCTAGCTCTTTTTATTTTTTATTTCAGGGAGGTCAGGTCACCTTTCTTGTTGCAAGGAGAACTTCGGGATAACACTCGAGGCGTAGGATGAGACTAGGGCCTCATCTAAAGTTGAGTCCATTAATTGTGTTCTCCTCTTAGTGTGGATAGGTATGTCAGGGAATGTCTTGAGTCGCATAAAGGGTGTCAAGTACCCGTTCGCGTTTCAAGCGGGAATGTGGGATTTCTCTTGAGACTCTGCATGGGAAAATTTCCTCAACTCACCTTGAGTGCAGAATCTTGTGGTTTTTCTCGCGTTGCGGGCGGGAAGCTTTGGCTCCTTCTCAATTGCGACGGGGACCGCAGGAACTCGCTCGTGTTGCCCCAGGGCAGTCAGGTCTCTTTTCATGTTGGAAGGGAAACTTCGGGATTATTCTCGTGGCGTGGAATGGGAATTGGAAATCATGTAGTGATGAGTCCGTAAATTGTGTGCTCCTCTCCAGTACGGACCTCTTAGTCAGGACACTTTTATGGTTGCAGAAAGGGTGTCAAGTATCCGTTCAATTTCAAGCAGGAATGTGGGATTTCCCTTGAGACTCGTGGTTTTTCTCGAGTTGTGGCGGAAGATTGCGGTCCATCTCGAGTTGCGAAGGGGACCTCAGGAACTTGCTCGTATTGTCCCAGGTTCATCAGTTCTCCAATCGTTTTGGAAGGGAAACCTTGGGATTCCTCTCATGGCGTGGAATGTGATTTGGGTCTCATCTTGTGTTGAGTCTGTTAATTGTGTCCTCCTATCCATGAGGACGGCTTAGTCAGGGATCTTTTTGTGTTGCAGAAAGGGTTTCAAGTAACCTTTCTATTTTCAAGCGGGAATGTGTGATTTCTCGTGATTCTCTGCAGCAGAATTGTTCCTCATCTCGCATTGAGCGGAGAATCTTGTGGTTTTTTTCGAGTTGCGGCTGGTAATTTGGGTGCCTTTCCGCTTGCGTCGGGGATCACAGGAATTCGCTCGTGTTGTCCAAGGGAAATCAGGTCTCCTTTCCTGTTGGAAAGGGTACTTCAGAATTTCTCTCGAGGTGTGGAATGTGAATTGGGCCTCATCTAGGGATGAGTCCGTCAATTGTGTGCTCCTCTCCAGTGGGGACGGCCTAGTAACGGTCCTTTTTGTTTTGCAGAAATGGTGTCAAGTACCCGTTTGAGATTAAGCGGAAATGTGGGATTTCTCGTGAGACTCTGCAGGGGAAATTTTCCTCATCTCACCTTGAGTGCAGAATCTTTTGGTTTTTCTCGAGTTGCAGCGGGAAGCTTGGGGTCCTTCTCGAGTGTCGACGGGGACCTCAGGAACTCACTCGTGTAGTCCCCCGAAGTAAAGTCTCCTTTCGTTTTGGTAGGGGAAATTTGGCATTCCTCTCGAGACGTGGAATGGGAATAGGGCCTCATCTAAATTTGAGTCCATAAATTGTGTTCTCTTCTCAAGAGGGGACAGCTATGTGAGGGAATGTCTTGAGTCGCATAAAGGGTGTCATGTATCCATTCGTGTTTCAAGCGGGAATGTGGGATTTCTCTTGAGACACTGCAGGGGAAATTTTTCTCATCTCACCTTGAGTGCAGAATCTTGTGGTTTTTCTCGAGTTGCGGTGGGAAGGTTGGGATCCTTCTCGAGTTACGAGGGGACTTCAGTAACTCGCTCGTGCTGCCCAAGGGAAGGCAGGTCTCCCTTCGTGTTGGAAGGGGAACTTCGGTTTCATTCTAGAGGAGTGGAATGAGAATTGGAAGTCATTTAGAGATGAGTCAGTAAAGTGTGTGCTTCTCTCCAGTAGGGACGGTGTAGTCAGGGAAATTTTTGTTGCCAAAAGGGTGTCAAGTATAAGTTCGATTGTCCAGCGGGAATGTGGGATTTCCCTTGAGACTTTATAGCAGAAAATTCCTCATTTCGCATTGATGGGGGAATCTTGTGGTTTTTCTCGTGTTGCGGGGGGAAGCTTGTAGTCCTTCTCGAGTTGCGACAGTGACCAGAGAACCTAGCTCTTTTTACTTCAGCGAAGTCAGGTCACCTTTCTTGTTGCAAGGAGAGCTTCGGGATTACACTCGAGGGGTAGAAAGGGAATAGGGACTCATATAAAATTGAGTCCATAAATTGTGTTCTCCTCTCCAGTGGGGTCAGCTATATCAAGGGATGTCTTGTGTCGCAGATAGTGTGTCAAGTCCCGGTTAGAGTTTTCAGCGGCAATGTGTGATTTCTCTTGAGTCTCTACAACAGGAATATTCCTCATTTCGCATTGAGGGGACAATCTTGTGGTTTTTTTCGAGTTTCGGCTGGAAGTTGGGGTCCCTTTCGGCTTGCGTAGGGGATCACAGGAACTCACTCGTGTTGCCCAAGGGAAATCAGGTCTCCTTTGCTGTTGGAAAGGGTACTTCGGAATTTCTCTCGAGGCGTGGAATGTGAATTGAGCCTCATCTAGGAATGAGTCCGTTAATTGTGTGCTCCTCTCCAGTGGGGACGGCTTAGTAAGGGTCATTTATTTGTCATAGAAATGGGGTCAAGTACCCGTTCGAGTTAAAGCGGGAATGTGGGATTTCTCTTGAGACTTTGCAGGGGAAATTTTCCTCATCTCACCTTGAGTGCAGAATCTTGTGGTTTGCTCGAGATGCAGCGGGAAGCTTGGGGTCCTTCTCTAGTTGCAACAGGGACCTCAGGAACTCGCTCGTATAGTCCCTGGGGAGGCAGGTCTCCTTTTGTTTTGGTAGGGGAACTTCAGGATTACTCTTGAAGCGTGGAAAGGGAATAGGAACTCATCTAAAGTTGAGTCCATAAATTGTTTTCTCCTCTCAAGTGGGGATTTCTATGTTAGGGAATATCTTGAGTCGCATAAAGAGTGTCAAGTACCCATTCGAATTGCCAGCGGGAATGTGGGATTTCCCTTGAGACTCTGCAGCAGAAAATTACTCATCTTACATTGATGGGGGAATCTAGTGGTTTTTCTCGAGTTGCGGCGGGAAGCTTGCAGGACCTCTCGAGTTGCGACAGTGACCTCAGAACATAGCTCTTTTTACATCAGGGAGGTCAGGTCACCTTTCTTTTTGCAAGGAGAGCTTCGGGATTACACTTGAAGTGTAGAATGTGAATAGGGCCTCATCTAAAATTGAGTCCATAAATTGTGTTCTCCTCTCCAGTGGGGACAGCTATGTCAAGGAATGTCTTGGGTCGCATATAGTGTGTCAAGTCCTGGTTCGAGTTTCAAGCGGGAATGTGGGATTTCTCTTGAGACTCTGCATGGGAAATTTTCCTCATCTCACCTTGAGTCAGAATCTTGTGGTTTTTCTCGAGTTGCGGCGGGAAACTTAGGGTCCTTTTCGAGTTGTGACGGGAACCTCAGGAACCCGCTGGTGTAGTCCCTGGGAAGTCAGGTCTCCTTTCGTTTTGGTAGGGGAACATCAGGTTTTGTCTGGAGGCGTGGATGGGAAAAGGGCCTCATCTAAAGTTCAGTCCATAAGTTGTGTTCTCCTCTCAAGTGGGGACAGCTATGTCAGGGAATGTCTTGAGTCGCATAAAGGGTGTCAAGTACCCGTTCAGTTTCAAGCGGGAATGTAGGATTTCTCTTGAGACTCTGCAGCAGATATGTTCCTCATCTCGCATTGAGGGGAGAATCTTGTGGTTTTCTCGAGTTGCGGCGGGAAGCTTGTCGTCCCTATCGAGTTGCGACAGTGATCTCAGAACCTAGCTCTTTTTACTTCAAGGAAGTCAGGTCACCTTTCTTGTTGCAAGGGGAGCTTCGGGATTACATTCGAGGCGTAGAATGGGAAAAGGGCCTCATCTAAAATTGAGTCCATAAATTGTGTTCTCCTCTCAAGTGGGGACAGATATGTCAGGGAATGTCTTGAGTTGCATAAAGGGTTTCAAGTCCCGGTTCGAGTTTCAAGCAGGAATTTGGGATTTCTCTTGAGACTCTGCAGGGGAAATTTTCCTCCTCTCACCTTGAGTGCAGAATCTTGTGGTTTTTCTCGATTTGCAGCGGGAAGTTTGGGGTCCTTCTCGACTTGCTATGGGGACCTCAGGAACTCGCTTGTGTAGTCTGTGGGAAGTCAGGTCTCCTTTCGTGTTGGAAGGGAAACTTCGGGATCATTCTCAAGGCGTGGAATGGGTATTGAAAGTCACTAGAAATGAGTCCGTAAATTCTGTGCTCCTCTCCAATAGGGATGGCTTCGTCAGGAAAATTATATGGTTGCAGGAGCGGTGTCAAGTACCTGTTCGAATTTCAAGCGGGAATGTGGGATTTCCCTTGAGACTCTTCAGCAGAAAATTCCTCATCTCGCATTGATAGGGGAATCTCGTGGTTTTTATCTAGTTGCGGCACGAAGCTTGTAGTCCCTCTCGAGTTGGGACAGTGACTTCGGAACCTAGCTCTATTACTTCAGGGAAGTGAGGTCTCATTTCTTGTTGCAAGGAGAGCTTCGAGATTACACTTGAGTCGTAGAATGGGAATAGAACCTCATCTAAATTTGAGTCCATAAATTGTGTTCTTCTCTCCAGTGGGGACAGCTATGTCAAATAATGTCTTGGGTTGCATATAGTGTGTCAAGTCCCGTTTCGAGCTTCAAGCGGGAAAGTGGGATTTCTCTTGAGACTCTGCATGGGAAATTTTCCTCATCTCACCTTGAGGGCAGAATATAGTGGTTTTTCTCGAGTTTCAGCGGGAAGCTTGGGGACCTTCTCGAATTGCGATGGGGACATCAGTAACTAGCTCATGTTTTCCCAGTTTCTTCAATTCTCCTATCGTGTTGGTTGGGGAATCTTGGGATTCTGCTCAAGGGGCAGCAGAGGAATAGTGTCGCATCTAGCATTATTTAGGTAAATTTTGTGCTTTTCTTCAGTGGGGCCGGCTAGGATGGGGACATTTTAGAATCCAATAAAGGGTGTCAAGTACTGGTTCGAGCTTCAAGCGGGAATGGGTTATTTCCCTTGAGACTCTGCAGGGGAAATTTTCCTCATCTCACCTTGAGTTCAGAATCTTGTGGTTTTTCTTGAGTTGTGGTGGGAAACTTGGGCTCCTCTCAAGTTGTGACGCGAACCTCACGAACTCTCTCGTGTTGTCCCAGGGAAGTCAGGTCTCCAATCGTGTTGGAAGGAGAAACTCGAGATTCCGCTCATGGCATGGAATGTGATTTGGGTCTCATCTTGTGTTGAGTCCGTTAATTGTGTGCTCCTCTCCAGTGGGGACGACTTAGTCAGGGATCTTTTTGTGTGGCAGAAAGGGTTTCAAGTACCCTTTCTAGTTTCAAGAGGAAATGTGTGATTTCTCTTGAGATTCTGCAGAAGAATATTTCCTCATCTCGCATAGAGGGGAGAATCTTGTGGTTTTTCTGGAGGTGCGGCTGGAAGCTTTGGGTCCCTTTCGTGGTGCGATGGGGATCTCAGTAAATCGCTCGTGTTGTCCCAGGGAAGTCAGGTCTCCAATCATGTTGGAAGGGGAACCTCGGGATTCCGCTCGTGGCGTGGAATGTGATTTGTGTCTCATCTTGTGTTGAGTCCGTTAATTGTGTGCTCCTCTCTAGTGGGGACGACTTAGTCAGGGATCTTTTGTGTGGCAGAAAGGGTTTCAAGTACCCTTTCTAGTTTCAAGAGGAAATGTGTGATTTCTCTTGAGATTCTGCAGCAAAATATTTCCTCATCTCGCATAGAGGGGAGAAACTTGTGATTTTTCTGGAGGTGCGGCTGGAAGCTTTGGGTCCCTTTCGTGGTGCTACAGGGATCTCAGGAAATCGCTCGTGTTGTCCCAGGGATGTCAGGTCTCCAATCATGTTGGAAGGGGAACCTCGGGATTCCGCTCGTGGCGTGGAATGTGATTTGTGTCTCATCTTGTGTTGAGTCCGTTAATTGTGTGCTCCTCTTCAGTAGAAACGGCTTAGTAAGGGTCCTTTTCTGTCGCAGAAATGGTGTCAAGTACCAGTTCGAGTTTATGCGGGAATGTGGGATTTCTCTTGAGACTCTGCAGGGGAAATTTTCCTCATCTCACCTTGAGTGCAGAATCTTGTGGTTTTTCTCGAGTTGCGGGGGGAAGCTTGTGGTGCTTCTTGAGTTGCGATGGGGACCTCAGGAACTCGCTTGTGCAGTCCCTGGCAAGTCAGGTCTCCTTTCGTTTTGGTAGGGGAACTTCGGGATTACTTTCAAGGCGTGGAATGGAAATAGGGTCTCATCTATAGTTGAGTCCATAAATTGTGTTCTCATCTCAAGTGTGGACAGCTATGTCAGGGAATGTCTTGAGTTGCATAAAGGGTGTCAAGTACTCATTCAAGGTTCAAGCGGGAATGCGGGATTTCTCTTGAGACTCTGCATTTGAAATTTTCCTCATCTCACCTTGAGTGCAGAATCTTGTGGTTTTTCTCGAGTTGTGGCGGGAAGCTTGTGGTGCTTCTCGAGTTGCCACTGGGACATCAGTAGCTCGCTCCTGTTGTCCCAGTTTCTTCAATTCTCCTATCGTGTTGGATGGGGAACCTTGGGATTCCTTTCGAGGAGCAGCAGAGTAATAGTGCCGCTTCTAGCATTATTTACGTAAATTTTGTGTTCTTCAGTGGGGCTGGCTAGGATGGTTAATTTTTAGAGTCCCATAAAGGGTGTCAAGTACCCGTTTGTGTTTCAAGAGGGAATGTTGGATTTCCCTTGAGACTCTGCAGCAGAAATTCCTCATCTCTCATTGATGGGGGAATCTCGTGTTTTTTATCGAGTTGCGGCAGGAAGCTTGTACTCCCTCTCGAGTTGCGACACTGACCTCAGAAGCTAGCTCTTTTACTTCAGGGAGGTGAGGTCTCATTTCTTGTTGCAAGGAGAGCTTCGGGATTACACTCAAGGCGTAGAATGGGAATAGGGCCTTATCTAAAATTGAGTCCATCAATTGAGTTTCAAGCGAGAATGTGGGATTTCTCTTGAGAATATGCAACGGAAATATTCCTCATCTCGCCTTGAGGGCAGAACTTGTCGTTTTTCTCGAGTTGCGGCGGGAAGCTTGGGGTCCCAGTCAAGTTGCAACGGGGACCTCAGGAACTTGCTAGTGTTGCTTCAGGGAAGTCAGGTCCCCTTTTCGTTGGAAGGGGAACTTCAGGATTACTCTCAAGCCATTAATTGGGAATAGGGCCTCATCTCTAGTTGAGTCCGTCAATTGTGTGCTCCTCTCTAGTGCGGACGGCTAAGTTAGGGAACTTTTTGAGTCGCATAAAGGGGGTCAAGTTCCCGTTCGAGTTTAAAGCAGAAATGTGGGATTTCCTTTGAGATACTGCAGCAGAAAAGTTCCGCATCTCGCATTGATGTGGGAACCTTTTTGTTTTTCTCTAGTTGCGGCGGATAGCTTGGGGTTCCTCTTGAGTAGCAAAGGGGACTTTAGGATCTCGCTTGTGTTGCTCCAGGGAAATAAGGTCTCCTATCATGTTGGAAGGGGAACCTCGGGGTTCCTCTCAAGGTGCAGCAGAGGAATAGAGTGGCATCTAGGGTTGAGTTGGTCAACTGTGTGTTCTTCTCCAGTGGTGACAGGGATTTTGGGTTTGCTCTCAATATTCACCTGGTGAGTCAGGCCTCATCTCATGTTCAGACATGGAACTCCGCTTTCATCTCGAGCAGTAAAAGGTGTTTTAGGCCACAGTCGACTTGAATTTGTACCTGGAGATTGTATCGAGAATGCTCGGGGAGTCCGGTCTCCACTCGTCTTGGGAGTTGATACTCGAGGATACATCTGGGGCTGTGCAGTGGAATCAGACAATATGTCGAGGGAGTGGGGATATCCGTACCTTTTTCAATTGTGTTTTGAAACCCCTGGAACCCTCCCAGGAATCAAGGTGTTACTGGCCACCTCCTACCTTGCGATGGAACGTCCGGTTTCCATTTCAGACAAAGCAGGGGAATAGAGTGTCATCTGTAATATAGGACTGGAAAACGGGGCACTTTGTCAGTTGTGGCAGGAAAGTCGGTGTTCCTCTCGACTGTGGCTGGGTATGTCGGTGTAATTTTTGAGTCGCATAAAGGATGTGAAATAACCTGTGAGTTTCAAGGATGAATGAGGGATTTCTCTGAGAATCTGCAACTGAAATGTTCCTCATCTCCCCATGAGGGGAGAATCTTGTGGATTTTCTCGAGTTGCGGCGGGAAGCTTGAGGTCCCACTGGATTTGCGAAGGTGACGTGATGAACTCGCCCGTGTTGCTTCAGGGAAGTCAGGTCTCCTTTCCTGTTGGAAAGGGTACTTACGGATTTCTCTTGAAGCATGGAATGTGAATTGGGCCTCATCTCGAAATGAGTCCGTTAATTGTGTGCTCCTCTCCAATGGGGACGGCTTAGTAAGTGTCCTTTTTGTGTTGCAGAAATGGTGTCAAGTACCCGATGGAGTTTAAGAGGGAATGTGGGATTTCTCTTGAGACACTGCAGGGGAAACTTTCCTCATCTCACCTTGATTGCAGAATCTTTTTTTTTTTTTTTCCTCGAGTTGTGGTGGGAAGCTTGGACTCCATCTTGAGTTGGGACGGGGACCTCAGTAACTCGCTCGTGTTGCCCCAGGTAACTCAGGTCTCCTTTTGTGTTGGAAGGAAAACTTCGGGATTATTCTCTAGGTGTGGAATGAGAATTGGAAATCATCTAGAGATGAGTCCTTAAATTGTGCGCTCCTCTCCAGTAGGGATGGTTTAGTCAGGGAACTTTTATGGTGCAGAAAGGGTGTCAAATCAGTTCAGTTCAGTTCAGTCGCTCAGTCGTGTCCGACTCTCCGCGACCCCATGAATCACAGCACGCCAGGCCTCCCTGTCCATCACCAACTCCCGGAGTACACTCAAACTCATGTCCACAGAGTCGGTGATGCCATCCAGCCATCTCATTCTCCGTCGTCCCCTTCTCCTCCCACCCCCAACCTTTCCCAGCATCAGAGTCTTTTCCAGTGAGTCAGCTCGTCTCATGAGGTGGCCAAAGTATTGGAGTTTCAGCTTTAGCATCAGTCCCTCCAATGAACATCCAGGATTGATCTCCTTTAGAATGGACTGGTTGGATCTCCTTGCAGTATAAGGGACTCTCAAGAGTCTTCTCCAGCACCACAGTTCAAAAGCATCGATTCTTCGGCGATCAGCTTTCTTCACAGTCCAAAGCTCACATCCATACATGACCACGGGAAAAACCATTGCCTTGACTAGATGGACCTTGGTCAGCAAAGTAATGTCTCTGCTTTTTAATATACTATCAAGGTTGGTCATAACTTTCCTTCCAAGGAGCAAGCGTCTTTTAATTTCATGGCTGCAATCAGCATCTGCAGTGATTTTGGAGCCCAAAAAAACAAAGTCTGACACTGTTTCCACTGTTTTTCCATCTATTTCCCATGAAGTGATGGGACCAGATGCCATGATCTTTGTCTTCGGAATGTTGAGCTTCAAGCCAACCTTTTCACTCTCCTCTTTCACTTTCATCAAGAGGCTTTTGAGTTCCTCTTCACTTTCTGCCATAAGGGTAGTGTCATCTGCATATCTGAGGTTATTGATATTTCTCCCAGCAATCTTGATTCCAGCTTGTGCTTCTTCCAGCCCAGCGTTCCTCATGATGTACTCTGCATATAAGTTAAATAAGCAAGGTGACAATATACAACCTTGACGCACACCTTTTCCTATTTGGAACCAGTCTGTTGTTCCATGACCGGTTCTAACTGTTGCTTCCTGACCTGCATACAGGTTTCTCAAGAGGCAGGTCAGGTGGTCTGGGATTCCCATCTCTTTCAGAATGTTCCACAGTTTATTGTGATCCACACAGTCAAAGGCTTTGGCATAGTCAATGAAGCAGAAATAGATGTTTTTCTGAAACTCTCTTGCTTTCTCCATGATCCAGCGGATGTTGGCAATTTGATCTCTGGTGCCTCTGCCTTTTCTAAAACCTGCTTGAACATCTGGGAGTTCACGGTTTACATACTGCTGAAGCCTGGCTTGGAGAATTTTGAGCATGACTTTACTAGCGTGTGAGATGAGTGCAATTGTGCGGTAGTTTGAGCATTCTTTGGCATTGCCTTTCTTTGGGATTGGAATGAAGACTGACCTTTTCCAGTCCTGTGGCCACTGCTGAGTTTTCCAAATCTGCTGGCATATTGAGTGCAGCACTTTCACAGCATCATCTTTCAAGACTTGAAATAGCTCAACTGGAATTCCATCACCTCCACTAGCTTTGTTCGTAGTGATGCTTTCTAAGGCCCACTTGACTTCACATTCCAAGATGTCTGGCTCTAGGTCAGTGATCACATTATCGTGACTATCTTGGTCGTGAAGATCTTTTTTGTACAGTTCTTCTGTGTATTCCTGCCACCTCTTCTTAATATCTTCTGCTTCTGTTAGGTCCATACCATTTCTGTCCTTTATCGAGCCCATCTTTGCATGAAAAGTTCCCTTGGAATCTCTAATTTTCTTGAAGAGGTCTCTTGTTTTTCCTATTCTGTTCTTTTCCTCTATTTCTTTGCATTGATCACTGAGGAAGGCTTTCTTATCTCTCCTTGCTATTCTTTGGAACTCTGCATTCAGATGCTTATATCTTTTCTTTTCTCCTTTGCTTTTCGCCTCTCTTCTTTTTACAGCTATTTGTAAGGCCTCCTCAGACAGCCATTTCGCTCTTTTGCATTTCTTTTCCATGGGGATGGTCTTGGTCCCTGTCTCCTGTACAATGTCACGAACCTCCGTCCAGAGTTCATCAGGCACTCTATCAATCAGATCTAGTCCCTTAAATCTATTTCTCACTTCCACTGTATAATCATAAGGGATTTGATTGAGGTCATATCTGAATGGTCTAGTGGTTTTCCCTACTTTCTTCAATTTAAGTCTGAACTTCGCAATAAGGAGTTCATGATCTGAGCCACAGTCAGCTCCTGGTCTTGTTTTCGCTAACTGTATACAGCTTCTCCATCTTTGGCTGCAAAGAATATAATCAATCTGATTTCGGTGTTGACCATCTGGTGATGTCCATGTGTAGAGTCTTCTCTTGTGTTGCTGGAAGAGGGTGTTTGCTATGACCAGTGCATTCTCTTGACAAAACTCTATTAGCCTTTGCCCTGCTTCATTCCGTGCTCCAAGGCCAAATTTGCCAGTTACTCCAGGTGTTTCTTGACTTCCTACTTTTGCATTCCAGTCCCCTAGAATGAAAAGGACATCTTTTTTGGGTGTTAGTTCTAAAAGGTCTTGTAGGTCTTCATAGAACCGATTAACTTCGGCTTCTTCAGCAGTACTGGTTGGGGCAGAGGCCTGGATTACTGTAATATTGAATGGTTTGCCTTGGAAACGAACAGAAATCATCCTGTCATTTTTAAGATTGCATCCAAGTACTGCATTTCGGACTCTTTTGTTGACCATGATGGCTACTCCATTTCTTCTAAGGGATTCCTGCCCACAGTAGTAGATATAATGGTCATCCGAGTTAAATTCACCCATTCCAGTCCATTTTAATTTACTGATTCCTAGAATGTCGACGTTCACTCTTGCCATCTCCTGTTTGACCACTTCCAATTTGCCTTGATTCATGGACCTAACATTCCAGGTTCCTATGCAATATTGCTCTTTACAGCACCGGACCTTGTTTCTATCATTGGTCATAACCACAACTGGGTATTGGTTTTGTTTTTGCTCCATCCCTTTATTCCTTCTATAGTTATTTCTCCACTGAGCTCCAGTAGCATACTGAGCACCTACCGACCTGGGGAATTCCTCATTCAGTATCCTATCATTTTGCCCTTTGTTACTGTTCATGGGTGTCAAATACCTGTTCGAATTTCAAGCGGGCATGTGGGATTTCCCTTGAGACTCTGCAGCAGAAAATTCCTCATCTCACATAGATAGGGGAATCTTGTGGTTTTTATCGAGTTGGGGCGGGAAGCTTGTAGTCCCTCTCAAGTTGCAACAGTGACCTGGGAAACTAGGTCTTTTTACTTCAGGGAGGTAAGGTTACCTTTCTTGTTTCAAAGAGAGCTTCGGGATTGCACTCGAGTCGTAGAATGGGAATAGGGCCTAATCTAAATTGAGTCCATAAATGGTATTCTCCTCTCCAGTGGGAAAGTTATGTCAAGGAATGTCTTGGATCGCATATAGTGTGTCAAGGCCCGGTTCGAGTTTCAAGCGTGAATGTGGGATTTCTCTTGAGACTCTGCATGGGAAATTTTCGTCATCTCACTTTGAGTGTAGAATCTTGTGGTTTTTCTTGAGTTGCGGTGGGAAGCTTGGGCTCCTTCTGGAGTTGCGACGGAGATCTCAGTAACACGCTCGTGTTGTTCCAGGGACGTCAGGTCTCCAATCGTGTTGGAAGGGGAACCTCGGGATTCCGCTCGTGGTGTGGAATGTGATTTGGGTCTCATCTTGTGTTGAGTCCATTAATTGTGTGCTCCTCTCCAGTGACGATGGCTTAGTCAGGTATCTTTTTGTGTATCAGAAAGGGTTTCAAGTACCCTTTCAAGTTTCAAGTCGGAACTTTTGATTTCTCTTGAGACTTTGCACTGAAATGTTCCTCTTCTCTCCTTGAGGGAAAAGAGTGTGGTTTTTCTCGAGTTTTATCAGGAAGCATGTAGTCCCTTTGAGTTGCGACAGTGACCTCAGAACCTAGCTCTTTTTACTTCAGGGAGGTCAGGTCACCTTTCTTCTTGCTAGGAGAGCTTCGGGATTACACTCGAGGTGTAGAATGGGAATAGGACCTCATCTAAAATTGAGTCCCTAAATTGTGTTCTCCTCTCCAGTGGGGACAGCTATTTCAAGGAATGTCTTGGGTCGCATATAGTGTGTCAAGACCCGGTTCGAGTTTCAAGCGGGAATGTGGGATTTCTCTTGAGACTCTGCATGGGAAAATTTCCTCATCTCACCTTGAGTGCAGAATCTGTTGGTTTTTTTTTTTTTTTTCCGAGTTGCGGCGGGAAGATTGGGGTCCTTCTCGAGTTGCGACAGTGACCTCAGAACCTAGATCTTTTTCCTTCTTGGAGGTCAGGTCACCTTTCTTGTTACAAGGTGAGCTTCGGGATTACACTGGAGACGTAGAATGGGAATAGGGCCTCATCTGAAATTGAGTCCATAAAATGTGTTCTCGTCTCCAGTGGGGACAGCTATGTCAAGGAATGTCTTGGGGCTCATATAGTGTGTCAAGTCCATTTTTGAGTTTCAAGCGGGAATGAGGGATTACTCTTGAGACTCTGCAGCAGAAATATTCCTCTTCTCGCATTCAGGGGAGAATATTGTTTTTCTCGAGTTGTGGCTAGAAACTTGGGGTACCTTTTGGGTTGCGAGTGGGATCGCAGGAACTCGCTCGTGTTGCCCCAGGGAAATCAGGTCTCCTTTCCTGTTGGAAAGGGCACTTCCGGATTTCTCTTGAGGCGTGGAATGGGAATTGGGCCTCAGCTAGAAATGAGTCCGTTAATTGTGTGCTCCTCTCTAGTGGGGACGGCTTAGTAAGTGTCCTTTTTGTGTCGCAAAATTGGTGTCAAGTACCCTTTCGAGTTTTAGCGGGAATGTGGGATTTCTCTTAAGATTTTGCAGCAGAAATGTTCCTCATCTCGCATTGATGGCAGAACCTTGTCGTTTTACTCGAGTTGTGGTTGGAAAGCTTGGGTTTCCTCTCGAGTTGCGACAGGGAATTCAGGAACTGGCTTGCGTTGTACCATGGAATTTACCTCTTTTTTGCTGTTGGAAGGGGAACCTCAGCATTCCTCAGGAGGCGCGCAGGATGAATAGTTCTGCATCTAGTTTTGTGTACGTAAATTGTGTGCTCTGGCTTCAATGTGGACGGTTAAGACGGGGAATAATTTGAGTCGCATAAAGGGTGTCAATTACCCGTTCGAGTTTCAAGCGGGAATGTGGGATTTCTCTTCAGACTATGCAGGGGAAATTTTCCTCATCTCACCTTGAGTGCAGAATATTGTGGTTTTCTCGAGTTGTGGCGGGAAGCTTGGGCTCCTTCTCGAGATGCGACGGGGACCTCAGGAACTCGCTGGTATCAGGAAATTCAGGTCTCCAATCATGTTCGAAGGGGAACCTGGGGATTCCACTCGTGGCGTGGAATGTGATTTGAGTCTCATCTTGTGTTGAGTCAGTTAATTGTGTGCTCCTCTCCAGTCGGGACGCCTTAGCAATGGTCCTTTTTGTGTCGATGAAATGCTGTGAAGTACCCGTTCAAGTTTAAGCGGGAATGTGGGATTTCCCTTGAGACTCTGCAGGGGAAATTTTCCTCATCTCTCCTTGAGTGCAGAATCTTGTGGTTTTTCTCCAGTTGCGCCGGGAAGCTTGGGGTCCTTCTCGAGTTGCGACGGGGACTTCAGGAACTCGCTTGTGTTGTCCCAGTGACGTCAGTTCTCCAATGGTGTTTGAAGGGGAACCTCGGGATTCAGCTCATGGCATGGAATGTGATTTGGGTCTAACCTTTTCTTGATTCCATTAATTGTGTGCTCCTCTCCAGTGGGGACTGCTTAGTCAGGGATCTATTTGTGTCGCAGAAAGGGTTTCAAGTATCCTTTCGGATTTCAAGCGGGAATGTGTGATTTCCTTTGAGACTCTGCAGCAGAAATGTAGAAATGTTCTTCATCTTGCATTGAGTGGAGAATCTTTTGGTTTCTCTCGAGTTGCGGCTGGAAGCTTGGGGTCTCTGTCGGGTTGCGATGGGGATCTCAGGAAATCGCTTGTGTAGTCCCTGGGAAGTCAGGTCTCCTTTCGTTTTGGTAGGGGAACTTCGGGATTCCTCTCGAGGCGTGGAATGGGAATAGGGCCTCATCTAAAGTTGAGTCCATAAATTGTGATCTCCTCTCAAGTGGGGTGAGCTATGTCAGGGAATGTCTTGAGTCACATAAAGTGTGTCAAGTACCCGTTCGAGTTTCAAGCGGGAAAGTAGGATTTCTCTTGAGACTCTGCAGGGGAAATTTTCCTCATCTCACCTTGAGTGCAGAATCTTGTGGTTTTTCTCGAGTTGCAGCGGGAAGCTTGGGGTCCTTCTCGAGTAGCGACAGGATCTCAGGAACTCGTTCGTGTAGTTCATGGGAAGTTAGGTCTCCTTTGGCTTTTGGTAGGGGAACATTGTGATTCCTCTCGAGGCGTGGAATGGGAATAGGGCCTCATCTAAAGTTGAGTCCATAAATTGTGATCTCCTCTCAAGTGGGGTGAGCTATGTCAGGGAATGTCTTGAGTCACATAAAGTGTGTCAAGTACCCGTTCGAGTTTCAAGCGGGAAAGTAGGGTTTCTCTTGAGACTCTGCAGGGGAAATTTTCCTCATCTCACCTTGAGTGCAGAATCTTGTGGTTTTTCCCGAGTTGTGGCGGCAAGCTTGGGTCCTTCTCGAGTTGTGATGGGGATCTCAGGAACTCGCTCATGTAGTCCCTGGGAAGTCAGGACTCCTTTCGTTTTGGTAGGGGAAATTTGGGATTATTCTCGAGGCGTGGAATGGGAATTGGGGGTCATAGTGAGATGAGTCCATAAACTGTGTGCTTCTCTCCAATAAGGTCGGCTTAGTCAGGGAACTTTTATCGATGCAGAAAGGGTGTCAATTACCCCTTTGCGTTTCAAGTGTGAATGTGGGATTTCTCTTGAGATTCTGCAGGGGAAATTTTCCTCATCTCACCTTGAATGCAGAATCTTGTGGTTTTTCTGGAGTTGAGGTGGGAAGCTTTGGGTCCTTCTCGCGTTTCAACGGGGACCTCAGGAAGTCGCTCGTGTTGTCCCAGGGACGTCAGGTCTCCAATCGTTTTGGAATGGGAACCTTGGGATTCCGCTTATGGCGTGGAACGTGATTTGGGTTTCATCTTGTGTTGAGTCCGTTAATTCTGTGCTCCTTTCCAGTAGGGACGGATTAGTCAGGGTACTTTTTGTGTCGCAGAAATGGTGTAAAGTACCTGTTCGAGTTTCAGGAGGGAATATGGGATTTCTCTGGAGACTATGTAGTAGAAAACTTCATCGTCTCTCATTGATGGGGTAATCTTTTGTTTTTCATGAGTTGCGGCAGGAAGCTTGTAGTCCCTCTCGATTTGTGACATTGACCTCAGAACCTAGCTCTTTTTACTTCAGGGAGGTCAGGTCACATTTCTTTCTACAAGGAGAACTTCGGGATTACACTGGATGCGTAGAATGGGAATAGGGTCTCATCTAAAACTGAGTCCATAAATTGTGTTCTCCTCTCCATTGGGGAAAGCTATGTCAAGAAATGTCTTGAGTCGCATATGGTGTATCAAGTCCCGGTTCGAGTTTCAAGCGGGAATGTGGGATTTCCCTTGAGATTCTGCATGGGAAATTTTCCTCGATACTCTGCATGGGAAATTTTCCTCATCTCAACTTGAGTGCAGAAGCTTGTGGTTTTTCTCGAGTTGTAGCGGGAAGCTTGGGCTCCTTCTGGAGATGCGACTGGGACCTCAGGAACTCGCTCGTGTCAGGGATGGCAGGTCTCAAATCTTGTTGGAAGGGGAACCTCAGGATTCCGCTCGTTGCGTGGAATGTGATTTGGGTCTATCTTGTGTTGAGTCCATTAATTGTGTGCTCCTCTCCAGTGGGGACGGCTTAGTAAGGGTCCTTTTTGTGTAGCAGAAATGGTGTCAAGTACCCGTTCGAGTTTAAGCGGGAATGTGGGATTTCTCTTGAGACTCTGCAGGGGAAATATTCCTCATCTCACTTTGAGTACAGAATCTTGTGGTGTTTCTTGATTTGCGGTAGGAAGCTTGGGGTCCATATCGAGTTGAGATGGGGACATCAGGAACTCGCTCATGTTGGCCAGGGAAGTGATGTCTCCATTCGTGTTGGAAGGGAAACTTCAGGAATATTCTCGAGGCGTGGAATTGGAATTGGAACTCATCTAGTGATGAGTCCGTAAATTGTGTGCTCCTGTCCAGTAGGCTTAATCAGGGAACTTTTATGGTTGCAGAAATGTTGTCAAGTACCTGTTCGGGTTTCAAATGGGAATGTGGGATTTCTCTTGAGATTCTGCAGGGGAAATTTTCCTCATCTCACCTTGAATGCAGAATCTTGTGGTTTTTCTGGAGTTGAGGCGGGAAGCTTTGGGTCCTTCTCGCGTTTCGACGGGGACCTCAGGAACTCGCTCGTGTTGTCCCAGGGACCTCAGGTCTCCAATCGCTTTGGAAGGGGAACCTCGGGATTCCGCTTGTGGCGTGGAATGTGATTTGGGTTTCATCTTGTGTTGAGTCGCATAAAGGGTGTCAAGTTCCCGTTCGCGTTTCAGGAGGGAATGTGGGATTTCTCTTGAGATTCTGCAGGGGAAATTTTCCTCATCTCACCTTGAGTGCAGAATCTTTTGTTTATTCTGGAGTTGAGGCGGGAAGATTTGGGTGATTGTCGAGTTGCAACGCGGACCTCAGGAACTCACTCATGTTGTCCCAGGGACATCAGGTCTCCTTTCGTTTTGGTAGGGGAACTTCGGGATTACTCTCGAAGCGTAAATGGGAATAGGGCCTCATCTAAATTTGAGTCAATAAATTGTGTTCTCCTCTCAAGTGGGGATAGCTATGTCAGGGAATTTTTTGAGTCACATAAAGGGTGTCAAATACCCGTTCGTGTTTCACGCGGGAAAGTGGGATTTCTCTTGAGACTCTGCAGGGGAAATTTTCCTCAGATCACCTTGAGTGCAGAATCTTGTCGTTTTTCTCGAGTTGCGGCGGCAAGCTTGGGTCCTTCTCGAGTTGCAACTGGGATCTCAGGAACTCGCCCGTGTAGTCCCTGGGAAGTCAGGACTCTTTTCGTTTTGGTAGGGGAAATTTGGGATTATTCTCGAGGGGTAGACTGGGAATTGGAAAGCCTCGAGAGATGAGTCTATAAACTGTGAGCTTCTCTCCAATAGGGTCAGCTTAGTCAGGGAACTTTTATTGTGGTAGAAAGGGTGTCAATTACCCATTTGAGTTTCAAGTGTGAATGTGGGATTTCTCTTGAGATTCTGCAGGGGAAATTTTCCTCATCTCACCTTGAATGCAGAATCTTGTGATTTTTCTGGAGTTAAGGTGGGAAGTTTGGGTCCTTCTTGCGTTGCAACGGGGACCTCAGGAACTCGCTCGTGTTGTCCCAGGGACGTCAGGTCTCCAATCGTGTTGGAAGGAAAACCTCGGGAGTATTCTTGAGGTGTGGAATGGCAATTGGAAGTCATCTAGAGATGAGTCCTTCAATTGTGTGCTCCTCTCCAGTAGGGACGGCTTAGTCAGGGGACTTTTATGGTTGCAGAAATGGTGTCAATTACCCGTTCGAGTTTCAAGCGGGTATGTGGGATTTGCTTTGAGACTATGCAGCAGAAAATTCCTCATCTCGCATTGATGGGGGAATCTAGTGTTTTGTATCGAGTTGTGGTGGGAAGCTTGGAATCCCTCTTGAGTTGCGACAGTGACCTCAGAACCAAGCTCTTTTTACTTCACAGAGGTCACCTTTCTTGTTGCAAGGAGAGCTTCGGGCCTACACTGGAGGCGGAGAATGTGAACAGAGTTTCATGTAAAATTGAGTCCATAAAGTGTGTCCTCCTCTGCAGTGGAGACAACTATGTCAAGGAATGTCTTGGGTTGCATATAGGGTGTCAAGTCTCAGTTCGTGTTTCAAGCGGGAATGTGGGATTTCTCTTGAGACTCTATATGGGTAATTTTCCTCATCAAACCTTGTGTGCAGAATATTGTGGTTTTTCTCGAATTGTGGCAGGAAGCTTGGAGTCCTTCTCAAGTTGTGACGGGTACCTCAGGAAATCGCTCGTGTTGTCCCAGTGAGTCAAGTCTCCAATGGTGTTGGAAGGTTAACCTCGGATTCTGCTGGTGGCATGGAATTTGATTTGGGTCTAATCTTTTCTTGAGTCCGTTAATTGTGTGCTCCTCTCAGTGGGGACTGCTTAGTCAGGGATCTTTTTGTCTCGCGGAAAGTGTTTCAAGTACGCTTCCGGGTTTCAAGCTGGAATGTGTGATTTCCTATGAGACTCTGCAGCAGAAATGTTCCTCATCTCGCATTGAGGGAGCTATCTTTTGGTTTCTCTCGAGTTGTGGCTGGAAGCTTGGGGTCCCTTTCGGATTGTGACAGGGATCTCAGGAACTCACTCGTGTAGTCCCTGGGAAGTCAGGACTCCTTTCATTTTTGGTAGGGGAACTTCGGGATTACTCTCGAAGCGTGGAATGGGAAAAGGACCTCATCTAAAGTTGAGTCCATAAATTGTGTTCTTCTCTCAAGTGGGGACAGCTATGTCAGTAAATGTCTTGAGTTGCATAAAGGGTGTCAAGTACCCATTCGAGTTTCAAGCAGGAATGTGGGATATCTCTTGAGACTCTGTAGGGGAAATTTTCCTCATCTCACCTTGAGTGCAGAATCTTGTAGTTTTTCTCGAGTTGTGGTGGGAAGCTTGGCGTCTTTCTCGAGCTCATACGGGGACCTCAGTAACTCTCTCTTGTTCCCCAGGGAATTCAGGTCTCCTTTCCTTTTGGAAAGGGTACTTCGGGATTACTCTTGAAGTGTGGAATGTGATTTGGGTCTCATCTTGTGTTGAGTCCGTTAATTGTGTGCTCCTCTCCAGTGGGGATGGATTAGTCAGGGTTCTTTTTGTGTGGCAGAAACAGTGTCAAGTACTTGTTCAGGTTTGAAGCGGGAATGTGGGATTACTCTGGAGACTCTGCAGGAGAAAATTTCATAGTTTCTCATTGATGGGGAAATCTTGTGGTTTTTCTCGAGTTGCAGGGGGAAGCTTGTAGTCCCTCTCGAGTTGCGACAGCGACCTCAGAACCTAGCTCTATTTACTTCAGGGAGGTCAGGTCACCTTTCTTGCTGCCCAGAGAGCTTCGGGATTACACTGAAGGCGTAGAATGGGAAAAGGGCCTCATCTAAAATTGAGTCCATTAATTGTGTTCTCCTCTCCAGTGGGGACAGCTATGTTAAGGAATGTCTTGGGTTGCATGTAATGTATCATTTCCTGGCTTGAGTTTCAAGCGGGAATGTGGGATTTCTCTTGAGACTCTGCATGGGAAATTTTCCTCAACTCAACCTGAGTGCAGAATCTTGTGGTTTTTCTCGAGTTTTGGCGGGAAGCTTGGACTCCTTCTCGAGATGAGAGGGTGACCTCAGGAACTCGCTGTTATCAGGAACGTCAGGTCTTAAAAAATCGTGTTGGAAGGGGAAACTCGGGATTACACTCATGGCGTGGAATGTTATTTGTGTCTATCTTGTGTTGAGTCCGTTAATTGTGTGCTCCTCTCAAGTGGGGACGGCTTAGTAAGGGTCCTTTTTGTGATGCAGAAATTGTGTCAAATACCCGTTCGAGTTTAAGCTGGAATGTGGGATTTCTCCTGAGACTCTGCAGGGAAAATTTCCTCAACTCACCTTGACTGCAGAAGCTTGTGTTATTTATCGAGTTGCGGCGGAAAACTTGGGTGACTTCTCGATTTGCAACGGGGACATCAGGAACTCACTCGTGTAGTCCCTGGGAAGTCAGGTCTCCTTTCGTTTTGATAGGGGAACATCGGGATTACTCTCGAGGCATGGAATGAGAATAGGGCCTCATCTAAAGTGGTGTGCATAAAATGTGTTCTCCTCTCAAATGGGGACAGCTATGTCAGGGAATGTCTTGAGTCGCATAAATGGTGTCAAGCACCCGTTCGCGTTTCTAGTGGGAATGTGGGATTTCTCTTGAGACGCTGCAGGGGAAATATTCCTCATCTCACCTTGAGTGCAAAATCTTGTGGTTATTTTCAGGATGGGGGGGAAGCTTGGGGTCCTTCTCGAGTTGCGACATAGCCTCAGGAATTCGCTCGTATAGACCCTGGGAAGTCAGGTCTCCTTTCGTTTTGGTAGAGGAACATCGGGATTACTCTCAATACGTAAAAAGGGAATAGGGCTTCATCTAAAGTTGTGTCCATAAATTGTGTTCTCCTCTCAAGTATGGATAGCTATGTCAGGGAATGTCTTGATTCGCATGAAGGTTGTCAAGTACCCGGTCGCGGTTCAGGCTAGAATGTGGGATTTCTCTTGAGACTCTGCAGGAGAAAATTTCGTCATCTCACCTTGAATGCAGAATCTTGAGGTTTTTCTCGAGTTGCGGCGGGAAGCTTGTGGTCCTTCTTGGCTTGCGACAGGGACCTCAGGAACTGCTCATGTAGTCCCATGGAAGTCAGGTCTGCTTTCTTTTTCGTAGGGGCACATAGGGATTACTCTCAAGGCGTGAAATGGGAATAGGGCCTCATCTAAAGTTGAGTCTATAAACTGTGTTCTCTGCTCAAGTGGTGACAGATATGTCAGGGAATGTCTTGAGTCGTATCAAGGTTGTCAAGCACCTGTTCGCGTTTCAAGCAGGAATGTGGGATTTCTCTTGTGACTCTGCAGGGGCAATTTTCCTCATCTCACCTTGAGTGCAGAATCTTGTGGTTTTTCTCGAGTTGCGGCGGGAAGCTTGGGGTCCTTCTCGAGTTGCGACAGGGACCTCAGGAACTCGCTCGTGTAGTCCCTGGGAAGTCAGGTCTCCTTTCGTTTTGATAGGGGAACATCGGGATTACTCTCGAGGCATGGAATGGGAATAGGGCCTCATCTAAAGTGGTGTGCATAAAATGTGTTCTCTCAAATGGGGACAGCTATGTCAGGGAATGTCTTGAGTCGCATAAATGGTGTCAAGCACCCGTTCGCGTTTCCAGCGGGAATGTGGGATTTCTCTTGAGACGTTGCAGGGGAAATATACCTCATCTCATCTTGAGTGTAGAATCTTGTGATTTTTTCAGGATAGTGCGGGAAGCTTGGGGTCCTTCTCGAGTTGCGACATAGCCTCAGGAATTCGCTCGTATAGACCCTGGGAAGTCAGGTCTCCTTTCGTTTTGGTAGAGGAACATCGGGATTACTCTCAATACATAAAAAGGGAATAGGGCTTCATCTAAAGTTGTGTCCATAAATTGTGTTCTCCTCTCAAGTATGGATAGCTATGTCAGGGAATGTCTTGATTCGCATGAAGGGTGTCAAGTACCCGGTCGCGGTTCAGGCGGGAATGTGGGATTTCTCTTGAGACTCTGCAGGAGAAAATTTCGTCATCTCACCTTGAATGCAGAATCTTGAGGTTTTTCTCGAGTTGCGGCGGGAAGCTTGTGGTCCTTCTTGGCTTGCGACAGGGACCTTAGGAACTCGCTCGTGTAGTCCCATGGAAGTCAGGTCTGCTTTCTTTTTGGTAGGGGCACATAGGGATTACTCTCAAGGCGTGAAATGGGAATAGGGCCTCATCTAAAGTTGAGTCCATAATCTGTGTTCTCCTCTCAAGTGGGTACAGCTATGTCAGGGAATATCTTGGGTCGCATAAAAGCTGTCAAGTACCCGTTCGCGTTTCAAGCATGAATGTGGGATTTCTCTTGAGACTCTGCAGGGGAAATTTTCCTCATCTCACCTTGAGTGCAGAATCTTGTGGTTTTTCTCGAGTTCGGAGGGAAGCTTGAGGGCCTTCTCGAGTTGCGAAAGGGACCTCAGGAACTCGTTCGTGTAGTCACTGGGAGGTCAGCTCTCCTTTCGTTTTGGTAGGGGAACATAGGGATTACTCTCAAGGCGTGAAAATGGCATAGGGCTTCATTTAAATTTGAGTCTATAAATTGTGTTCTCCTCTCAGGAGGGCACAGTTATGTCAAGGAATGTCTTGAGTCACATCAAGGGTGTCAAGTACCCGTTCGCGTTTTAAGCGGGAATGTGGGATTTCTCTTGAGACTCTGCAGGGGAACTTTTCCTCATCTCACCTTGAGTGCAGAGTCTTGTGGTTTTTAGCGAGTTCGGCATGAAGCTTGGGGTTCTTCTCGAGTTGCGACAGGGACCTCAGGAACTCGTTCTTGTAGTCCCTGGGAGGTCAGGTCTCCTTTCCTTTTGGTAGGGGAACATCGGGATTACTCTCAAGGCGTGAAAAGGGAATAGGGCCTCATCTAAAGTTGAGTCCATAAATTGTGTTCTCTTCCCAAGTAGGGACAGATATGTCAGGGAACGTTTTGAGTCTCATCACGGGTGTCAAGTACCCGTTCGCGTTTCAAGCGGAAATGTGGGATTTCTCTTGAGACTCTGCAGGGGAAATATTCCTCATCTCACCTTGAGAGCAAAATATTGTGGTTTTCCTCGAGTTGCAGCAGGATGCTTGGATTCCTTCTCAAGATGTGAAAGGAACCTCAGGAACTCGTTCTTGTAGTCCCTGGAAAATCAGGTCTTCTTTCCTTTTGGTTGGGGAACATCGGGATTACTCTCGAGGCGTGGAAAGGAATGGGGTTCATCTAAAGTTGAGTCAATAAATGTGTTCTCCTCTCAAGTGGGGACAGCTATGTCAGGGAATGTCTTGAGTCGCATAAAGCGTGTCAAGTACCCGTTCGCGTTTCAAGAGGGAATCTGGGATTTCTCTAGAGACTCTGCAGGGGAAATTTTCCTCATCTCACCTTGAGTGTAGAATCTTGTGGTTTTTCTCGAGTTGCGGCAGGAAGTTTGGGGTCCTTCTCGAGTTCCACATGGACCTCAAGAATTCGCTCCTGTAGTCCCTGGGAAGTTAGGTCTCCTTTCGTTTTGGTAGAGGAACATCGGGATTACTCTCAATGCATGAAAAGGGAATAGGGCCTCATCAATAGTTGTGTCCATAAATTGTGTTCTCCTCTCAAGTATGGACAGCTATGTAAGGGAATGTCGTGATTTTCATGAAGGGTGTCAAGTACCTGGTCACGTTTCAGGCGGGAATGTGGGATTCCTCTTGAGACTCTGCAGGGGCAATTTTCCTCATCTCACCTTGAGTGCAGAATCTTGTGGTTTTTCTCGAGTTGCAGCGGGAAGCTTGGGGTCCTTCTCGAGTTGTGACATTGACCTCAGGAATTCTCTCCTGTAGTCCCTGGGAAGTTAGGTCTCCTTTCGTTTTGGTAGGGGAACATTGGCATTACTCTCAATGCATGAAAAGGGAAAAGGGCCTCATCAATAGTTGTGTTCATAAATTGTGTTGTCCTCTCAAGTATGGACAGCTATGTCAGGGAATGTCGTGATTTGCATAAAGGGTGTCAAGTTCCCTGTCGCGTTTCAGGCAGGAATGTGGGATTTCTCATGAGACTCTGCAGGGGAAAATTTCATCATCTCACCTTGAGTGCAGAATCTTGTGGTTTTTCTCGAGTTGCGGCGGGAAGCTTGTGGTCCTTCTCGGCTTGCGACAGGGACCTCAGGAACTCACTGTGTAGTCCTATGGAAGTCAGGTCTGCTTTCCTTTTGGTAGAGGCACATAGGAATTACTCTCAAGGCATGAAATGGGAATAGCGCCTCATCTAAAGTTGAGTCCATAAACTGTGTTCTCCTCTCAAGTGGGGACAGCTATGTCAGGGAATGTCTTGAGTAGCATCAAGGTTTCAAGTACCCGTTCGCGTTTCAAGCGGGAATGTGGGATTTTTTTTGAGACTCTGCAGGGGAAATTTTCCTCATCTCACCTTGAGTGCAGAATCTTGTGGTTTTTCTCAGGATGAGAAGGGAAGGTTGGGGTCCTTTTGAGTTGCGACCATGACCTCAGGAACTCGGTCATGTAGTCCTTGGGAAGTCAGGTATCCTTTCATTTTGGTAGTGGAGCATCGGGATTACTCTCAAGGCCTGAAATGGGAATAGGACCTCATCTAAATTTGAGTCCATAAATTGTGTTCTCCTCTGAAGTAGGGACCGGTATGTCAGGGAATGTGTTGAATAGATATAAAGGGTGTCAAGTACCCATGCGTGTTTCATGCGTGAACGTGGAATTTCTCTTTAGACTCTTCAGGGGAAATTTACCTCATCTCAATTTGAGTGCAGAATCCTGTGGTTTTTTTCAATTTGCGGCGGGAAGCTTGTGTTCCTTCTCGAATTGTGACAGGGACCTCAGGGACTCGCTCGTGTAGTCCCTGGGAAGTCAGGTCTCATTTCGGTTGGTTAGGGGAACATCGGGATTACTCTCGAGGCCTGGAATGGGATTAGGGCCTCATCTAAAGTTGAGTCCATCAATTGTTTTCTCCTCTCAAGTGGGGATAGTTATGTCAGGGAATGTCTTGAGTCCCATAAAGGATGTCAAGTACGCGTTCCAGTTTCAAGCAGGAAGGTGGGATTTCTCTTGAGACTCTGCAAGGAAAATTGTCCTCATCTCACCTTGAGTGCAGAATCTTGTGGTTTATCTCGAGTTGCTGTGGGAAGCTGGGGTCCTTCTCTAGTTGTGACAGGGATATCAGGAACTCGCACGTGTAGTTCCTGGGAAGTCAGGTCTCCTTTCGTTTTTTTAGGGGAACATCTTAATTACTCTCGAGGCGTGGAATGGGAATAGGGCCTCATCTAAAGTTGAGTCCATAAATTGTGTTCTCCTCTCAAGTGGGGACAGCTATGTCAGGGAATGTCTTGAATCGCATAAAGGGTGTCAAGTACCCGTTTGGGTTTCAAGAGGGAATGTGGGATTTCTCTTGCACCACTGCAGGGGAAATTTTCCTCATCTCACCTTGAGTGCAGAATCTTCTGGTTTTTCTCAGGATGGGGCGCGAAGCTTGGGGTCCTTCTCAACATGTGATAGGACCTCAGGAACTCGTTCTTGTAGTCCCTGGGAGGTCAGGTCTTCTTTTGTTTTGGATGGAAAACATTGGGATTACTCTCGAGGCGTGGAAAGGAATAGGGGCTCATCTAAAGTTGAGTCAATAAATTGTGTTCTCCTCTCAAGTGGGGACAACAATGTCAGAGAATGTCTTGATTCGTATAAAGGGTGTCAAGTACCCGGTAGCGGTTCAGGCGGGAATGTGGGATTTCTCTTGAGACTCTGCAGGGGAAAATTTCGTCATCTCACCTTAAATGCAGAATCTTGAGGTTTTTCTCGAGTTGGGGCGGGAAGCTTGTGGTCCTTCTCGGCTTGCAACAGGGACCTCAGGAACTCAGTCGTGAGGGACTGAGTGGTATTTCTCTTGAGACTATGCAGGGGAAATGTTCCTCATCTCACCTTGACTGCAGAAACTTTTGGTTTTTCTCGAGTTGCCGTGGGAAGCTTGGGGTCCTTCTCGAGTTGCGTGAGGGACCTCAGGAACTCAGTCGTGAAGTCCATTAGAAGTCACGTATCCTTTCGTTATGGTATGGGAACATCGGGATTACACTCGAGGCTTGGAATGGGAATAGGGCCTCATCTAAATTTGAGTCCATAAATTGTGTTCTCCTCTCAAGTGGGGACAGTTATGTCAGTGAATGTCTTGAGTCGCATAAAGGGTGTCAGGTACCTGTTTGTTTTTCAAGCGGGAATGTGGGATTTCTCTTGTGACTCTGCAGGGGAAATTTTTCTCATCTCAATTTGAGTGCAGAATCTTGTGGTTTTTTTCGATTTGCGGCGGGAAGCTTGTGGTCCTCCTCGAGTTGTGACAGGGACCTCAGGAACTTGCACGTGTAATCCCTGGGAAGTCAGGTCTCATTTCGTTTTATTAGGGGAACATCGGGATTACTCTCGAGGTGTGGAATGGAAATAGGGCCTCACTAAAATTGAGTCCATAAATTGTGTACTTCTGTCAATGGGGACAGCTATGTCAGGGAATGTCTTGATTCGCATCAAGGGTGTCAAGTAACCGTTCGCCTTTCAAGTGGGAATGTGGGATTTCTCTTGTGACTCTGCAGGGAAAATTTTCCTCATCTCAATTTGAGTGCAGAATCTTGTGGTTTTTTTCGATTTGCGGCGGGAAGCTTGTGGTCCTCCTCGAGTTGTGACAGGGACCTCAGGAACTTGCGCGTGTAGTCCCTGGGAAGTCAGGTCTCATTTAGTTTTTCTGGGGAACATCGGGATTACTCTTGAGGCGTGGAATGGAAATAGGGCCTCACTAAAATTGAGTCCATAAATTGTGTACTTCTGTCAGTGGGGACAGCTATGTCAGGGAATGTCTTGATTCGCATCAAGGGTGTCAAGTAACCATTCGCGTTTCAAGCGGGAATGTGGGATTTCTCTTGAGACTCTGCAGGGGAAATATTCCTCATCTCACCTTGAGAGCAAAATATTATGGATTTTCTCGAGTTGCGGCAGGAAGCTTGGGGTCCTCCTCGAGTTGCGACAGGGACCTCAGGAACTCGCTCGTGTAGTCCCTGGAAAATCAGGTCTCCTTTCGTTTTGGTAGGGCAACATCGGGATTACTCTCGAGGCGTGGAATGGGAATAGGGCCTCATCTAATGTTGAGTAGATAAACTGTGTTCTCCTCTCTAGTGGGGACAGCTGTGTCAGGGAATGTCTTGCTTTGCATAAATGGTATCAAGTACACGTTTGCATTTCAAGCGGGAATGTGGGATTTCTATTGAGACTCTGAGGGGAAATTTTCCTCATCTCAAGTCGAGTGCAGAATCTTGTGGTTTTTCTCGAATTGGGGCGGGAAGCTTGAGGTCCTTCTCAAGTTGCGACAAGGACTTCAGGAACTCGGTCGTGTAGTCCCTGGGAGTCAGGTCTACTTTCGTTTTTGTATGGGAACATTGGTATCACCTTTGAGGCATGGAATGCGAATCGGTTCTCATCTAAAGTTCAGTCTATAAATTTTGTTCTCCTCTTAGTGGGGATAGTTATCTCAGGGAATGTCTTGAGTCGCATAAAGTGTGACAAGTACCCGTTCGCGTTCAATCGGGAATGTGGGATTTCTCTTGAGCCTCTGCAGGGGAAATTTTCCTCATCTCTCCTTCAGTGCAGAATTTTGTGGTTTTCCTCGAGTTGCGGCGGGAAGCTCGGGGTCTTTCTGGAATTGCTACAGGAACCTCAGGAACTCGTTTGTGTAGTCCCTGGGAAGTCAGGTTTCCTTTCGTTTTGGTAGGGAACATCGGGATTACCTTTGAGGCATGGAATGGGATTAGGGCCTCATCTAAAGTTGAGTCCATCAATTGTTTTCTCCTCTCAAGTGGGGATAGTTATGTCAGGGAATGTCTTGAGTCCCATAAAGGATGTCAAGTACGCGTTCCAGTTTCAAGCAGGAAGGTGGGATTTCTCTTGAGACTCTGCAGGGAAAATTGTCCTCATCTCACCTTGAGTGCAGAATCTTGTGGTTTATCTCGAGTTGCTGTGGGAAGCTGGGGTCCTTCTCTAGTTGTGACAGGGATATCAGGAACTCGCACGTGTAGTCCCTGGGAAGTCAGGTCTCCTTTCGTTTTTTTAGGGGAACATCTTAATTACTCTCGAGGCGTGGAATGGGAATAGGGCCTCATCTAAAGTTGAGTCCAGAAACTGTATTCTCCTCTCACATGGGGACAGCTATGTCAGGGAATGTCTTGAGTCGCATAAAGGGTGATAAGGACCTGTTCGCGTTTCAAGCAGGAATGTGGGATTTCTCTTGAGACTCTGCAGGGAAAACTTCCTCATTACACCTTGAGTGAAGAATCTTGTGATTTCTCCCCAGTTGCAGCTGGAAGCTTGGGGTCCTTCTTGAGTTGCTACAGGGACCTCAGGAACTCGCTCGTGTACTCTCTGGGAAGTCAGGTCTCCTTTCGTTTTGTTAGGCCAACATAGGGATTACTCTCGAGGCCGGGAATGGGAATAGGGCCTCATCTAAAGTTGAGTCCATAAATTTTGTTCTGCTCTTAGTGGGGATAGTTATGTCAGGGAATGTCTTGAGTCGCATAAAGGTTGTCAAGTACCCGTTCGTGTTCAAACGAGAATGTGGGATTTCTATTGAGCCTCTGCAGGGGAAATCTTCCTCATCACATCTGGAGTGCAAAATCTTGTGGTTTTTCTCAGGATGCTGCGGGAAGCTTGGGGTCCTTCATGAGTTGCGACAGGGACCTCAGGAACTCGCTCGTGTTGTCCCAGGGAAATCAGGTCTCCTTTCATTTTGGTAGGGGAACATCGGGATTACTCTCGAGGTGTGGAATGGGAATAGGTCCTCATCTAAAGTTGAGTCCATAAAGTGTGTTCACCTCTCAAGTTGGGACAACTTTGTCAGGGAATGTCTTGATTCGCATAAAGGGTGTCAAATACCCGTAGCGTTTCAAGCGGGAATGTGGGATTTCTCTTGAGACTCTGCAGGGGAAATTTTCCTCATCTCACCTGGAGTGCAAAATCTTGTGTTATTTCTGGAGTTGCGGCGTGAAGCTTGGGGTCCTTCTCGAGTTGCGACAGGGACCTCAGGAACTCGCTCTAGTATTCCCTGGGAAATCAGGTCTCGTTTCATTTTGGTAGGGGAATATTGGTATTACTCTCAAGGCGTGGAATGGGAATAGGGCCTCATCTAAACTTGAGTCCATAAATTGTTTTCGCCTCTTAAGTGGGGACAGGTTTGTCAGTGAATGTCTTGAGTCGCATAAAGGTTGTCATGAACATGTTCGCGTCTCATGTGGAAATGTGGGATATCTTTTGAGACTCTGCAGGAGAAATTTTCCTCCTTTCACCTTGAGTGCACAATCTTGTGGTTTTCCTCGAGTTGCGGCGGGAAGCTTGGGGTCCTTCTCGAGTTGCAACAGGGACCTCAGGAACTCGCTCGTGTAATGCCTGGGAAGTCACATCTCCTTTCCTTTTGGTTGGTGAACATCGCGATTACCTTCCAGGTGTGGAATGGGAATCGGTTCTTATCTAATTTGAGTCCATTAATTGTGTTCTCCTCTTAGTGTGGATAGGTATGTCAGGGAATGTCTTGAGTCGCATAAAGGGTGTCAAGTACCCGTTCGCGTTTCAAGGGGGAATGTGTGATTTCTCTTGAGACTCTGCAGGGGAAATTTTCCTCATCTCACCTTGAGTGCAGAATCATGTCGTTTTTCTCGAGTTGAGGCGGGAAGCTTGGGATCCTTCACGAGTTGCGACAGGGACGTCAGGAACTCGCTCGTGTAGTCCCTGGGAAGTCAGGTCTCCTTTCCTTTTGGTAGGGGAACAAAGGGATTACCTTCGAGGGGTGGATTGGGAATAGGGCCTCATCTAAAGTTGAGTCCATAAATTGTGTTCTCTTCTCAAGTTTGGACAGTTATGTCAGTGAATGTCTTGAGTCGCATAAAGGGTGTCAAGTACCCGTTCGCGTTTCAAGCGGGAATGTGGGATTTCTCTTGAGAATCTGCAGGGGAAATTTTCCTCATCTCACTTTGAGTGCAGAATTTTGTCGTTTTTCTCGAGTTGTGGTGGGAAGCTTTGGATCCTTATCGAGTTGCGACAGGAAATTCAGGAACTCGGTCGTGTAGTCCCTGGAAAGTCAAGTTTCCTTTCGTTTTGGTAGGGGTACATCGGGATTGCTCTCGAGGCACGGAATGGGAATAGTGCCTTATCTAAAGTTGAGTCCATAAATTTTGTTCTCCTCTCAAGTGGGGACAGCTATGTCAGGGAATGTATTGAGTCGCATCAAGGGTGTCAAGTACCCTTTCTCGTTTCAAGCGGTAATGTGGGATTTCTCCTGAGACTCTCCAGGGGAAATTTTCCTCATCTCACCTTGAGTGCAGAATCTTGTCTTTTTTCTCGATTTACGGTGGGAAGCTTGGGGTCCTTCTTGAGTTGCGACAGGGACCTCATGAACTCGTTTTAGTATTCCCTGAGAAGTCAGGTCTCCTTTCGTTTTGGAAGGGGAACATCGGGATTACTCTCGAGGCGTGGAATGGGAATAAGGCCTCATCTAAAGTTGAGTCTATAAATTGTGTTCTCTTCTCAAGTTGGGACAGAGATATCAGGGAATGTCTTGAATCGCATCAAGGGTGTGAAGTACACTTTCGCGTTTCAAGGGGTAATGTGGGATTTCTCTTGAGACTCTGCAGGGAAATTATCCTCATTTCACTTTAAGTGCAGAATCTGTGGTTTTATCCAGTTGCGTCGGAAGCTTGGAGTTCTTCTCGATTTGCGACGGGTACCTCAGGAACTCACTCGTGTACTCCCTTGCAAGTCAGTTCTCCTTTCGCTTTGGTAAGGGAACATCGGGATTACTCTCCAGGTGTGGAATGGGAACAGGGCCTCATCTAAAGTTGAGTCCATAAATTCTGTTCTCCTCTCAAGTGGAGACAGCTATGTCAGGGAATATATTGAGTCGCATCAAGGGTGTCAAGTACCCGTTCACATTTCAAGCGGGAATGTGGGATTTCTCTTGAACCTCTGAAAGGGAAATTTTCCTCATCTCACTTTAAGTGCAGAATTATGTGGTTTTATCGAGTTGCGGCGGGAAGCTTGGGATCCTTTCCGAATTTTCACAGGGACCTCAGGAACTCGCTCTTATACTCCTTGCGAAGTCAAGTCTCCGTTCATTATGGTAGGGGAAAATCGGCATTACTCTCGAGGCGTGGAATGCGAATAGTGCCTCATCTAAAGTTCAGTCCATAAATTGTGTTCTACCCTCAAGTGGGTATAGCTATGTCAGGGAATGTATTGAGTCACATCAAGGGTGTCAAGTACCCGTTGGTGTTTCTAGTGGGAATGTGGGATTTCTCTTGAGACTCTGCAGGGGAAATTTTCCTCATCTCACCTTGAGTGCAGAATCTTCTGGTATTTCTCGAGTTGCCGTGGGACGCTTGGGGTCCTTCTCGAGTTGCGACGGGGAACTCAGGAACTCCATCGTGTAGTCCCTTGGGTGTCAGGTCTCCTTTATTTTTGCTAGGGGAACATCGGGATTACTTTCGAGGCATGGAATGGGATTAGGGCCTTATCTAAAGTTGAGTCCAAAAACTGTGTTCTCCTCTCAAGTACGGAGAGCTATGTCAGGGAATCTCTTTAGTCTCATGAAGGCTGTCAAGTACCCATTCGCGTTTCGAAAGGGAATTGGGATTTCTCTTGAAACTCTACAGGGGAAATTTTCCTCATCTCACTTTAAGTGCAGAATCTTGTGGTTTTATCGAGTTTTGGCGGAAAGCTTGGGGTTCTTCTCTAATTTCCACAAGGACATCAGGAACTCGCTCGTGTAGTCCCTGGGAAGTCAGGTCTCCTTTCTTTATGTGAGGGGATCATTGGGATTACTCTCGAGGCGTGGAAAGGGAACACGGCCTCATCTATAGTTGAGTCCACTAATTCTGTTCTCCTCTCAAGTCGGGACAGCTATGTCAGGGAATGTCTTGAGTCGCATCAAGGGTGTCAATACCCGTTCGCGTTTCAAGCGGGAATGTGGGATTTCTCTTGAAACTCTGCAGGGGAAATTTTCCTCATCTCATTTTAAATGCAGAATCTTGTGGTTTTATCGAGTGGTGGCGGGAAGCTTGGGATCCTTTTCTAATTTCCACAGGGACCTCAGGAACTCGCTTGTGTAGTCCCTGCGAAGTCAGGTCTCCTTTCGTTTTTGTAGGGGAATATAGGGATTACTCTCGAGGCGTGGAATGGGAACAAACCCTCATCAAAAGCTGAGTCCTTAAATAGTATTCTCCTCTCAAGTCGGGTCAGATATGTCAGGGTATGTCTTGAGTCACATCAAGGTTCTCAAGTACCCGTTCGCGTTTCAAGCAGGAATGTGGTATTTCTCTTGAGACTCTGCAGGGGAAAATTTCCTCATCTAACCTTGATTGGAGAATTTGTGGTTTTTCTCGAGTTGAGGCTGGAAGCTTGGAGTCCTTCTCTAGGTGCGACAGAGACTTCAGGAACTCGCTCCTATAGTCCCTGGGAAGACAGGTCTCGTTTCGTTTTGGTAGGGGAACATCGGGATTTCTCTTGAGGCGTGGAATGGGAATAGGGCCTCATCTAAATTTGAGTCAATAAATTGTGTTCACCTCTCAAGTGGGGACAGCTATGTCAGGGAATGTCTTGAGTCACATCAAGTGTGTCAAGTACCCGATCGCGTTTCAAGTGGGAATGTGGGATTTCTCTTGAAAGTCTGCAGGGGAAATTTTCCTCATCTCACTTTAAGTGCAGAATCTTGCGGTTTTATCACGCTGTGGCAGAAAGCTTGGGATCCTTCTCTAATTTCCACAGGGACCTCAGGAACTCTCTCGTATAGTCCCTGCGAAGTCAGGTCTCCTTTCATTTTGGTAGGGGAACATCAGGATTACTTTTGAGGGGTGGAATGGGAATAGGGCCTCATCTGAAGTTGAGTCCATAAATTGTGTTCTCCTCTCAAGTGGGGACAGGCATGTCAGGGAATGTCTTGAGTTGCTCAAGGGTGTCAAGTACACCTTCGCCTTTCAAGAGGGAATGTGGGATTTCTCTTGAGACTCTGCAGGAGAAATTTTCCTCATCTCTCCTTGAGTGCACAATCTTGTGGTATTTCTCGAGTTGGGGCGGGAAGCTTGGGGTCCTGCTCGAGATGCGACATGGACCTCAGGAACTATCTCGTGTAGTCCCTGCGAAATCAGGTCTCCTTTCATTTTGGTATGGGAACATTTGGATAACTCTCGAGGTGTGGAATGGGAATAGGGTCTCATCTAAAGTTGAGTCCATAAATTGTGTTCTCCCCTCAAGTGGGGACAGCTATGTCAGGGAATGTCTTGAGTCGCATCAAATATGTCAAATTCCCGTTTGCGTTTCAAGCGGGAATGTGGGATTTCTCTGGAGAATCTGCAGGGGAAATTTTTCTCCTCCCAACTTGAGTGCAGAATGTTGTGGTTTTTCTCGATTTGGGCTGAGAAGCTTGGTTTCCTTCTTGAGTTGCAACAGGAATCTCAGGAACTCGCTCGTGTAGTCCCTGGGAAGTCAGGTCTACTTTTGTTTTGGTAGGGGAACACCAGGATTACTGTCAAGGCGTAGAATGGGAATAGGCCTCATCTAAAGTAGAATCCATAAGTTGTGTTCTCTCAAGTGGGGACAGCTACGTCACGAATGTCATGAGTAGCGTCAAGGGTGACAAGTACCCATTCCCGTTTCAAGCGGGAATGTGGGATTTCTCTTGTGACTCTGCAGGGGAAATTTTCCTCATCTTACATTAAGTGCAGAATCTTGTGGTTTTATCGAGTTGCGGCAGGAAGCTTGGGATCCTTCTCTAATTTCCACAGGGACCTCAGGAACTCGCTCGTGTAGTCCCTGCGAAATCAGGTCTCCTTTTGTTTTTTGTAGGGGAACATCATGATTACTCTCGAGGCGTGGAATGGGAATAGGGCCTCATCTAAAGTTGAGTCCATAGATTGTGTTCTCCTCTCAAGTGGTGACAGCTATGTCAGGGAATGTCGTGAGTAACATAAAGTGTGTCAAGTACCCATTCAAGTTTCAAGCGGGAAGGTGGGATTTCTCTTGAGATTCTGCAGGGGAAATTTTCCTCATTTCACCTAGAGTGCACAATCTTGTGGTTTTTCTCGAGTTGCGGCGGGAAGCTTGGGGTCCTTCTCGAGTAGCGACAGGATCTCAGGAACTCGTTCGTGTAGTTCATGGGAAGTTAGGTCTCCTTTTGCTTTTGGTAGGGGAACATCGGGATTACTCTCGAGGCGTAGAATGGGTATAGGGCGTCATCTAAAGTTGAGTCCATAAATTGTGTTCTCCACTCATGTGGGGACAGCTATGTTAGGGAATGTCTTGAGTCGCATAAAAGATGTCAAGTGCCCTTTTGAGTTTCAAGCGGGAATGTGCGACTTCTCTGGAGACACTGCAGGGGAAGTTTTCCTCATCTCTACTTGAGTGCAGAATCTTGTGGTATTTCTCAAGTTGCTTCAGGAAGCTTGGGTCCTTTCGAGTTGCGACAGGGACCTCAGGAACTCGATCATGTAGTCCCTGAAAAGTCAGTTCTCCTTTCTTTTTGGTAGGGGAATATCGGGATTACACTCGAGGCGTGGAATGGGAAAAGGACCTCATCTAAAGTTGAGTCCGTAAATTGTGTTCTCCTCTCAAGTGGGGATAGCTATGTCAGGGAATGTCCTGAGTTGCATAAAGGGTGTCAAGTACACATTCGTGTTTCAAGCGCGAATGTGGGATTTCTCTGGAGACTCTGCAGGTTAAATTTCCCTCATCTCACCTTGAGTGCAGAATCTTGTGGTTTTTCTCGGTTTGCGGCGGGAAACTTGGTGTCCTTCTCGAGTGCGACAGAGACCTCATTAACTCGCTCGTGTAGACGCTGGGACCTCAAGTCTACTTTCGTTTTGGAAGGGGAACATCGGGATTACTCTCGAGGCACGGAATGGGAATAGTTCCTCATCTAAAGTTGAGTCCATAAATTATGTTTTCCACTCAAGTGTGACAGTTTTGTCAGGGAATGTATTGAGTCGCATCAAGGGTGTCAAGTACCCGTTCGAGTTTGAAGCGGGAATGTGGGATTTCCCTTGATACTCTGCAAGGGAAATTTTCCTCCTCTCACCTTGAGTACAAAATGTGGTTTTTCACTATTTGGGCTGAGAAGCTTGGAGTCCTTCTTTCTTTGCGACAGGAACGACAGGAACTCGCTCGTGTAGTCCCTGGGAAATCAGGTCTCCTTTCTTTACGCTACGGGATCATCGGGATTACTCTCGAGGCATGGAATGGGAACAGGGCCTCATCTAAACTTGAGTCCATTAATTCTGTTCTCCTCTCAAGTCGGGACAGCTATTTCAGGGAATGTCTTGAGTCGCATCAAGGGTGTCAATACCCGTTCGCGTTTCAAGCGGGAATGTGGGATTTCTTTTGAAACTCTGCAGAGGAAATTTTCCTCATCTCACTTTAAGTGCAGAATCTTGTGGTTTTATCGAGTTGTGGCGAGAAGCTTGGGATCCTTCTCTAATTTCCACAGGGACCTCAGGAACTCACTCATGTAGTCCTTGCGAAGTCAGGTCTCCTTTCGTTTTTGTAGGGGAATATAGGGATTACTCTCGAGGCGTGGAATGGGAACAGGCCCTCATCAAAAGTTGAGTCCTTAAATAGTATTCTCCTCTCAAGTCGGGACAGCTATGTCAGGGTATGTCTTGAGCCACATAAAGGCTCTCAAGTACACGTTCGCGTTTCCAGCGGGAATGTGGTATTTCTCTTGAGACTCTGCAGGGGAAAATTTCCTCATCTCACCTTGAGTGAAGAATATTGTGGTTTTTCTCGAGTGGTGGCGCAAAGCTTGGGGTCCTTCTTGAGTTGTGACAGGGACCTCAGACACGCACTCCTGTAGTCCCTAGTAAGTCAGGTCTCCTTTCTTTTTGCTAGGGGAACATCGGGATTACTCTCGAGGCATGGAATGGGAATAGGGCCTCATCTAAATTTGAGTCCATAAATTGTGTGCTCCTCTCAAATGGCGACAGCTACGTCAGGGAATGTCTTGAGTTGCATCAAGGGTTTGAAGTACCCGTTCGCATTTCAAGAGGGAATGTGGGATTTCTCTTGAGACTCTGCAGGGAAAATTTCCTCATCTCACCTTGAGTGCAGAATCTTGTAGTTTTTCTCGAGTTGCGACAGGAAGCTTGGGGTCCTTCTCAAGTTTCTACAGGGAACTCAGGAACTCGCTCGTGTAGTCCCTGGGAAGTCAGGTCTCCCCTTTCTTTTTCCTAGGGGATCATCGGGATTACTCTCGAGGAGTGGATTGGGAATAGGTCCTCATCTAAAGTTGAGTACATAAACTGTGTTCTCCTCTCAAGTGGGGTCAGCTATAACAGGGAATGTCTTGTGTCTCATCAATGTGTCAATTACCCGTTCGTGTTTCAAGAGGGTATGTGGGATTTCTCTTGAGATTCTGCAGGGGAAATATTTTTCATCTCACTTGGAGTGCAGAATCTTGTGGTTTTTATCGAGTTGCGCGGAAAGCTTATGGTCCTTCTCGAGTTGCGTCAGGGACCTCAAAAATTCTCTCATGTAGTCCCTGGGAAGTCAGGTCTACTTTCGTTTGGTAGGGGAACATTGGGATTTCTCTCGAGGCGTGGAATGGGAATAAGGCCTCATTTAAAGTTGAGTCCATAAATTGTGTTCTCCCCTCAAGTGGGGACAGCTACGTCAGGGAATACATTGAGTCGCATCAAATCTGTCAATAGCCCCTCACGTTTCAAGTGGGAATGTGGGATTTCTTTTGAGACTCTGCAGGAGAAATTTTCCTCATCTCACCTTGAGTGCAGAATAATGTGGTTTTTCTCGAGTTGCGGCGGGAAGCTTGGGGTCCTTCTCGAGTTGCGACAGGGACCTCAGGAACTCGCTCGTGTAGTCCCTGGGAAGTCAGATCTCCTTTTGTTTTGGTAGGGGAGCATCAGGATTACTCTCGAGGCGAGGAATGGGAAAACGGCCTCAACTAAAGTTGATTCCATAAACTGTGATCTCCTCTCAAGTGGGGACAGCTGAATAAGTGAATGTCTTTAATAACATCAAGGTTGTCAAGTACCATTTCGCGTTTAGAGCGGGAATATGTGATTTCTCTTGAGACTCTGCAGGGGAAATTTTCCTCATCTAATCTTGATTGGAAAATTTGTGGTTTATCTCGAGTTGAGGCTGGAAGCTTGGAGTCCTTCTCGAGGTGTGACAGAGACCTCAGAAACTCGCTCCTATATTCCCTGGGAAGTCAGGTCTCCTTTCGTTTTGGTAGGGGAACATCGGGATTTCTCTTGAGGCATGGAATGGGAATAGGGCCTCATCTGAAGTTGAGTCCATAAATTGTGTTCTCCTCTCAAGTGGGGACAGGTATGTAGGGAATGTCTTGAGTCGCTCAAGGGTGTCAAGTACACCTTCGCCTTTCAAGAGGGAATGTGGGATTTCTCTTGAGACTCTGCAGGAGAAATTTTCCTCATCTCTCCTTGAGTGCACAATCTTGTGGTATTTCTCGAGTTGGGGCAGGAAGCTTGGGGTCCTGCTCGAGATGCGACATGGACCTCAGGAACTAGCTCGTGTAGTCCCTGTGAAATCAGGTCTCCTTTCATTTTGGTATGGGAACATTTGGATTACTCTCAAGGTGTGGAATGGGAATAGGGTCTCATCTAAAATTGTGTCCATAAATTGTGTTCTCCCCTCAAGTGGGGACAGCTATGTCAGGGAATGTCTTGAGTCGCATCAACTGTGTCAAATTCCCGTTCGCGTTTCAAGCGTGAATGTGGGATTTCTCTGGAGAATCTGCAGGGGAAATTTTTCTCCTCCCAACTTGAGTGCAGAATGTTGTGGTTTTTCTCGATTTGGGCTGAGAAGCTTGGTTTCCTTCTTGAGTTGCAACAGGAATCTCAGGAACTCGCTCGTGTAGTCCCTGGGAAGTCAGGTCTACTTTTGTTTTGGTAGGGGAACACCAGGATTACTGTCAAGGCGTAGAATGGGAATAGGCCTCATCTAAAGTAGAATCCATAAGTTGTGTTCTCCTCTCAAGTGGGGACAGCTACGTCACGAATGTCTTGAGTAGCGTCAAGGGTGACAAGTACCCATTCCCGTTTCAAGCGGGAATGTGGGATTTCTCTTGTGACTCTGCAGGGGAAATTTTCCTCATCTTACTTTAAGTGCAGAATCTTGTGGTTTTATCGAGTTGCGGCAGGAAGCTTGGGATCCTTCTCTAATTTCCACAGGGACCTCAGGAACTCGCTCGTGTAGTCCCTGCGAAATCAGGTCTCCTTTTGTTTTTTGTAGGGGAACATCGTGATTACTCTCGAGGCGTGGAATGGGAATAGGGCCTCATCTAAAGTTGAGTCAATAAATTGTGTTCTCCTCTCAAGTGGTGACAGCTAAGTCAGTGAATGTCTTGAGTCGCATCAAGGGTGTCAAGTACCCATTCCCATTTCAAGCGGGAATGTGGGATATCTCTTGAGACTCTGCAGGTGAAATTTTCCTCATTTCTCATTGACTGCAGAATCCTCTTGTTTTTCTCGTGTTGCAGCGGGAAGGTTGGGGTCCATCTCGACATGCAATAGGGACCTCAGGAACTCGCTTGGGTAGTCCCTGGGAAGTCAAATTATCTTTCGATTTGGTAGGGGAACATCGGGATTACTCTCGAGGCATGGAATGAGAATAGGACCTCATATAAAGTTGAGTCCATAAATTGTGTTCTCCCCTTAAGTGGGGACAGCTATGTCAGGGAATGTCTTGAGTCGCATCAAATGTGTCAAGTACCCGTTCGCGTTTCAAGCAGGGTGTGGGATTTCTCTTGAGAAAAATTTTCCTCATCTCTACTTGAGTGCAGAATTTTGTGGTTTTTCTCTAGTTGCAGCGGGAAGCTTAGGGTCCTACTCGAGTTGCGACACAGACCTCATTTACTCGCTCATGTCAAATCTCCTGGGAAGTCAAATCTCCTTTCGTTTTGGAAGGGGAACATCAGGATTACTCTCGAGGCGTGGAATGGGAATAGGGCCTCATCTAAAGTTGAGTCCATAAACTGTGTTCTCCAGTCAAGTTGGCACAGCTTAGTCAGGGTATGTCCTGAGTCACAAAAAGGGTGTCAAGAACCCGTTCACATGTCAAGCGGCAATTTGGGATTTCTCTTGAAACTCTGCAGGGGAAACTTGACTCATCTCACCTTTAGTGCAGAATCTTGTGGTTTTTCTCGAGTTGCGGCGGGAAGATTGGTGTCCTTCTCGATTTGCGACATGGACATCAGTGACTCTCTCGTGTAGTCCCTGGGAAGTCAGGTCTCCTTTCATTTCGGTAGGGGAACATCGGGTTTATTCTTGAGACGTAGAATTTGAATAGGGCCACATCTAAAGTTGAGTCCATAAATTGTGTTCTCCCATCAAGTGGGGACAGCTACGTCAGTGAATGTCTTGAGTCGCATCAAGGGTGTCAAGTACCCATTCCCATTTCAAGCGGGAATGTGGGATATCTCTTGAGACTCTGCAGGTGAAATTTTCCTCATCTCTCTTTGAATGCAGAATCTTCTTGTTTTTCTCGCGTTGCGGCGGGAAGATTGGGGTCCATCTCGACATGCGATAGGGACCTCAGAAACTCGCTTGGGTAGTCCCTGGGAAGTCAAATTTCCTTTCGTTTTGGTAAGGGAACATCGGAATTACTCTCGAGGCGTGGAATGGGAATACAGCCTCATCTAAAGTTGAGTCCATAAATTGTGTTCTTCTCTCCGATGGGGACAGATGTTAGGGAACTTTCTGAGTGGCACAAGTGTGTCAAGTACCCTTTTGCCTTTCAAGTGGGAATGTGGGATTTCTCTTGAGATTCTGCAGCGCAAAATTACCTCATCTCGCATTGAGGGGATAATTTTGTGGTGTTTCTCGAGTTCTGGCGGGAAGCTGGGGGTACTTCTCGAGTTGTGACGGGGACCTCAGGATCTCGCTCGGGGTTGCTTCAGGGAAGTCAGGTCCCCTTTTTTATTGGAAGGGGAACTTCCGGTTTACTCTCGAGCCGTTAAATGGGAATAGGGCCTCATCTCGAATTGAGTCCATATAGTGTGTTCTCCTCTCCAATGGGGACGGCTGTGTGAGGGAAATTTGTGAGTCGCATAAAGGGTGTCAAAAACCCTTTTGCCTTTCAAGCAGGAAAGTGGGATTACTCTTGAGATGATGCAGCGAAAATTTCCTCATCTCGCATTGAGGGGATAATTTTGTGTTGTTTCTCGAGTTGCGGTTGGAATCTGGCGTACTTCTTAAGTTGCGACGGGGACCTCAGGAACTCGCTCGGGTTGCTACTGGGAAGTCAGGTCCCCTTTTGTGTTGGAAGGGGAACTTCCGATTTACTCTCGAGCCGTTAAATGGGAATAGGGCCTCATCACGAACTGAGTCAATAAAGTGTGTTCTCCTCTCCAATAGGGACGGCTGTGCAAGGGAACTTTCTGAGTCGCATAAAGGTTGTTAAATACCTTTTTGCCTTCAAGAGGGAATGTGGGATTACTCTTGAGATTATGCAGCGCAAAATTTCCTCATCTCGCATTGAGTGGATAATTTTGTGGTGTTTCTCGAGTTGCGGTTGGAATCTGGCGTACTTCTTAAGTTGCGACGGGGACCTCAGGAACTCCCTTGGGTTGCTACTAGGAAGTCAGGTCCCCTTTTGTGTTCGAAGGGGAACTTTCGGTTTACTCTTGAGCCGTTAAATGGGAATAGGGCCTCGTCTCGAATTGAGTCCAAAAAGTGTGTTCTCCTCTCCAATCTGGACTGATGTTAGTGAAATTTCTGAGTTGCATAAAGGGTGTCAAGTACCCTTTTGACTTTTAATATGGAAGGTGGTATTTTTCTGGAGATTCTGCAGCTCAAAATTCCTCATCTCGCATTGAGGGGATAATTTTGTGGTTTATCTCGTGTTGCGGCCTGAAGCTGGGGGTACTTCTCCAGTTGCGACGGGGACCTCAGGAACTCATTCGGGTTGCTTCAGGGAAGTCAGGTCCCCTTTTGTGATGGTAGGGGAACTTCCAGTTTACCCTCGAGCCGTTAAATGGGAATAGGGCCTCATCTCGAATTGAGTCCATAAAGTGTGTTCTCCTCTCCAGTGGGCCTGCTGTGTTAGGGAACTTTCTGAGTCGCATAATGTGTGTCAAGTACCCTGTTTCCTTTGAAGAGGGAATGTGGGATTTCTCTTGAGATTCTGCAGCGCAAAATTTCCTCATCTCGCATTGAGGGAATAGTTTTGTGGTGTTTCTCGATTTGTGGTGGGAAGCTGGGGAAATTCTCGAGTTGCGATGGGGACCTCAGCAACTCACTCACGTTGCTTCAGAGAAGTCAGGTCCCCTTTTGTGTTTGAAAGGGAACTTCCGATTTACCCGTGAGCCATTAAATGGGAATAGAGCCTCATCTCGAATTGAGTCCATAAAATGTGTTCTCCTCTCCAGTGGGGACGGCTGTGTAAGGGAACTTTCTGAGTCGCATAAAGGGTGTCAAGTACCCTTTTGCCTTTCAAGAGGGTATGTGGGATTACTCTTGAGATTATGCAGTTAAAATTTCCTCATCGTGCATTGAAGGGATAATTTTGTGGTGTTTCTCGAGTTGCGTCGGGAAGCTGGTGGTACTTCTAGAGCTTCGAATGGGACCTCAGGAACTCACTCGGGTTGCTTCAGGGAAGTCAGGTTCACTTTTTTGCTGGACGGGGAATTTCCGGATTACTCTGGAGCCCTTTAATGGGGACAGGGCCTTTTCTCGATTTGAGTCCAGAAAGTTTGTTCTGCTCTCCACTGAGGACGGATGTTAGGGAACATTCTGAGCCGCATAAAGGGAGTCAAGTACCCTTTTGCCTTTCAAGCGGGAATGTGGGATTTCTCCTGAGATTCTGCAGCACAAAATTTCCTCAGCTCGCATTGAGGGGATGATTTTATGGTGTTTCTATAATTGCGGCGGGAAGCTGGGGGTACTCCTCGAGTTGTGACGGGGATCTCAGGAACTCTCTCAAGTTACTTCAGGGAAGTCAGGTCCCCTTTTGTGCTGGAAGGGGAACTTCCGGATTACTCTTGAGCCATTAAATCGGACTATAGCTTCTTCTCAATTTGAGTCCATAAAGTGTGTTCTCCTCTCCACTGAGGACGGATGTTAGGGAACATTCTGAGTAGCAAAGTGTTTCAAGTACCCTTTTGCCTTTCAAGCGGGAATGTGGGATTTCTCTTGAGATTCTGCAGCGCAAAATTACCTCATCTCGCATTGAGGGATAATTTTGTGGTGTTTCTCGAGTTGCGGCAGGAAGCAGTGGGTACTTCTCGAGTTGCGAGGGGGACTTCAGTAACTCACTCGAGTTACTTCATGTATGTCATGTCCCCTTCTTATGTCTCCTGCATGGCAGGCGGATTCTTTACCACTAAGCCACCAGGGAAGAATAGAGGGGGCATACATGTTACTAAGCTTCTGTTTTTCTCCTGGCAATCTGTCTTTTATTAAAGAGGGTCAGGGGGGCCAAAAACCTAGAAAGGCAGATTAAAATTGTCTTTCCTCTCATATGCATGCAATGGAATATTAGTCAACAGTAGAAAGAAGTAAACCATCAAACCTTGATATATATGTTTAAATTTCACATGCGTATTGCTAAGTGAAAGAATCCAGTCTGAAAAGGCAGCACACAGTATCACCCCATTTAAGACATTCTAGGGAAAGCAAAGCTACATGGATGTTAAGCAGATCATCTGCTGAAGGGGGGTGAAATATTCTGTGATACTTTAGGATGTGATACTGTCACTATCCATCTATCTACGCTCATCAATTTGTATAGCCCAAGGGATCAAACATCATCTAATCAAGCTTAGTTATTTAGAGTGTAGGAGTGTCGCAAGATGGAATACACAATGTGACAGAATCTAACCATATTAGAAATGCATGGGGAAAAAAAGCTCACTCTAGGAGATGGGGCAAAATATGATGACCTAAGTTAACTTTGGAAATAGATGAAATAGACTGTACATAAGCAGACTATTTTATGGAGTTCTTTCCAGGGTGAGGTACAATTCTGAAACCACTGTGCATGTAATCTGAAGAGAAGAAATGAACTGATAAATGGTAGATGGTGGGAGCCAGGCTCCTTGCTTTAGGAGTGGGAAGTTACAGATAAGCAAAGAACTAGAGAATGAAGCTGAGCCCTGAACAACCACACCTTCTGGCTCCAAGTTGCTCCTGTCAGGATTACAGTCACCTGCATGTAGGTGCTGTGACCAACCAGTCCCCACTACCACCTGGACTTTCCTCTTCCTCCCAGTGATGATTCCAGTGACATTTCCAGCTTGGATCCCTCCCCCAGGCCAGATGCATCGGTCCATCAACTGCCTCCCCATCTCACTTGGGAGCTAATAGGCACTTTAGAGGATTGCGATCCTGCTGCTCCTCACGCCCAGGAAGCAGCCCCACCTTCCCTGGCTGCTGAACCCAGACAAATGGTGTAACCAGCAGAAGCCTATGGGGTCGTCCCAGGACAGACCCCACCCCCTGTCCTCTGCTGTAGCTCCTCTCTGAAGTCCGGAGAAGGCAATGACAAGCCACTCCAGTACTCTTGCCTGGAAAATCCCATGGATGGAGGAGCCTGGTAGGCTGCAGTCCGTGGGGTCGTTAAGGGTCGGACACTTCTGAGCGACTTCACTTTCACACATTGGAGAAGGAAATGGCAACCCACTCCAGTGTTCTTGCCTGGAGAATCCCAGGGACAGGGGAGCCTGGTGGGCTTCCGTCTATGGGTTCACACAGAGTCGGACACGACTGAAGTGACTTAGCAGGAGCAGCAGCAAACCCCAACCCAATGGAAGAAGTTAACTACTCGATGAGAATGAACACAAAGACCCCAGAGCTCCTAGTGCCTGGAAATTCTTGAGTTTAGCCACCTGTTACCTCATCAAGCAGAGAGCTGTGCACCAGATAATCACATGCCCTGTGACCCTCTCCCTCATGTGTCCTGTACGATTGCTTTGCTGAGACCCTTCAGAGTTCAGGGTTTAGAGCACAAGCCACCTGTCCTCCATGTGCTGGTGCTTTTACAGTTAATGTAAAAGCATTACAGTTAATGTAAAAGCTTTTACAGTTAATGTAAAAGCATTTCCTTCATCGTAACTGGTTTCAGAAACTGGCTTTACTGCATTCGGGAATGTGGACCCAAGTTTATTTCAGTAGCTCGGGGGCCTCCCAGGCTCCCACTTCCTTGTGCCCAGTGACTGTGAGCTTCTCCTCCAGAGCCAATGGCCATTACCTACACTAATTACCCTGGATACCCACAGCCCCAGCCCAAGCCTAACCCCTCCATCAGGCCCTGATGAAGCTCCCTGCCCCCACGGTGCATCTCACATCCCACCCCAAAGTGGTCTTTCTGAAGCCGAAACAAGAGTGTGACTCTCTCCTCTGTGTGATTCCCCTCACTTGATGAATCCAGGCCTTGATCCATTCCATGTGATTCCAAGGTTCTCATTCTCTCCAGATCCCACTCACATGGCCACTGTCTATGCCAGTCTATATGGGCCTGTGGTGATCTCCTAAAATGAGGGTTATTTTATACACAGAGATGGGGTGAATGGTGGCCTCAAAAGATGTGTCCCCCCAGAACACAGGAACAGGGCCATATCTGGGGAAAGGGCCTTTGTAGATGTAGTTAGGAACTCAAGGTAAAGTCATCTAGGGTTCGGGTGACCTTGAATCCCACTGACAGAGTGCTTAAAAGAGATGAAAGAGGACACGGAGGAGAAGCCTCCTAAAGGTGGAGGCTGAGATGGGATGGAGGGAACCACAAGCCAAGGGGCCCCTGGAGCCCCCGAACCTGGAAAAGGCAGGGAGGACCCTATTCTGGAACCTCTGGAGGGACCTCAGCCCTGCACAACCTTGATGTCAGGTGTCTTGTCTCCAGGACTTGGGGAGGATGAACTCCTCTTGTTTTAACCCACAGAGCTTGTGATTATTTGTTAGAGAAGCTACAGAGCAGTCACACAGACCCTGATCTGTAGGATCCTAGATGTGTGGGTCTCAGTAAAGGCAGATGGAGCCTGGATTACAGAACCTTAGAGTCAGCACTGGATCCTCAGAAACGCTAATTCAGTAGCTGGACATCAGAATGTTGAGGGGTCAAATCTGAAGACTGTCCCTAGGATCCCAACTGCACATGCCTCCCCAGGTTCTTACAGCTGTACACATGGTGCAGTAAGTACCTCTGTCCTGACTGAGGACATTTAATGTCACTGTTTACACCACTAATTAAGAACACACTAGTTACACAGGTGAAAATTCGGTTAGGATACTTACTACCAGGATGAACAATTCTGAAGATAGTCAGAGGTGGGGACTTAAGTGCAGCCAGCAGCCCTCCCACCGTCTCCCCACCTACTCCTCCACCCCCTGCCCAAGGAGTGTCCTCAGTGGAAATCTGGGAGACCATGTGGAGGCAACTCTAAATAAACGCTGGCTGACCCGCAGGCCAAATGCTCCTGAACCTCCTCCACCCTTCCCAGGAAAACACCTGAATTTGTGCAAAGACCTCACAGGCTGGAGGAAAGGGCTTGGAGTCAACCCAGTGACAGCACGCTTGCCGAGTTGGCTCCCACAGGCCAGGAGGGATGGTCTGAAAAGGCCAGGGGTCTCCAAATGGAGGAAATAGGCTGCAAGTGTCAGAAATTTTTATCTCTGTCTTATGTGGCAGGAGGAAACTAGTGTTATATTTTTTCCCCTTCTCTATATAAACTTAAAAAGTGGTTTCTCTTAAAATTCTGTGTGGCCATAACACCTGGTTTCACCTGAACTTAACTTTTCTCAAACCTTGAGCTAACCGATTCATTTTTCTTATGGAAATGTTTGTCTTAAGCTGTGTTAATGTGCTATGTATTTACCCTAGACTCTGTCTTCAAGTCAGATCTGCCTAAAGTCTCAGAATCGACTTGACAAACCAGTATATTATATTCATACATTGTTCTCCTAATCTATGTTAATAAAACTATATATTTGTATGGAAATCTGCCTTTCTTCAGGATTCATGTCAATTGTTTTATGGCCCAGGACGATTCACCTGGTGCCACCATCATCTCAAAATGCAAGTTATGGGTGAGGTGCCTGGTGCCATTCTCTGAGTTTTGAGACATTTCCTTTCTTTAATTAGCAGACTGCTAGTAATGGCAAGCCACTCCAGTACTCTTGCCTAGAAAATCCCATGGATGGAGGAGCCTGGTAGGCTGCAGTCCGTGGGGTCGCTAAGGGTTGGACACGACTGAGCGACTTCACGTTCACTTTTCACTTTCACACATTGGAGAAGGAAATGGCAACCCACTCCAGTGTTCTTGCCTGGAGAATCCCAGGGAAGGGGGAGCCTGATGGGCTTCCGTCTATGGGGTCACACAGAGTCGGACATGACTGAAGTGACTTAGCAGCAGTAGCTATATATGGAGAAGAAAATGGCAACCCACTCCAGTGTTCTTGCCTGGAGAATCCCAGGGACGGGGGAGCCTGGTGGGCTGCCGTCTATGGGGTCACACAGAGTTGGACACGACTAAAGTGACTTAGCAGCAGCAGCAGCAGTAGCTATATAACATCGGTTAAAGACTAGCAGCAGGGTACTCTTTCTCCCCCCTTCTGATGTCTATGTCAGAAGCTTTCTCTATCTCTTTTATACTTTAATAAAACTTTATTACACAAAACTCTGAGCGATCAAGCCTTGTCACTGGCTCCTAGATTAAATTCTCCTCCAGAGGCCAAGAAACCTGACATCTTTCGTGGTTCAGTAACAACCTTTCAGGTCCTGATCCAGCGGGCTCTACTGGAAGCTTTCCATTTCCCTACCTGAGTTACCACTCCTGTCCTCCTCTGGCTGCCTTTTATCTTGCGTCCTCACCTCTGCCTGGGAAAACTTCAAAAAGCAGGTATGGGTAACACATCCTCTTCCTTAGCAAGTGGCAGCCTGGCAATCCTGCAGAAGGTCCAGCAGAGCCCCAGGCAGACCAAACCACTCACAACACCATGGCCCCTCACTCCCTGTCACTGCAGCCTCTGAAAGCAGAGAAGATGGCATCAGGTAAAGCTGCAGTCACCCTCACTGCCTCGAGGGGGTATTTATGAAGACTTCAAACCAGTCACACCTGGGAAGGGCTGGGTGGCTGGATCAGGCTACCTAGGTCAGTCACTTGTTGTCCATCAGAGGCTTGTGGTTTCATAAAACTTGCTGTGCCATCTGGGTCCAAGGAACAGGTGTGGGTCATGAGGGTCAGAATGGACATGTGGCTGGAGCTCTGGCTTGTTTTCTAATAATTTTATCTGGCCCATGAGTGGGGGATAATTTCAAGAAGACCCTTTCGGCTTGAGAGGAATACATGGGTCAGGGGAGAGGAGGGGGTGGGTGGAGACTGAGGCCCAGTGCCCAGGTGCTGTGGAAGCCTTTAAAAAACCTGCTGGAAGGAGACCACACAGAGTGAAACCCAGGGTCACAAATCTATCCAGGAGCTGCTGCTTGTTAGTTCAGGTCCTGCTCTAAGGCACTCAGGATCAGCTTTAAGAAGTGGACTAGAGGGTGCTCTGCAATGAGGGCTCTGGGCACAGTTCCTGGGTGCTAAGTCCTGTGAGGTGCCAGCCCAGATGGGCCCCATGCCCTGGGAGAGACCTGCTCATGTGAGACCCATGGACTGTGGGATACCTGCCCATGAGAACCCCATCCTCCTGGGAGGGATGTGTGAATAAGTGTTCTCTCTGTGAAGCTGGCACAGAGTAGCTTTGTGACTCCCCTGTGGGCAGTGCTGGGATGAGATGGGAACCAGGACATGCTGGGGGCTCCTGAACCCCTGCCTGGGCCCATCCAGAGTGAAGAGGTCAGTAGGCAGGTGCTGGCCACTGCGCTGTGTGAGGGAGGTCCCAAGGGTACCTCTTGTTTCTTCTACTTGGCACCACGGAGGCCCGGGAAAAAGCAGACGGCCTGGCCCAGGCAGCTGGAGCTCCTGGTGAAGAAGGAATTCATAGGGCCTGGACTCCATCTTAGGCCTGTTCATGCTGATCATGCTCGGCCACCTTTCCTATGGACTTTGAACTTTTTGTTTAGTGCCTATAAAACCGATAACAGAGATAAGACCCCCTCCAGACAGGGGAACCTTAAAAATCATATCTAGGTTACTCATCGCCTAAGAGAAAACATACACTGATCACCCCTTCCTCCAGACAGGCCATAAATTTTTCTGTATCTATCGGAGTGTAACCTCGGGCTTATTGATTATTGGCTAACTGTTTGAGCACATAAGCACATAGCACGTGAATGATGGGGTTATTGGGATTGTATTTTTCTTGGTTTATGTAAGTCTCAAGGAATTTGGAATGATGGGTTCAGACACGTACACATGGGGTATAAAAGATTTTCACAAATGTTGGTTGGGGTCTTTGGCTAAGAGGAGACTTTGCCTTGAGCCCGCCAGTGTAATAAACTGCACTTCACTATCTGCATTGTCCTTCTGAGTGAGTTTGTTTCCCGGAACGCATGGCTACAACACTGGCAACCTTCCAGGGGATGTGAGAGGGAAGGACCAGGCAGAATGGGTGTGGGCACCCAGACAGAGTCATGGGGCTTGGGACCAAGGGGGCCTTTCTGGTCTGAGCTGGGAGTGGACAAGCAGATAGTGAATGCAATTTGGGCAAGTGGCCTTGGTGACATGAGACTGACCCTGCTTCAGAGTGATGAGCCTTCCAGATGATCCCAGAAACAGAACTCTCTTGCTGTTTACACTGTTTATTGCACCCATGGCAGGCAAGGTGTGAGCGAGGAAGCTGGAAGAAAACTCTAGGAACTGTAGAAAATCCAGACTTGTTTATTCTTTCCTAATGGTGCAGCAGCAGACACTGTTCACTTCTCTTGTGGTCGACACAGTAGTAACACAACCATAATGTGGCTGCGAGGGATTTTCAGATGGAGCTTATACAGGTTTACAGAACAAAAGTGGCCCATGGCCAAGCATGACAAACATGTGCGGTGCTGTAAGTGATCTCAGCTGCTACATAACCATATATTTACAAAATGCGGGTTGAGTGTGAGAGATCATAAGTTGAGAGAGTCTGACCACTGCCATCTTGGCTAATTTGTTCTTTCCCTACACAGGACTGCGAGAAAAGTCCTGATAAAAGAAGGTGAGTGAATCCTGCTAAGAGGAGGCTCTGTGAGCTGGCCCTGGGAGGGGGTGAAAGGGACAGATGTGGGACCTGCTGTGAATGGGCAGTTACCCTGGGTGGGCAGTGGGCACAGACCTCACTCTGTGGCCCCACATCTGTACTTCTGGGTGGGTTACTTTGCTTCTTGGAACCTCAGCCTCTTGGGCTGGTTGTGGGGTGATGGTGGCATGGACTGACTAGTAATTTGCTCAGGTCCTGGTAGAAAGGGGTCTCATGGAAATTGCACAGGACACTGTCAGTATGGGACTTGCAGCTTGTTTCCCACGGTCTGTCTTCAAGATCCAAAGAGCAAATACAAGCCAATGTGCAGCAGAGCCCAGGGATGGGCTCGGTTTGGTGGGTCTTCCTGTTTCCTGAATCTCAGAGGGAGCATGCTCTAGCAGGCAGTGGAAGCATGTGGACCTCAAGGCCCAGCATCCCCTGAGTCTAGTGTCTGGGCACCTGGGAGGCACATGGACCAGGCCAGTTTCCCCCTTGACTCTCTTCCTGCTCATAACATGCAAGGTGCAGGCTGTCAGTACAGAGAAACAGGTGTGGGTGAGAAGAGCACACAGGGAAGCTTATGTACAGCGTCATCCACACATGGAATGTGGGCTGGTGAGATGCAGGCAAGCAGAGGGGCAGGAGGTGGACCTGAGGAAGCAGGGTGGGGCTGGGGGTCCCTAGGAGGGGGTGAATCAAGCTTAGCCTGTGCTGGGCCTTGTACTCCGCTGGCATTCCCTCTCCTGGTCCCTGGGGAGGAGGAACAGAGCAGCGTTGGTGGAGTGGCCATTCTCGGCCCCAGGCCCTGTCAGCACTGGCCCTTCAGGCTCTGGGTCGGGGAGCCTGTGGAGTATGGGTCCAACTGTGCCCACAAGGGAGTCCCAGAGGACTTGGTGAGGAATCACTGGTGTGGTCATCACCTGTGCAGAAGCTTCCGAGCGAAGGTCCAGTGGAGCTCATGCCCTACACTTGGGTTTCAAGTCCACAGCACACATCAGCTTCTAGTGGCTCCATTTGTTTTCTAGAGACAAAGCAAAGTGCTAATATGCAGTATGTCCACAGCCCGTTAAAATGCATGTCTGATCTGACTCCAAGTGCTGCTTCTGTGTCCTTCGCTACTGGACACCCAGCAGTCAGTATCACTGAGTCGTAACCTTCGGTGGTGTCAGGGAAGCGGGGGATGAGAGCACAGGGTCCAGACCACGAGGGGGAGGGGCCGTGCTGTCCACAGAGCTGGTGCTGTGGCTGTAGGTGCACTGTACCCACCACACAGGGAAGAGACAATTGTCCCCTCATATCATTACCAAATTAAGTCCCATGGGCACTGTTTGGGCCCTAGCCTGGCTGGGGCACTCTGCCTCAATGGGGAAGGTTTCTGTTCTCCATTCTGGTTCAAGCAGGCAAATAACAAAACCAAAACAGACACAGCACAAGCTTTGTTCAGAGGCCGAAGAACGGAGAAGTGGGAACTAAGTTCACAGATCAACTTATCACCTACCTAGACAGACTGGTTCAGTTTTAAAGAGTAAAGACAAAGGGAGGAGGAGTGAGGCTAACGCTGGGGAGGCATGTACATTTGTCCACTGGGGAAGGGGCAGGACTTTTCCGAGGGAGGGGATGTCACCTCCTTTTCATCATTTTTTGGGGCCATGATGTCCAGTCAGGGCACAAGTACATGTGATAATACAGCTAAATTAACATACAATGAGAGTGGGTCTTTTGGACGTCAGATTCATTGCCATCTTGGTCTCAGCTGGTTCCATCTGTTTTTTTGTTTGTTTGTAGCTTCCTTTCTTATCTCTGTCACTTTGAGACTCATGTTAATTCGTGCTAAAGGTGGGGGTTGGAGGGTTGTGTGCAAGGACACTGTTGCAACAAAAATAGAAACGAGGCTTTTTCCTCTCTGGATAACAAGGAGAATAAAGTGAACAGGCTAGAGAAGAAACAAACTGACCTGAAAGACTTAACCACTCCTAGTTTTAACTGTTACTAATCTATAGTGTCTGTAATCAGATCTGTCCTTCACAAAGCTAACCTGTCACTCCCTGACACTAGGTAAATTACCTCCTGCATCTATCACCTCTAACTCTGCGTGAATTACATCCTGCCCCTGGTGTACATACCAACCTCCCCTTCCCCGCCCCACACTCCCCTGTAGCATTTCAATAACTCAGAGACAAATGGACCCAATTACCAGACAGCTAGACCCAATTATCAGTCTGGCTGACACCCACTGTGACTGTTTTGAAATAATGCAAGAAGAAGACTATATGACCTTCACTACTTTGATCTTAATCACATGCCCTGGACAGGGAACTCAAACTATAAGGGCCCCTCTGACTCCCAGGGCAGAGGATACAGTTCTTAAGGTACTAGCAGGCTCTGTTTTCCCCTTCGCATGTCAAAGAATAAAAACCACTTTTATTCTTCTAAAACTCTGTCTCCATTTCTGTTTGGCATGGGTTCACAGAGAGACAAGAATTTTGGCATCAATCCCTATTCAGGGTAGGGTAATGGGTTTTGACCAAGGGTCTGGAGCAGCTCGGACAACACAATGAGGAGACTGAGATGGGCAGTTGGTTGGACACCTGCACTGAGCCTATGGCCAAATAGGGAGGTGGTGAGCAGGGGGCCTGTGGCCAGGGAAGGTTCTCACTGTTTACAGGGAAGGTGTGAACGTGGGTCCAGGTGCAGACTGTCTGTAGACACTGTTACAGAACTCCTGACCTTTCCTGAGGATACTGGGTGGGGGCAGGGGATTCAGGCAACAGGGCAGACTTGCTCTGGATGCTTTTGTGGGGAAGCGGGGCGACAGCAACAGGGGCTCTGCCTGAAAAACCCCAGAACCACTCACAGATCACTGCCTCCTGTACAATGTCACAAACCTCCATCCATAGTTATTCAGGCACTCTGTCTATCACATCTAATCCCTTGAATCTATTTGATTTAGGTCATACCTGAATGGTCTAGTGATTTTCCCTACTTTCTTCAATTTAAGTCTGAATTTTGCAATAAGGAGTTTAGTATCTGAGCCACAGTCAGTTCCCAGTTCAGGTTCTTGCTGACTTTATAGAGTTTCTCCATCTTTGGCTGCAAAGAATATAATCAATCTGATTTCGGTATTGACCATCTGGTAATGTCCATGTGTAGAGTCTTCTCTTGTGTTGTTGGAAGAGGGTGTTTGCTGTGACCAGTGCGTTCTCTTGGCAAAACTCTATTAGCCTTTGCCCTGTTTCATTTTGTACTCCAAGGGTAAATTTGCCTGTTACTCCAGGTATCTCTTGACTTCCTACTTTTGCATTCCAGTCCCCTATAATGAAAAGGACATCTTTTCTGGGTAATAGTCTGGGAACAATAGACTTGTTCCAAGTCAGGAAAGGAGTATGTCACCCTGCTTATTTAACTTATATGCAGAGTACATCATGTGAAATGCCAGTCTGGATGAAGGACAAGCTGGAATCAAGTTTGCCAGGAGAAATACCAATAACCTCAGATACACAGATGACACCACCCTTACGGCAGAAAGTGAAAAAGAACTAAAGAGCCTCTTGATCAAAGTGAAAGAGGAGAGTGAAAAAAGTTTGCTTAAAACTCAACATTCAGAAAACTAAGATCGTGGCATCCAGTCCCATCACTTCATGGCAAATAGATGGGGAAACAGTGGAAACAGCGACATATTATTTTTCGGGGCTCCAAAAATCACTGCAGATGGTGACTGCAGCCATGAAATTAAAAGATGCTTGTTCCTTGGAAGAAAAATGATGACCAATATAGACACCATATTAAAAAGCAGAGACATTACTTTGCCACCAAAGGAACACCTAGTTACAGCTCTGGTTTTTCCAGTAGTCATGTATGGATGTGAAAGTTTGACTATAAAGAAAGCTGAATGTAGAAGAATTCGTGCTTTTGAACTGTGGTGTTGGAGAAGACTCTTGAGAGTCTCTTGGACTGCAAGGAGATCAATCCAGTCAATCCTAAGGAAATCGGTCCTGACTAGTCATTGGAAGGAATGATGCTGAAGCTTAAGTTCCAATACTTTGGCCACCTGATGTGACGAACTGACTCATCGGGAAAGACCCTGATGATGGGAAAGATTGAAGGCAGGAGGAGAAGGGGATGTCAGAGGATGAGATGGTTGGATGACTTCACCTACTCAATCGACATGAAATTGAGCAAGCTTTGGGAGCTGGTGATGAACAGGAAAGCCTGGCGTGCTGCAGTCCATGGGGTCGTAGAGTCAGACACAACTGAGCGACTGAACTGAGCTCACTGATCAGCTTCAGAATCACTCCTGGTGTGGCAATGAGAAGGGGTGGCCCACCTACCAGAAATAAAGGAAGGTGTGGGGTCTGCAAGGCCACCTCACATAGGCACCTGATGGGAGGCTCCAGGGCTCAGCATAGGCTGGTTTGTTCACAGCTGAGACAGGTCACAGGGTGCAGTGGAGAGGCATGGGTGGGAGGGGCTCTGAGTTGGTCACTCATGACCCTGCATGCCCTCCTCACTCAAGGGTGTCCAGGGTGTCTCTTCCCCTAGTGACAAAGGGCAGAACCCTGACATTCACCCCCACCCCCGTCCCCCCAGGGAAGCTCACTAGAGACTTGGCACTTGACTTGGGTCTGGTCACGTGTTGGTGTCTTCCCTCACCCTCTAAAATGCCAGTGCCCCGAAGGGGAGCCAGGACTCAGCGTGAACCTCATGGCTGGTACAAACAGCATAGGTTCAGAGGGCTGCGCCAATGGGAGGGAGGCTTTACATCAGGGTAGAGAGCTTCCCACCAGCTGCATAAGCTTCCTGGGGCAGCAGTGGCAAATGACTACACACAGAGGCTGCAAACAACAGAAGTCTATCCTCTCTCAGTCTTGGAGACCAATGCCACACTTCCTCCAGAAGCTCCAGGGAAGTGTCCTTCCTTCATCTTTCCACTTCTGGGGCTCCAGGTGTCCCTGGGCTCATGACCAAATCTCTCCCATCTCTGCCTCTGTCTTGACCTTGTGTCTCCTTTGCATCTGTGTCTCTCAGAAGGATGCTGTCATCAATTTAGGGCCACCCTGATCCAGGATGACCTAATCCCCAGATTCGTAACCAATTATACTTGTAAAGACCTACTTTCAAATAAGGTTCCAGTCACAGATCCTGGGCTCATGACATGGGCATAGTGTTTTGGAGCACCCCCCCCATTTACCCCACTCTAGCACCCAGTTCCCAGATGCCAGCCTGCCTTCCTCAGGACAGCACTCAGGTTGGTGATGTTCTGTCTTTCTGCATGGAGGCATCTTTCATTTGTAACTGTAACTTAGTAGGGTTGAGTGGGGGGCCCTGCTGGTTGACATCCTGGTCATTCTAGTGGCCACACTATATGTGGGAGCATGGCTAGGGCTCCCTGTGCATACTCTACACTGACCACTCAGTGGTCAGGTACCTGCACGGGTTGGACTGGTCCTTGCACCACTGCACCTTCTCGGATATCATGGAACGTGGTGTGTGGGCCTATGGCCAAGATGTGTGGACCTGCCTGAATGCTGGGAGCCTTCCTGCCTGCCCTGTGGCCTCCAGCCTGCCCCTTCACACACACCCCCCACAGACCCTCCAGTCCTGCTGTGGAAACCCTCATCCAGTCGTGGACCCCTGTGCCTGCCATGGAGACCCCCCATCCCATTGGCCCTGAAGAAACTTGCTGGTAGGGGTGAGAACTTGGGCATGAAGAGGACAGGGCAGTGGCAAGCCTGGACTCCAGGCCTGCAGATCAACCTGCTTCTGTCCTATCCAGGTCAGTGCTCACTAAGAAGTCTACAGAAGACAAGTCATGGATCCACCTGCATGTAAAGAAAAACCCAGAGTTAAAGAGCCTACCAGCAGAGTGGAGGAGACCAAGCAGAAGTCAGCCCAGCAGGAGCAGAGGCAGACAAACAGCAGGGGTCTGTGCCCTCAAGAGCTGTGACAGGACTGGGGTGTCTCGGGAGCAGCTTGGTGGCTTCTGTGAACAGATACAGCCTCCTGGAGAGTGAGCCAGCCCTGTGTCCAGAGCACATGGGGCCCTGGAGGCTTGGTTTTTGAATGTGTAACCAGTCTCGAGTTAAGACGTCCCATTTGGAGCTTTACACAACTAGACAAGAAGGCGTTTATGTTATGAAATTAAAAGACGCTTTCTCCTTGGAAGGAAAGTTATGATCAACCTTGATAGTATATTAAAAAGCAGAGACATTACTTTGCCAACGAAGGTCCGTCTAGTCAAGGCTATGGTTTTTCCCGTGGTCATGTATGGATGTGAGAGTTGGACTGTGAAGAAGGCTGATCGCCGAAGAATCGATGCTTTTGAACTGTGGTGTTGGAGAAGACTCTTGAGAGTCCCTTATACTGCAAGGAGATCCAACCAGTCCATTCTAAAGGAGATCAACCCTGGATGTTCATTGGAGGGACTGATGCTAAAGCTGAAACTGCAATACTTTGGCCACCTCATGCGATGAGTTGACTCACTGGAAAAGACTGTGATGCTGGGAAAGGTTGGGGGCGGGAGGAGAAGGGGACGACAGAGAATGAGATGGCTGGAGGGCATCACCGACTCTGTGGATATGAGTTTAAGTGTACTCCGGGGGTTGGTGATGGACAGGGAGGCCTGGCGTGCTGTGATTCATGGGGTCGCGGAGAGTCGGACACGACTGAGCGACTGAACAACAACAACAACAACAAATCAGTTAGCACCTCGGAACCAGGACCTACCCGAGGGAATTTCTCATGAACAGGGACCAGGCCTGGGAACTGAGGGAGTCGGCCTCTTAGTGATGCACTGTGGCTAGAATGCTTCATTCCTGGGAGGTCGTACAGACTCAGCTAACATCCACCCGAGGTCTCTTGTCCCTCTGGTTGACGGGCCCCAAGACCTCCCCTCCCTCCAAGCGCTTTTCTCAGAAGCTCCCAGAAGTCCCTGAAGCTATTATACTTGGGGTTAGTTATGGTGAAGGATGCAGAGTAAAATCAGCGAGGACAGAGGTGAGGAGCAGGGTCCAGTCTCCTCGCCTGTGGCAGCCTGGAAGACCACCTGAGTCCCAGGGTGCAGGGTTTACTGGGCTCTGTCACAGCAACATGGGGCCACCACGTGCCTGATCTCGGCGTCCAGACCCAGTGGGGAACACAGGAAAAACTACCATGCACCATGCCATCAGCACAGACCAGCCTGGAGCGAGGTCCAAGGAAAAGGACACTCCTGTAAGACTCAAGGTGACCTCTGGAGCTAGGAACAGAGGCCTGACCTCTTGGTGTGTAGGTGACCCCACACCACAAAGGCCCTGGTGCATTGCTCATTCTGAGTAGTCAGCGTGGGTGTAAATGGGTCAGCCAGTGCCCATGTGTCTCAGCCTGTCACCGCTGACTACACTGCCTCGCTCTGCTCACAGAGTGAGGCCAACAGAGGGACAACAGGGTGGGAACAAAGCCATGTCATGGCAGGCTGGGTAAGAAAGGGTCCCAGGAGTGAGAACTTGGCTGCCCTTGCCTGTGAGCCAATAGCAGACATCCACCCTTATGACAGAAAGCGAAGGGGAACTACAGAGCCTCGTAATGAAAAAGTTCATGAAAAAGTTGGCTTAAAGCTCAATATTCAGAAAAATAAGATCATGGTATCTGGTATCATCACATCATGGAAAATAGATGGGGAAACAGTGGAAGCAGTGAGAGACTTTATTTTCTTGGTGCCCAACATCACTGTAGATGGTGAACGCAGCCATGAAATTAAAAGACGCTTGCCCCTTGGAAGAAAAGTTATGACCAAACTCGACTTCATATTAAAAAGCAGAGACATTACTTTGACAACAGAAGTCCATCTAGTCAAAGCTGTGGTTTTTCGATTAGTCATGTATGGATGTGAGAGTTGGACTATAATCTCTTTAACAAGTGGTGCTGGAAAAACCAGTCAACCACTTGTAAAAGAATGAAACTAGAACACTCCCTAATACCATACACAAAAATAAACTCAAAATGGTTTAAAGATCTAAATGTAAGACCAGAAACTATAAAACTCCTAGAGGAGAACATAGGCAAAACGCTCTCCAACATAAATCACAGCAGGATTCTCCAGGACCCACCTCCCAGAATATTGGAAGTAAAAGAAAAAATAAACTAATGGGACCTAATTAAAATTAAAAGCTTCTGCACAGCAAAGGAAACTATAAGCAAGGTGAAAAGACAGCCTTCAGAATGGGAGAAAATAATAGCAAATGAAGCAACTGACAAATAATTAATCTCAAAAACATATAAGCAACTCCTGCAGCTCAATTCCAGAAAAGTAAATGACCCAATCAAAAAATGGGCCAAAGAACTCAACAGACATTTCTCCAAAGAAGACATACAGATGGCTAACAAACACATGAAAAGTGCTCAACATCACTCATAATCAGAGAAATGCAAATCAAAACCACCAAGAGGTACCATTTCACACCAGTCAGAATGGCTGCTATCCAAAAATCTACATGTAATAAATGCTAGAAAGGGTGTGAAGAAAAGGGAACCCTCTTACACTGTTGGTGGGAATGCAAACTAGTATAACCACTATGGAGAACAGTGTGGAGATTCTTTAAAAAACTGGAAATAGAACTGCCATATGACCCAGCAAACGCACTCCTGGGCATACACACTGAGGAAACCAGAATTGAAAGAGACACATGTACTCCAATGTTCACTGCAGCACTGTTTATACTAGCCAGGACATGGAAGCAACCTAGATGTCCATCTGCAGACGAATGGATAAGAAAGCTGTGGTACATATACACAATGGAGTATTACTCAGCAATTAAAAAGAATACATTTGAATCAGTTCTAATGAGGTGGATGAAACTGGAGCCTATTTTACATAGTGAAGTAAGCGAGTAAGAAAAATACCAATACAGTATACTAACACATATATGTGGAATTTAGAAAGATGGTAACGATAACCCTATATACAAGACAGCAAAAGAGACACAGATGTATAGAACAGTCGTTTGGGCTCTATGTGATAGGGTGAGGGTGGGATGATTTGGGAGAATGGCATTGAAACATACATATTATCATATGTGAAACGAGTCGCCAGTCCAGGTTTGATGCATGATACAGGATGCTTGGGCCTGGTGCAATGGGATGACCCAGAGGGATGATATGGGGAGGGAAGTGGGAGGGAGGTTTAAGATGGGGAACACATGTACACCTGGGGCGGATCCATGTCAATGTATGGCAAAACCAATACAATACTGTAAAGTAATTAGCCTCCAATTAAAATAAATAAATTAAAAAAGTAAAATGAGAAGGTTGAACAAACATATATCAAATGTAAAAAAAAGAAAAAGAAAGAAATCTGAGCGCCAGAGAATTCATGGTTTGAACTCTGGTGTTGGAGAAGACTCTTGAGAGTCCCTTGGACTGCAAGGAGATCTAACCAGTCCATCCTAAAGGAAATAAGTCCTGAATATTCATTGGAAGGACTGATGTTGAAGCTGAAGCTCCAATACTTTGGCCAACTGATGAGAAGAAATTTCTCATTTAAAAGACCCTGATGCTGACAAAGGCTGAAGGCAGGAGAAGAAGGGGACCTCAGAGGATGAGATGGTTGGAAGGCATCATCGACTCAATGGACATGAGTTTGAGTAAACTCTGGATGTTTGTGATGGACAGGGAGGCCTGGTGTGCTGCAGTCCATGGGGTTGCAAAGAATCGGACACAACTGAGCAACTGAACTGACTGACTGACTGACCCTGTGGTCAGTCATGTCAACCCACATCTCCCGTGGGGCTGAATTTCCCAAGTCCTGGGGCAGGGTCATGCCGGTGTATACAGCAGGGTGCACAGCAGTGCATGCAGAAGGCCTGACGTCTGCCCTTGCCATTCAGTAGGGACCTGGTAAGGGTGGAGCATCCCAACAGGACACAGGGCTGACCGCGAGGAGGGTGTTGGAGTGAAGGATTTAGGAGCATTTGGAGGCAACCCTCACCTGTTAGCACATGAGTGAGGACACTGACCAACTGTGGGCAGGAAGGGGAGTCGAGGGAGGGTCCTGGGTCATCCCTAAGGCTGGATGAGGGGTGTGGAGGCGCAAGTGTCGGAGGTGGTCCCTGTTGGGCAGTGTCGAGCCCCACATCCCTGGAAACCACCCAGTGTCCAGCTAGACCCCAGCCAGGAAGACCAGGGAAGCCCATTCACACTGCTGAAAACACTGATGTGAGGTGTCCATTCTCTTCTTTACCTGGGACAGAAAAGGTCAAACTGAACTGGAGAGAGGGGGTTCAGGTGGAAAGTGTGGGTGCTTGGAGCCTAGAGAGGAGGGTTTCCAAATGAGGGGGTGAGGCCACGGGGAGCAGGTGAGGGATGGGGGGGGCAGGGGGACAGTCAGTGAGTTCCTGGCACTGGAGCATGTCCACCCTCTCTCAAGCCAGCCCCCTTTCCTGAAGACAAGGTCTACAAACACGGGGCCCCTGGAAAGGGATTGCTGTCTGGATGGTTCCCTGAGGCTGGATGTTTCTGGGGACACAGGCCAGTCTGGTGGCCCTGGTGAAGACAGCACTCTCTCTGAGGGAATGAGGTGGACACTCAGTCCCCAGCCTGTGGGTGATCTAGTCCAGTGTGGGTCACGTCTTTTCCTGGGGGTCCCTGGGGCTTTATCCTCACTATGTGGGGTACAGGAGGGGAGGGATGGATCCTTCCTGGTGCAGCTGTGCCTGGGCTCTCATGGAGGGCCTCTCTGGCCCATAGATTCAAAGGCTTCAGTCACCACTGCTCTGTTGACACCCTCCTCCAAGAATGAGGCACAAGGACCTACCCTGTGAAATGGGGCGCCTGGGTTGGGGAGCTCGTAAGTCACTTCTCAGATGGCCACACTCAGGTCAGGAGGTGGGATTGGGGTGGACTGCAGGCACTTGCCGTGGTCACTACATCACTATGGCATCTTTCTCAGGCCTGAGGTGCCCAGTGGATGGGGGAGGCATTGGTAGCCATACCACAGGGAGGACTGGGCCAGGGGTCCTGGATCACGAGTCACTCCTCCAGGAAGGGGTTTGACATCCAGGGGGAAGGCAGTTAGTGATGGCCCTGGGTTTCCCAAGCACAGTACCCTGCCCCACCCAGACCAGGTTTGGGATTCCTGTGGCCTTGTCCTCAGATGGGTGTGTGGGGCATGTGGGAGGTGTAACAGGGAACACTAACACTTAGGCCTGGAGCCCGAGATCCAGGTGTTGGGGGCCGGCTCCTCCTGTTGGTTCTGTGGTCAGTCAGTTCCAGGTCTCACCTATCCATCTCTGTCTCTTCCCTCACCTTGCCTTCTCCCCCATGAGAACTGCACCCACCCCCTCACCCCCACCCCACACAAGTCACTGACCTCATCTCAACCTGGACAGCTCTGCGGTGGCCCATCTGCACACAAAGCCCCATTCTGAAGTCCCAGGGAGTCTATCTTTCTGGGGCCTCTAGAGATGACAAATCCTGGTGGTCGATGCAACTCATGGGGACGTGGGGGGAGGTGGGGCCTCCAAGGCTAGAATCCAGGAGCCTCATGGAGGAAGCAGTGTCCTGACCCAAGGAGGGTGGATGAATAGGCTGCGGCAGGAGAGAGGCCAATTGGGGACCACCCCTGCCCTCTGGGGAGTGAGTAGTCTCTGGAGGGCCAGGCAAAAGCTGGCAGGATGGGGATGGCAGAGGTGGGTGGTCTGGTGTGCAACATGGGGCATCACATAACAGCAACCATAAATCATAACCTATAACCTAGCCTGCACATAAGTCCCAGCCCTAATATTAACCCTCCAAACCACCAACACCAAGCCAAATCTAATCAAATCACACAAGTACAACATAAAAATGAAAACTATACCAGTATACCATATAAATATGAATGCAAGAATTCTCCACACAATTAGAGCAACATGAAACCAACAGAACATTGAATGGGTGGTGCCATAAGTACCATTTCTACACCAGAAATGCCAGGTTGTTCCACATATTAAAACCAAGCAATGCATTGAACCACTATAAGCTGTGAAGTAGAAACACATGATCATTTCAGTTACTGAAGAAGGTATAATCAAAGTCCAGCTCTGTCTCATGATACAAACACTCAAAAAAGTAGGAATTAAAGGAAATTTGTTCAGTATGAGAGTAGTATACAAAGCCAGAGCAAACTTTATGTTCAATGCAAAAAACTAAGATTTACTCTGAAATCAGGAACAAGACCAGGAAGCTGGCTTTTACACCTGTTACTTAGTAGGATACTGGAAGTTGTACTCAGAGTTCTGAGGAAAGAAAGAAAAGGCATTCATGTGTGAATGGAAAAATTACAACCATGTCTACTCACAGAACACAGATCACAACACCATCTTACATATAAAACTTCCTATAACAACAAAAATTATTTGACTAGTCAACTGAGTCAGCAAAGTTATAGGGCAAAATAGCAATTTACCAAAACCTATCTTATACATATACACTAGCAATAAATACGGAGAAAGCAATGGAAACCCACTCCAGTACTCTCGCTTGGAAAATCCCATGGATGTAGGAACGTGGTAGGCTGCAGTGCATGGGGTCACAAAGAGTCGGACATGACTGAGCGACTTCACTTTCACTTTTCACTTTCATGCATTGGAGAAGGAAATGGCAACCCACTCCAGTGTTCTTGCCTGGAGAATCCCAGGGATGGGGGAGCCTGGTGGGCTGCTGTCTATAGGGTTGCACAGAGTCTGACATGACTGAAGCAACTGAGCAGCAGCAGCAATAAATAATCTGAAAATGAACTTGTGAAAATAATTCCATTTTTAAATGTTGACATTAATATTTAGGAATATATCTAATCAAGATACAAGACTTGCTTTCATGTAAAATGTTGTCTGTACATTTGAAATTATTGGAAAATAAATTACTTTTCAAAACATCATGTCAAAACCATGCCAGAAAAACAGAGAAAACATCAAACTTCCACATAGAGACCAAGCCTTACCCAGATGCAGTTCACCCAAAGTTCACACGGACTTTAGAGGCATTGTGAGAAGACTGTATTAGGGCTTCCCAGTATAAAGGACTTCCCTTTCTTCCCTGTTGTGGATGACCTTAATGAGGTAGAAACTGGGATTTTGAATTCTAATTTTCCACCTCATTTCACCAAAAAACTATTAGAAATAATGAATTCAGTAAAGATGCAAAATCAATACACACAAATCAATTGCATTTCTAAACAATAATACACACAAATCAAATGCATTTCTTTGAAATGTGGTGCTGAAGAAGACTCTTGAGATTCCTTTAGATGACAAGGAGACCAAACCAGTCAATTCTAAAGGAAATCAACACTGAATATCCACTGGAAGAACTGATGCTGAAGCTCCAATACTTTGGCCACCTGATGCGAAGAACTGACTTGTTGGAAAAGACCCTGATGCTGGGAAAGATTGAAGGCAGGAGGAGAAGGGGGCAACGGAGGATAAGATGGTTGGATGGTATCACCAACTTGATGGACATGAGTTTGAGCAAGCTCTGGGAGTTGGTGATTGACAGGGAAGCCTGGTGTGCTGCAGTTCATGGTGTCACAGAGACATGACTGAGCGACTGAACAACAGCAACAAAAACAATAACAATGAACCATCTGAAAGGAAAAACTGTACTTACAGCTACGTCAAAAAGAACAAAATATCAGAGAATAAATTTAACAGAGGATGTCAAAGACATGTACACTGAAAACTTGATGACAATGATGAATAAATTGAAGACATAAATCACTGGAAAGATACCTGTGCTCATGGAACAGAAGAATAACTATTGCTAAAATATCCGTTCTACCCAAGGCACCCAGTGAATGCAAGCGCTCCTAAAATTCCAACTTTATTTTTCAGAGAAATGGAGCAAATACTCCTCATATTTGTGTGAACCACAAAGGACCCCAAAAGCAAAGGCAACCCTGAGAAAGGACAGCAGGCTGGAGGCATCTCCCTCCCTGACTCCACACTACATCTGGTGAAGCTACAGGCACCCAACTGTGCGAAATTAGCACAAGAACAGGCACATGGCCCAGAGAAACAGGACAGAGCGCCCAGCATTCAGCCCACACGGATGGGTCCCTTATCTATAGAAAAGGGGCCAAGGACTCACCAAGGTGAAGGACAGCCCCAGCAATAAACCGTGCTGGGAAAACTGGACATCACATCCAAAGACGGGTCCTGGACACCGTCTACACTGCACATAAAACTGATTAAAACCACAGCTTTCCATACCAAGCCCTTCTGGATTGTCTGAAAAGAGCAGTCATTTGCACACAGGAACCTTCTCCAAACTTTTTCTCACTTTTTCTTCTTGACGTCGCCTGGGTCATCAGGAAACCCAGCTCCCATCAGTATGGAGGCTGGCCCGTGTTCTCCTGAAGCTGAAAACCCATCGAGTTCCAAGGAGACTGAGCTCCAGTCAGTAGAGAAGCTGACCTGGGAGTCCCAGCCAAAGTCCTGCGCTGCCTGAGGAGACACAGCTCCCCTCAGCTGGGCTGAGCCGGGGCTGCAGGGAATATGCCTGCGGGTGTCAGCGATGCGGGTAGAGGGCCACCCTGTGGTCAATACGGAAAGTGCCAACCAGGCCTCCCTCACAGGTCACTGGGCACAGTGGCCCCTGCTGTCAGAACTGCTGAGTCTGATAAACTGGAAATTTAAACTCAAATGAAGACAATATCCCATAACTTTTCTAAAAACAGGTGAAGAATAATGAATTGTAAACCATATGGAATGAAATAAATGTAGACGCAAAGTTTATAACTTACACAAAATTCTCTCAAAAACATTCATAGACAAATTTCAAATGCAAAATTATTCAAAATTATAGAGAAAAACATAACACAAAATTGACATGAGCTTGGGTTTGGTCAAGTAGATCACAAGCTTTGTAGTTTTAACACACAACACACACACACAAAAAACAATCCAGAAAGAAATACAAGGGATTCAGTGCATTTTATAAAATTAAAGACTTTTACTGTGTGAAAATCAACAGACACACAAAACTGGGGGGAAAAAAAACTTGCAAACATATCTAATAAAGGTTTTGTCTCAAATTATACAAAGAACTCTGACACAACCTCGTTAAGATTAAGAAAGCGCTAAATGGACAACTGGTCAAAGAAGGTACACAGTACACAAAACTATGCCCAGGACTGGGGGAGTAGAGAAATAATGGCCCAATTCAACTCCTTGAGCCATGTGTAATCTTGGGCTAGTCACGTCCTTCCTGGAAGCCTCCAAGAGATGGAGAGGGAGGAAGGGGAAGAGGGCCAGTTAACCTTACACCTAACTAATGCTGACCATACTCACCAATTTTATTCAACATAGTGTAGCAGGAGGAATAATGGAGTGGGTTGCCATTCCCTTCTCCAGCAGATCTTCCTGACCCAGGAATCAAACCCAGGTCTCCTTCATTTCAGGCAGATTCTTCACCATCTGAGCCACCGGGGAAGCACTCCTTGATTTAAAAAATACACTGAAAATCTAGAGTAATCAAGACAATATGATATGAGAATAAAAGATATACACATAGATCCACGGGACAGAATTAAGAGCCCAGAAATAAGCATATGCATATATAGTCAATTCAAGACAAAGGAGGTGAGCCTGTTACCAAAACTATTACAGCCTGACACACAGTGAGGCCCATCAATACTAAACATTAGAATTTGGAACTGTCAAGTCGATTTATTTCTCTTCCTCAGTTCTTGTCTCATCACAACAAAAGTTTGGACCTCCTCAACCGTCCTATCGATTGCTCTTGGCTTCCCCCTTCTATACTTCCATGTTCCTCCTTTTGTCTACGCCTGGTTCAAAGGAGGGCTTACACCCACCACCAGTCAATGAAAGGGAATGCAAATAGGCATATGCTGAAGGTCGATCAAGAATTAAAAGTTACGTAACAGCAAGCTGTCTTGTTTGTGTCTTCCCATAATTCCATCTGTTATAATTAGAGAAAATTCATGAGCCTTTAATGGATTCCTAACTGCCTAACTACCTGAGGTTACTGGTCATTTTGTATCCACTGTGCCTAGGGCAGATATGCAGGAATTGAAAAGTTTCTGTGATTATTTTCTAGCGTGTCCATTAGCTCTCCTGGATCAGCTTGCATTCCTTTCTGCCAGGCCTCCCTTCTTTGTTTATGTCTAACTTCTTATTAACAGAACAGAGAAAGGTCTATTATAGATTCATACAAAGACATGGGTGGCTCATGCCTTGCTGCTGCTGCTGAGTCGCTTCCATCATGTCCAACTCTGTGTGACCCCATAGACGGAAGCCCACCATGCTCCCCCGTCCCTGGGATTCTCCAGGCAAGAACACTGGAGTGGGTTGCCATTTCCTTCTCCAATGTGTGAAAGTGAAAAGTGAAAGTGAAGTAGCTCAGTCGTGTCCGACCCTTAGCGACCCCATGGACTGCAGCCTACCAGGCTCCTCCATCCATGGGATTTTCTAGGCAAGAATACTGGAGTGGCTTGCCATTGCCTTCTCCGGGATCATGCCCTAAGAATCCTAAAATTACTAAAAGCCCCAATCTGTTCCCTCCAGCTCATCTGAGCCCTCCAGCTTATCTTCTGGCCCAAGGCTGGGAAAGCTGGAGGGCCTCCAGCAGAAGCCCTGAATCTGCCTCTTACTTCACTCTCCTAATGACCACCACACTACCAACCCTTGACTGCATCACTTCCCCAATGGTCCCTCACTGACAGTTACCAGTGGGCAGGGCCCACTGCGGCACTCATGGATAGCTGAGCAGGAGAACTAATGGTCACCCATTGACAGTTGGTTGTGGGTGGGGACCACTGAAGCACCCAGTAATGGCTGAGTAAGACCTGTTGCTCAGTAACAGGGTGCAGAGAAATGAGGCCCAGCAATGGCACTTGCTAGGGGCTGTGCTCATCCTGTTCTATTACAGGACTACACAATGGGGAAAAGAGAGCCTCTTCAGGGAATGGTGTTGGGAAAACCGCACAGCCACATGCACAAGAATCACACTGGAATCCTTTCTCATACCATCTACAAAAGCAACCTCATGATGAATCAAATACTTCAATGTAAGGCCTGAAGCCATTAAACTCCTAGAAGAAAACATAGGCAGTACGTGCTTTGACATCAGTCTTAGCAATATTTTCTGTATCTGTCCACCAAAGCAAGGGGAACAAACCAATGGGACTCTATCCAACTGAAAAGCTTTCCAATGGCAAAGGAAACAACTCACAAAATGAAAAGGCAGCCTACTAAATGTTAGAAAATATTTGCAAAAGTGTATCTGAAAACAGGTTTATATCCAAAATAGACAAAGAACTCACACAACATAACCTCCAAAAACCCAATTAAAAATTGGGACCAAACACTTTGCTGACAATAGCCAAGACAGGGAACCACCAACATGTCCATTGATTGGCAAGTGGATAAGAAGTTTACATATATATATGTACATACATACACACATAATGGTATATGATTAAAACACACAAAAAATGCTGCCTTACAACCACATGAATGGACCTAAAAGGTACCGTGCTAAGTGAGATATGGAAATGAAAGAGAAATATCTTATAATATCACTTGTATGTAGAAACTAGAAAATAAAGCAAGAAAATACATAACAGAAATGGACTCAAAGATCCCAAGAACATACTGGTAGTTGCCAGAGAGGGGAGGTGTGAGGGCATAAGTGCAAAGTGTGAGAAAGATTGAGAGGAACTGAATTCAAATTGTAAAACAAATGTCGTGGGGATGTAATGTACAGACTAGGAAATAGAATCCATGATACTGTAATAACATGGATGGTGATGAATGGTTACTAGACATATCTTGGTCATCATTTTGTAATGTATAAAATTGTATCAGTTCAGTTCAGTCACTCAGTCGTGTCCGACTCTTTGTGACCCCATGAATCACAGCACGCCAGGCCTCCCTGTCTATCACCAACTCCCGGAGTCCACTCAAACTCGTGTCCATCTAGTTGGTGATGCCATCCAGCCATCTCATTCTCTGTTGGCCCCGTCTCCTCCCGCCCCCAATCCCTCCCAGCATCAGAGTCTTTTCCAGTGAGTCAATTCTTCGCATGAGGTGGCCAAAGTATTGGAATTTCAGCCGCAGTCCTTCCAAAGAACACCCAGGATTAATCGCCCCTAGAATGGACTGGTTGGATCTCCTTGCATTCCAAGGGACTCTCAAGAGTCTTCTCCAACACCACAGTTCAAAAGCATCAATTCTTCGGCGATCAGCTTTCGTCACAGTCCAACTCTCACATCCACACATGACCACGGGTAAAACCATAGCCTTGACTAGACGGGCCTTGGTGGGCAAAGTAATGTCTCTGCATTTTAATATGCTATCTAGGTTGGTCATAACTTTCCTTCCAAGGAGTAAGCGTCTTTTAATTTCATGGCTGCAATCAGCATCCGCAGTGATTTTGGAGTCCCCCAAAAATAAAGTCTGACACTGTTTCCACTGATTCTCCATCTATTTCCCATGAAGTGATGGGACCAGATGCCATGATCTTTGTTTTCTGAATGTTGAGCTTCAAGCCAACCTTTTCACTCTCCTCTTTCACTTTCATCAAGAGGCTTTTTAGCTCCTCTTCACTTTCTGCCATAAGGGTGGTGTCATCTGCATATCTGAGGTTATTGATATTTCTCCCAGCAATCTCGATTCCAGCTTGTGCTTCTTCAAGCCCAACGTTCTTCATTATATACTCTGCATAGAAGTTAAATAAGCAGGGTGACAATATACAACCTTGACACACACCTTTTCCTTTTTGGAACCAGTCTGTTGTTCCATGTCCAGTTCTAACTGTTGCTTCCTGACCTGCATACAGGTTTCTCAAGAGGCAGGTCAGGTGGTCTGGTATTCCCATCTCTTTCAGAATGTTCCACAGTTTATTGGGATCCACACAGTCAAAGACTTTGGCAAAGTCAATGAAGCAGAAATATATGATTTTCTGGAACGCTCTTGCTTTCTCCATGACCCAGTGGATGTTGGCAAATTGATCTCTGGTGCCTCTGCCTTTTCTAAAACCAGTTTGAACATCTGGAAGTTCACGGTTCACATATTGCTGAAGCCTGGCGTGGAGAATTTTGAGCATGACTTTACTAGCGTGGGAGATGAGTGCAATTGTGCTGTAGTTTGAGCATTCTTTGGCATTGCCTTTCTTTGGGATTGGAATGAAGATTGACCTTCTCCAGTCCTGTGGCCACTGCTGAGTTTTCCAAATTTGCTGGAATATTGAGTTCAGCACTTTCACAGCATCATCTTTCAGGATTTGAATTAGCTCAATTGGAATTCCATACCAGAAAATTAATATCAGTTCAGTTCAGTAGCTCAGTCACGTCCAACTCGTTGTGAGCCCCTGGACTGCAGTGCGCCAGGCCTCCCTGTCCATCACCAACTCCTGAAACTTGCTCAAATACATGTCCATCGAGTCAGTGATGCCATCCAACCATCTTGTCCTCTGTCATCACCTTCTCCTTGTGCCTTCAACCTTTCCCAGCATCAGGGTATTTCCCAATGAGTCAGTTATTTGCATCAGGTGACCAAAGTATTGGAGTTTCAGTGTCAGCGTTAGTCCATCCAATGAAAATTCAGGACTGATTTTCTTTAGGATTGACTCATTGGATCTTCTTGCAGTCCAAGGGACTCTCAAAACTATTCTCCACACCACAGTCCAAAAGCATCAATTCTTCACAGCTCAGCTTTCTTTATAGTCCAACTCTCATATCCATACATGACTACTGGAAAAACCATAGCTTTGACTAGACGGACTTTTGTTGGCAAAGTAATGTCTCTGCTTTTTAATATGCTGTCTATGTCGGGCACAGCTTTTCTTCCAAGAAGCAAATGTGTTTTAATTTCATGGCTGCAGTCATCATCTGAAGTGATTTTGGAGCCCCACAAAATAAAATCTCTCACTTTTTCCATTGTTTCTCCATCTAGTTGTCATGAAGTGATGGGACCAGATGCCATGATTTTAATTTTCTGAATGTTGATTTTTAAGCAACTTTTTCATATCCTCTTTCACTTTCATCAAGAGGCTCTTTAGTTCTTCTTTGCTTTCTCCCATAAAGGTGGTGTCATCTGTATATCTGAGGTTATGGCTGTTTTTTCTGAAATCTTAATTCCAGCTTGTGCTTCATCCAGTCCGATATTTCTCATGATGTCCTCTGCATATAAGTCAAATAAGCAAGATGACAACATACATTCTTGATGTACTCCTTTCCCAGTTTGTAACAAGTCTGTTGTTCCATGTCCAATTGTAACTGTTCCTTCTTGACCTGCATACAGATTTCTCAGGAAGCAGGTCAGGTAATCTGGTACTCCCATCTCTTGAAGAATTTTTCACACTTTCCTGTGATCCACACAGTCAAAGGCTTTGGAGTAGTCAATAAAGCAGAAGTAGATGTTTTTCTGGAACTCTTTTGCTTTTCTGATGATCCAACAGATGTTGGTAATTTGAACTCTGTTTCCTCTGCCTTTTCTAAATCCAGCTCGAACATCTGGAAGTTCACCGTTCATGTACTGTTGAAGCCTGGCTTGGAGAATTTTGAGCATTACTTTGTTAGTGTGTGAGATGAGTACAGTTGTGCAGTAGTTTGGACATTCTTTGGCTTTGCCTTTCTTTGGGATTGGAATGAAAACTGACATTTTCCAGTCCTGTGGCCACTGTTGAGTTTTTCAAATTTGCTGACATATTGAGTGCAGTACTTTCACAACATTGTCATTCAGATTTGAAATATATCAACTGGGATTCCATCACCTCCATTAGCTTTGTTTTTAGTGATGCTTCCGAAGGCCCACTGGACTTCACATTCCAGGATGTCTGGCTCTAAGTGAGTGATCACACCATCGTGGTTATCTGGGTCGTTAAGATCTTTTTTTGTACAGCTCTTATGTGTATTCTTGCCACCTCTTCTTAATCTCTTCTGCTTTTGTAGGTCCATTCCATTTTTATCTTTTATTGTGCTCATCTTTGCATGAAGTATTCCCTTGGTATATCTAATTTTCTTGAAGAGATCGCTAGTCTTTCCCATTCTATTGTTTTCCTTTATGTCTTTGCATTGATCACTGAGGAAGGCTTTCTTATCTCTCCTTGATTGTCTTTGGAACTCTACATTCAGCTGGATATATCTTTCTTTTTCTCCTTTGCCTTTGGCTTCCCTTCTTTTCTCAGCTATTTGTAAGGCCTCCTCAGACAACCATTTAGCCTTTTTACATTTCTTTTTCTTGGGGAAATTCTTGATCAGAGCCTCCTGTACAATGTTACAAACCTCCATCTGTAGTTATTCAGGCACTCTGTGTTTCACATCTAATCCCTTGAATCTGTTTGTCACTCCCACTGTATAATTGTAAGGAATTTGATTTAGATCATACCTGAATGGTCTAGTGGTTTTCCCTACTTTTTTTCAATTTCAGCCTGAATTTGCCAATAAGGAGTTCATGATCTGAGCCACAGTCAAAGCCAGGTCTTGTTTTTGCAGATTGTACAGAGCTTCTCTATCTTTGACTGCAAAGAATATAATCAATCTGATTTTGTTATTGACCATCTGGTGTCCATATATGGAGCTTTCTTTTGTGTTTTTGCAAGAGGGTGTTTGCTATAATGAGTGCATTCTGTTGGCAAAACACTGTTAGCTCTTGCCCTGCCCCATTTTGTACTCCAAGGCTAAATTGCCTGTTACTTCAGGTATCTCTTGACTTCCTTTGCATTCCAGTCCCCTATAATGAAAACGACTTCTACTTTTGTTGTTAGTTCTAGAAAATCTTGTAGGTCTTCATAGAACCATTCAACTTCAGCTTCTTCAACTGGAAATTAATATTGGGTTGGTCAAAAGCTTTGTTCATGTTTTCAGTAAGATGGCTCTACTAGGACTTAGTTGTCTTTTTTTTATTAATTAATTTATCTTTTATTGGAGGCAAATTATTTTACAATATTATATTGGTTGGTTTTGCCATACATTGACATGAATTTGCCCCGGGTGTACATGAGTTCTCCCTCCTGAACCTCCCTCCCACCTCCTTCTTCCCTTTATCCTCCCTCTGGGTCATCCCTGCACACCAGCCTCGAGCATCCTGTAACATGCATCGACCCTGAACTGGTGATTCGTTTCACATATGACAAAATACATGTTTAAATGCCATTCTCCCAAATCATTCCACCCTCACCCTCTCCCACAGAGTCCCAAAGATTGTTCTATACATCTGTGTCTCTTTTGCTGTCTTGTATACAGGGTTATCATTTCAATCTTTCTAAATTCCATATATATGCGTTAGTAAACTGTAATGGTGTTTTCTTTCTGTCTTATTTCACTCTGTATAATAGGCTCCAGTTTCATCCACCTCAAAAGAACTGATTCAAATGCATTCTTTTTAATGGCTGAATAATACTCCATTGTGTATATGTAGCAAAGCTTTCTTATCCATTCGTCTGCAGATGGACATCTAGGTTGCTTCCATGTCCTGGCTCTTATAAACAGTGCTGCAATGAACATTGGAGTACATGTGTCTCTTTTAATTCTGGTTTCCTCCTTGTGTATGCCCAGGAGTGTGATTGCTGGATCATATGGCAGTTCTATTTCCAGTTTTACTTTATTTGAAATAATTTTTAAATTGTATTTTGACAACTGTCTTATCAGAATGCATCAGCTAAACACTCACCCTCTGATGGACCATGTCTGTTTGTTCTTCCCATTGGATCTCGGACACCAAAAAGCACTCAGCATAGAATAGGCATTCAGGAAAAGGTCAGTCTTCATTCCAATCCCAAAGAAAGGCAATGCCAAAGAATGCTCAAACTACCGCACAATTGCACTCATCTCCCACGCTAGTAAAGTCATGCTCAAAATTCTCCAAGCCAGGCTTCAGCAATATATGAACCGTGAACTCCCAGATGTTCAAGCAGGTTTTAGAAAAGGCAGAGGCACCAGAGATCAAATTGCCCACATCCACTGGATCATGGAGAAGGCAAGAGAGTTCCAGAAAAACATCCATTTCTGCTTCATTGACAATGCCAAAGCCTTTGACTGTGTGGATCCCAATAAACTGTGGAACATTCTGAAAGAGATGGGAATACCAGACCACCTGACCTGCCTCTTGAGAAATCTGTATGCAGGTCAGGAAGCAACAGTCAGAACTGTACATGGAACAACAGACTGGTTCCAAATAGGAAAAGGAGTACGTCAAGGCTGTATATTGTCACCTTGCTTATTTAACTTATATGCAGAGTACATCATGAGAAATGCTGGGCTGGAAGAAACACAAGCTGGAATCAAGATTGCTGGGAGAAATATCAATAACCTCAGATATGCAGATGACTCCACCCTTATGGCAGAAAGTGAAGAGGAACTAAAACGCCTCTTGATGAAAGTGAAAGAGGAGAGTGAAGAGTTTGGCTTGAAGCTCAACATATAGAAAACAAAGATCATGGCATCTGGTCCCGTCACTTCAGGTGAAATAGATGGAAAAACAGTGGAGACAGTGTCAGACTTTGTTTTTTTGGGGGGGCTCCAAGATCACCGCGGATGCTGATTGCAGCCATGAAGTTAGAAGGCGCTTACTCCTTGGAAGGAAACTTATGACCAACATTGATAGCATATTAAAAAGCAGAGACATTACTTTGCCAACAAAAGTCCGTCTAGTCAAGGGTATGGTTTTTCCCGTGGTCATGTATGGATGTGAGAGTTGGACTGTGAAGAAAGCTGATCACCGAAGAATTAAGGCTTTTGAACTGTGGTGTTGGAGAAGACTCTTGAGAGTCCCTTGGACTGCAAGGAGATCCAACCAGTCTGTTCTAAAGGAGATCAGTCCTGGGTGTTCATTGGAAGGACTGATGCTGAGGCTGAAACTGCAATACTTTTGCCACCTCATGCGATGAGTTGACTCACTGGAAAAGACTCTGATGCTGGGAAGGGTTGGAGGCGGGAGGAGAAGGGGACGACGGAGAATGAGTTGGCTTGATGGCATCACTGACTCTGTGGACATGGGTTTGGGTGAACTCCTGGAGTTGGTGGTGGCCAGGGAGGCCTGGCGTGCTGTGATTCATGGGGTCAGGGAGAGTCGGACACAACTGAGCGACTGAACTGAACTGAACTGAACTGAAGTATTCAGAGATTAATTAACAAATGACTAAATGAAATTTGTTCCCTACCCTTTGGTACAAATCTGCCTCCTTTGGTCAAATGTGAAAAGTCATATGGCTGCCCAGGTGCCACAGATGGGCAGACCATGGTGAGCAGTTCCTCAGGAATTCCTGTTGTAGCTTGTCTTTCTGATCTCCATCAAACCTTAACCTATGCTGAATTCTTTTCCTCAGAGAAAGTTCATTCCATTAACTTGTTATAGGTCAATAAATGCAAATAAATGTATAAGAATAAGTGAAAAAAATCACAGCAATATCCTCTATGCCCCACCTGCTAGAGTAATGAAAACAAAAGCAAAAATAAACAGATAGGGCCTAAAACTTTTATACAATAAAGGAAACTATAAGCAAGGTGAAAAGAAAATCCTCAGAATTGAAAAAATACCAAACAGAAGACCACTGACAAAGAATTAATCTCCAAAATATACAAGCAGCTCATGCACCTCAATGCCAGGAAAACAAACAACCTAATCACAGAGTAGACAGAAGACCTAAGCAGACATTTCTCCAAAGAAGACATAGAGATGGATATTAGACACATGAAAAGATGTTCAACTTCACTCATAATTAGAGAAATGCAAATCAAAACTACAATGAGGTATCATCTTACACCAGACAGAAAGGCCATCATCAAAAAGTCTACTTTAATGCTGGGGAGGGTGTGGAGAAAAGGGAACCTTCTTATGCTGCTGGCAGGAATTCAAACTGATACAACCTGTACAGAACAGTAGGAGATTCGTTAAAAAACCTAAGAACAAAACTACCTTACAATCCAACAATTCCACTACTGGGCATATACCCTGAGGAAACCATAATTGAAAAAGACACATGTACCCCAGTGTAAATTGCAGCACTGTTTACAATAGCTAGGACATGGAAGCAACCTAGGTGTCCATCAGCAGATGAATGGATAAGAAAGTTGTGGTACACACACAATGGAATATTACTCAGTTATAAAAAGGAACACATCTGAGTCAGTTCTAATCAGTTGGATGAACTAGATCCTATTGTACAGAGTGAAGTCAGAAAGATAAAGACAAATACCACTTGATGTTTTTGAACTGTGGTGCTGGAAAAGACTTTTGAGAGTCCCTTGGACTGCAAGGAGATCCAACCAGTCCATTCTAAAGGAGATCAATCCTGGGTGTTCATTGGAAGGACTGATGCTAAAGCTGAAACTCCAATGCGAAGAGTTGACTCACTGGAAAAGACTCTGATGCTGGGAGGGATTGTGGGTAGGAGGAGAAGGGCACAACGGAGAATGAGATGGCTGGATGGCATCACCAACTCGATGGACATGAGTTTGAGTGAACTCCGGGAGTTGGTGATGGACAGGGAGGCCTGGCGTGCTGTGATTCATGGGGTCGCAGAGAGTCGGACAGGACTGAGCAACTGAACTGAACTGAACTGAATGCGTATATGTGGGATCTAGAAAGATGATACCAATGATCTTACACACAAGGCAGAAAAGGATACAAAAGCATAAAGAACAGAGTTTTGGACTCAGTGGGAGAAGGAGATGGTGGGTTGATTTGAAAGAATAGCAGTGAAACATATGCACTACCATATGTAAAATAGATAGCCAGTGGGAGTTTCATGTAAGACACGGGGCACAAAAAGCCAGGGCTCTGTGACAACTTGGAGGGATGGAGTGCAGAGGGATGTGGGAGGGGGGTTCAGTAGGGAGGGGAAACATGTATGCCTATGCCCATTTCATACTAATGTATGGCAAAAACCATCACAATACTATAAAGTACTTATCCTCCAATTAAAATAAATAAAAATTTAAAAACATCAAAATTATTGAATTTTATATAGCAATTTAAATATTGAAGATGGAAGCAAAAAGGAACATTTAGGCATATTATACTTCATTATTTCAAGAAAAGTAAAAACAGTGCAAATAAAGCTTTGTGCAGTGTATGGAGAAAGTTCTGTGACTTTTTCAATGTGTCCAAAGTGGTTTGTGAAGTTTCTTGCTGGAGATTTCTCACTGGATGATGCTTCACAGTCGGGTAGACATGTTGAAGGCGATGATGATCAAATAGAGACATTAATTGAGAACAATCAACATTATACCCCATGGGAAATAGGTGACATGCTCAGAATATCCAATAGAAGTGTTGGAAACTGCTTACATTAACTTGGTTGTATTACTCACTTTGATGTTTGGGTTCCACATGAGTTAAGTTTTATAAAAAAAGCAAAAACAAACTTCTTGACCACTTTTCCACATGTGATTCTCTTCTTAAACATAAAAAAAATCTCATTTTTAAAACAAATTGTGATGGGTGATGAAAAGTGGATACTGCACAAAAATAGGGAATGGAAGAGATTGTGGAGCAAGTGAAATGAACCACCACCAACCACACCAAAGGCTGGTCATCCAAAGAAGGTGATGTGTAAATTGTGGAACTGGAAGAGAGTCTTCTATTATAAACTCCTTCCAGAAAACTAAACGGTTCATTCCAATAAGTACTTTCAATTGGAGCAATTGAAAGAAGCACTCACATCATCCCAAATTAGCCACCAGAAAATGCATAATCTTCCATCAGGATAACCCAAGGCCGTATGTTTCTTTGATGATCAGCAAAAACTATTACAGCTTGTCTGAGCGTTCTGATTCATCTGCCATATTCAGCAGACATTACACCTTCAGATTTCCATTTATTTTGGTCATTACAAAATTCTCTTAATGGAAAAAAATTTCAATTTCATGGAAGACTGCAAAGGACACCTGGAATAGTCCTTTGTGCAAAAAGATAAAAAAAAGTTTTGGGAAGACAGAATTATGCAGTTGCCTGAAAAATGGCAAAAGATAGTGGAACAAAACGATGAATAAAAGTTCTTGGTGAAAATGAAAATTGTGTCTTTTATTTTTTACTTAAAAACAAATGGAAAATTTTGGTCAACCCAATAAAATATTGTCTGTCATTGATACATCAATTTTTTCACAAAGGATAAGAAGGGAATTTTCTGGTGCTCCAGTGGTTAGGACTTGCTTTCACTGAGAGGGCCTGGCTTCAATCCCTGTTTGAGGAACTGGATCCTGCAAGCCAAAAATTAAATAAATAAATAAATTTTAAAAATGGTATCTTAAAAAAATAAGAGTGTAGTGAGATAAAATAGCAGGTGTCACATGAAACTTGGAAGGGGTATAGGCTGAAAGGACAATATCTTCTGAAGTTTGACTGTCAAGTGGATCAGACAAATTGAGGTACTGAAGAGGAACAGCTGTAGCATACTACTGGAATGTTTGTTTGTTTGTTTCAGTTCAGTTAAGTTCAGTCGTTCAGTTGTGTCCAACTCTTTGCAACCCCATGAATCACAGCACACCAGGCCTCCCTGTCCATCACCAACTCCCAGAATTCACACAAACTCACCTCCATTGAGTCGGTGATGCCATCCAGCCACCTCATTCTCTGTCATCCCCTTCTTCTGCTCCTAATCCCTCCCAGCATCAGAGTCTTTTCCAGTGAGTCAAACTTCGCATGAGGTGGACAAAGTATTGGAGCTTCAGCTTTAGCATCAGTCCTTCCAATGAACACCCAGGATTGATCGCATTTAGAATGGACTGGTTGGATCTACTTGCAGCCCAAGGGACTCTCAAGAGTCTTCTCCAACACACAGTTCAAAAGCATCAATTCTTCGGCGATCAGCTTTCTTCACAGTCCAACTCTCACATCCATACATGACCACTGAAAAAACCATAGCCTTGACTAGACGGACCTTGGTTGGCAAAGTAATGTCTCTGATTTTTAATATGCTGTCTAGGTTGGTCATAACTTTCCTTCCAAGGAGTAAGCGTCTTTCAATTTCATGGCTGCGATCAGCATCTGCAGTGATTGTGGAGCCCCCCAAAATAATGTGTGACACTGTTTGTTTAGATAGGTTTTATTCTTTTTTTTTTTTAAAGAAATTTTGAGTTCACAGCAAAATTAAGCAGAATACAGGGAGGTACCGTAAGTCCCCTGCCTCTGTTATTCCCATGCCCATCCTCCCATCCCCACCCTCCCAAAGCCTCCTGCTCCTCACCTATCCTATCAATATTCTGTGTGTCAATTACTAGGGATGAATCTACACGAACACATCATGGTCACAAGAGTCCAGCATCTATATTAGGCATCATTCCTGGTGTTGTACTTTCTATGGGTTTTGACAAATTTATCTCACCATGAATGCATCACACTGTATAATTTCCTGTCTTAAAAATTCTCTGTGCTTTACCAACTTATCACTCTCCAACCCCTGAACCCTGCCACAAACTCCTGGCTATGCAGTGATCTTTTCACTCTTTTCATGGTTTGCCTTTTGGGGAATGTCCTAGGTAGTTGGTATCCTGAGCTTTGCCACTTTTCCAGATTCGCTTCTTCCAATAAGTAATAGGAACTGAAGGCCCCGCTGCTTGTCTCCTGATGACTCCATATCTCTCATGTCTTTTCAGCACTGAAGAACATCCTGTTGAATGGATGGAGCCAAGTCTATGTGTCCATTCACCTCCCAAAGGACATCTTGGTTGCTTTCAAATTCTGCCAGTTATGAATAAAGCTGCCATAAATGTCCTATAGAGATTTCTGTAAGGATTAGCTGTAAGAATTTGACTCATTTTGTTCCACTGATACTAAGGAGTTTGAGGGCTGGATCAAATGGTAAGAATGTGTTTCATTTTTGGAATTTCTGAAGATGGTAGCTGACAGCATGTCTGCATACTGAGAAATTAAGCCAAGGAACGAGGAAGAATTCAATGATGCCAGCAAGAAAGATATCACCAAGACAAAACCACACTTCCACCCTCTGAGTGTTGATTTGAGAACCAAGTGGATACGAGATGGATGCACAGGAGAGAAGCATCCACATTTGTTTCCCATGAGTTTTACATGGCCCAGGGCACCCTGCTAAGGAAATGATGAAAGGTTCAGTGAAGCTCCAAAACCTGAATGCTTTTCTGTTGGGTTGGACAAAGAGGGATGATTGTGAAAAAGGAAATACATCATGTGGGGAGGCTAAGGAGGATGAAGATTAATGTCAATAAGGTCTGTTTTTACATAATTCTCTTTTTCTCAACTCTTTGCCCTTGACAATCACAATGTCATTCTCCTTCCAGTGGATAAAGGACATATTCAATGGAGGTGGAGTTGTTCTCTTCTGCTTCCAGAAAGAAATAGGGGAATGCTCAGCAAACCCTTCTTGCACTTGCTATATTGACGGGATTGCTTTGTTTTCGCTGTTTTTAAAGTGTCTGTGTGTATATGTTAGTCACTCAGTCGTGTCTGACTCTTTGTGACTTCATGGACTGTAGCCTGCCAGGCTTCTCTGTTTATGGGATTCTCCAGGCAAGAACACTGCGGTGGGTAGCCACCCCTTTTTCCAGGGAATCTTCCTGACCCAGGGATCAAACCTGGGTATCCTGTATTGCAGGCAGATATTTTGCCAACTGAGCTACATGGGAAGTCCCGAAGTGTTTGTAGCTCAAGACAATATTTTGGTTTCCTTTACATCTAAGTCCTTTACCTGGAGTTTTCTTGTGACAGGAGGAGGGAAACCTTTTGTTGCCATGATGGGCCGGGCAGGCAGAGGAGGATAAAGTGGGTGCAGACCGGTGTCTGTTCTTTTCTCATGTGTTGGGGAAATGATTCTGCTCTTGCTGGATGCTCTAATCTCTCCATGAACAATCTAAAAGATATCAGTTGAAAAGAGGAAGAAAAAAGGTCAGGAGAACATGGAGAAGATTGATGATAGGTGTTTGGGTCTCTTGAGCAAAGGTTCTATGGAGGCACAGGCACATTCCCAGTCTCTGGACCACCATGTTGATGGTGAATTTGGGGTGTCAGTCATTTTTGAAGGTATGGTGCCACGATCGGGCCACTTTGGGGCACTGTATCCAGCTCATCTGAGCAAGGTTTTTGTGCTAACATGACACAGGGTTCAGCAGGAATGGCATCATGCCAAAGAAAGGGATGCAACAATAAGTCATTGAGCTGAAGTACTTCCGAGAGAGTGACTCTGAAGTGGCTGAGGTAGAAAGAGACCAGCTGGAGATTTGTTGGCTTGTTTGATGAGTAAAAGTTTGGGTGTTATTATCTGGATAAGAAAAAAGAACTCGAAAAGGGGAGATATTTGTACAAAGAATATAAGCAATCTGACTTTGGTGTTGACCATCTGGTGATGTCCATGGTTAGAGTCTTCTCTTGTGTTGTTGGAAGAGGGTGTTTGCTATGACCAGTGCGTTCTCTTGGCAGAACACTATTAGCCTTTGCCCTGCTTCATTCTGTACCCTAAGGCCAAATTTGCTTGTTACCCCAGGTGTTTCTTGACTTCCTACTTTTGCATTCCAGTCCTCTATAATGAAAAGGACATATTTTTAGGGTGTTAATTCTGAAAGGTCTCATAGGTCTTCATAGAACTATTCAACTTCAGCTTCTTCAGCATTACTGGTTGGGGCATAGGCTTGAATTACTGTGATATTGAATTGTTTGCCTTGGAAATGAACAAAGATCATTCTGTCATTTTTCAGATTGCATCCAAGTATTGTATTTCAGACTCTTTTGTTGACCATGATGGCTACTCCATTTCTTCTAAGGGATTCCTGCCCACAGTAATAGATATAATGGCCATCTGAGTGAAATTCACCCATTCCAGTCCATTTAAGTTCACTGATTCTTAGTATGTGGACGTTCACTCTTACCATCTCCTGTTTGACCACTTCCAATTCGCCTTGATTCATGGACCTAACATTCCAGGTTCCTATGCAATATTGCTCTTTACAGCACTGGACCTTGCTTCTGTCACCAGCCACATTCACAACTGGGTATTGATTTTGCTTTGGCTCCATACCTTCATTGTTTCTGGAGTTATTTCTCCACTGATCTCCAGTAGCATATTGGGCATCTACCAACCTGGGGAGTTCCTCTTTCATTATCCTATCATTTTGCCTTTTCATACTGTTCATGGGGTTCTCAAGGCAAGAATACTGAAGTGAAGCTTTGTACAGTTAGCAAAAACAAGACTGGGAGCTGACTGTGGCTCAGATCATGGACTCCTTATTGCAAAAGTCAGACTTAAATTGAAGAAAGTAGGGAAAGCCACTAGATCATTCAGGTATGACCTAAATCAAATCCCTTATGGTTATACAGTGGAAGTGAGAAATGCATTTCAGGGACTAGATCTAATAGATAGAGTGCCTGATGAACTATGGATGGAGGTTCGTGACCTTGTACAGGAGACAGGGATCAAAACCATCCCCATGGAAAAGAAATACAGAAAAGAAAAATGGCTGTCTTGGGATGCCTTACAAATAGCTGTGAAAAGAAGAGAAGGGAAATGCAAAGAAGAAAAGGGAAGAAATAAGCATCTGAATGCAGAGTTCCAAAGGATAGAAGGAGAGATAAGAAAGCCTTCCTCAATGATCAACGCAAAGAAATAGAGGAAAACGACAGAATAGGAAAGATTAGAGATCACTTCAAGAAAGTTAGATATACCAAGGGAACATTTCATGCAAAGATGGGCTTGATAAAGGACAGAAATGGTATGAACCTAACAGAAGCAGAATATATTAAGAAGAGGGTCAAGAAAACACAGAAGAACTGTATAAAAAAGATCTTCACGACCAAGATAGTCACGATGGCGTGATCACTCACCTGGAACCAGACATCTTGGAATGTGAAGTCAAGTGGGCCTTAGAAAGCATCACTACTAACAAAGCTAGTGGAGGTGATGGAATTCCAACTGAGCTATTTCAAATCCTGAAAGATGATTCTGTGTTGCACTCAATATGCCAGCAAATTTGGAAAGCTCAGCAGTGGCCACAGGACTGGAGAAGGTCAGTCTTCATTCCAATCCAAAAGAAAGGCAACGCCAAAGAATTCTCAAACTAGTGCACAATTGCACTCATCTCACATGTTAGTAAAGTCATGCTCAAAATTCTCCAAGCCAGGCTTCAGCAATATGTGAACCGTGAACTTCCAGATGTTCAAACTGGTTTTAGAAAAGGCAGAGGAAACAGAAATCAAGTTCCCAACATCCACTGGATTATCAAAAATGCAAGAGAGTTTCAGAAAAACATCTATTTCTGCTTTATTGACTATGCCAAAGCATTTGACTGTGTGGATCACAATAAACTGTGGAACATTCTGAAAGAGATGAGAATACCAGACCACCTGACCTGCCTCTTGAGAAACCTGTATGCAGGTCAGGAAGCAACAGTTATAACTGGACATGGAATAACAGACTGGTTCCAAATAGGGAAAGGAGTATGTCAAGGCTGCATATTGTCACTCTGCTTATTTAGCTTATATGCAGAGTACATCATAAGAAACACTGGGCTGGAAAAAGCACAAGCTGGAATCAAGATTGCTGGGAGAAATATCAATAACCGGAGGAGAAGGAACAAGATGGTGGAGGAATAGGATGGGGAGATCACTTTCTCCCCCACAAAATCATCCAAAGAACATTTGAACACTGAGTAAATTCCACAAAACAACTTCTAAATGCCAGCAGAGGACATTAGGCACCCAGAAAAGCAGCCCATTGTCTTCAAAAGGAGGTAGGAAAAAACATAAAAGATAAAAAGAGAGACAAGAAAGGTAGCGACGGAGCTCCATCCTGGGAAGGGAGACTTAAATAAGAGAGAAGTTTTCAAACACCAGGAAACACTCTCACTGGCGAATCTGTGGCCAGCCTTGGAACCTCAAAGGGCCACATAACTGGGAGGAAAAAGAAAGAAATAATTAAAACCCACAGATTACATGCCAAACAGTAACTCCCAACAGAGAAGCAGCACAGATGGCCACATCTGCCATTAGCAACCGGGGGCTGGTCAGGGAGGAGCCAGCCACACTGCTTAGAGAAAGGACTGGACCTGAATGCCACTAGGGCAATCTGAGAGAACTAACTGGGGATAGCAAAGCAGACTGTGGGATAACTACCCCGCAAAAAGACAAAAGGCCCTAACCTAAGACTCCACCAGCCCCGTTCACAGAACAAAGGACTGAGCAGAGCTAGGCGGCTGTGGACGGCCCATCCCCTGCCGAGATAGGCAGGGGAGAGCAGCCAGAGCAGGGAGGGGGCAATCACGGCCCCAGAAAGGCATCCGATACCAAACTGCAGGAAAGCTTCCTTGCTAACCAAGACTTCTTGCGTTTCTGGCCAGTCAACATCCACCTGAGAAGGTGTGCCTGCTGTACACCCAGTAAACCAAACAGGAGGGACCAGGGGAGGCAATAAGTCACAACGACTGTGCTCACCAAACAACTGGTTACCTGAGCTGCTCAGACCGGGGACGGGCACAAAACGCAGGCCCAACCAAGTCTGCGCCTTTGTGGAGTACCAGAGTACCTGAACCTGAGTGGCTTAGACCTGGGATATGCTTGCAACCCAGCGCCAGCCTCAGACAGTTCCCGGCAGAGCAACCTAAAGCCTATGCAGTGTACACTGGGACAGCACACACGCCGTGAGTGGAGACAAACCCAGTGGGGCTGAAACACTGCGAACACTCCCCACAGATGCCAGAGATATTTGTCTGCAGCTTTCCTCCCTTCCCAGAACAGGACAGAACAAGTGAGGCTTAAAAAGTGTCCACAACCACCCCGTTGTGTCAGGGCAGAAAATAGATACTGAAGAGACCAGCAAACAGAAGCTAAAACAGGAGGGAAGCACCTTGGAAATGACAGATAGAGAAGTCTAGAGGTTACTGCAAGAATAAGACTGAAAACCAGAGGCAAGAGGCTTAAGTCCAAATACTGAGAACACCAGAGAATTCTTAACTCCAGGGAACATTAATCGATAGGAGCTCATCAAACGCCTCCATACCTACACTGAAAACACTCACCACCCAAGGGCCAACAAGTTCCAGAGGAAGATATACCACGCAAATTCTCCAGAAACACAGGAAAATAGCTCTGAGCTTCAATATACAGGCTGCCCAAAGTCACTCCAAACCGACTGACACCTCATAACACATTGCTGGACACTTCATTGCACTCCAGAGAGAAGAAATTCAACTCCACCCACCAGAATACCGACACAAGCTTCCATAACCAGGGAAACTTGACAAGCCACCCATCCAACCCCACCCACAGTGAGTAAACTCCACAATAAAGAGAACTCCACAAGCTGCCAGAAGACGGAAAGGCCACCCCAAACACAGCAATATAAACAGGATGAAGAGGCAGAGAAATACTAAGAAAATAAAGAAACAGGATAAATGCCTACCAACTCAAACAAAAGAGGAAGAGCTAGGGAAGCTATTTGATAAAGAATTCCAAATAATGATAGTGAAATTGATCCAAAGTTTTGAAAACAGGTTGGAGTTACAGATAAATAACCTGGAGACAAGGATTGAGAAAATGCAAGAAAGATTTAACAAGGGTCTAGAAGAAATAAAAAAAGAGTCAATATACAATGAATAATGCAATAGATGAGATCAAAAACACTCTGGATGGAATCAACAGTAGAATAACAGAGACAGAAGATAGAATAAGTGAGTTAGAAGATAGAATGGTAGAAATAAATGAAGCAGAGAGGAAAAAAGAAAAACGAATTAAAAGAAATGAGGACAATCTCAGAGACATCTGGGACAATGTCAAATGCCCCAATATCTGAATCATAGGAGTCCCAGAAGAAGAAGACAAAAAGAAAGACCATGAGAGAATATTTGAGGAGATAATAGTTGAAAACTTCCCTAAAATGGTGAAGGAAATAATCACCGAAGTCCAAGAAACCCAGAGAGTCACTAACAGGATAAACCCAAGGCGAAATACTCCAAGAGACATAATAATCAAATTAACAAAGATCAAACACAAAGAACAAATATTAAAAGCAGCAAGGGGAAAGCAACAAATAACATACAAGGGGATTCCCATAAAGATAACAGCTGATCTCTCAACAGAAATTCTTCAGGCCAGGAGGGAATGGCAGGGCATACTTAAAGTTTTGAAAGAAAATAACCTACAGCCCAGATTACTGTACCTAGCAAGGATCTCATTCAAAAATGAAGGAGAAATCAAAAGCTTTAGAGACAAGCAAAAGCTGAGAGAAATAAGCATCACCAAACCAGCTATCCAACAAATGCTAAAGGAACTTGTCTAGACAGGAAACAGAGAAAGAGTGTATAAACTAGAACCCAAAACAATAAAGTGAATGGCAACAGGATCATGCTTATCAATAATTACATTAAATGTAAATGGGTTGAATGCCCCCAACCAAAAGACAAAGACTGGCTGAATGGATACAAAAATAAGACCCCCATATATGTTGTCTACAAGAGACCCATCTCAAAATGCGGGACACATACAGATTGAAAGTGAAAGGCTGGAAAAAGATATTCCACGCAAATAGAGACCAAAAGAAAGCAGGAGTAGCAATACTCATATCAGATAAAATAGACTTTAAAACAAAGGCTGTGAAAAGAGACAAAGAAGGACACTATATAATGATCAAAGGATCAACCCAAGAAGAAGATATACGATTATAAATATATATGCACCGAACATAGGAGCACCGCAATTTGTAAGACAAATGCTAACAAGTATGAAAGGGGAAATTAACAATAACACAATAATAGTGGGAGACTTTAATACCCCACTCCCACCTCTGGATAGATCAACTAAACAGAAAATTAACAAGGAAACACAAATGTTAAATGATACAATAGACCAGTAAGACCTAATAGATATCTATAGGACATTTCACCCACAAACAATGAATTTCACCTTCTTCTCAGGTGCACATGGAACCTTCTCCAGGATAGAGCACATAGTGGGCCATAAATCTAGGCTTGGTAAATTAAAAAAAAAAATGAAATCATTCCAAGCATCTTTTCTGACCACAATTCAGTAAGACTAGATCTCAATTACAGGAGAAAAACTATTAAAAATGCCAACATATGGAGGCTGAACAGCACGCTGCTGAATAATGAACAAATCATTGAACAAACCAAAAAAGAAATCAAGATACGCATAGAAATGAATGAAAATGAAAACCAACAACCCAAAACCTCTGGGACACTGTAAAAGCAGTGCTAAGGGGAAGGTTTATAGCAATACAGGCATACCTCAAGAAACAAGCAAAAAGTCAAATAAATAACCTAACTCTACACTTAAAGCAACTAGAAAAGGAAAAAATGAAGAACCCCAGGATTAGTAGAAGGAAAGTAATCTTAAAAATTAGGGCAGAAATAAATGCAAAAGAAACAAAAGAGACCATAGCAAAAATAAAAAAGCCAAAAGCTGGCTCTTTAAGAGGATAAATAAAATTGACAAGCCAGTAGCCAGACTCATCAAGAAACAGGGAGAAAAACCAAATCAATAAAGTTAGAAATGTAAAGGGATAGATCACAACAGACAACACAGAAATACAAAGGATCATAAGAGACTACTATCAGCAATTAAATAACAATAAAATGGACAACTTGGAAGAAATTGACAAATTCTTATAAAAGTACAACTTTCCAAAACTGAACCAGAAAGAAATAGAAAATCTGAACAGACACATCACAAGCATGGAAATTGAAGTTGTAATCAGAAATCTTCCAGCAAACAAAAGCCCAGGTCCAGATGGCTTCACAGCTGAATTCTACCAAAAATTTAGAGAAGAGCTAACACCTATCCTACTCAAACTCTTCCAGAAAATTGCAGAGGAAGGTAAACTTCCAAACTCATTCTATGAGGCCACCATCACCCTAATACCAAAACATGACAAAGATACCACAAAAAAGAGAACTACAGATCAATATCACTGATGAACATAGATGCAAAAATCCTTAACAAAATTCTAGCAATCAGAATCCAACAACACATTAAAAAGATCATATATCATGACCAAGTGGGCTTTATCCCAGGGATGCAAGTATTCTTCAATATCTGCAAATCAATCAATGTAATACACCACATGAACAAACTGAAAAATAAAAACCATATGATTATCTCAATAGATGCAGAGAAAGCCTTTGACAAAATTCAACATCAATTTATGATCAAAACCCTTCAGAAGACAGGAATAGAATGAACACTCCTCAACATAATAAAAGCTATATATGATAAACCCAGAACAAACATTATACTCAATGGTGAAAAATTGAAAATATTTGCCCTAAAGTCAGGAACAAGACAAGGGTGCCCACTCTCACCACTACTATTCAACATAGTTCTGGAAGTTTTGGCCACAGTAATAAGAGCAGAAAAAGACATGAAAGGAATCCTAATCGGAAAAGAAGAAGTAAAACTCTCACTATTTGCAGATGACATGATCCTCTACACAGAAAACCCTAAAGACTCTACCAGAAAATTACTAGAGCTAATCAATGAGTACAGTAAAGTTGCAGGATATAAAATCAACACACAGAAATCCCTTGCATTCCAACAGTTTAATAATGAGAAAATAGAGAAATTAAGGAAACAATTCCATTCACCATTGTAATGAAAAGAATACTTAGGAATATATCTATTTAAATAAACAAAAGACCTATATATAGAAAACTATAAAACACTAGTGAAAGGAATCAGAGAGGACAATTATAGATGGAGAAGTATACCGTGTTCATGGATTGGAAGAATAAATATTGTGAAAATGACCATATTACCCAAAGTAATTTATAAGTTCCATGTAATTCCTATGAAGATGCCAATGGTGTTTTTCACAGAGCTAAAACAAATGATTTCACAATTTGTATGGAAACAGAAAAAACCTCGAATAGCGAAAGCAATCTTGAGAAAGAAGAATGGAACTGGGGGAATCAACCTGCCGGACGTCAGGCTCTATTAAAAGCCACAGTCATCAAGACAGTATGGTACTGGCATAAAGACAGAAATATAGATCAATGGAACAAAATAGAAAGCCCAGAGATAAATCCATGCACCTATGGACACCTTATCTTTGACAAGTGAGGCAAGAATATTCAATGGAAAAAAGACAATCTTTTTAACAAGTGGTGCTGGGAAAACTGGTCAACCACTTGTAAGAGAATGAAACTAGAACACTCCCTAACACCATACACAAAAATAAACTCAAAATGGATTAAAGATCTAAATGTAAGACCAGAAACTGTAAAACTCCTAGAGGAGAACATAGGCAAAACACTCTCCGACATAAATTACAGCAGGATCCTCCATGAGCCACCTCCCAGAATATTGGAAAAAAAGCAAAAATAAACAAATGGGACCTAATTAAAATCAAAAGCTTCTGCACAGCAAAGGAAACTATAAGCAAGGTGAAAAGACAGCCTTCAGAATGGGAGAAAACAATAGCAAATGAAGCAACTGACAAAGAATTAATCTCAAAAACATACAAGCAACTCCTGCAGCTCAATTCCAGAAAAATAAACGACCCAATCAAAAAATGGGCCAAAGAACTCAACAGACATTTCTCCAAAGACATACAGATGGCTAACAAACACATGAAAAGATGCTCAACATCACTCATAATCCGAGAAATGCAAATGAAAACCACAATGAGGTACCATTTCACGCCAGTCAGAATGGCTGCTATCCAAAAGTCTACAAGCAATAAATGCTAGAGAGGGTGTGGAGAAAAGGGAACCCTTTTACCCTGTTGGTGGGAATGCAAACTAGTACAACCACTATGGAGAACATTGTGGAGATTCCTTAAAAAACTGGAAATAGAACTGCCATATGACCCAGAAATTGCACTCCTGGGCATACACACCGAGGAAACCAGAACTGAAAGAGACACATGTACTCCAATGTTCATCGCAGCACTGTTTATAATAGCCAGGACATAGAAACAACCTAGATGTCCACCTATAGACAAATGGATAAGAAAGCTCTGGTATATTTACATAATGGAGTATTACTCAGCAATTAAAAAGAATACATTTGAATCAGTTCTAATGAGGTGGATGAAACTGGAGTCTATTATACAGAGTGAAGTAAGCCAGAAAGAAAAACACCAATACAGTATATTAACACACATGTACAGAATTTAGAAAGATGATAATGGTAACCCTGTATACGAGACTATCGGGGTCCAGCCCCGATATGACCCAGGGTATCCTCGGGATGAACGGCGTCGGCGTCAGAGAGAGAGAGAGAAAGAGAGAGACAGACAGGGGCTGATGATTCCTTGGTTTACGCTGGAAACCAATAAAACCCCAGCACGGGGCTTGCTCTGTTTACGTAGGCCGCAGGCGCCCTCTCGAATCACTTGAGGCACCCCACCAGGGCACCCCCTCGAGTGGGTCTTAGAAGCCCAGGCAGATAAGTAAACTCAGAGGGCCCAGTGCTCCAAGGATCTCAACCAGAAAAAGGAGAATAGAGAAAAGGATGGAAAAAGAGAAAGAACGACACGGGGAGACCAAGCTTCAGTGAGCAAGGCCCAAAACTTTATTTTCCAGTGCTGCTTTTATACCCTAAGTTATGCGCATAAGAAACAGAGAAAGGGAGGTATAGATTCACACCAAAATCACGTGGGGTCAGCAGTCTTGACCCTTATCAGGATCAGGGCTTATTTTTGTGTGATAAAAGTTTTAGGTGATTTACATCATCTTCTGGCCAGGGGGCCTGCTAACAGTTTTATGGCCCTCTCTCCTGACAATAGGTTAGTTAGCAAGTAAAAGACTTTTCTTCTAAGGTGACTTTCCTAAAGTCAGGTGCTATACACATGACAAGGTTACATTCCTATAAGGTACAGGTGTAGTGAGCTACAAGAAAGGAATTTATTAACTTAAGATCTGATGTGGTTAAATCAAAGGCTACTACTTATATTCTCTATATGTGATTAATATATTTCCAAGGATACAATAGAGGAAACTGCAGCAAGCATTGATTCAACAATGAAATCTTTTCTAGTACTATTCTAATGATTTTAACTTCTTCAACAGATTCCTGTATTTTAGAATATTAGGCTTTCTGTCCTTGCATGGCTGGGAGGCTATAAACAGTCACACTCATAGTTGTAAGAGCCCGGACAAACTTGTCATGCAAGTTAGAAAGTTATCAGAGGGGCTTGGATTGGAATACTCCTATTAAGCCGAGGAGAACTTTTAAACTACAGCTCTGAATTAATGTTTTCAGAGAAAGGTGGTTGGGGGGAAACCCCCGTAAGTATTAGAGGACTTGGTAAGAGGCGTAAGATAGTAAATCAGTCAGATTCCGGTTTTCTTTGGGGTAGATGCTCAGGTAAGTCCAGGGGGCTCCTCGAGTCCTGATTAGCCTTTGCCCGTCAGGCCTCTTCCCCAGTTGACCTTTGCCACGGGTAGGATTTCCCTCGCTGGCTCCCGGCACGAGACAGCATAAGAACATGTATAGAACAGTCTTTTGGACTCTGTGGGAGAGGACGAGGGTGGGATTATTTGGGAGAATGGCATTGAAACCTGTATATTATCATATGTGAAATGAATTGCCTGTCCTAGTTTGATGCATGATACAAGATGCTCGGGGCTAGTGTACTGGGATGAACCAGAGGGATGGGATGGGGAGGGAGGTGGGAGGGTGGTTCAAGATGGGGAACATATGTACACGCGGGGCAGTTTCACGTGGGGCAGATTCCTGTCAATGTATGGCAAAACCAATACAATAATGTAAAGTAAAACAACAATAACACATTCTCTGGGAAAAAAAATAAACAGACCAAAGAGAAAAAAAAGAAAAAGAAAAATCATAATGTAAAAATATAAAAACTAAATGTGAGCTCTGATCCCAAAAAAGAAATATCAGTAACCTCAGATATGCAGATGACACCACCCTTAGGCAGAAAGTGAAGAGGAACTAAAAAGCCTCCTGATGAAAGTGAAAGAGGAGAGTGAAAAGGTTGACTTGAAGCTCAACATTCAGAAAACAAAGATCATGGCATCTGGTCCCATCACTCCATGGGAAATAGATGGGGAAACAGTGGAAACAGTGTCAGACTTTATTTTTGGGGGCTCAAAAATCACTGTGGATGCTGATTGAAGCCATGAAATTGAAAGACGTTTACTCCTTGGAAGGAAAGTTATGACCAACCTAGATAGCATATTAAAAAGCAGAGACATTACTTTGCCAACCAAGGTCCTTCTAGTCAAGGCTATGGTTTTTCCCGTGGTCGTGTATGGATGTGAGAGTTGGACTGTGAAGAAAGCTGATCGCCGAAGAATTGATGCTTTTGAAATGTGGTGTTGGAGAAGACTCTTGAGAGTCCTTTGGACTGCAAGGAGATCCAACCAGTCCATTCTAAAGGAGATCAGTCCTGGGTGTTCATTGGAAGGACTGATGCTAAAGCTGAAACTCCAATACTTTGGCCACCTCATGCGACGAGTTGACTTACTGGAAAAGAGTCTGATGCTGGGAGGTATTGGGAGCAGGAGGAGAAGGGGATGACAGAGGATGAGATGGCTGGATGGCATCACTGACTCGATGGACATGAGTTTGAGTGAACTCTGGGAGTTGGTGATGGACAGGAAGTCCTGGTGTGCTGTGATTCATGGGGTCTCAAAGAGTCGGACACTACTGAATGACTGAACTGGAGTGAACTGATTTGTACAAAGAATCTGGCAGGATGGGAGAGTGTGGGTCAGTCTATGTGTGAAGAAATGTAGAGAATCTTGAGGCTCAGACTCAGCTTTTCTCAGAAATAGGCAGAGAGAAGAGTTGGCTTCAGTTATCACAAAGCTAATGACATCTCAGCAGTCATGACAGAAGGTTCCCAGAACGAATTGACCTGCAGGAGCCAGTATGACTAGAGCCCTCAACCCTCTGGCCTCAGCTCCCAAAGTGTATCTTTCACAGGAGATATTTATTTCCTGCTTCCAAGGAGACAGACACAAGATGGAACCTTTAACCTTACCCTTGAATTGTGCCCTTCATCGTGGTGCTGGGGGTGCAGGAAAATGCCTTCTAGTCTCCTGCCTGGAGATGGAAGAAGAAGGATCCCCATCCTCCTAGTCACACCCAACTGGAATGAATCCTTGTCAACCTGAGTTTTCAGCAGGAGAGAGGGAGTGTGTCAGGGAAAAGAGGGCATGGCTCCAGATCTCCCTGTTTTTCATAGATGTAGCTGACTTTTCAGATTCTATCCTCATTTATGTCTGCCCTTAAGTCAACTTCCAGGAGATGCAAAGTTCTGTTTTAGTTTTGTTTTGTTTCACCAGCTTTTCCTGTTTACTAAAATAAGGGTCAAAGTTGTTCTTGGTGTGCTCATTATTTACTCACTTCAGAAGCCACATGGAGCCATCAGAGAAACCGTAAATTTCAGAAAAGTTATGGCTAATCATAAACCCAATGTTCATTATTCAAAATTATGTTTTTCCTGGAGCAAATAGTTACTGGAACCACAAAGTAAATAATAAAAGGCAATACCTCTACACTGTAACATTTAACATGGATTCATCTGAACTTTATTTATTCACACACCTAGGTGAGCATCTGAACTGTTCCTTAGTGTGGGCAGCAAAACCATTCATTGAGCTCCCCCATGTTGAGTGAGGTGGGAGCATTATCTCTGCATTTAACACACAGATGGCTGGATGGTATTACTGACTCGATAGAGGTGAGTTTGAGTGAACTCCGGGAGTTGGTGATGGACAGGGAGGCCTCGCGTGCTCTGATTCATGGGGTCACAAAGAGTCGGACACAACTGAGCAACTGAACTGAAGGAGCTGCTCTCTAGTTGTGGTGGAGTTTCCAATCTAGTTTTATCCAGAAGGCTCGTCTCTTGTTACAGTTGGGTAATTCTCTATTTGTGGGTGGTCAAGTCTCTGTTGTGGTGGAGGTCTCCCCTCTAGTTGCATTGGACAGAGGTTTTCTGCAATAGTTGCATTGTGTGGTGGGGCTGTTCTCCAGATGTGGTGTGTGGGCTCCTCTCTAACTGTGGTGAGCTGCACATCTATAACTATGCTGTGGGTTATCCTCTCTTGTAGTAATGTGTGCATGGGTTCCTCTCTTGTGGTGGTATGATGCTCGTCTCTAGTTGTGCTGAGGTCTTATGTTGATTTGCCATGAGAGCTCCTCTTGAGTTGAGGCAGGGGAATCAGAGCTCCTCTCGAATTCTTTTGGTGCCACCTCTCGATTTGCAGCAATGGACTCGGGGCTCCACTCAATCTGTAGCAGGTACTTAGTGTTCCTCTCGATTACAGCTTGGAATTCAGAGTTCGTTTCGAGTTGCCATGGAAGGCTCCACTTGAGTTGAGGTAGGGGATTCATAGCTCCTCTTGAGTGAGTTGTGGTGGATTATCTCCGTGGGTGGGGAGTCCTCTGTAGTTTTGACACTGGGTTCTCTTCATTAGGCTTTCATGTGATTCCTCCTCCGTGATTGTGAGAGATCCTCTTGAATTACTTCAGTGGGTCATCTCTGTTTGTGGCACAGCAGTTCCTTTTTAGGTGAGATGTCCTGGGGCCTCCTCTCTAGTTGTTGTAAGGTCGGACCCTGGTGGTCTTCTTGGCTTCCCCTTCCTGGTGGCCATCTTGGCTCCTTCTTCCCTTTTTCATCTCCTGCCGGAAGTAAAAAGTCCCACCAAACCACTGAGGAATCTCTGACGTAATAACCCTCTGCCGAGATCTACCCTCCTTCATGACCTCCAGAGCGACCAACCTGGTTTTGCCACCTCGACTAGCTGACCATTCACAATCTCACATTCCTGAGCTTTGCCTTATTTAGGCCTGTTCAGGTTATATGATGTCACTTCCTGCCCCGAAGACATAAGAACCGCACTCTGCCTTTGTTCAGGGCAGAACTCCTCGTGGCCATTCTTGTGGTCAGTGGGTTCTGCCCGGGAGCGCACTGCCAATAAAGACTGTTACTTTCCCTTGGTGTCTGGGTTATTTCCTTACAGCTTGAGACGCCCATTTTTGCGAGCTTACAGTTGTGGTGAGGGGGTCCTCTCCAGCTCTGGCGGGGGAGTGTCTCTGACTTGTTGCTGGGGGCTCCCCACATGATGTGGAATAAGGCTCCTCTTGAATTAGGGCAGATTCTCACAGTTCCCCTTGAGTTTCGTTGGGGACACTGGGACTCCTCTCAAGTTACATCAGCGGGCTTGGGACTCATCTCCAGTTGCGATCTGGAACTCGGTGTTCCTCTCGAGTTGCAGTAGGGGAGTTGGGCCTCCTCTCGAATTGTGGCTGGGAATATGGGCTTCCTCTCCAGTTGTGGCAGGAAACTCGGGGCTCCTCTTGAGTTGAAATAGTGGACTTGGGGTCCACTTGAGTTGCGGCTGGGAATGCAGGATTCCTTTCGAGTAGCCGCGGGAGACTCAGGGTTTCTGTCGAGTTGCAGCAGGTAACTCAGAGCTCCTCTGGGGTTGTGGCGGGGTCTCAGGGTTAATTTCAAGTTACAGTGTGGAACACAGGGTTCCACTCAAGCCATGGCGGGGAACTTGGGGTTCCTCTCGAGTTGCGGGGCAAGTTCAGGGTTCCTCTCGAGTTGTGACGGAGACCTCAGGGAACCTCTTGTGTTGCCTCAGGGGAGTCAGATCTCCATTTGATTTGTGAGGGGGAGTTCGGGATTGCTCTTGAGTCACTGCAGGGGAATCGGGCCTCATCTCGTGTTGTGGGGGGAATATTGGGGTTCATTTCAAGTTGTGATTAGCACCTCAGGGAACCTCTCATGGTGTCTCAGGGAAGTCAAATCTCCTTTCCAGTTGTGATGGGCACCTCAGGATTCCTCTCAAGGCGCTGCAGGGGAACAGGGCCTCATGTTGAGTTGAGGCAGGAAACTCATGTTTCCTTTCCAGTTGCAACAGGGATCTCGAGGTTCCTATCTATTTTAAACAGGGGAGTCAGTCCTCGTCTCGTGTTGAGGTATGGAACTTCGCTTTTCTCTCAAGTTTTTAAAGGGGTTTGAGGCCTCCTGTCGAGTTCAGGCGGGGTATTTGGGCTTTTTATATAGAGGTGCAACAGGGAAGTCAGACCTTCTTTCATGTTGTAAGGTGATACTCATTGTTCCATTCGAGTCAGTGCAGGGGAATCAGGCCTTATCTCGATTTCAGGGGGAATCCAGTGTTCTGTAATTGTAGCACAAACCACGGGGTTCCCCTCGAGTTTCAATAGGTGAGACAGACCGCCTCCTGAAGTTCAAGGGAGAAGTCGCTATTCCTCTCGAGTTGAAGCAGGGGAATCGACACTCATCTCCAGATGAGTTGGGTAACATGGGTCTCTTCTCGAGTTGTGGTGGGAAATTCGGGTTTCCTCTCGAGTTGCGACATTTATCTCATGAAACCTCTTGAGATGCATAAAGGGAGTCAAACTCATTTTGAGTTTCAAGAGGGAACTCGGGATTGCTCTCAAGGTGCAGCTGGGGAAAAAGGCTTCATCTCGCATTGAGGGGGGAATCTCATGGTTTTTCTCAAGTTGAGGCGGGAAGCTTATGGTTCCTCTTGAGTTGTGACAGGGCTCCTAGGGAACCTCTCGTGTTGCCTCAGGGAAGTCAAGTCTCATTTCAAGTTGTAAGGGGAAGCGCGGGATTTTTTTCGAATCACTGCAGAGGAATCGGATCTCATCTCTCATTGAGGGGGGAATCTCGTGGTGTTTCTTGAGTTGCTTCAGGAAGCTTTGGGTTCCTCTCCAGTTGTGACACGGACCTCAGAGAACCTCTCATGTTGCCTCAGGGAAGTCAGGCCTCCTTTCAAGATGCGAGGGGTACCTTGGGATTCCTCTCGAGTTGTTGCAGGTGAGTAGGGCCTCATCTCGGGTTGAGGCGGGAAACTCAGGCTTCCTCTCCAGTTGTGACAGGCATCTCAGGGTTCCTATCGAGTTTCAACAGGGGAGTCAGGCCTCGTCTCATTTTGAGGCATGGAACTCCACTTTTCTCTCGAGTTGTAACAGGGTTGTCAGGCCTCCTGTCGAGTTCAGGAGGGTCTCAAAGAGTAGGATACAAATGAAGCGACTCAGCACACATGTATGCACTCTGAGAGCATCCATTTCTGTACCTCCAGGAATGTAGTACTACTGTAAAAATTTCTCAGAAATGGTCAGTTTTAATTGTTTCCATTTGGACTTTCTCACCATGACACCACTCACTCTACAGTTTAGGGAACCTATGTTGGGGTGCTACCAACTGCTAAGAATAACTATTCTAATTATACATTCTGGAACTTGGAAAATAGCTATAGAATGAGCTCAGGAACTCCCTGGACTCACTATGAGGTGAATCTGAGCTAAATTTATGTTGATAAGTTGACCCCCATAAGGTCTTACTTTGACTGGATGGCCACAGTGAAAATTTGGTTCTCCTGGAATCAATGTGATTTCACAACCACTGTTCAGTTCAGTTCAGTGGATCAGTTGTGTCCAACTCTTTGCTACTTCATGGACTGAAGCACACCAGGCTCCCCTGTCCATCACCAATTCCCAGAGCTTACTCAAACTCATGCCCATGGAGTCAGTGATGCCATCCAACCAAGTCATCCTATGTTGTCCCCTTCTCCTCCTGCTTTCAAACTTTCCCACCATCAGGATCTTTTCCAATGAGTCAGCTCTTCACACAAGATGACCAAAGTACTGGAATTTCAGCTTCAGCTTCCAATGAATAGTCAGGGCTGATTTCCTTTAGGATGGACTGGTGGGATTTGCTTGCAGTCAAAGGGACTCTCAGAGACTTCTCCAACACCACAGTTCAAAAGCATCAATTTTTCAGTCAAGTTTCTTTATAGTCCAACTCTCATATCCATACTTGACTGAAGGAAAAACCATAGCTTTGACAAGATGGACATTAGTTGCCAAAGTAATGTCTTTGCTTTTTAGAATGCTGTTTAGGTTGGTCATAGCTTTTCTTCCAAGGAACAAGCATTATTTAACTTCAAGGCTTCAGTCTCCATCTGCAGTGATTTTCAGTTCAGTTCAGTTCAGTTCAGTCGCTCAGTCATGTCCGACTCTTCGCGACCCCGTGAATCACAGCACGCCAGGCCTCCCTGTCCATCACCAACTCCCGGAGTTCTTGCAGCCCCCCAAATAAAGTGTCCAGTAGTTTTAGAAAATTACGATTATTTCCTTTTCCCAAGTGTATTTACCTTGATAAAATTTTTGTGTTCCTCTTGGGAGGGTGGGGTAAATATTACAAATAAAAATTCTGGCTATAGTTGCAAGTCCTTCTTTAGAAGACCAAAACTCCCCTTCATTGAATGGTTTCTGGGGCTGTAAAGTGGCTCAATTCGAGGAAGTAATGAAGAGCCATGAGTATCTATTTTAATAATCTTAGTTCAATTTTGGTCGACTTACGTCGATTTAGGTCAGTACATGCCCAATATGCTACTAGAGATCAGTGGAGATATAACTCCAGAAAGAATGAAGAGATGGAGCCAAAGCAATAACAACACCCAGTTATGGAAGTGACTGGTGATGGAAGTAAAGTCCAATGCTGTAAAGAGCAATATTGCATAGGAACCTGAAATGTTAGGTCCTTGAATCAAGTCAAATTGAAAGTGGTTAAACAGCAGATGACAAGAGTGAATGTAGACATTTTAAGAATCAGCAAACTAAAATGGGCTGGAATGGGTGAATTTAACTGAGATGACCATTATATCTACTACCATGGGCAAGATTCCTTTAGAAGAAATGGAGTAGCCATCATAGTCAACAATGGAGTCCAAAATTCAGTACTTGGATGCAATTTCAAAAATGACAGCATGATCTCTGTTCGTTTCCAAGGAAAACCATACAATATCATGGTAATCCAAGTCTATGCCCCAACCAGTAATGTTGAAGCAGCTGAAGGTGAATGGTTCTATGAAGACCTACAAGATCTTTTAGAAATAACACCCCAAAAAAAGATGTCCTTTTCATTATAAGGGACTGGAATGAAAAAGTAGGAAGTCAAGAAACACCTGGAGTAACAGGCAAATTTGACCTTGGAGTATGGAATGAAGCAGGACAAAGGCTAATAGAGTTTTGCCAAGAGAATGCACTGGTCATAGCAAACACCCTCTTCCAACAACACAAGAGAAGACTCTACACATGGACATCACCAGATAGTCAATACCAAATCAGATTGATTATATTCTTTGCATCCAAAGATGGAGAAGCTCTATACAGTCACCATAAACAAGACTGGGAGCTTACTGTGGCTCAGATCATGAACTCCTTATTGCTAAATTCAGACTTAAATTGAAGAAAGTAGGGAAAACCACTAGACCATTCAGGTATGACCTAAATATGACCTAAATGAAATCCTTTACGATTATACAGTGGGAGTGAGAAATAGATTTAAGCGACTAGATCTGATAGACAGTGCCTCATGAACTACAGACTAAGGTTCATGACATCGTACAGGAGACAGGAATCAGGAGTATCCCCAAGAAAAAGAAATGCAAAAAGGAAAATGTCTGTCCGGAGAGCTATTAAAAATAGCTGTGAATAAAAGTTGCCAAAGGAGAAAAGGAAAGATATAACCATTTGAATGCAGAGTTCCAAAGAATAGCAAGGAGACTTATGAAAGCCTTCCTCAGTGATCAGTGTGAAGAAATAGAAGAAAAGAGTAGAATGGGAAAGACTAGAGACATCTTCAAGAAAATTAGAGATACCAAGGGAACATTTCATGGAAATATGGGCACGATAAAGGACAGAAATATTATGGACCTAACAGAAGCAGAAGATATTTAGAAGAAGTGGCAAGAATATACAGAACTATACAAAAAAGATCTTCATGACCCAGATAATCACGATGGTGTGATCACTCAACTAGAGCCAGACATCCTGGAATTCGACGTCAAGTAGGCCTTAGGAAGCATCAGTACGAAAAAAGATAGGGGAGGTGATGGAATTCCAGTTGAACTGTTCCAAATCCTAAAAGATGATGCTGTGAAAGTGCTTCACTCAATATGCCAAAATATATGGAAAACTCCTCAGTGGTCACAGGACTGGAAAGGTCATTTTCATTCCAATCCCAAAGAAAGGCAATGCCAAAGAATGTTCAAACTACCGCACAATTGCACTCATCTCACACATCTCATACGATAGTAAAATAATGATCAAAATTCTCCAAGCCAGGCTTCAATAGTACGTGAACCGTGAACTTCCAGATGTTCAAACTGGTTTTAGAAAAGCCAGAGGAAACAGAAATCAAAATGCCAGCATCCGTTGGATCATCAAGAAAGCAAGAGAGTTCCAGAAAAAAAATCTGTTTTTGATTTATCAACTATGCCAAAGCCTTTGACTGTGTTGATCACAACAAACTGTGGAATAAATATTCTGAATGAGATGGGTATACCAGACCACCTGACCTGCCTCTTGAGATATCTCTATACAGATCAGGAAGCAACAATTAGAATTGAACATGGAACAACAGACTGGTTCCAAATAGGAAAATGAGTACATCAAGGCTGTATATTGTCAACCTGCTTATTTAGCTTATATGCGGAGTACATCATGAGAAACTCTGGGCTGGAAGAAGCACAAACTAGAATTAAGGTTGCTGGGAAGAATATCACTAACCTCAGATATGCAGATGACACCACCCTTATGGCAGAAAGTGAAGAGGAACTAAAGAGCCTCTTGATGGAAGTGAAAGAAGAGAATGAAAATGTTGGCTTAAAGTTCAACATTCAGAAAGCTAAGATCATGGCTTCTGGTTCCATCACTTCATGGCAAATAGATGGGTAAACAGTGGCAGACTTTTTTTTTTTGGGGGGGGGGGCTCCAAAATCACTGAAGATGGTGACTGCAGCCATGAAATTAAAAGAGACTTACTCTTGGAAGAAAAGTATGACCAACCTAGACAGCATATTAAAAAGCAGAGACATTATTTTGCCAAGAAATATCCGTCTAATCAAGGCTATGGTTTTTCCAGTGGTCATGTATGGATGTGAGAGTTGGACTATAAAGAAAGCTGAGTGCTGAAGAATTGATGCTTTTGAACTGTGGTGTTGGAGAAGACTCTTGAGAGTCCCTTGGTCTGCAACAAGATCCAACCAGTCCATCCTAAAGGAGATCAGTCCTGGGTGTTCACTGTAAGGACTGATGCTAAAGCTGAAACTCCAATACTTTGTCCACCTGATGTGAAGAGCTGATTCATTTGAAAAGGCCCTGATGCTGGGAAAGATTGAAGGCAGGAGGAGAAGGGGACAACAGATGATGAGGTGGTTGGATGACACCATCGACTCAATGGACACGGGTTTGGGTGAACTCTGCGAATTGGTGATGGACAAGGAGGCCTGGCATGCTGTGGTTCATGGGGTCACAAAGAGCTGGACATGACTCAGCGACTGAACTGGAACTGGAACAAAGCAGATATAGAATCACACACGTTGTAAGCAAACTTAAAGTTACCAAGATGGAAAGGTGGAAGGGGAGGAGTAAAATAAGAGACTGGGGTTGAAATATGCAATCTAACCTGTCTAAATAGATAGCTAGTAAGAACCTACTGTGTGGAGAAGGAAATGGCAATCCACTCCAGTATTCTTGCCTGGAAAATCCCATGGATGGAGGATCCTGGCAGGTTACAGTTCATGGGGTTGCAAAGAGTTGGACAAAACTGAGCGACTTCACTAACTAACAAGAACCTACTGTATAGAACAGGAACCCTACTCAATACTCTGAAATAATCTATATAGGAATAGAATCTTAGAAAGAGTCAAAGTATGCTTATGTATCATTGATTCACTCTGCTGTATAGCAGAAGCTATATAAAGCTGGAAATCAACTGTATTCTCATAAAAATTAATTTAAAAAGAGTGAGTGTAAAGGAATAATACAAAACAAAAGATAAGATTGTGCAAATAGGAGTATTTTCTTTTCAGGATCTCAACATTTTGCATATTAAAGTATATAATTTATTTAATGATAGATTGTATTAGGCAGACATTTATTTTGCAAGCTCTACAGTTACAGCTAAAAATTAATAAGGAACACTGGATAAAAAAATGGTTCACTTCAGTCGCTCAGTTGTATCTGACTCTTTGAGACCCCATGGACTGAAGCACGCCAGGCCTCCCTGTCCATCACCAACCCCCAGAGTTTACTGAAACTAATGTCCATTGAGTCAGTGATGCCATTCAACCAGCTTGTCCTCTGTCGTCCCCTTCTCCTCCCATCTTCAATCTTTCCCAGCATCAGGGTCTTTTCAAATTAGTCAGTTCTTTGTATCAGGTGGCCAAAATATTAGAGTTTCAACTTCAGCATCAGTCCTTCCAATGAATATTCAGGACTGATCTTCCTTGGGATGGATTAGTTGGATCTCCTTGCAGTCCAAGGGACTCTCAAGAGTCTTTTACAACACCACAGTTCAAAAGCATTAATTTTTCGGTGCTCAGCTTTCTTTATAGTCCAGTTCTCACACCCATACATGACTACAGGAAAAACCATAGCTTTGGCTAGACGGACCTTTGTTGGCAAAGTAATGTCTCTCCTTTTTAATGTGTCTAAGTAATACATAAATACTAAAAGTATATTAAAATAACAAGAAATAATAAGAAAAAACATTGAAAATACATATGTATAGGAGAAAATATATATATAAGAGAAACAAAATATAAACATCAAGGCAGTAAATTTAAATTTAGTCATATTTATAAAACCGCTATTAAAATGTATAGCAATCCAGTCAACGTAGAGCATGGTGTTGATGTTCAGTGGCTAAGTCTCGTCTGACTCTGCAACCCCATGGACAGAAGCATGTCAGGCTTCCTTGTCTTTCACTATCTCCTGGAGTTTGTTCAAACTCATGGCCATTGAGTCAATGATGGCATCTCATCATCCATCATCCCCTTCTCCTTTGTCAGTGAACTGGCTCTTTGCATGACGTGACCAAAATATTGAAGCTTCAGCTTCAGCACCAATCCCCCCCAGTGAATATTCAGGGTTGATTTCCTTTAGGATTAATCAGTTTGATTTCCTTCCTGATAAAGGGACCCTCAAAAGTCTTCTCCAACATCACAGTTTGAAAGCAGCAATTCTTCTACACTCAGCCATCTTTATATTCTAACTATCATATCCATATATGACTACTGGAAAAACCATAGCTTTAACTATATGGAGCTTTGTCAGCAAACTGATGTCATTGCTTTTTAATTACCACTCTAGGTTTGTTATAGCTTTTCTTCCACTATAGTTAAATAATTGTGCATATTTGAAAGTTGTTTAGAGAAATTTTTAAAAATTCACAAGAAAAAAATGCATAACTTTGGATGGTGATGGATATTAACATTAGACATTGTGATGATCATTTAAAATATATTTATGTTGTTCAGCAAAAGTTAATATAATGCTATAAGTCAAGTATATCTCAACTAATCACCGAATTATAAAGTCGTGCTTTATGTTAAGTAAATTATGCCTCACCACTATTGCCAATTTAAGCATCAAAGCCTAATGAAAATAATAATGACATTGTATTGTTAGGCTCAAATATATCTATTAAACAAATTAATATGCATAAATATGTACCATGAATACTTATTCTGTTATGTGTCTTTCTAAGTCATCTGTCTAAAGGTATACATGTTGCAGCATACTATAACACCCTTTTTTTAGTGACCCAAAGTGAGGACTGTGGCAGAGTTTGGCTTTATGCTCTTCAAATACATCTGCTTTATTGACATACAATAAATATCATTCCCTGACTGCAAGGAGGTCCAACCAGTCCATTCTAAAGGAGACCAATCCTGGGTGTTCATTGGAAGGACTGATGCTAAAGCTGAAACTCCAATACTTTGGCCACCTCATGCGACGAGTTGACTCACTGGAAAAGACTCTGATGCTAGGAGGGAATGGGGTTGGGAGGAGACGGGGAAGACATAGAATGAGATGGCTGGATGGCATCACCGACTCTGTGGACATGAGTATGAGTGAACTCCGGGAGTTGGTGATGGACAGGGAGGCCTGGCTTGCTGTGATTCATGGGGTCGTAAAGAGTCGGACACGACTGAGTGACTGAACTGAACTGAACTGAACCTTCTCAGAACTACATTGGACCAGGTGATTAGTTTCTACAATGACATATGGTTAGAAATGATGTGTTTATTATGTACAGAGGCTCTGAATAGTGTATTTGTTTCCTTATGTTCTGTCTGTCTGGCGTCTCAGGTTTCTGCATGCTGAAGATCCGGTAGGAAACTACAAAGAAGAAGTAGGAATAGTGGGACTCCTAGCTGGAAACAACGAGAGCTTCTTCGTCACTGACTGCAAATGTGTGCTGTAATATGATTTCAAGTTGTTTCTTTATTTTGTTACACTGATATATTTGAGGTATTGTCTCAGAGTGTAGATTTGTTTTCAGGTGATGATGATATTGAACTGAACACGGAAACATTCAATTCAGTATCCTAACTATAGATTTAAGGATTACATCAGTTTACTCACATGGGTGATGGGTGATGGACATTCAGTTTTTTCCATCCTGTAAGTAAAACTTAGTTGAAATAAATCATCAGTGCAATTCGCATTTGTAAATAAATATGACACTAAATGACATGGATAAAACATCAATCCTAAAAAAGTACATAAGTCCAACTTATGAGGAACTTGCTGTAATAAAGAGAAGGAAATTTAAAATACAAAGTAGAAATGCAATTTTAGAAACAGGAATAGTGTTTCAAATTGTCAAAGAATCTCTAAACATAAAGAAAAAATGTGCTTATTAGCAGAAGTGGATATTGGCCTTGTAACCTCATTCCTGATAATTTTAGCTACATACCTGCCTGGAAGTAGCTGAAACAGAAAAAGAATTTTGAAGGAGGTTTTTTTTTTTTTTTCTGTCTTAAATAATTGGGTTTAAATGGGTTTTTAAAAAATCATTAATTGGAGAATAATTGCTTTACAGTGTTGTGTTGGTTCTGCCGTAAAACAAAGTAAATTAGTCATAGGTGTACATACATCCCCTCCGCCTTTAACCTCCCTCCCACACCCACTCCATCGCCCCCAGGTTGTCACAGAGCTTCAGGTTGAGCTCCCTGTTTTATATATTTAGAAACTTTCCACTAGTCATCTGCTTTACATGTGGTGGTGTATATGTCTCAACGTTAATCTTTCAGTTTCTCCCACCCTCTCCTTCCCTCACAAGTCTGTTCTCTATGTCTACGTCTATATTCCTGCCTTGCAAATAGGTTTTTGAATATCATTTTTCTCAAGCACACACACACATATACATACATACATATATATACATATATATGTATATATATTTATATTTATGCATGTGTGTGTTAATATATGATATCTTTCTTTCTCTTTCTGATTTACTTCACTCTCCATAATAGGGTCTAGGCTATTTTTAAGGTGCCTTTCATTTTGAATCTGTTAGATACCTATGCAGATGACCAACTAGATATCATAACATGAATAAAACAACCCAGATTTTTGTCAGCAGATACAACATGCTTTAATTTCCACAAAAGTTAATCTAGGAACAGTGTTCCACTTCTGAAAAGGGATCTAATCCTCCCCGCAGTGTATTGGAAAGAACAACAATATCACATTTGTGTATTAGTAAGTGAAACACTTTTCTAAAGATGTGAAAGATAAGATCTGAATGAATTATGGGAATAAAATTAAGGAAGGCAAACTTATAGCAATTACTAATGGTCTGAAATGCAATAAATTGAGTTTTAATTTCTTTTCCAGAAAGTATTATTGGTTCAGTTCAGTTCAGTTCAGTCGCTCAGTCGTGTCCAACTCTTTGCGACCCCATGAACCACAGCACGCCAGGCCTCCCTGTCCATCACCAACTCCCGGAGTTCACTCAAACTCATGTCCATCGAGTCGGTGATGCCATCCAGCCATCTCATTCTCTGCTGTCCCCGTCTCCTCCTACCCCCAATCCCTCCTAACATCAGACTCTTTTCCAGTGAGTCAACTCGTCGCATGAGGTGGCCAAAGTATTGGAGTTTCAGTTTTAGCATCAGTCCTTCCAATGAACACCCAGGATTGATCTCTTTTAGAATGGACTGGTTGGATTTCCTTGCAGTCCAAGGGACTCTCAAGAGTCTTCTCCAGCACCACAGTTCAAAAGCATCAATTCTTCGGCGATCAGCTTTCTTCACAGTCCAACTCTCACATCCGTATATGACCATGGGAAAAACCATAGCCTTGACTAGACGGACCTTTGTAGGCAAAGTAATGTCTCTGGTTTATAATATGCTATCTAGGCTGGTCATAACTTTTCTTCCAAGGAGCAAGCGTCTTTTAATTTCATGGCTGCAATCAGCATCTGAAGTGATTTTGGAGCCCCCCCCAAAAAAAGTCTGACACTGTTTCCCCATCTATTTCCCATGAAGTGATGGGACCAGATGCCATGATCTTCGTTTTCTGAAAGTTGAGCTTCAAGCCAACCTTTTCACTCTCCTCTTTCACTTTCATCAAGATGCCTTTGAGTTCCTCTTCACTTTCTGCCATAAGGGTGGTGTCATCTGCATATCTGAGGTTATTGATATTTCTCCCGGCAATCTTGATTCCAGCCTGTGCTTCTTCCAGCCCAGCTTTCCTCATGATGTACTCTGTATAGAAGTTAAATAAGCAGGGTGACAATATACAACCTTGATGTACTCCTTTTCCTATCTGGAACCAGTCTGTTGTTCCGTATACAGTTCTAAATGTTGCTTCCTGACCTGCATACAGGTTTCTCAAGAGGCAGGTCAGGTGGTCTGGGATTCCCATCTCTTTCAGAATGTTCCACAGTTTATTGTGATCCACACAGTCAAAGGCTTTGACATAGTCAATGAAGCAGAAATAGATGTTTTTCTGGAACTCTCTTCCTTTCTCCATGATCCAGCGGATGTTGGCAATTTGATCTCTGTTGCCTCTGCCTTTTCAAAAACCTGTTTGAACATCTGGAAATTTTTTCCACCCCCACAGAGGGGAACCTTTGTGTCAAGAAAGAGCTTCAGAGGACAAATCATCTACAGAAAAAGTAGTTTTAAAACATAAACCCAGATGATCACTGAACAGAAGCAGTCTTCTAGAAATTAAACTGATACTCAAGAGAAAATGTCCCCCAGGGTAAGCATGACTACTTCCTACATAAGAGCAGCTGATCTTTGAAGAAGACTCCCTAATGACAGTGACTTCCTGATTCAAAAGAACTGTAAAAATTTACAGGGTCAAAACATCTATATTCTCATAGATAACTTCATGTAAATTCATGAAGGTAAGATGTTAGATGGTTTTATTTAAACGTAGTTCTGGTTTGAGGTTTAAGATAAAAACGATAAAACAGAAAAATTTGAAATTCTGAGATCTTTATCTGAAAATTAGTTAACTTAAATTAACCAATGTATTTCTTTATTTTTTTAATGATAAAATTAGAAATAAGTGAAATAGCAATAATAATAATAGTATTTATAATAAAACTTTCACTTAAGATAATTTTGAAAACTAATTGTAGTGGAAAGAGAGAAATAAGAGAGAACATTTGTTGACTCAATTTTTTAAACAAAGTATTAATTCAAAAACAATAGTTTGTGGAGCTGGAAGATGGGAACAGACATAGTAGATTTAATGAAATATGAAAACACAGAAAACAGTCATTAATAAAGTGTTATGAAAATTGTCACACAGTGTTGACTGCCTGATGGTAACTGATTACATGAATTTGAAGTGAAGCAAGGTAACAGGCCTCTGTGTGTGTGTGTGTGTGTGTTAGTCACACTCATATGCTTTTGCCACTTGCATTCCTAAAACAAATAATCATAGGGTTTAAATAAAGTTACATTTATTAGATAAAATTACAAAGGAATTTTTAGGAGGTATTTTATTTGGTTGTAAGAGAAGTAGGTGACAATGGATCAGAGAATCACATAGGTTAAGAACAGACTATATTAAAATATCATGAAACTGAAAATCATTCAGTCATGTCTGACTCCTTATGACCACATGGACAGTCCATAGAATTCTCCAGGCAAGAATACTTGAGTGAGCAACCTTTCCCTTCTCCAGGGGATCTTCCCAACCCAGGGATCGAACCCAGTCTCCCGCCTTGCATGAAGATTCTTTACCAACTGAGGCACAAGGGAAGACCGAGAACACTGGAGTGGGTAGCCTATCCCTTCTTCAGTGGATCTTCCTGACCTTGGAATCAAAACGGTATCTCCTGCATTGCAGGTGGATTCTTTACCAACTGAGCTATCAGGGAACCCCAAATATCATGAAGAATGGGTCATATTTATGGACTGAGTTAAAGGTTAATTGGTATTTGTAATGCAGTGTACAGTGGGTATTAATAGGGAACGTTATTGGACCCCATGATGTAACATGCTTTCCATGTGTAGCATAACCGATGGGTGAGGTACACAGACGAGAACAACACGATTACACGTATCTGCTCCCCCAGTAACAAGGAAAGTCAGTTCTCATTGAAGTAGAAATGGGAGGGCTTAAAATGTTATGAATAAAAATTAGGCAAAAGTTTTAAGTGAAAAGCTTTGAATTGAAAGGAAATGGAATAAGTAAATAGGTACAGAAAAAGAAATTGATGAACTCAAAGAAAAACAATAGCAAGCCTGTGTCATATATAATTTCACTTTTAAAAGGGGTGAAATAATTTAACACTATTGCTGCACAATCAGCTTTAAATAAAAATGCATACATCTTATTGTTTCTGGTATCAGTTCTGCTGCTGCTCAGCCACTTCTGTCATGTCTGACTCTTTGTGATCCCATGGACCATAGCCCATCATGCTTCTTGTCCATGGAATACTCTAGGCAAGAATACTGGGGTGGGTTGCCATCCCCTCCTCCAAGGGATCTTCCTTACCCATGGATAAAACCTATATCTCCCATATCTCCTGCATTTCAGGCCGATTCTTTTACTGCCGAAATACCAGGGAAGCCCTCTGGTATCACTACATCCAAGTATGAGACAATGGAGATTTTATTTCTCAAATTGACTTTAACTGCACGTCAGTTCATCGCTGAGGTTTCAAATCTCATGTCTTAGAAACTGAGCAAAGCAAAGGCAGCAGTACTCGCAAGGATTATGTGAATAGGTTCATGCATCTGATCCAGTTAACAGAAGGGAAACATTGCTCAAAAGCATCAATGAATTAACCGTCTTGAATTTACCATATCCACAGATGTAAGAACAGAAAAACCAAATATCACCACAATGATGGAATTCATCCTTTTGAGGTTTTCTGATATTCCCAATTTCCAATGGATTCTTTTGGGGATATTTTTAGTCCTGTATCTGACCATCATGATGTGCAATAGTGTCATTGTACTGATAAAAAGAATTGATCCTACTCTCCAGACCCCCATGTACTTTTTCCGCAACAACTTTTCCATTGTAGAAATCTGTTATGTGACTGTCACTATCCCAAGAATGCTCACGGACCTCCTGAGACAGAAAGGGAACATTTCCTTCATTGCCTGTGCTACACAAACATGTTTGATCCTTCTGTTTCGAGGTTTAGTGTGTCTACTCCTGGCCGTGATGGTCTATGACCGCTACATGGCCATTTGTAACCCTCTTCACTATGGTCTGATCTTGAGCTCCCAGGTCTGTGTCCAGCTGGTCATTGCCTCCTGGGTCAGTGGAGTCCCTGTTGTAACTGGGCAAACATGGCAGGTTTTCTCTCTGCTTTTTTGTGTGTCTACCACAATTAATCATTTTTTCTGTGACCTCTCCCTAGTATTCAAGCTTGCTTGTGGGGACGCATTTACGAACGAGACAGCAATCTGTGGAGTTGCAGTGGTGTTCATCATGGTTCCATTTCTGTTGACTGTGGTCTCCTATGGCAAAAACATCACCAACATTCTGAAATCGCCATCTTCCAGAGGGAGGGCTAAAGCCTTCTCCACTTGCTCGTCTAACCTCACAGTGGTGGTCTTATTCTACGTCACAGCCTCTACCACCTGTTTACAGCTCAAACAAAATCCATTTGAAGAAACTGTACACGACCAAAACATTTGCTGCCATGTTAAAATTTATAATTTACACGTTTTAGTGTGTAGATTAGTAATTTAAAATAAGAAGTAAACCTTACTATAATTATTTTCCACAGTTCGGTGTGATCCACACAGTTAAAGGCTTTATCATAGTCAATGAAGCAGAAATAGATGTTTTTCTGGAACTGTCTTGCTTTCTCCATGATCCAGTGGATGTTTTCTAAGGTTTCCAATCATTTGCTGAATGTCTCCCAACTTTTGTGTAGAAAAGAGAGATAAGCTTCCCAGTTCTTTGAAAGAAATGCATCCAGAGGATGTTGGCAATTTGATCTCTGGTGCCTCTGCCTTTTCTAAAACCTGCTTGAACATCTGGGAGTTCACGGTTCACATATTGCTGAAGCCTGGCTTGGAGAATTTTGAGCATGACTTTACTAGCGTGTGAGATGAGTGCAATTGTGTGGTAGTTTGAGCATTCTTTGGCATTGGAATGAAGACTGACCTTTTCCAGTTACAGTACATGTTGCCAAAACCTAAAGATGTGAATACCAGACCACCTGACCTGCCTCTTGAGAAACCTGTATGCAGGTCAGGAAGCAACAGTTAGAACTGGACATGGAAAAACAGACTGGTTCCAAATAGGAAAAGGAGAACGTTAAGGTTGTATACTGTCAACCTGTTTATTTAACTTATATGAGAGTACATCATGAGGAATGCTGGGCTGGAAGAAGCACAAACTGGAATCAAGATATACAGATGACACCACCCTTATGGCAGAAAGTGAAGAGGAACACAAAAGCCTCTTGATGAAACTGAAAGAGGAGAATGAAAAGGTTGGTTTGAAGCTCAACATTCGGAAAACAAAAATCATGGCATCTGGTCCCATCACTTCATGGGAAATAGATGGGGAAACAGTGGAAACAGTGACAGACAATTTTGGTTCAATGTGTGTTTGCTTTTGGCACTTATATATATTTCTTAATATATTAAATAAAATTTCCAATTAAATAATAATAAATAATGGTACTAAGTCACTTTGAAATGTCAAAAAATGTAGTAATTAAAGACTAGGTATAGATGATATTAAAGAAAACTTCGAGTCAACACATTGTAACAAAATTTATATATGTTTATTCAGTTTGCTGACCAAGGTCCATCTAGTCAAGGCAATGGTTTTTCCCGTGGTCATGTATGGATGTGAGCTTTGGACTGTGAAGAAAGCTGATCGCCGAAGAATCGATGCTTTTGAACTGTGGTGCTGCTTTTTAATATACTATCAAGGTTGGTCATAACTTTCCTTCCAAGGAGCAAGCGTCTTTTAATTTCATGGCTGCAATCAGCATCTGCAGTGATTTTGGAGCCCAAAAAAACAAAGTCTGACACTGTTTCCACTGTTTTTCCATCTATTTCCCATGAAGTGATGGGACCAGATGCCATGATCTTTGTCTTCTGAATGTTGAGCTTCAAGCCAACCTTTTCACTCTCCTCTTTCACTTTCATCAGTTTGATATTATAATAAGAGATTTAAAATGACATAACACATATGTATGGGCATGAAATCTTTCCTGTTATCATGCTTAGTAATTTGTTTATTACATGCCATACAGACTACAAATATGTTCTACAGGATTTCTCAAATCAATCAATGAAGCTTCAATTATTTTTCTGACAGGCTGTCATACTGTTTGATATTCAATTTTTATCACTCTTGGAAGAAGTGGAAAGAAAAGATCCAGATATACAGCTCCCTCTGATTACACATGGAACAATTTTCTTAATTTATACTGAGAAAGTGAATGCAATAAAAGGTTTTCATTCTATTTTAAAATTACTGTTCATAAATATATGACTTTTAATTTAGTCTTGTGTTCATTCCTCATCACATATCTAATAAAATATCTCCCATGAAAAATGAATGTGTCACAAATACAAATGGCAGTACCAGCATATTTGTAAATAATTTACCAGTTATCAAAGCAAAGGATATTTTTTCTACACATTTTAAGCAAAATTCTAGCGGTTTACTTATCTGAAAGTGTTGAGTTCAGTTCAGTCGCTCAGTTGTGTCCGACTCTTTGCTACCCCATTAATCACAGCATGCCAGGTCTCCCTGTCCATCACCAACTCCCAGAGTTCACTCAAACTCACCTCCATCGAGTCGATGATGCCATCCAGCCATCTCATTCTCTCTTGTCCCCTTCTCATCCTGCCCCCAATCCCTCCCAGCATCAGAGTCTTTTCCAGTGCGTTAACTCGTTGCATGACGTGGCCAAAGTATTGGAGTTTCAGCTTTAGCATCAGTCCTTCCAATGAACACCCAGGATTGATCTTTAGAATGGACTGGTTGGATCTCCTTGCAGTCCAAGGGACTCTCAAGAGTCTTCTCCAACACCACAGTTCAAAGGCATCAATTTTTCGGCAGTCAGCTTTCTTCACAGTCCAACTCTCACATCCATACATGACCACGGGAAAAACCATTGCCTTGACTAGACGGATCTTGGTTGGCAAAGTAATGTCTCTGCTTTTTAATATGCTGTCTAGGTTGGTCATAACTTTCCTTCCAAGGAGTAAGCGTCTTTTAATTCCATGGCTTCAATCAGCATCCACAGTGATTTTGGAGCCCCCAAAAATAAAGTCTGACACTGTTTCCACTGTTTCCCCATCTATTTCCCATGAAGTGATCGGATCAGATGCCATGATCTTAGTTTTCTGAAATGTTATAGTTGGGTAAATTTAAAATGGCTATGAAAAAGTGGATTTGTCTTAAAGAATAAAACACAATTAATAAATTTTCTTATTTAAAATATAGTCAAAATGACTTCAGGCAGAAAATCCAAACTACGTAATAATTGTAAATGACAACACAATAATTAGGAATACTTAACACTAAGATCCGTCTAGTCAAGGCTATGGTTTTTCTCGTGGTCATGTATGGATGTGAGAGTTGGACTGTGAAGAAAGCTGATCGCCGAAGAATTGATGCTTTTGAACTGTGGTGCGGGAGAAGACTCCGGAGAGTCCCTTGGACTGCAAGGAGATCCAACCAGTCTATTCTAAAGGAGATCAGTCCTGGGTATTCATTGGAAGGACTGATGCTAAAGCTGAAACTCCAATACTTTGGCCACCTCATGTGACACGTTGACTCACTGGAAAAGACTCTGATGCTAGGAAAGGTTGGGGGCGGGAGGAGAAGGGGACGACAGAGAATGAGATGGCTGGATGGCATCAGCAACTCGATGGACATGAGTGTGAGTGAACTCCTGGAGTTGGTGATGGACAGGGAGGCCTGGCATGCTGTGATTCATGGGGTCGCGGAGAGTCGGACACGACTGAGCGACTGAACTGAACTGAACTGAACTGAACACTATCAGTGAACATGGGAAGAGTGAAATTAAACTATATTTCTGTGAGCCCTCTGAGACAAATATTGAAAAGTGACCTTTCACATCTTTGCAGTGTTTTCTTAAGCAATAGTTTTTTCAAAACTGCAATCACATCCTTATTCCTAAGACTGTATATCAAGGTGTTAAACACTGGCGTCACAGCAGTGTAGGAAACAGCATTTTGTCGGTTCCTGCGGAATGATTTGATTTGGGGCATAAATAGGTAATAGTCAAGGAACCAGAGAATAAAAGCACAACGGTGAGATGGGAAAAGCAGGTGGAGAAGGCTTTGGACCAGCCTGTGGCTGAGCGCAGCTTTCATACGGCAGAAATGATTTTGACATCAAAGCCCAGTATCGGGAGGAAAGGAATCGTGGCAAACAGCACAGCAACCGAGAGACACACATTTCATTAAGCGCCGTGTCCGCACAGGCCACGGTGATCAATGGGGAATGTCACAGAAGAAGCGGTCGATCTGGTGTGAAGCACAGAACAGCAGTAAGTACACCCGGCATGTCTGTGCTGTCGGGACTGGAATTCCCGCACCCAGGCGCCAGCAGCCGACTGCAGGCCGGTCCTGTGGGTTGTGAGGGAAGGGCGTGCAGAGGCTGCACGTGGATGCTCAGGGCCCAGGCCTCGCCCCCAGGAGGAGCGCCCCCGGGGCTCCCGGAGCAAGGAAGAGGAGCCTCTGATGGCACAGAGGCTGCACATGGACACACAGGGCACAGACCTCACTCCCAGGAGGAGCATCCCCGGGGCTCCTGGAGCAAGGAAGAAGCGCGTCAGATGGCACAGCTCAGCGAAGAAACACTTCTGTCCTGAGTCCAAAGGTCACTAGAATCCTAGGGAGAGTGACAGATACGTAACCGATTTCGAGTGACGAGAAATTTGCAAGGAAAAACTACAGGGGCGTCTGGAGCACAGCGTCTACCGTCGTGATTATTCTGCTAAGATGAATATGTAGATGAGAAAGAAAATTCCAAATAGACGTCCCTGGAGGTTCGGAAGATCCAAAAATCCCAGGAGAACAAATGCCATGACTAGAGAGAAATTGCCTTCTGCTGTTTGGTCTCCTGAAAGCACCTGCAGTATATATATATATAATCAATGTAAAGTCCTCTATCTCTCTGAGTTGCAGTTTGCCAAGTGATAAAATGTGTACACTGCACTTTCAAAACTCACTAATTTGAGTTCTAAAAAAGCATCTAAACTTGATATTAAGCCGTAGTTTAAAGAAATTCATTCTTTTACAAAAAACAATCCATCAGAAAAGAGTAGTATCAGGAATTAGGTCTGCTGATAGATGGCTGTATTTTCCCGTTACTGATAATGAAATAATCGATGCTGCATTCTGTAATTCAGCTTTGTGAGATGAATTTATAGCCAGAAATCTGACAATTTTATTTAGAAGACCTTTCCATCAATTCTCCTTTCTCATGTTATTTCTTTTGAATTGCATTTATTTATATTTTGATTTCAGCTATCAAATATTTTTGAGTCATCATGCAACTATAATTTAAAAATAAGCCAGAAAAAGTGATTTGGGGAATGACCTTTGTGATTTTTTTGTCTGTTGTAATAGTTGGTATAGTCAGTTTATTTCAATTGAAAGAGTCATAAAGAACTCAGCCAAAGAGGTATTAATCACATCTCAAATACTCATTTTGCATTTGAGTGGTAATTCCTGCAATTGACAGCCATGCTTTCAATAAATTTCAACTTAAAAATGCTATATAAATAGTCTAAGATCAAAGCAAACAGAAGGCATTATTAAGACAATTTTAGGCATGTACAACTCAAAATCCAAGTTACTTTTACTGCAACAGGTAATTTCGGGGGAACATAGAATGTATCATTTATATATACTTCTCCTTCCTGGGAACTTACATATATAAATAACCCAATAAGTATTTGATTTATGAACGGATAACAGTATCCAATGTTAATTAGATTACTATATCCTCCACTAATGATTTACCAATGGGATGCACTATTCTCATCATTGTGTTTTGTGTTCACCTCTCTCTCTGCACATTGAAGTCTTGTCTTAATTCTTCTCCAATACTGTAAAAATAACCTTCTTCCATATTTTTCTTAAGTATTTTGGGAAAATCAAATCAGAGAAAAGTGAAAATAGCAATTGAAAAACAAGTTGGAAATTAGCAGTCTACAACTGAGTACTAATTTGCTTAACTAAGATTTGAGACAAGTTCTTAATAAGATGCAATGATAAGTAATTTTTGAAATTTCCACATGTATTATGAATATTAAATAGAAATTGCATCATAAAACCTTTTGAAATGTAGAGAAGTTCTTAAGCAATTTCTATCCAATTTCTAATTCCCTCCTTAAATATTATAGTAGCATAAAATCTTTCCTTCATATAAAAATACCGAGGATTTTCTCCATGAATTTGGAATGTTTTCCAGGTGGTGTCAGGGATACCATTCATGCATGGTTTTATTATAATACTGAAAAATATTATGTGTTCATCTATGACAGCAAACGATGTATATATTGATCACACGTTGTGTTGGACTCATTATTTCTGTTTTAATAACCTAAAACACTAAGAACGGAGTTACGAAGAAAAAGTGTACAAACCGAACAGTTGGTGACTACAAATTCCAAGTCCACTATTTATTTCAGACTTTGATTAACAGTTTCTATTTTTGTTAAATGATTTTATGTTTACTTTCCAAAACAGTTTAATTGAAATTACAGTGTTCTGCAATACAGAGATGTTTCCCACATGGCACTAGTGGTAAACAATCCACCTGCCAGTGCAGGAGATGCAAGAGTTGCAGGTTCGATCCCTGGGTCTGGAAGATTGCCTGGAGGAGGAGATAGCAGCCCTCTCCAGCATTCTTGCCTGGAAAATTCCATGAACAGAGGAGCCTGATGGGCTAAAGTCTAGGAGATTGCAAAGAGTCAGACACAATTGAGCACGCATTCACACATGCAATACAGAGATGGTGTTATTATCCACCACATCTATTATAAGCCTCTCCACATTTTATTTTCTCAAATGATACTTAAGCAATAAAATGATTATGAGCTGGATGAAATTCAAGCAACATAGAGAAAAGAAAGAAGAGGATGAGAGAAAGAGAGGGGGAGAGATGGGGAAGGAGGAAAGAAAGAAGGAAGAAGGGTGGGAAGGAGAGAGGGAGGAAAAGAAAGAAGGGGGAGAAAGATATGGAAATGTCACAACCTATGAATTATTCTCAGTATTTTCATAACAAAATATTCACCTTAGTGAATCCCTGGTGGCTCAGCAATAAAGAATCCACCTGTAATGGAGGAGACATGGGTCCAATCTCTGGGTCAGGAAGATCCCCTGGGGAAATCTCTTGGATGGAGGAGTCTGTTGGGCTGCAGTCCATGGGGATCGCAAGAGTCAGACAGGATAGTGACTAAACCAGCACCAGTGTTTTCAATCTACACCTAATACTGGACATGAAAGTAGTATTGTGATTTGATTGTATACTTATAGCCCTTCACTGTAGATGGAGAAAGGCAGTTTCACGTCATTACTCTAAAATTAATTCTACTCAAACTTTTCTTTTGCAGAAGTCCTTCCAAGGGAACAGTAAACAGGCTTGATTCTTTTAACTGAGGCTTTGTGTTTGTTTGTTTTTCCTTTAGGTTGGCTTCTTTTCTTAGGGACACAGGCCAATTTCTCTTTTAATTAGCTAATGACCTCAGGGCTCTAACTCCCTCTGAATGAGGACAAAGACAGTTATATCTGTAGTCTGATTTTGTAGTATTTGTTTAATCAGAAAAGTATAACATCAATGATTTTTCTTTTAATGCCTTAAAATGTTAGATTCCATTCAAGAGGACTTTCCTGTTGCCTCAGATGGTAAAGAGTCTGCCTGCAGTGCAGGAGACCTGGGTTTGACCATTGGGTTAGGTAGAACCACTTGAGAAGGGAATAGCTACTGAAGACTCCAATATTCTGGTGGGAAAATTCCATGGACAGAGGAGCCTGGTGGGCTACAGTCCATGAGGAGAAAGAGTTGGACACAACTGAGCAACTAATACTTTTCAAAATAGTGTTTCTTCAGAAATAATACTACATTTCATTGATGGTAGTATGCAAACACTTTTAAAACATTTAAAAAGAAGCCAATTACTGCTTTCTTCAGTAAGTTTTCCTACGTTTAAAATTTTCTTCAAAACTGCCTCAACTATTCTAATAACTTTTTACATTAAAACTAACAATACATTTCAAAATTCTTTTAGTCATTTATCTCACTAATTTTCTAACAGAATAATGAAGACATTGCCTGAAATATAGTCTAACTTATCAAATTTAATATAATATCTTAAGAGCCTGTAAAAATCTGGCTTAATAAACTTTGATATTTATGGCATGATTAGCTAAGAAAATCAATCTAAAATGTAAACAACACTTTTGATGTAAGAGTTCACGCTTATCTTCCTGGACTGGAATGAAGTTATTTCTTTCTTTGATATGGAGTATTTTAAATGTTGTTCTATTGATATTTAACTTTAAACAATTTGAAGGTTAGGTGTTGCACATGTCTTTCTAAATCATTTGCTCTCTCCAAAGCAAATAGTGCTCTTTAAGTAGAAATAGATTTCTTTCGGCCTTGGAAATTAGTTCTCTCACGTGTCAATGTACAATTGAACCAGCTCATTACACTAGCCATTCAAATATTTTGGAAAGCAACCAAAAATGTCCCTAGCCATACCTTTTCTTTTCAGTGATGTATTACTTTATTCTGTAGTGCTTTAAATAACAAGGTAACTGACTCCAGGATTTTTGCCTGGAGAAACCCATGGACAGAGGAACCTGGTGGCCTACAGTCCACTGGGTCACAAAGAATCACACACAACTGAAAGCTACTTAGTACACAAGCACATAAATATCCTAGGGGAATTAGGACAAGAGTGAAAGCAGACATTCTAGGAATCAGTGAACTAAAATGGACTGGAATGGGTGAATTTAATTCAGATGACCATTATATCTACTCCTGTGAGCAGGAATCCCTTAGAAGAAATGGAGTAGCCATCATGGTCAAAAAAAGAGTCCAAATGTAGTATTTGGATGCAATCTAAAAAATGGCAGAATGATCTCTGTTCGTTTCCAAGGCAAACAATTTAATATTAGAGTAATCCAAGCCTGTGCCCCAACCAGTAATGCTGAAGAAGCCGAGTTGAATGGTTCTATGAAGACGTAGAAGACCTTTTAGAACTAACACCCAAAAAAGATGTCCTTTTCGTTATAGGGGACTGGAATGCAAAAGCGGGAAGCCAAGAAACACCTGGAGCAACAGGCAAACTTGGTCTTGGAGCACAGAATGAAGGGGAAAGGCTAATAGAGTTTTGCCAAGAGAACGCCCTGGTCATAGCAAACACCCTCTTCCAACAACACAAGGGAAGACTCTACACATGGACATCACCAGATGGTCAACACCGAAATCAGATTGATTGTATTCTTTGCAGCCAAAGATGGAGAAGCTCTTTACAGTTAGCAAAAACAAGGCCAGGAGCTGACTGTGGCTCAGATCATGAACTCCTTATTGCCAAATTCAGACATAAATTGAAGAAAGTAGGGAAAACCACTAGATCATTCAGATATGGCCTAAATCAAATCCCTTATGATTATACAGTGGAAGTAAGAAATAGATTTAAGGGTCTAGATCTGATAGATAGAGTGCCTGATGAACTCTGGACGGAGGTTCGTGACATTGTACAGGAGACAGGGACCAAGACCATCCCCATGGAAAAGAAATGCAAAAAAGCAAAATGGCTGTCTGAGGAGGCCTTACAAATAGCTGTGAAGAGAAGAGAAGTGAAAAGCAAAGGAGAAAAGGAAAGATATAAGCATCTGAATGCAGAGTTCCAAAGAATAGCAAAGAGAGATAAGAAAGGCTTCCTCAGCGATCAATGCAAAGAAATAGAGGAAAACAACAGAATAGGAAAAACAAGAGATCATTTCAAGAAAATTAGAGATATCAAGGGAACATTTCATGCAAAGATGGGCTCGATAAAGGACAGAAATGGTATGGACCTAACAGAAGCAGAAGATATTAAGAAGAGGTGGCAGGAATACACAGAAGTACTGTACAAAAAAGATCTTCATGACGAAGAGAATCACGATGGCGTAATCACTCACCTGGAACCAGACATCTTGGAATGTGAAGTCAAGTGGGCCTTAGAGAGCGTCATGACGAACAAAGCTAGTGGAGGTGATGGAATTCCAGTTGAACTATTTCAAGTCCTGAAAGATGATGCTGTGAAAGTGCTGCACTCAATATGCAAGCAAATTTGGAAAACTCAGCAGTGGCCACAGGACTGGAAAAGGTCAGTCTTCATCCCCATCCCAAAGGAAGGCAATGCCAAAGAATGCTCAAACTACCGCACAATTGCACTCATCTCACACGCTAGTAAAGTCATGCTCAAAATTCTCCAAGACAGGCTTTAGCAATACATGAACCATGAACTTCCAGATGTTCAAGCTGGTTTTAGAAAGGAAGAGGAACCAGAAATCAAATTGCCAATATCTGCTGGATCATGGAGAAAGCAAGAGAGTTACAGAAAAACATCTATTTCTGCTTCATCGACTATGCCAAATCCTTTGACTCTGTGGATCACAATAAACTGTGGAACATTCTGAAACAGATGGGAATACCAGACCACCTTACCTGCCTCATGAGATATCTCTATGCAGGTCAGGAAGGAACACTTAGAACCGGTCATGGATCAACAGACTGGTTCCAAATTGGAAAAGGAGTATGTCAACAATGAATACTGTCACCCTGCCTATTTATATTATATGCAGAGTACATCATGAGGAACACTGGGCTGGAAGAAGCACAAGCTGAAATCAAGATTGCAGGGAGAAATATCAATAACCTCAGATAAGCAGATGACACCACCCTTATGGCAGAAAGTGAAGAGGAACTTAAAAAAGCCTCTTGATGAAAGAGAAAGAGGAGAGTGAAAAAGTTGGCTTAAAGCTCAACATCCAGAAAACTAAGATCATGGTATCTGGTCCCATCACTTCATAGGAAATAGACGGGGAAACAGTGGAAACAGTGTCAGACTTTATTTGGGGGGGGGGGGCTCCAAAATCACTGCGGATGCTGATTGCAGCCATGAAATTGAAAGACGCTTATTCCTTGGAAGGAAAGTTATGACCAGCCTAGATAGCATATTAAAAAGCAGAGACATTACTTTGCCAACCAAGGTCTGTCTAGTCAAGGCTATGGTTTTTCCAGTGGTCATGTTTGGATGTGAGAGTTGGACTGTGAAGAAAGCTGATGGCCGAAGAATTGATGCTTTAAAACTGTGGTGCTGGAGAGGACTCTTGATAGTCCCTTGACTGTAAGGATATCTAACTTGTCCATTCTAAGGGAGATCATTCCTGGGTGTTCATTGGATTGATGCTAAAGCTAAAACTCCAATCCTTTGGCCACCTCATGCGACGAGTTGACTCACTGGAAAAGACTCTGATGCTGGGAGGGATTGGGGGCAGGAAGAGAAGAGGACGACAGAGAATGAGATGGCTGGATAGCATCACCGACTCGATGGACATGAGTTTGAGTGAACTCCAGGAGTCGGTGATAAACAGGGAGGCCTGGTGTGCTGTCATTCATGGAGGCGCAAAGAGTTGGACAAAACTGAGCGACTGAAATGCACTGAACTGAGTGATTTCTATTATTTTTGTTTTTTGTTCCTTCTGTTTGATTTGGATTTATTTTACTATGACTTTTAGAATTTATTGTGGTGAAAATTTAATTTATTGACTTAAGATGCTATTTTAATATTCTAAGTGTTCAGTACTATAATATTGTATTTAACTACTGCTTTGGCTCCATCTCATATATTGTGATATGTTGCATTTATATTAAGTAAAAATGTAGATCAATAAGAGGAAGACCACCAAATACTTGAAAAGTTACATAACATATAAACCTTCAATAGTGATATCTCTCAAATCCTGGACAAAATATTTCTAAAATTTGTTGCTCTAACTCTCTTTTCATTATTCTTTATACAAGTCTATTTATTCCTGCTTATATGTGTACATGCTTAGTTGTCTGTGCGACACTCTGGACTGTAGCCCACTGGGCTCCTGCTTTCAGCATGTACACTGAAAAGGAATGAGTGTGTGTCCCCTTCCCCTTACTCCCCTTTCTGTAGTCTAGGAGACGGTGAGATTTACCTGCTTAGTGTGAATGTGGAGATGGAAAATTCTTGTTGAACATGATCTAATTGTCCCAAGTCTTATAGATTTCTTACTTTTGAATTTTTAATGACAAAGACAATTCTCTTCAAGACATTATTCACTTAAATCTTTTTTAGAACATCTTTATTTTTATTTTATAGAGTCAGTAATATGTAATAATAATTTTCTGATTTTTACAACACTTCCATTTCTTAATAATCACAAAATACAGGAAAAGAGGTCGAAAATTTTAAGGAATCATATGGACAGATATGATTTTGGTTGTCGTACCAAACTCCTCCAGTGTCAGACAGAAAGGTTTAGTTTAATTAAGAAGTGACATGGGGAATAAGCTGATCCCAAGTTATGACCAACCTGCTGCTGCTGCTAAGTTGCATCAGTCGTGTCCGACTCTGTGCGACCCCATAGACAGCAGCCCAACAGGCTCCTCTGTCCTTGGTATTCTCCAGGCAAGAATACTGGAGTGGGTTGCCATTTCCTTTAGACAGCATATTAAAAAGCAGAGAAATTACTTGCCAACAAAGTCCGTCTAGTCAAGGCTATGGTTTTTCCCGTGGTCATGTGTGGATGTGAGAGTTAGACTGTGAAGAAAGCTGATCGCCGAAGAATTGATGCTTTTGAAATGTGGTGTTGGAGAAGACTCTTGAGAGTCTCTTGGACTGCAAGGAGATCCAACCAGTCCATTCTAAAGGAGATTCGTCCTGGGTGTTCATTGGAAGGACTGATGCTAAAGCTGAAACTGAAATACTTTGGCCACCTCATATGAAGAGTTGACTCACTGGAAAAGAGTCTGATGCTGGGAGGAATTGGGGGCAGGAGGAGAAGGGGACGATAGAGAATGAGATGGCTGGATGGCATCACCGACTCGATGGACATGAGTTTGAGTGAACTCTGGGATTTGGTAGTGGACAGGGAGGCCTGGCGTGCTGTGATTCATCAGGTCACAGAGTCGGACACGACTGAACGTCTGAACTGAACTGAACTGAAGGGTAAAGAATATTTTCTATTTAAAGAGCACTAATTTTTATGACAAGGAATATATTATAGACTGTGGTTAGCCTCTGTTCCAAATAAATATAAATTGCCTAATTGCCAAAACAAAAAAGTCTCACTTTTTTCTCTTTTAACTCTATCTATAAAGGTAAGCATTGCATTTAGCTTCAGTTCAAACAGGTAAGCATGAATCATTTTTTCCAATAGCAAATTTAGCTTTACAAATATCTATGTAGATTTAGAATCAGCAAAAAATGCATTCATTTCAGAAGAATTAAAAATAGATCCTTTCTTCTTCAGTTCAGTTATTTCTTCTTACTGCTAATTAATTTAGAAAACCCTGATTCAAATGATCTTTTTACTTTTCTGATTCTTATCATTATATTATCGAGTGAGAAATCACAGAGTACTTTGTAATATGCATGTGTGCACTCAGTCGCTTCAGTCGTCTGACTCTTTGGGAACCTATGGACTGTGGTCCACCAGTCTCCTCTGTCCTTGGGATTCTCCAGGCAAGAGTACTGGAGTGGATTGCCATGCCCTTCTGTAGGAGATCTTTCTGCCCCAGGGACTGAACCCACATCTCTCATCTCTTACATTCCAGGCAGATTCTTTACCACTGAGCCACCAGGAAATGTCTTGTAATATATTTGGCCAAAATATCAAAGATTGCAACCTTATTATCATTATCATCAGTCATCTTAAGTATTAAGATTTATTAAGTGATTACTACATAGTAAGCATATGTTTAAGTAGTTTGCATGTAGTATTAAATCAGGATATATCACAAAAATTTTTTAAATTATTTAACTAAGTTGTACGACAGTAAAAGGAGTTATTAAAATGTGTTCTCATCCAATACCAAGGGAATCATTTGTTTGTTAAAATTAAATTCTATGCAAATGAATGAGAAAATATTAAAGTAATATTGGCCTGTTTTCTTTTTTATCCTAAAGGAAGCAAGCTTCAGACTGCATTCACCAATTTTAGGTTTTCATTTCCTATTTCAAATTGGTTTCATAAACTTGCTCTAAACAGTATTAAATGAATTGTGATATACCTGATTTACATGCTATCATAATCCCTACATCAAAGAAAATTGTCATTTCAGTGGAAATACCAGAAAAATAAACATGAATTATTTTAACAAAAACGAAAGTGGCTCTATTTTGATGAATTATATAGTGATTTTCTCTTTGAATTGTATAAAGAGAAGCATTGACAGTTTTCAGGAGTCAGAGAAACCAAAAAATATGTCACAAGATTTGAGGAAATCTTTGAACGTGAGATTGAGTTTAGAATATAAGTACAGTTTGTATAGAATTTGAATAATTATAATATTTCTTACTTTAGAAATGGTTTTATACTGACAATTCTATTTACTATTCATAAAAAGTTTCCATTTGACAGATAAAAAGTTGAGACAAAAATATTTTAATAAATGTGGAACACTCCATTCTTGATATTAAGTTTTGCTTTCTTACTTTTTCTGGCTTTTCTTTGGCATCTCAGTTTCAGTATGCTTTTCAAATGCACTATCCTACCTGAACATCAAGGAATAATTTACAAAGGGGATTAAAAAATGAGAGAAAACCTTACATACATAAACAGCAGATACAATAAAAAGAATAAAACAAATGGCACTTTCTGCAGGAAATGGATGCACCAATCAAATGTAGGTGCATGCTGCTTGCTAAAAGACTGATGATTCATTCAGCAAGCAATTTTAATCAGTATCCAAATACTACACTCTACATTGATTTAAGTATGTGAATAAAATTTGGTAACGGTGTTGGGACAAGGTATTGAAAAAAGGAGGCATGATTTCATAGACTCATATATGATGCATCTGTCAGCCACTAGCTTCTGACAATTTAAAAGACTCATTATAGCATTTTTTTGGAGAAGGCAATGGCACCCCACTCCAGTACTCTTGCCTGGAGAGTCCCATGGATGGAGGAGCCTGGTAGGCTGCAGTCCATGGGGTCGCAAAGAGTCGGACACGACTGAGCGACTTCAATTTCACTTTTTCCTTTCATGCGTTGGAGAAGGAAATGGCAACCCACTCCAGTGTTCTTGCCTGGAGAATCCCAGGGAAGGGGGAGCCTGGTGGGCTTCCGTCTATGGGGTCGCACAGAGTCGGACACGACTGAAGCGACTTAGCAGCAGCAGCAGCAGCATAGCATTTTTGCATTTCTGCCAATGACATTTTTATTGACAAAATTGTATGATAATGGAAAAAGTTTGAATATCTTTAGTACTGTAATGTGTAGTTTAAGATATTGTAGATAGTACATATATAAATAGTGTATGGCTTCCCAGATGGCTCAGATGATTAAGAATCTGCCTGCCATGCAGAAGATCTGGGTTTGACATCTGGGTAGGGAAAATCCCCTGAGAAGGGAATGGCAACCCACCCCAGTATTCTTGCTTTTGTATGGACTATTGGTTCTACCCCATGTCTGTCTACATTTTTATTTATTTATGTATTTATTTAATTGGAGGCTAGTTACTTTACAATATTATATTTGTTGGTTTTGTCATACATTGACATGAATCTGCCCCGGGTGTACATGTGTTCCCCTTGCAGCAGAAATCTTGACTTTTGTCCTCACTTAATATCCTTAGAATATGTATTTAGTTGTGCATCTTATTTTCAGTGACTTATTTTCTATTGGCTTTCATAAGTTAACCAAAAGTGTTAATCGCTCAGTCGTGTCTGACTCTTTGTGACCCCATGGACTGTAGTCCACCAGGCTCCTCTGTCTGTGGGATTCTCCAGGCCAGAATACTGGAGTGGGTAGCCATTTCCTTCTCCAGAGGATCTTCCCAACCCAGGGATCGAACTGGGGTCTCCTGCACTGTAGGCAGATTCTTTAACATCTGAGCCACCGGGGAATGGCTAAATAAGTTAGCACATAATATGAAAAATACATGTATAACATGCTGAAAACAATGAAGCAATTTACTACTTCTGCAAGAATGAGTAAAAAGAGTATAATTTCTAAATATACACACATGCACGCCCCACGAAAAGTATGCTTGATCTCTAACAGGAAAGAGAGGAAGGAGAGATTTACCTTTTCAGTGGGAATCCATGTTTATACTTTGTAAGTGAAGTGAAGTGAAATGAAAGTCTCTAGTTGTGTCTGGCTCTTTGTGACCCCACAGACTATACAGTCCATGGAATTCTCCAGGCTAGAATACTGGAGTGGGTAGCCTTTCCCTTCTCCAGGGCATCTTCCCAACCAGGATCAAATCGGGGTCTCCTGCATTGCAGAGAGATTCTTTACCAGCTGAGCTATCGGGGAAGCCCAAAATAACCTCCGCCTGAACAGGGACTTGAACCCTGGACCCTCAGATTAAAAGTCTGATGCTCTACTGACTGAGTATCTGGGTTCTTATACCTTGGGGGAAATTCCAAAGAAGCAATCAAATTGATTCATCTTTAATGTATTCTAGAAGTTAATGAATCACATTTAGTGGAAGAATTATATTATGCATTGCCAAAAAAGATCTACAGAAACACCAAAAAAAGCTAGCAATATAGTTAAAATACAAAGAAAAATGCAAAAAAGATGGGAAATCTCAACCTATCTCAGTCACATACATGACTAACAAAAACACATGCAAAAAAGAAAGAATGAATAAGTTGAATGGGATCATCAATAAAACAAGAATTGCTGAGGATGTGGGTAATTTAGGAAGATCTCACAGATGAGTTGTGCAAGGTGTCTCATGCAGTCAGTAAGTGACAGGTGAACATTCTAGCTAGCACTGCTTTCATGGACATAAACCTGGATATATTTGCCTCTTACGTCTGGAGTGTTCCTGGGCCAAAAGAATAGCTTAAAATTCCTTTTTTCTCAATGGAGAAATCTGAATAGAACTTATCACTACTGATTTATGGACTTTACACTGAAATACACATGTTTGAAAACTAGCAATATCCCATAATATTATATAGTCAGCTCATCAATTTTATTTATAAGAAAAAAATGAAATATGTAGAATGCCAGTGCCAAACAAGACTTTGGAAATACCACAGGAAAACCAACACTTTAAAGATGAACTATATTCATCCCTAAAACTATTTTAGGTCACTTACAATGTATTTCACCATGCAATCAAATTAACTTTCAATTGATAATAATTAAACACAGAATTGAGAGGTGAAGAGAAAAACACAGGCTGAAAGAGCAAAATAACTATGTAAATGAATTTAACTCAAATTTTTGCATTTTTGAGCTTTCAGATGAAGAGCAAAATTATAATCACATATCTTCAGAAAAAGTGATAATTCATGGCAGAAAATAAAGTTTAAATGGATAACTTTTCTTACAAATTAATTTAATAATGATGAAAAATGTAATTCACAAACTGTTAGACACTTAGAAATTATAGGCTTGTTTTCTAATGGAATTGGAAAAAATGAATGTTGTACCATCTTTTATATAGATAAGGAAACAAAAGCCAAAGAAAGTGAAATAACAGAATAACAGTATCTTTGATTGGATCATTACCACAGATGAAATATGAAGAGAAGAAGCAGAAGACAACATGTCCACAGTGATACAATTTGTACTCCTGGGGTTTTCTGAACTTCCAAACCTTCAAGGGCTATTCTTTGGGGTGTTCTCCATTATTTACATAATAATCTTTATTGGAAACAGTCTTATAATAATACTAACTAGGCTTGACCCTGCACTGCACAAACCCATGTATTTTTCCTGGCAAGTTTACCCTCCTTGGAAATCTGTTACGTGTCCATTACTCTCCTAGGATTCTGGTGAACCTTTGGACTCAGGACAGAAGCATTTCTGTGCTGGACTGTGCTGCCCAAATGTGCTTCTTCCTTATCCTTGGAGCCACTGAGCGTTTCCTCCTGGTGGTGATGGCCTACAACCGCTGTGTGGCCATCTGTGACCCTCTGCACTACCCCTGGCCATCACCCCAAAGGTATGCCTCCGGCTGGCTGTGGGCTCCTGGGTCAGTGGAATCCCAGTGAAGATAGGGCAAATGTGCCAGATCTTCTTTCTGTGTTTCTGTCATTCGAAAGAGATTAACCACTTCTCCTGTGACATTCCGCCCATTCTAAAGCTGGCTTGCGAAGACACTTTTGCACATGAGCTCTCAGTCTATGCAGCAGCTCTGTTGTTTGTTGCTGTACCTTTTATGTTGATCCTTGCCTCCTATAGCCAAATCATTTCCACTATTCTGAGGTCACCAACAGCCAGAGGACAGGCTAAAGCCTTCTCCACATGCTCTTCTCACCTGATGGTTGTGCTTTTATTCTTCGGATCTGCTGACATTACCTACTCAAGACCAAAATCCAGTCATTCTGCAGGAACTGACGAACTGTTCTCTCTGTTCTACACTATGGTGACTCCGATGTTCAACACATGATACACAGCCTTCAGAGCAAGGATGTGATTACAGCTCTGAGAAAATTATTGCTCAAAAAATAATTTGGTGATTTTAATTATAAATGTTTTGCTTGCTAAACAGTTAACAGAGAAAGATTTTCAGCTTCTATCTTCCCTTTTTAAGGAGTTCAGTTCAGTTCAGTCACTTAGTCGTGTCCGACTCTTTGAGACCCCAAGAATCACAGCATGCCAGGCCTCCCTGTCCATCACCAACTCCCGGAGTTCACTCAAATTCACGTCCATCGAGTCTGTGATGCCATCTTATTCTCTGTAATCCCCTTCTCCTCCTGCCCCCAATCCCCCCCAGCATCAGACTCTTTTCCAGTGAGTCAACTCTTCGCATGAAGTGGCCAAAGTATTGGAGTTTCAGCTTTAGCATTAGTCCTTCCAATGAACACCCAAGACTCATCTCCTTTAGAATGGACTGGTTGGATCTCCTTGCAGTCCAAAGGACTCACCACTTCTTTTCTCAGGTGTACTTATGAATACTTTAAAAGACAAATCCACAATTTACTGGGCTTGGATATATACCAGACAAATGAGTCATCAATCCTCCATGCATAAGAATAATCCTTCCTCATGAATTACATAGTAATTTACATATTGAAAAAAATTAAAACAGAATTGAATCAGTTACATTTTTTGGCTTAAATATGCTGGAAAATATATGTTTACTTATCTAAATAATTATCTGTATCTCCACACTTGTATTTGTTGGCATTCTTTGATTCTATAGCACAGAAAATGACCACTAGCAGTTGAAAACTGGATGTTTGAAGGAGGGATTGAATGAGTGAATGGGTAAATGAATATTGCTAGTGCCAACATCCTACTGCTAGCAAAAAATATCTAGATTTTTCAGAGAGCTAATAGTATTGGGAGCACATTTGCTTATCTACTATAAACTCACATGAAATTACTCCAATCATAAAACCAAAAAAATAGCATTCATAGACTTTGTTCTCTTCCTAAGTGCATGTTAAAACAGTACCTTCCTACTCATCTTAACTGGTTTACTTTGGACATATTTGCATATTCTACTTAGCAAATTTGATCCAAAATAATTTGCTTTGCATTATTTCATCCATTACATAACTGCATTCTAACTGCTAAATCTATGTCAATTTGAATTTTTAAACGAAAATATATATGGATATAAAGGTGAAGAAAAGTTTTAGAAGTTGTTTTCAGAATTACCCACAGTCCATACAATTGCATTACATTAGTGTGTCTGGACTCACTTTCCATGTCTTTATCCCCTCCTTTAGTGTTGAAAATTTTAAATCATTGACTGATATAATCAAGGAAAGTGAACATATTTTACTAGGATTATTAATGCCCATCTTCCCAATTCCATCCTCAAATTCAGCAACATTAAGAGATGATTTGGTGTAGCCGTCCCTGAGAACTTCTGCTACAATTCTTTTGAAAATTATTCCATTCTCCAGTTTTAGTTTCAGAGAAGGCAATGGCATCCCACTCCATTACTCTTGCCTGGAAAATCCCACGGATGGAGGAGCCTAGTGGGCTGCAGTCCACAGGGTAGCTAAGAGTCAGACACGACTGAGCGACTTCACTTTCACTTTTCACTTTCATTCATTGGAGAAGGAAATGGCAACCCACTCCAGTGTTCTTGCCTGGAGAACCCCAGGGACGGGGGAGCCTGATGGGCTTCCGTCTATGGGGTCACACAGAGTCGGACACGACTGAAGTGACTTAGCAGCAGCAGCAGCAAAGAGAAAAATAATAAATGAACTTTCCTAAAATGGGTTTGCATCGTATTATTAAAGAGACTCTATATTTGTTAAATTTAAATTTTATAGTAAATGAAATGGAAAATAATAATGAGACATTGAAATGCTTTCATTTTTATATTTACATGCTTATCCTAATGATACAGGATGCTGAATTATAGTCACAAATTCTAGATTTTTATTTCCTGTCTCCAATTTGATTTTTTAAAACTTGCCTATACTCTAATGCTGGGAGGGATTGGGGGCAGGAGGAGAAGGGGATAACAGAGGATGAGATGGCTGGATGGCATCTCCGACTCAATGGACATGAGTTTGAGTGAACTCCGGGAGTTGGTGATGGACAGGGACGCCTGGCGTGCTGCAATTCATGGGGTCGCAAAGAGTAAGACACGACTGAGCGACTGAACTGAACTGAACTGAATACATTTTGAAGATGGTGTATATATTAATAATAAATCTCACACCAAAGATAAACATTTCAGTGGAAAGGCCAGAAAAAGAAACATAAATTATTTGAGCAAGTACAAAAGTGGCTATGTATGCTGGATCATTTAGTATTTTTCTTCCTGAGTTGTAGAAATAAAAGCATCTAAAGGTTTCCAGAAGTCAGAAACCAGCAGCTATGCTATGAGATTTGAGAAAAGCATATTTGATGAGGTTGAGTTCAGATTAAGTATAATTTGGATGGGACTTGAATAATTGCAATATGTCTTACATTATCAATGATTTTGCATTGATAATTCCATTGATTATTAACAAAATGTTCCATTTGACAAAAAAAAAAAAAGTCAAAGCTAAAAAGGATTTCAGTAAATGTGGAACACCATTCTCAATATCAAATTCTGTTATTCTTGATTTTTCTGGCTTTTTTTTTTTTTGGCACCTTAGATTCAGTATTATTTTCAAATGTACTACCCTACTTGAATAGTAGGAAGAATTGAGAGACAGGACCAAAGAAGAGAAGACCTTACATAAAGACCAGAGACAATAGAGAGAATCAAGCAGGTGGGATTTTCTGAACGTAGGTGCATGATGGGAGTCAGCCTAAAAAGATTGGGAATTAATTTAAAAAAAAAATTAATCAGTGTTCCAGTAATATACTCTACACTGAATTAAATAGAGAAATGTTATTAGCTTTCTTTTTCTAAGTCACAGAATTCCTCGGCAAGCCCACATCTTTGATGGACTGTTGCTTCTGCCCCATGTGTGTCTACGTTTCTGTAGCTGAAATGTTGATCATTCATTATGACTTAAAACACTTAGATATGGATATAGGTGTGCCTCTGCTTTGCAGTGACTGTTTCCGTGGACATCCAAATTAATTAACACATACCATGAGAGCTATGTGTGAGATACTGAAAATAATGAAATAACTTGATATTTTACAAAAGTGAAAAGAGTGCAATTTCTAAATAGACACACACTCACACACAGACATATATGCAGAGAAGGCATGGCTGAGCTAGACCAGGAGGGAAGGGTGGCCAGTTTGAATTTTGGGTAAGTACCCTTGCTTACACGTTGAGGACTATTTTGACAAAGTAAGCAACTTGGTTCATTTTAATCATTAATTCAAGAAGTTAGTAAATCACTTTTTGTGGAAGAAACATAATACACATTTCATACAAAGATACACTGATGATCAAATGCTTAAAATCTAGATATAGCAAAGAAAAAAGATGACTTAAAGATGGACAATCTCAACCTAAAGCTTTCACACACATGAACTAACACTCACATAGGGGCAAAAAAAAAAAAAAACACCAAAAAGCAATTAATTAAAGGTATTCAGCAGAATTGTTGCAATTATTGAAGTCCTTTGCAATTTAGGAGTCTCTGAGATAGCTATTGTGGTGGATGTATTTCTTACAATAAGTGTGTAACAGGTGAACATTCTAGTTTTCTAGTTTGAATGCTTTAATGAATATAAATGCTAGATGAACCTGCCTCTTACCCTTATGAGAGTTCCTGGACAGGAAGACCAGCTTAGAACTCTTTGCGCAGAAAAATCTGAATAAAAATTATGAATGCTGGATTTGTAGACACTATATTGATATATACAGTTTTTAAAAATTAAATACCATTCAAAAATATTGAGTGGTTAGCTGATGAATTTTGTTTTACAATAAAACAGCTAAATATGCAGAATGTCAAAGGTAAAAAGACATTGAAAATACAACAGAAAAATATCTCATTTTAAAAAATTAACTATATGTATCCCTAAGACTATTTTATATTGCATGGTTATGTATGGATGTGAGAGTTGGACTGTGAAGAAAGCTGATCGCCGAAGAATTGATGCTTTTGAACTGTGGTGCTGGAGAAGACTCTGGAGAGTCCCTTGGCCTGCAAGGAGATCCAACCAGTCCATTCTAAAGGAGATCAGTCCTGGGTGTTCATTGGAAGGACTGATGCTAAAGCCGAAACTCCAAATCTTTGGCCACCTCATGCGACGAGTTGACTCACTTGAAAAGACTCTGTTGCTGGGAGGGTTTGGAGGCAGGAGGAGACGGGGACGACAGAGAATGAGATGGCTGGATGGCATCACCGACTCGATGGACATGAGTTTGAGTGAACTCCGGGAGTTGGTGATGGACAGGGAGGCCTGGTGTGATGTGATTTGTAGGGTCGCAAAGAGTCGGACACGACTGAGCGACTGAGCTGAAATGAAGACATTTAAAAGAGCAAAAAAATTAATTTTGAATTGATAATGAAAAACAGAATGGAGAGGTGAAAAGAATAACACATCAAATGCAAATATCAAGTTATTTCACAAAGGAACTTAAATTCAGAATTTGTATTTTTGAGTGTTCAGACGAATAGCAAAATTACAATCACGTGTCTTCAGAACTAAATAAATATTGTATACACCAGAAATAAAAATATTAAAGTTATTTTTTTAATTTACAGATAGATTTAATAATGATGAAAAACACACTTTATCACACATTTAAAGCACCTGGTGTTATAGGTTTGGTTTTTATAGGAAATTGAAAAATAGAAAGTTGTAACATCCTGTTTTATAAATAAGAAAACAAGAGCTAATAAAAATGAAATAACACTACCTCTGATTGGATCATTCCCACAGATGAAATATTAAGATATGGAAGCAAGAGACAACATATCCAAAGTGATGGAATTTGTACTCCTGACGTTTTCTGACCTTCCAAACCTTTAAGGGTTATTCTTTGGGGTGTTCTCCATCATTTACATCATTATCTTAACTGGAAATAGTCTCATATTAATACCAACTAGGCTAACTAGGCTTGATCCATGGAGAAGGCAATGGCAACCCACTCCAGTACTCTTGCCTGGAAAACCCCATGGACGGAGGAGCCTGGTAGGCTGCAGGCCATGGGGTCGCCGAGAGTCGGACACTACTGAGCGACTTCACTTTTCACTTTCATGCATTGGAGAAGGAAATGGCAACCCACTCCACTGTTCTTGCCTGAAGAATCCCAGGGACGGAGGAGCCTGGTGGGCTTCTATCTATGGGGTCGCAGAGTCGGACACGACTGAAGTGACTTAGCAGCAGCAGCAGCAGGCTTGACCTAGCACTGCACAAACCCATGTATTTTTTCTTGGCAAACTTTTCCTGCTTGGAAATCTGTTATGTGTTTGTCACTCTCCCTAGAACTCTGGAATCTTTGGACTAAGGGCAGAAGCATTTCTGTGCTGGACTGTGCTGCCCAAATGTATTTCTTTCTACTCCTTAGAGACACTGAATGCCTCCTCCTGGCGGTGATGGCTTGTGACCGCTGCGTGGCCATCTGTCACCCTCTGCACTATCCCCTGGTCATGACCCCAAAGGTGTGCCTCCAGCTGGCTGTGGGCTCCCGGGTCAGTGGAATCCCAGTGTAGACAGGGCAAATGTGCCGGATCTTCTCTCTGCATCTCTGTCATTCGAAGAAGATTCACCTCTTCTTCTGTGACATTTCCCCCATTCTGACGCTGGCCTGCGGGGACACTTTTGCACACGAGCTCTCAGTCTATGCAGGAGCTCTGTTGTTTGTTACTGTACGTTTTATGCTGATCCTTGCCTCTTGCAGCAAAATCATTTCCACCATTCTGAGGTTTCTAACAGCCAGAGGAAGAGCCAAAGCCTTCTCCACATGCTCTTCTCACCTGTTGGTTGTGCTTTTATTCTTTGGATCTGCTGCTATTACCTACTTAAGGCCCAAATCCAGACATTCTGCAGGAACTGACAGACTCCTCTCTCTGTTCTACACCATGGTGACTCCAATGTTCCATCAAGGATGTGATTGCAGCATTGAGAAAATTATTACTGAAAAAGAGTAATGTGATGAGTTTATTTTAAAATGCTTTAAATGCTGGCCACAGGGTTATCAGAGAAATTTTTAAAGATGTCTACATTTCCCAGTTTAGAAGTTAACCACTTCTTTTTATACTATATTTTTCAGTTCAGTTCAGTTGCTCAGTCATGTCTGACTCTTTGCAACCCCATGGACCTCAGCACGCCAGGACTCCCTGTCCATCACCAATTCCTGGAGTTTGCTCAAACTCATGTCCATTGAGTCCATGATGCCATCCAGCCATCTCCTCTGTCATCCCCTTCTCCTCCAGCCTTCAGTCTCCTCCCTCCCCGCCCTGCCCATCCCTCCGGGTCATCACCTGAGGCTGGGCTCCCTGTGCTGCACAGCAGCTTCCCACCAGCCAGCCATCTCACGCCTTATTGTGTATGTATGCTGATGCTGCTTCCTCCATTCATCTCATACTCTCTCTCCCCCCATGTAAGTCCACTCCCTTCATCTGTGTGTCCATTCCTTTCCTACAAATAGGTTCATCAGTATCATTTTTTTTAGATTCCATATATATGTATTACTTAGTAAAGAAATTTTTACAAAATTGTGCATCACTGCTGTCCCAGGAGTTCGATCACTGGTTTTTAATCTTCTCTTTACCAGATGTAGAGCAAGTCATTTAGCTACTATTTTTTCCTTTCATTCTTCTAAAGAACAAAATTAAAATGAGTATGAAGCTTATTTAAAAGCACGTGGCTAGCCATACCATCCCACCAGAAGTGTTGCTGTGTGAAATGAATAAACGTGTTTTTTCACACAGGCCTGAATATGATTTTAAAGAAGAAAATACACATTCATGTTTCACAGTGTTTGGTGGTGGTAGATAGTACCTTTTTAGTAGCTTTTCAGCTGTTGCAGAAGCTCTTTTGTGGTAGGAAATGTTTCTCAGAAGTGCAGGTTTCGGCATTTTAATGTGTGTGTTATGACTGAGCACTTCAGTGTTTAAACAGTGCTTTCCTCTGCTGTGTATGTATTCAACACAACTTCATCTGCTATATGAACTTCTGTGAATAGAATCAACTGTAACTACAGACATATCTCATTAGTACTTTGCAAGAATTTAATATACTCATGGTATCAATGTGAGAGCAGTTAAAGAGGTTTTATTGTAAAGAAAAAAAATTGCATGCTTCTGTAGGTGTGGATTTCATAATTAAAAATCCTATAGCTAGATATTTGACAGCATTTTTGCACAAATATCTACTATTTAAAAAAAAAAGTTTCATTTTGTCATCCAGTTTGTTGCTACTCCTATATGATTTTAACATTAAAAAACGTTGTTGAACATGCAGGCTTTGCAGATTTTATTCACAATTTGGCTTACAAAGAATATGACCGCATCATCATTATTTGAAATCATGATAAAACCAAAGCTGGGAGAACTATTTACACAGCTTATGATTCAGTTCAATTCAGTTCAGTCGCTCAGTTGTGTCCAACTCTTTGTGACCCCATGGACTGCAGCACGCCAGACTCCTCTGTCCATCACCAACCTCCAGAGCTTATTCAAACTCAGGTCCATCAAGTCAGTGATGCCATCCAACCATCTCATCCTCTATCATCCTCGTCTCCTCCTGCCTTAAATCTTTCCCAGCATCAGGGTCTTTTCAAATGAATCAGCTCTTAGCATCAGGTGGCCAAAGTATTGGAGTTTCACCTTCAGCATCAGTTCTTCCAATGAATATTCAGGACTGATTTCCTTTAGGATTCACTGGTTGGATCTCCTTGCAGTCCAAGGGACTCTCAAGAGTCTTCTCCAATACCACAGGTCAAAAGCATCAATTCTTTGAGGTTCAGCTTTCTTTATAGTCCAACTCTCACATCCATACATGACCACTGGAAAAACCATAGCCTTGACTAGAAGGAACTTTGTTGGCAAAGTAATGTCTCTGCTTTTTAATATGGTGTCTATGTTGGTCATAGCTTTTCATCCAAGGAGCAAGCATCTTTTAATTTCATGGCTGCAGTCACCATCTGCAGTGATTTTGGAGACCCTCAAAATAAAGTCTGTCACTGTTTCTATTGTTTCCCCATCTATTTGCCATGAAGTGATGGGATTGGATGCCATGATCTTAGTTTTCTGAATTTTAAGCTTTAAGCCAACTTTTTCACTCTCCTCTTTCATTTTCATCAAGAGGCCCTTCAGTTTTTCTTTGCTTTCTGCCATAAGAGTGGTGTCACCTGAGTATCTGAAGTTATTGATATTTCTCTCAGCAATCTTGATTCCAGCTTGTGCTTCATCCAGCCCAGCATTTCTCATGATGTACTCCGCATATAAATTAAATAAGCATGGTAACAATATATAGGCTTGACATGCCCCTTTCCCAATTTGGAACCAGTCTGTTGTTCCATGCCCAGGTCTAACTGTTGCTTTTTGTCCTGGATAAATTTCTCGGGAGGCAGGTCAGGTTGTCTGGTATTCCCATCTCTTTAAGAATGTTCCACAGTGTGTTTTGATCTACACAGTCAAAGGCTTTGGTGTAGTCAATAAAGCAGAAGTTGATTTTTTCTGGAACTCTCTTACTTTTTCAATAATCCAACTTTTACCAATTTTATCTCTGGTTCCTCTGCCTTTTCTAAATCCAGTTTTGAACATCTGGAAGCTTATGGCTCATGTACTCCTGAAGCCTGGCTTGGAGAATGTTGACGATTACTTTGCTAGCATGTTAGATGAGTGCAATTGTACGGTAATTTGAACAATCTTTGGCATTGCCTTTCTTTGGGATCAGAATGAAAACTGACCTTTTTCAGTCCTGTGGCCACTGATGAGTTTTCCAAATTTGCTGGCGTATTGAGTGCAGCACTTTCACAGCATCATCTTTTAGCATTTGAAATAGCTCAATTGGAATTCCATCACCTCCACTAGCTTTGTTCATAGTGATGCTTCCTAAGGCCCATTTGACTTCGCATTCCAGGATGTCTGGTTCTAGGTGAGTGATCACACCATCGTGGTTATCTGGGTCATGAAAATCTCTTTGTTTAGTTCTTCTGTGTATTCTCGCCACCTTTACTTGATATGCTATGCTTCTAATTAACAATACCTATATTGTTACTGACCTATGGTTATGTTTCAATCTATCTTTCCTTTGAATGTTCAACCAAATATGATAATAAGTTCCTATGACTAAAATTTTATCATTAAGATTAAATAGTTAAATATTTATAAATAGCCTTTCAGGAAGAATGGGTTGTTCTCTAGTCTGGAAAGAATCACTTTCTGGTATTTGAAATATACAACGATTTAAACAATATTGTGCATGTATCATTCAAACAACAGTGACATACAGACATGTTTTGTTTTAACATTAAATTTTACTGTCATCCTCTGTGTGTCCCTGTCTGCAAACTGTATCAATTAGGTGTATGAGAGTGTCTGTGACAAAACAGTGACTCAGGAACGACAAAGACCTCCTGCCAGCATCTAACTGAGATTATTTCTCAACCCATAGGCTGACCATGGCAGTCTAGTTGTCAAAGGTAATTGATTGTTAAATGAGGATAAAAGGTTCAGGGGAATGGCCATGTATAATACCACAGAGATGTTTTCATTAATTGATAGCATTTAAAAACATATTCTATAATATTTTAAATTTGCATGCAAATTAAAATGCACTTTTCTGTTGTAAACTTTTTGAGAAGTCTGACAAATCCAGAGTTATGTTACCAAAAACATGGTCAAAATACATAACAGCTTGATAAATCTCCAAAATTCTCATTTTTTATTTCTCTAGTTAATACTCCACCAATTTACTACCAGCATGGGGTCACAGAGAGTCGGACATGACTGAACGACTGAACTGAACTGAACTGAACTGACCAGTCCTCTCTCCATATGCCTTTTTGAAAATGTCATATAAATGGAATCATAAAGCCTTTTAAGTCTGAGTTTTCACTTTGCATAGAGCATTTAGCATATTGCTGCCTGCATCAATATAGTTTGTTTATTTATATTTCTCTGTAGTGTCTCACACGATGTAATATACCAGAGTTTGTTTACTCATTCTTTGGGTGAAGAACACGTGGCCGTTTCCAGAACTTCACTGTTATAGCTGCCCTGAATGTTTGGTAATAGATTTTTGTGTAAATACAAGTTTCCATTTCTCTATAAAGTGGGACTTCTGGATAAATGTATTTTGTAAGTGTGCAATTAACTTTATAATAAACCACCAGCCTTCAGAGAAGCTGTCTCAATTTTCCATTCCTACGAGAAATGCACAGAAGTTCACTTGTTCTAAATCATCACCAGCATTAAATATTATTTGTGCATTGTTTTTTGTTGTTTTGTTTTTATTAGATTTTTTTCAACTATAATGTGTCTAGTGATACTTCATTTTTTAATTTTGATTTTCCTAATCAAACTCAGTAATTTCACACTGAGTTTTTCATGGTGTAATTTGTCATCTCTATATCTTCTTTGATGAATTATCTGTTCAAATTGTTTTCTAACATTTTACTTGTGCTGTTGATTTCTTTATTACGGAGTTTTAAGATTTTTATATATTTATATGTAAATATAAAAAGTATATATGCAGTGTATATGTATTCATATATGTTTATATTCACTGACAAGCTTCCTTGAAAGCTCAGTGGTAAAGAATCCACCTGCCAAGCAGGATATAAGGGTTCAATCCTTGGGTGGGAAAGATCCCCTGGAGAAGGAAATGGCCATCCACTCCAGTATTCTTGCCTGGGAAATCCCATGGACAGAGGAGCCTGGTGGGCTATAGTCCATGAGGTTGCAAATGAGGTTGCAAAAGAGTCAGACATGACTTAGGGACTAAACAACAACAACAATATTCATTAACAGATTACAAAATGAAAGAAAGCCATTATCCAAATATTTTACTGGCAGGAATTAAGCTGATAGAACTGCTCAGCTGCACATGTATGCTATGTTTCATGAAAAGAGACTTGTAACATGGAGTCTGACTCCATATTTGATGTTTGACTGCGGACAGCTTTTAAAGCACACAGTTAAAACAGTTGAAATGGCCCAGTGTAAAATAAAATGGGATCCTCTAAGACTTAAACTCATTATACAAGAACCATTTGAAAGAGAAGGGGAATTGTTTTTTTTTTTTTTTTTAAGTAATTGGGGCCAGAAAGCTCCTTCCTCTTCTCGCCTTCCCCTTCCTTCTGTATCTGCACCAGCCTCCGCAGCCCGACCCTGGGGAGCAGACTCTCCGGGCAACTTGTGGTGTCAAGGCCTCGGCGAGCCTGCGCAGACCTGTCCGCCCTCAGGCTCCCTGCACACCCCCTCCTGGGGGCTGGCCTTGCACAGCCCCAGCTTCAAGCTGGGGATCATCTGGGAGAGAATGGCCATAAGCTGGATCCTCCTATAGTCGGAGATGATGGGGGCCCTAGCAGTCCTGGCCTCCCCAGGAAGGCAGAAGGACCATTGCTTTGCCTCTGCTCAGGCAGTCTGGGCTCAGAGAGTATAGGCTGGTCCAGAGGCCGTCTTCCCAGTCCCAGGGAACAATCTGCAGGGAATAGGGACAAAGGACTCATCCCCCCCCCCCCCACCCATCCACCCACCCGGCAGCGAGGAGCCGCACGATGCCCTGGGGCCCTTGGTTTGTGTCCCTGCTTTGTCTTCCACCTTCATCCATCCCCTTTCTCCAGATCAAGTTGATTCAGGAAGGGGGGGGGGGCGGGGATTACCTCCAAACATTTCTCCATTTTACAACCCAGTTAGGCCGGTCCATAAAATGAAAATAATGAATGACACCATATGATCACAACCTTAATGCCATAGCCCCAGTTATGAAGGCTCCATAGGCAATAACAATGAAATTACCAACTTCATTCCATTAGCAAGTATCAAATGTTTTGCAGCCATAGATTTAGCTAATATACTCTGTTCAGTGCCTATTTTGACTGCCTCTCAGAGGAAGTTTGCTTTCACCTCTAAAGGGACACAAGATACTCTACTTGACTACTCATAGGGTATCTCAGTAGCTCGGCCATCTCATACAATTTTTTCAAGATATTAACTGCATTCAACTCTTTCTGGAAACATGGATATGACATTGTGTATAAATGGATTCAGGCTTCTCTAGTGACTCGGCAGTAAAGAGTCTGCCTGCTGAGCTGCAAGAGATGTCGGTTCAGTCCCTGGGTCAGGAAGATCCCCTGGGAGAGAGTATAGCAATCCACTCCAATGTTCTTTCCTACAGAGTCCCATAGACAGAGGAATCTGGTGAGCTGCAGTCCAGAAGGTCACAAAGAGTCAGACAGGACTGAAGCAACTTAGGACTCATGCACATAAAGGGATTAATTTGACAGATTCATTTAGGACCATGGGAGGAGGTCATCTGGGGAAGGTGACATCTGGTTGACTGGCAAACTGGACCTGGGTGCTCCTCAACCTCTCCTTTGTCTTTAGAATGTACATTCTGTCCAGCATTCCTACAGTGAGAGATATTGTCAAAGTCACAAGAGGTCTTGAGAGAGCAACTTGCTGTTGAGACCACCTGGACAGTGTACATGCTTGAAATTTGTTAAGACCTCTATATAAATATTTGAATTTCTGACTGGTGGGTATTGAGATCCACTTGTCTCACAGTTTCCCATGAAAAGCCCTATATGTGAGACTATAAGCCATAGTTTGATGCTGATTCTAGAAAGAGTTCAACTTTAATTCAATTGTATTTTACTGACCTGCTGCAAAATTAATTCAACCTATTGGAGTACAAGAGCTTCCCCAGTGGTTCAGTGATAAAGAATTTACCTACAGTACAGGAGACCCAGATTTGATCACTGGGCCAGGAAGATCCCCTGGAGGAGGAAATGGCAACCCATTCCAGTATTCTTGCCTAGAGAATTCTATGGAAAGAGGAGCCTGGTGGGTTAGAGTCCATGGGGTTGCAAAGAGTCAGACATGACTTAGAGACTAAACAACAAGATTATTTGGGTATTGACACCAAGGATGAGAAGAATCAGGACTTTTTGTTTGATGATGGCTTACTAGAACCTGAGAGTCACAGTTTCCTGCACAGAGAGGAGTGTTATCAATTTACCAAGTAGTGGGAGAATTTCTTAAAAGAAAATTTAAATTTCTGAAAGAAAATGTATATACACAGTGAGAAACAGAGTACTAACATACTTGGAAATCTCAACTACACAAAAATCTCTATGAACACTGAGAGTTTATTTTTCAGGACTGACTTAGAGGCATACTAACTAGTTTAGATAGTTGTCTCTGGTGCCATCTATTGTCTGAAAGATGGAAGAATTTTAGGTTCTATGCTACATGGAAAACACTTTTTTAAGCTCATTCCTCTCAAGCAGTGCCAATGTGAAAGAGTATTAGCTAGGAAAGTCTGTTTTCTTAAGGCTGGTTCATGGAGAGCATTTAAATATTTGAGTGAAAGTAGCATATATTTCCAGAGAAGGCACTGGCAAGCCACTCCAGTACTCTTGCCTAAAAATCCAATGGATGGAGGAGCCTGGTAGGCTGTAGTCCGTGGGGTCGCTAAGGGTCGGACACGACTGAGCGACTTCACTTCCACTTTTCACTTTCACACATTGGAGAAGGAAATGGCAACCAACTCCAGTGTTCTTGCCTGGAGAATCCCAGGGACGGGGGAGCCTGGTGGGCTTCCGTCTATGGGGTCGCACAGAGTCGGACACGACTGAAGTGAATTAGCAGCAGCCGCATATATTTCAAGTTGACTCACTGGAAAAGACTCTGATGCTGGCAGGCATTGGGGGCAGAAGGAGAAGGGGACGGCAGAGGATGAGATGGCTGGATGGTGTCATCGACTCGATGGACATGAGTTTGAGTGAACTCCGGGTGTTGGTGATGGACAGGGAGGCCTGGTGTGCTGTGATTCATGGGGTCACAAAAAGTCGGACACGACTGACTGACTGAACTGAACTGAACTGAGCATATATTTTCCTAATGACCTCCTTTACCATATTAGTTGCAAGTTCCAAACCAAAGATCCTTAATTCAAACCCTTTTGACCTTGTCACTTTTCATCCAATTCTTTGCTTTTAAAAATTCAATGCATCAATAAATCCATTCAATAAGTTGCTAATTTATATGCATTTTTCAATTCTAACTTATTTTCTAAGGTTTCCAATCATTTGCTGAATGTCTCCCAACTTTTGTCATTTTCATTGTTTTTGGACAATTTTCTTTAGGATGTTTTTAGAATTATTTTAAAATTCTTGCTGGCCAACTCCAATTTTGGTTCAATGTGTGTTTGCTTTTGGCACTTTCCCTCTTGTATGGGCATGAAATCTTTCCTGTTATCATGCTTAGTAATTTGTTTATTACATGCCATACAGACTACAAATATGTTCTACAGGATTTCTCAAATCAATCAATGAAGCTTCAATTATTTTTCTGATGCTATTAAGAGCGATAAACTTCATTCAATAGAAAACTGATTCTTTAGGTTTTGGCAACATGTACTGTAACTGGAAAAGGTCAGTCTTCATTCCAATCCCAAAGAAAGGCAATGCCAAAGAATGCTCAAACTACCACACAATTGCACTCATCTCACACGCTAGTAAAGTCATGCTCAAAATTCTCCAAGCCAGGCTTCAGCAATATGTGAACCGTGAACTCCCAGATGTTCAAGCAGGTTTTAGAAAAGGCAGAGGCACCAGAGATCAAATTGCCAACATCCACTGGATCATGGAGAAAGCAAGACAGTTCCAGAAAAACATCTATTTCTGCTTCATTGACTATGATAAAGCCTTTAACTGTGTGGATCACACCGAACTGTGGAAAATTCTGAAAGAGATGTGAATACCAGACCACCTGACCTGCCTCTTGAGAAACCTGTATGCAGGTCAGGAAGCAACAGTTAGAACTGGACATGGAAAAACAGACTGGTTCCAAATAGGAAAAGGAGAACGTTAAGGTTGTATACTGTCAACCTGTTTATTTAACTTATATGAGAGTACATCATGAGGAATGCTGGGCTGGAAGAAGCACAAACTGGAATCAAGATTGCTGGGAGAAATATCAATCACCTCAGATATACAGATGACACCACCCTTATGGCAGAAAGTGAAGAGGAACACAAAAGCCTCTTGATGAAACTGAAAGAGGAGAATGAAAAGGTTGGTTTGAAGCTCAACATTCGGAAAACAAAAATCATGGCATCTGGTCCCATCACTTCATGGGAAATAGATGGGGAAACAGTGGAAACAGTGACAGACTTTATTTTTTTGGGATCCAAAATCACTGAGGATGCTGACTGCAGCCATGAAATTAAAAGACACTTACTCCTTGGAAGGAAAGTTATGACCAGCCTAGATAGTATATTAAAAAGCAGAGACATTACTTTGCCAACAAAGGTCCGTCTATTCAAGGCTATGGTTTTTCCAGTGGTCATGTATGGATGTGAGAGTTGGACTGTGAAGAAAGCTGATCGCCGAAGAATTGATGCTTTTGAACTGTGGTGTTGGAGAAGGGTCTTGAGAGTCCCTTGGACTGCAAGGAGATCCAACCAGTCCATTCTAAAGGAGATCAGTCCTGGGTGTTCATTGGAAGGACTGATGCTAAAGCTGAAACTCCAATACTTTGGCCACCTCATGCGATGAATTGACTTACTGGAAAAGACTCTGATGCTGGGAGGGATTAGGGACGGGAGGAGACGAGGATGACAGAGAATGAGATGGCTGGATGGCATCATCAACTCGATGGACATGTGTTTGAGTGAACTCTGGTAGTTGGTTATGGACAGGGAGGCCTAGCCTGCTGTGATTCATGGGGTCGCAAAAAGTCATACACGACTGAGCGACTGAACTGAACTGAACTGAACTGAAGTAATCCTTCAAGGTTACAATAAGAAGAATTATATTTCAAAATCATGTTCAAATTCTCCTTGCTTCCAGAAAATTTCTGAAATTACAGAAACAAAAATTGACAAAATTATTAGCCTCAACAGCCTAAATTATACTAGGATAAAAAGTAAACGCAGCTATTTGTGTTTGCTCACATATATAATTAGTGAGGAGGCTATATAGAGTGATTTTTAAAGATGAGAAGTTAATACTCATTTTTTGCCCACTTTACTCAGTCATCTAATATTTATGCTGTGCTTAAAGAAGCCAAGAATAAGAAGAGGTGGCAGGAATACACAGAAGAACTGTACAAAAAAGATCTTCACGACCAAGATAGTCACGATAATGTGATCACTGACCTAGAGCCAGACATCTTGGAATGTGAAGTCAAGTGGGCCTTAGAAAGCATCACTACGAACAAAGCTAGTGGAGGTGATGGAATTCCAGTTGAGCTATTTCAAGTCTTGAAAGATGATGCTGTGAAAGTGCTGCACTCAATATGCCAGCAGATTTGGAAAACTCAGCAGTGGCCACAGGACTGGAAGAGGTCAGTCTTCATTCCAATCCCAAAGAAAGGCAATGCCAAAGAATGCTCAAACTACCGCACAATTGCACTCATCTCACACGCTAGTAAAGTCATGCTCAAAATTCTCCAAGCCAGGCTTCAGCAGTATGTAAACCGTGAACTCCCAGATGTTCAAGCAGGTTTTAGAAAAGGCAGAGGCACCAGAGATCAAATTGCCAACATCCGCTGGATCATGGAGAAAGCAAGAGAGTTCCAGAAAAACATCTATTTCTGCTTCATTGACTATGCCAAAGCCTTTGACTGTGTCGATCACAATAAACTGTGGAACATTCTGAAAGAGATGGGAATCCCAGACCACCTGACCTGCCTCTTGAGAAACCTGTATGCAGGTCAGGAAGCAACAGTTAGAACCGGTCATGGAACAACAGACTGGTTCCAAATAGGAAAAGGTGTACGTCAAGGTTGTATATTGTCACCTTGCTTATTTAACTTATATGCAGAGTACATCATGAGGAACGCTGGGCTGGAAGAAGCACAAGCTGGAATCAAGATTGCTGGGAGAAATATCAATAACCTCAGATATGCAGATGACACTACCCTTATGGCAGAAAGTGAAGAGGAACTCAAAAGCCTCTTGAGGAAAGTGAAAGAGGAGAGTGAAAAGGTTGGCTTGAAGCTCAACATTCAGAAAACAAAGATCACGGCATCTGGTCCCATCACTTCATGGGAAATAGATGGAAAAACAGTGGAAACAGTGTCAGACTTTGTTTTTTTGGGCTCCAAAATCACTGCAGATGCTGATTGCAGCCATGAAATTAAAAGACGCTTGCTCCTTGGAAGGAAAGTTATGACCAACCTTGATAGTATATTAAAAAGCAGAGACATTACTTTGCCGACCAAGGTCCGTCTAGTCAAGGCAATGGTTTTTCCCGTGGTCATGTATGGATGTGAGAGTTGGACTGTGAAGAAAGCTGATCGCCGAAGAATCGATGCTTTTGAACTGTGGTGTTGGAGAAGACTCTTGAGAGTCCCTTATACTGCAAGGAGATCCAACCAGTCCATTCTAAAGGAGATCAGTCCTGGATGTTCATTGGAGGGACTGATGCTAAAGCTGAAACTGCAATACTTTGGCCACCTCATGCGACGAGTTGACTCATTGGAAAAGACTCTGATGCTGGGAAAGGTTGGGGGTGGGAGGAGAAGGGGACGACGGAGAATGAGATGGCTGGATGGCATCACCGACTCTGTGGACATGAGTTTGAGTGTACTCCGGGAGTTGGTGATGGACAGGGAGGCCTGGCGTGCTGTGATTCATGGGGTCGCGGAGAGTCGGACACGACTGAGCGACTGAACTGAACTGAACTGACTTTAATCTCCTTGATTTAGTATCTTGACAGGATTTAAGGACTTGACTTAAACTTGTCCCTGTCTAAAACATGCTCTCAGCTGATGTTTATTAACATTTGCTTTCATTTCACTAGTATCATTTTTGTTTTTAATTTTTATATAGCTGAAGTACATTTCATTGCATCACTGATCACAGTCAAGAGTACAACACACTACTATCTATTAAATACTGGACAGAAGGAGTACATTGTTCTAGAGTTATAATTGCAAGATATACTCAAGTTATCACACTTTTAATAACAGATATATTTTTCCTCTTATCATCATTTCATTTATTGCTTCATTATTCATTTATCCTCTGTATTAGCTATAGTACTGTACTTGAAAATTTAAAAAGTAAGAAATATGAGATGTTATCTGCACATATCTGTCCAGTGGAAGAACTAGCTATTAATCAAACAAATAAAATAAAACTATCAACCATGAGATAAAGCTACTAAATTTTGAAATATGTTTCTCAGAATTTATATTTGGAAGATTTGGTCTGGGACTCTTGACTTGATAGCTTGTTTGTTTGTTGAAATAATAAAATAACCTTATAATTATATCTAATTTTTTGCTGTATCAACATAGCATCTTAGGATGTTAGAATTCTCCTAAGAAGAAAACAGCACAGAGTATGGACTTCTTAGATGGAAGCTATTCCTTGGTGACTGAGTTTATTCTGTTAGGGTTTCCAGCTTGCCCTGAACTGCAGATTGTCCTGTTCTCCTGTTTCTGACTTTGTACTCTATGATTTTAATGGGGAACATTGGATTGATGATGCTAATCAAGGTTGATCCGCACCTTCAAACACCCATGTATTTTTTCCTTAGTAACCTATCCTTTGTAGACCTTTGCTATTCAGTCATCGTTCCCAAAATGCTTGTCAACTTCCTCTCTCAAAACAAGTCAATTTCCTATCACGGCTGAGCCTTGCAGTTTTATTTCTTCTATACTTTCACAGATCTTGGCTGCCATGGCATATGACCACTATGTTGCCATCTGTAACCCTTTACTGTACATGGGTGTAATGTCTCGGGGCATCTGTATATGGTTGATCGTCTTGTCATACTTTGGAGGAAATATGAGTTCCCTGGTGCACACATCCTTTGTGTTTATTCTGAAATACTGTGATAAAAATGTCATTAATCATTTTTTCTGTGACCTCCCTCCCCTGCTTAAGTTATCGTGCAAAGACACGTCACTTAATGAGTGGCTTCTCTCCACATATGGCAGCTCAGTGGAAATGATCAGGTTCATCATCATCATCATCATCTCCTACTTTTACATTCTCCTCTCAGTCTTAAAGATCCATTCTTCCAGTGGGAGGAAGAAGACCTTCTCTACATCTGCTTCTCTCCTGACATCCGTGGCCATCTACCAGAAAAATCTGCTCTTCATTTACTCACGACCCAGCTACCTGTATTCTCCCAACACTGATAAAATCATCTGAGTGTTCTACACCATCATCATCCCAGTGCTGAGTCCCTTGATTTATAGTTTGAGAAACAAAGATGTAAAAGACGCTGCTAAAAAACTCTTAAAACCAAAGATAAATTCCTCCTGAGATATAAGGTTACAGGATTCATCTAAATCCCTGATTACAACGTCCAGCTGTGTGTATGCTCAGTCGTGTCCAACTCTTTGCGACCCCATGGATTATAGCCCACCAGGTGCTTTTGTCCTTGGAATTATCCAGACAAGAATACTGGAGTGGGTTGCCATTTCCTCCTCCAGTGAATCTTCCCCACCGAGAGATGGAACCTGTATCTCTTGCTCATCCTGCATTGACAGACGAATTCTTTACCCCTGCAATGCCTGGGACAAACTGTAGCTAAGAACCTGCAACAACCTTGCCAGCGCATACACATTTTTCACACAAGCATTTTATCAAACACTTGTTTTCACAGAGCCAAACACATTTCATAGCCCCCAGATAAAAGAAACATTTAAAAGTTTCAAAATTGCTGCAAACTAATAGTTGGAAAACTTTCCAACTATTCAGTTCAGTTTAGTCACTCAGTTGTGCCTGACTCTTTGCAACCCCATGGACTACAGCATGCCAGGCTTCCCTGTCCATCACCAACTCCTGGAGCTTGTTCAAACTCATGTCCATCGAGTTGATGGTGCCATTCAACCATCTCATCCTCTGTCGTCTCTTTCTCCTGCCTTCAATCTTTCCCAGCTATGGGGTCTCTTCCAATGAGTCAGTTCTTCGTATCAGGTGACCAAAGTATTGGAGCTTCAGCTTCAGCATCAGTCTTTCCAATGAATATTCTTTTATTATTTACTGGTTTGATCTTCTTACACGCCAAGGGATTCTCAAGAGTCTTCTCCAACATGACAGTTCAAAAGCATCAATTCTTTGGCACTCAGCTTTATTTATGGTTTATATTTCATATCCACACATGACTACTGGAAAAACTATAGCTTTGACTCGATAGACCTTTGTTGCTAAAGTAATGTCTCTGCTTTTTAATATGCTGTCTAGGTTTGTCATACCTTTTCTTCCATGGAGGAAGCGTCTTTTAATTTCATGGCTGCAGTCACCTTCTGCAGTCATTTTGGAGCCCAAGAAAATAAAGTCTGTCACTTCCAATCATTAGGAGCTGGGAGTTAATTCTAGAACAGATTGTATTAAGTTGTCTTAAAAGATATAGTAAGAACTTCAGAGATTGTGTCTGTGTGTGTTCTCATGTGTAGAATATCTCATTAACAAGATTGCATTTATGAAATTACTGGATTAGGGAGGAAGCCAGATTCCTTTGGTTTCTGTGCTATCTCTTATACCCAACTAGCCAACTGCAGTTTGATCAAGTTATTTTTTCGTCTCAATTGTCTGAGAGGAGAGTATAATGAGGAGAGTATAATACCTACATCAATGACTGCTACATGTTTGACTAAATACTGAGAATCATGCCTGAATCATTTTAAACACTTGATAGATCTTAAATACATCTATTTCTTTAATAAATTAAAATACATAAAGTACAACCAGATAGTATGAGACAGGGGAGCTAGGAAAGCAATAATACCAAATCAAATACCTTTTCTTAAGTGCTGTCCAATAGCAAGTCAAGAACCTTCTATACCCAAGCTAATCCAAATTAATTTGAAAACATTTTCCAAGTGACATCTTGTAGACTAAAGGTTAATTGCAACCAAAGTATTTGTTTTCCTCCCTATCTTTTATTTTTATGTGTGAAAGTACTACTGAAAGTATGGAGCATCCTTCTCTGGTATCAGAAACACAATGAGCTACTAAGCGTATAACCTGTGTCTTCAATGGCCAGTCAACTGACGTGACTTTGGGAAGCACTACAGAGAACATGCACTTGAAGTCTGGACATAAAAGGACATGTATAATTGCAAAATATATTTCTATAACTTATGTTTTTTCTGTTTATTATCATTTTCATCATTATTATTTATTATATCATTATTTAATTGCCATTTATATATCTGTTGGTGAGGTATCTGTTCAAATCCTGTCCCTATTTTTAATTAGGTTGTGTTTTTATTATTTATAAACATTTTTGTATAGTTTAGCTACAAATTCTTTGTTGCAAAAATGTTTTGCAAATATTTTCTTCACTTCATCTATAAATCTAACATTGATCTATATTACATAATAATACATAGCATTACATAAAAATATAAAACATTAAAAATGATTTCATAAAATTATAACGGGAATAATTAATAATCAACAACACATTTTCTCCTCCGCTTATATTCTATTCACACTGCTAAAGCTCTCATTTGTTCTATAACCACTGTCTCAGAATGGCACAGGTTAAATAACTGGGCTGTATTCTGTTATTCTTCATACTGACCATGGTCAGATAGTATTGTACCATACAGCATCCTATGGAGAGAGGAGCCTGGTGGGCTACAGTCCAGGGGGGGTCTCAAAACAACAACAACAACCAAGTATAAACATTAGTTTGAAGGTTGCTTTATTTCAAAAGTAGTTGAGGTTCCATCTTACAAGTAACAACCTATGAAAAACTGAACTTCATATAAACAATATGCCATATTTTTTAGGTCTAAAAAATATACATATCACTCATATTCCAATTTTCACATATTATCCAAGACACACACACATGGAAACATGTGACACACATATATATTTTTTTTTAATTGGAGGCACATTATTGTATTGGTTTTGCCATACATTGACATGAATCTGCCCCATGACACACATTATAAATGCATGCAAACATAATGGAGATAAGTCTATATATTTCAGAAACAATTGAAAGTGAAAGTCACTCAGTCATGTCTGACTCTTTGTGATCCCATGAACTATACAGTCCATGGAATTCTCCAGGCTAGAATACTGGAGTGGATAGCTAGTTCCTTCTCCAAGAGATCATTCCCAACCCAGGGATCAAACCCAGGTCTCCCTCATTGCAGGCAGATTCTTTACCATCTGAGCTACGAGGGAAGGCCACAGCATTTATTATCACTCATCTCACTTCCATTTTATAAAGAAAAAGTCTTTTTTATATTTCACAGGAGTGGGTAGCTGTTCTTTTCTCCATGGGGTCTTCCCAACTCAGGGACTGAACTCAGATCTCCCACATTACAGGTAGATTCTTTACCATATGAGCCACCAGGGAAGTGCAAGAATATTGGAGTGGGTAGCCTACCCATTCTTCACGGATCTTCCTGGTATAGGAATCGAACCAGGGTCTCCTGTATTGCAGGCTGATTCTTTACCAGCTGAGCTAAGGGTAGCTCAAGAGATAAAAATATATGTGTTAAATAAGTTCATAGAAATGTTTCCCTTCCATGAGTAAAGAGATTCTTTCTTTGGCACCAGACAATTCCCACAGAAAGGTAATTAATATTATGACAAAACACATCTAGAGAACTGTTCATTAATACTTGTTTAATGTCTCACCAAATACTGAACATAACATAAACCAAAACCAGAAACATAATTATTTTATTATGATCAATCCATGATATGCTCATTATTTCTGGAACTGATACAGATACTCTTAAAACAATCATGGTTTTGAGAAATATTAAAATTGTTATCTTGGTTTGTATCTGCCGGTGCCAGCCGGCAAAGAGAACAGGTCCGGACCGCAATGACATAGAAGCCTGAGAAAATAATTAAGGAGTAAAGAATGGGGTCGAGAGGACTGAATGCTCGTGAGGCAAATCAGCGCCTTTTTGAAAAGCGCCAGGGTTTTTATACAAAGTGAGACAGGGAACAGGGTACATAAAAATACCAAGTCATTTACCAGGTTAGTTATTGCATCTATAGAAGATTACAAAGGCTTGTTTGCTTTCTAAGACAAGCTTGGCATTTAGACTAATGCTCACGAGATAAGAAAAACTAGTCAGCAGCCATAAAGATTAGGGGGTACGTTCTTCATCTATTTTAAGAGATAAGGAAAACAAACCTACATAAATCTGGGGGAATAAACAAGAAACCTAGCAAAGGATTATTTGCTCTGTTTTTCTCAAGGAATAACAAATAAGGCCTGGTAAACGTTTTATGACTCTCTTAAGGGGTGGTGGGACAGGGAACAGCACTTACAAGGCATTCCCAGGGCCAATATTTGGGGCCTTGTTCAGTCTGGCTCCCCGCATGTATCCACATGAATATTCATAGAAAACGCTTAGTCCTGATGCTTACAGCCAGGCATCTCTAACATTAGAGTCTCATCCATATTACTTTGAAGAGGAGAAGACAGGTAAATTAATCAAATGTATTCTCTGAAGTAAAGAAAGGAAGGTTCAGAGACAAGATTGTAGAAAATAACATGCCTCACAAATTACATTTAGATGTTCAGTTTCTCAACGTTCTACACCAGGTATTTGTTTTTATTGAGCAATAACAGTTATGCCTTTTTCAAGAGTGGGTGCATGAATGTATAATTTTCTGAATATGAAGACAATTGCAGGTAGAATTGTGTTCTATCTTACGATATATTGCAGATGTGCAGAAGTGTTACACATCCCTTTGTCCTTTTCTTGATCATTTTCTGAAAGCTTAGACAAGAACAAAGAAAAATGGATGGAGTTGCTCCTCCATGACTGGATTCATTTTCTTGGGAATTACTGATAACACCAAGGACAAAGTGATCATATTTACCATGGTTCTAATTGTTTATCTCAGTGGCCACTTGGCAAATCTTGGGATGACATTCCTGATTAAGATGGATCCTCAGCTGCACACACCCGTGTACTTTTGCCTCGGTCACCTCTCCTTCTGTGTCCTCTACTATTCCACTGCAATTTACCCCAAGATGATCGTGGGCCTATTTTCCAAGAACAAAGTAATTCCCTCCTATGGCTGTGATCTGCAATTCTTAGTATTCTGTACCTTAGCAGATTCTGAGTGTCTCCTGCTGGCCGTGATGGCCTATGACCGGTACAAGGCCATCAGCAGCCCCTCGCTGTATGCTGTCAGCATGTCCAGCGGGGTGTGCTCCAAGGCTGGGGTTTAGCTGGTGGGAATGGCAGATGCTCTGATACACACGACATTATCATTCCGCTTATGTTTCTGTGGGTCAATTGTGATTAACCATTTTTTGTGTGATGTTCCTCCTCTCCTATTTCTATCTTGTTCAGATATCAATGAATTAGTGATATTCACCGTTTTTGGCTTCACTGAACTGAGTACCATTTCGGGAGTCCTTGTCTCTTATTGTTATATCATCCTTTCATTCTTGAAGATCCACTCTGCTGAGGGGAAATTCAAAGCTTTTTCCACCTGCACCGTTCACCTAACTGCTGTGGCAATCTTCCAGGGAACTCTGGAATGTATTTCAGCTCTTCATGTATTTCAGGCCAAGTTCTTCCTACTCTCTAGATCAAGACAAAATGTCCTTTTGTCCTTTTTGCATTTTTAAATATCTATATCACATGCATGTGCACACACCCACACACATATATAGTACTTGTTTAATTTAAAAAGTATATGACATAACACATGAGAAACATAAATTTCTCAGATTCCTAAATAAAGAAGTATTTAGATTAAACCTCAATCCTAAAATATATTACAGTTCCCCTCATAAGTCTGCTTAGTGTGTGTCCAGAATTTAAATGTGCCACTGTTTTTAAAAAACTTTGGACTTTACTAATTAAGTTAATTTTTGTTTCACTTTTTCATTCAAATGTTATTTCAATTTCCCTAAGACTTATTGTGCATTTACTGAGCATTTTCAACACTTATTTCCTTTATATGTTATAGTACATCTTGTAGATTCTGTACTAAAAGTTGTTAGTGTTAATATTAAACATTAAGGAAACAAAGTCAAGTAATTCATAATAAGACTTAAAATCATCATGAAATAAAAATTGAGGGCTGTAAATCCAAAAGCAAAATGTCTAGAACTATTGCAAAAGATATATATATATACACACACACATATATATGTATGTGTATACACATGTGCGCTGTGTTGTGCCTGATTCTTTGCTACCCCATGGACTGTAGCCCACCAGGCTCCTCTGCCCATGGGGATTCTCCAGTCAAGAATACTGGAGTGGATTGCCATGCCCTCCTCTAGGGAATCTTCCCAACCTAGGATCAAACCCAGGTTTCCCACATTGCAGGCAGATTCTGTACCATCTGAGCCTCCAGGGAAGCACAAGAATACTCAGGTGGGGGGGGGAGGGGTAGCCTATCGCCACTCCAGGGGAACTTCCTGACGCAGGAATCAAACCAGGGTCTCCCGCGTTGCAGGCAGATTCTTTACCAGCTGAGATACCAGGGAAGCCCATATGCATATAGTTGTGCATATATATATACACAAATATATATGGTATATACTAAACCCTCAGTTAATTTTGTGTAACTGTGATATAATTAGCACTAACAAACACTTAAAATGTTGTTTGCTAGTTTTGATTTATTACATATTTGCTTATTTTACAATTTTATGTCACCAGACAATAATCAGTGTTTGGATAACAGAGATGGGATTCTCAATCCTTTAGTAAAGAATGCTCATAAATCATATATATATATGTATGTTAATATTTGCGTGCATGTTTGTATGTTGTTACTTCTGTTTCACTTATGTCTGATTCTTTGCAACACAGTGGACTGTAGACATCCAGGCTCTTCTGTCCATGGGATTCTCCAAGCAAGAATACTGAAGTGGGTTGCCATGCCCTCCTCTATGGCATCTTCTCAATCCAGTAATCAAACTCCATGTCTCATGTTTCCTGCATTGGCAGGTGGGTTCTTTACCACTAGTGCCACCTAGGAAGCCTATGTTAATACATGTACGTTCATGCATACACATATATATTTAAAGCATAATTGAATATACATATTGTTTACACATGTATACAACAGTATTTGCAAGGGGGAATGTATGTGAATTAGTTGTGGACAATAATAATGGATCCATAAAGACATGCATAATAATTACATTAGAAATAAACAGCTATAAGTTATTGACATTTACCTTTGTTCTTGTTTCCTGAAGGTTAAGCACTGAATCAGTTTGTTGAGAAAGTGAAGATATGGCCATATATTTGAAGGACCATAAGCTACGGAAAGACTGTTGATTATCCTTTAAAATTTTAAAAGCTAAAAGCCAATGATTGTCTTAAATTTTCTAGTTGCCATTCTAAAATATCCTTATGGGAATGTATTTCAGAATGGAAGTAAAGTCGAAGAACTTACTCTGTTATTCAAAATGTTGTTTGTGAGACTTTATGGCATATTGGGCTTCCCAGATGTCTCAGTTGTAAAGAATCTGCCTGCCGATGTAGGAGATGCAGGAGACATGGGTTTGATCCTTGGGTCAGGAATTCCACCCCGGAGGAAGAAATCATAACCCTCTCCAATATTTTTTCTTGGAGAATCCCATGAAAAGAGGAGTCTGGCAGGCTATAGTCTATAGCGTTGCAAAGAGTCAAACATGACTGAGCTCACAAACATGTATGGCATATTAGGAAAAATTCTCATGGTGGAAAAATACTGCAAAGAATTCTTATTTTAGATAAAAGACTTATAGGTTTCTAATCCTAGCATATTTTATCATTTTATCAAACTCTTTTGGAACTGTTGCCTATAAAAAGCAGCTTGATCAAAGCACTGTCTGAAAATTAAAGTCTAAAAAAAATAGGGCATCAATGGATTGTGATGTAACATTATGTAATTAATCCATCTTCATTCATATGACAGATATTTGTTACATTATCTAAAGACTGATATGACTTGCACATTGGTCCATTTTATTGGATCTAATGTAAGTGATATGAAAACGAAAGAAAATTTGAGCCCATCAATTGATAGCCAAAAATAGAATTGCAGCAAACAACATCTACATAATATCTGGCTTTCATGTCTGGAATTACAGAGGTTAAAGAAGAAATTATGGGAATATTTTTTTAAGGAATTCATAACTCAAGTAGAAGTTTGGACATGGTGTGTAAAGACTCTCCTATAATGAAATTTTACAGAAAAAGGGAGCAACATATTAAAAGGCTCTGATGTATTCTAGCCAGTCTACTTCAGTCTTCATCACTATCTTTCCTTTTCTCCTTCTGATGTATCACCGATCTTGATGGAAAATATGTTTGTTCAAGTGCAGTATTATCAGTGACAGTGGATAATGTGACAATATTATAGTCAAGTTTCCATTCTATAGTCCCTTTCTTCATCCTTGAATTTAAATTCTTAACGGTAAATGTGGCATGATGATAGACTAGGTTACCTATACAACACAGAGAAGAGGGAGATGCATAGTGGTCATAGGCTGTAGAACCACATTTGATAGGAAGAGAGCAGTAGTAATATTCAATAAACCAATACATAAGAGGGTTTCTGTTTAAGCTGGAGGGAGTGATGTTTAACCTCACTGGAAATCTCTCTCCCTAGTTAGAAACATGCTCTGGACCAGGTAGCGATGCCACTCTATTTTTTTTTTTTTATTTCTAAAAAAGAATTTTATTAAAAAAGCACAAATGCAAAGAAATGAACAGAGGAAAATTTATGCGTCAAACCTGGACTGGTCACTTATGATAATATACATGCTACAATTCACGATGCCACTCTAAATGGAACTCATCACTCTTCCTTTCTATCCCTCGGATCCCCCTGTGTAAAATGGGGACTTCAGCCAGATTACCTGTAAGGTCCTTTCCAGATGATACAATCTGCCTCTATAAAACATGACTCTATTTCTATGTAAAGCCATCCCTATTATTGAAACAGACTTGAAAAATGGAAGAAAAATGAGTCACTTCAGCACTTCATGTTCACACAAAGAATTGTGTGGCCTGTTATTCAAATTCAGAATCTCATAGATTCCTCATAAAAGTAGATATTCAAACTTACTAGTGCTCAGGTAAATAAAACTGAAACAAAAAGTAAAGTTATACTGTATCATCTACAGAATGGCAGAATATAAGCAATTGAAATATCAACTACTCCTGAAGTTGTGAAGCACCATGGACTTCACACATTGATAGTAGATGGAAAATTGCTGCTGCACTTGGTAAAACTCCATAGCTGAGTCTTCTAATGCTGGCTGTACAAATGTCCTAGGACCAAAAATACCATGCCTGGAATTATGCCCAGGAGGGAAGAATGAGTATCTTCACTAAAAGACATGTACAGAAATATTCACCATAGTAGTATTTGAAATACTATAACACTGAAAATAACTAAATTTTTCCCCAGTACATTAGTATAGGACTTGACAAGCTTTTCTTTAAAGTATATTTTAGGGTTTGTAGGCCATAAAATCTTAGCCACACCTAAACAGTTTTTTTGCTATATCCCGAAAGCAACCATCTGTATTCACTTATAAATGGTATGTCTCAGCTTAGGTAAAATGTACTGACTCCTGCTCTGGATTAGGTAAATAACTTTATGGTAGTTTTGTATCTTGAAACAGTAGACTGCAATGTAGATGAATGAACTGCCTCTGCATACAACAACATGTGGAGAAATTTCACAAACATAATACTGAGCGAAAGAAGCCAGACATAGCAGTGTAAAGGCAATATGATTTCCCTGGTATATACCTCAAAAATAAACAAGCTAAGTGGTATATTGTATTGAACATTAATTTGTGATGGGTGTGGGTAAAATTGCCAAGAAGCAACAAATTAATTTTTGGGGGGACTGATTATAGTTTCATTTCTGAAAATGTACTTGCAGTGTACTTTTTTAGGTGAAAATTTCTATATGTATATTAGACTGATTTTCATTAAGCAAAGTAGATGCAATGAGAAATGGTAAGAAATCTTATTTGTATTTTTTAATCGAAAGGCCTATTGTACAAAATGAATGCTCAGTGTACATATGTGATTTTAGTGTAATGTATAATTCCACTGAGTATCTCAGTGCAGTATTCATTTTTATGTTATTATAAATGCTGCCTTGCTTACAGAAAAACACTGTCTTTATTCACACACTGGCTCTCCCAGTCATTCTCTTAGCTGCAGTGAAACATAATGTATTTAGTACTACATCATCCAATGAACTGTGTCATAGTACTCCAGGTTTGAGGAACAGAAACTACATTCTGAAAAAAGTAATTTTCTCCTCAGTACACATTTGCCAATAGAGAACTTGTCTTAATGTTACCAGGGGTACCAGGAAAATCCTAGAGATTTTTTTCCCACTTGCTTATATATGAGGAAGACATTTTCTTCTAAAGACATGTTTTTCAGTTATTTAAGATCTCCATTTTTAATGAAACACAAATCCCATTGGGAGATACTTTATGTTACCCAATTTAAAATAATAATTTATCTACCCAAACTCGGGTTTAATTTGTTGGGTGAGAGTAGATTGAAAAGTTGTAGTCAACATTGTCTTGATAACAGCACTGTTAAAAAGCTAAAGCTGGGTTCTGGATGAATGAAATGCAACAAAAGGGATTTTTCCCAGAAGATAAGAATGTAGTTGAGGGGAAAACTAAAATGCATAGTAGAATGAGATGACTAAAACAATTCTGTATATACCATATGTGTGACAGTGAAGTAAATAATGATAATAAAACTCTTTTGTAAGACAAATGCATCAGTTTCTTGATTTTAGTGAGAAATTATTAACAGTTATGTGGCTTGATCTTTGCCTTCAAAATATCTCCATAGAGTACTGTACTTGATACCTTAGTATTGATGTGATTTGACTTCCCTGGTGGCTCAGTGGTAATGAATCTGCCTGCTAATACATGAGACACAGGTTTGATCCCTGGGAGAAGATTCCCTGGAGAAGAAAAAGGCAATCCACTTCAGTATTCTAGCTTGAGAAATCCCAAGGACAGAGGAGCCTGGTGAGCTACAGTCCATGGGGTCATGAAAGACTCAGACATGACATAATGACTAAAATAATAAACAACATTTGGGATTATTATACCAAGAATGGGAATAACAATTAAATAAGCAACATAATTTTTCACTAGGTATCTTTTCCCCCAAATTAAAAATGGACTATTAAATGAACTTTAACCTGCTGAATTTCGTAGTTTTAGAGAAAATAATGTAGAGGAGAGCAAGAAACAAATAAAAGAAGCAATCAGAAAAGGAACACAAACATCTGTGACTCTGTTTCTGTTTTGTAAAAATGTTGCTTGTACCATATTCTAGATTTCACATATAAGTGCTATCTTATGATATGTATCTTTCTCTGTCTGACTTACTTCTCTCAATATGAAAATCTCTGGATCCATTTGTGGACCCATGCTGCAAAAGGCATTCTCTCTCTGTCAGATAAATAGATGGTTTTCAAAGACTTTCTTCAATCTTTATATATATATATGCAATTTCCCTGGTAGCTCAGATGGTAAAGAATCTGCCTGCACTGCAGGAGACCCTGGTTCAATTCCTGGGTGAGAAGATCCCCTGGAGAAGGGATTGACTAACCACTCCCATATTCTTACCTGGAGAATTCCATGGACAGAGGAGCCTGGTGGGCTACAGTCCATGAGGTCACAGAGAGTCAGACATGACTGAGTGACTAAGCACAGCACACTTAAAATTTGTTTCTCTGATTTATTTCCCCACACGGTTCCTGTTATCTCTTACTACATAAAACTGTATTTCAAACCTAAATAACTTAAAAGAATGACCACTGACTCATTATCTTGTTTTTTTTTTCCTCATGTTAACTGAGGATACATGAAATATTCATGGAAAGATGGTTAGACTGCAAGGTCTTTCATTACTGCACAGGATGTAAATGACTAGCAAGATAGACACAAATTCTCCTCTTCCCAGTCCATGTTATCTCAGAATTTGTCAAATCTGTTATTCAGAAGATTTGTCAGACTTTCTTTACTGTAGGTCATGACTTTTAGATATTGTCTTCTTAAAGGCTAGACTCAGAAGTGACTTACAATATTTCTGACCATTTTTGTTCGTTAGAGCAGGTAAAGTATGGCAAAAATTCAAAAGAAAGATAAAAAGGTACTGTATATCTAAGGAAAATATGTGAAAAGTGTACAATTTGCTTTATTCTTCCCAAACTATCAATGAGCTCATTGTAGAACTTTGTTAACTTCTAAGTTCAGTTCAGTTCAGTCGCTCAGTCATATCCGACTCTTTGCAACACCATGAATCACAGCATGCCAGGCCTCCCTGTCCATCACCAGCTCCCGGAGTTCACACAAACTCATGTCCATCGAGTCGGTGATGCCATCCAGGCATCTCATTTTCTGTCCTCCCCTTCTCCTCCCACCCCCAATCCCTCCCAGCATCAGACACTTTTCCAGTGAGTCAACTAGTCGCATGAGGTGGCCAAAGTATTGGAATTTCAGCTTTAGCATCAGTCCTTCCAATGAACCCCCAGGACTGATCTCCTTTAGAATGGACTGGTTGGATTTCCTTGCAGTCCAAGGGACTCTCAAAAGTCTTCTCCAGCACCACAGTTCAAAAGCATCAATTCTTTGGCGATCAACTTTCTTCACAGTCGAACTCTAACATACATACATAACCACTGGAAAAACTATAGCCTTGACTAGACAGACCTTTGTTGGCAAAGTAATGTCTCTGCTTTTTAATATGCTATCTAGGTTGGTCATAATTTTCTTTCCAAGGAGTAAGCGTCTTTTAATTTACTGCCTGCAGTCATCATCCGCAGTGATTTTGGAGCCCAAAAAAATAAAGTCTGTCACTGTTTCTATTGTTTCCCCATCTATTTCCCATGAAGTAATGGCACCAGATGCCATGATCTTTGTTTTCTGAATGCAGAACTTCAAGCCAACCTTTTCACTCTCCTCTTTCTCTTTCATCAAGAGTCTCTTTAGTTCCTCTTCACTTTCTGCCATAAGGGTGGTGTCATCTGCATATCTGAAGTGATTGATATTTTTCCCAGCAATTTTGATTCCAGCTTGTGTTTCTTCCAGCCCAGCGTTCCTCATGATGTACTCTGCATATAAGCTAAATAAGCAGGGTGACAATATACAGCCTTAACATACTCCTTTTCCTATTTGGAACCAGTCTGCTCTTCCATGTCCAGTTCTAACGGTTGCTTCCTGCTGATCTGCATACGGGTTTCTCAAGAGGCAGGTCAGGTGGTCTGGTATTCCCATCTCTTTCAGAATTTTCCACAGTTTATTGTGATCCACACAGTCAAAGGCTTTGACATAGTCAATGATGCAGAAACAGATGTTTTTCTGGAAGTCTCTTGCTTTCTCCATGATCCAGCAGATGTTGGCAATTTGATCTCTGGTTCCTCTGCCTTTTCTAAAACCTGCTTGAACATCTGGAAGTTCACGGTTCACATATTGCTGAAGCCTTGCTTGGAGAATTGTGAGCATGACTGTACTAGCATGTGAAATGAGTGCAACTGTGCAGTAGTTTGAGCATTCTTTGGCATTGCGTTTCTTTGGGATTGGAATGAAGACTGACCTTTTCCAGTCCTGTGGAATTTCTAAGTACTGATTTGCTTATTAATAGTTTTTTTATGTTATTGTTATTAAATCTGTGAGCAAGTGTGCAGTCACTTCTTAGTTTTGTTGTTCATATATGCAAACAAAGTGCCTTTATGAAGCACTTCTTAAGCAGCACACATATAGAAGGAGAGTGACTGACCCTTTGGTCATTCAGGTCATTGTGAAAGGAAAACTAGTTCTGGGATGCTGGGAAATAGTCCAGTCACATCAGAGATACCAAGTTGTGAGACCAAATTTTAGATTCTTTTCCATCTGAGCTCCCAGGAAACACAGTAGTTTAGGAATAAAATGGAACTCTGATGATTTAGAAAAGTAATCATACCTGTGCAATTTTCTAAATAGGTCTTCTTTGGACATATGAGCCATATCTATATTAAAATTCCCCTAACAGTTATGTTTTATTTATTTTATATCACTGATAACAAGAAATACTTAATAATAATTGTTTAGAAAGCCCTACTTTTCATCTTCTTGTACCAGGGAGCTTAGGAAATGCAAAATAAGCATTGATCATATTTCTGAGGCCTTAATTGTAGTAGAGACATTCTCAAATGAACAAAATAAACATAATTCAAAAAAAAGTGCACAATTTAGAGAATGTGAGAGAGTCACAAAAATCAATGAAATATCCCTGGATGATATGTGGTTCAAGGATGGGAATAAGATGATATTTGGTGATGAGGGCTGCCTTAAAAGATAGCACTGGCAGGAATGTTTATAGCTAAATAGAAATAACCCAACGATCATCTAAATGAACAATGGACCAATAAAATGTGTTATAGCCTGAAAATGAATTACTATTGTGTCACTTAATGAAACAAACTTATATGTTCAAGAATATAGATGAACATTGAAAACAGTATACTCAAGAAACCTGACAGAATAAAAACACATACTACATGATTCTGTTTATATGCAAGGCCAAGAATAGGAAACCATGCCATATCAGAAAGGAGTGGTTTCCAGGGCCCAGGGAGGGAAGAAAGTGGAATGACAGCTAATAAGCTTGTTGTTTCTTATTGGAGTGATGAAAATATTCTGAAGTAGGTGATAACTGAACAGTCTTGAAAATACACTAAAAGCTAAAGAACAGTATACATTAAAGAAGTGAACTTTATTTTATATGCCTTATAATTTAATAAAAAAGGTAATGCAAAGTATAATAATACTCCAAAATGAGACAGTAAAGGATAGTGTTTCAGAAGCAAAACGACCAATCAAAAGGAGCTGGAAATGATGGAGGGAGAACTTTTTTATTTTTGATTAGGTTTCCTCTTTGACTAGAGAAGGAGATAGTTTCAGGCTAACTGTGAAGCACACCACAAAGAAAATTTGCAGTTTTCATTCTACCATGAATCATTTTGCCGAAAATAGTGAAGCAAAAAAACTTAGCCTTTGCTAATTTGTTCCTGAACTCATGTGGGGATATACAGAAGCAGAAATGTAGTTAAGGAAATGTTTGAATAACATCAAAGCCAAAGGACAGTAGCACAGGGATTTAAATCCCAATGAATCTGGTTAAATGAAAAGCCATCTGCCTATTGTTCAGCAAACCAAAATCTGCTTATTTCAGGTAAGTTCCTAGATCCTATCTTAAGAAATGTAAGAGAAAAGACTTAACTTTTTGATTAAAACAGGGAAAAAAAACTGTGTAATTGAAGCATTTTATGCTTGGTTACTCACTAAAATCTTCACCTAATGGCTAGAAATAGAAATTTACCCAAGTGAATGTTTTCAAGCATCGAAAATACTTAATCCTAAGTGTTAGAGACTAGCCTCTCTATCATTGGAGTCTCTTCCATATGGTTTTCAAGAGGTGAAAAAAGTTATGTTACTACAGATCTACTCCCTGAGGTTAAAAAAAAAAAGTAAGACTCAGGAAAGAGCTGGTAGAAAATGACAAACCTTGTGGATGGCATCTAGATTTACATCAAGCTTTCAAAAGTGTTTTTCTCAAATTCATTTTATTCTTGAAGAATAGAGGGCTATGCCTCTTTAATTTGTGTGCATGACTGCATTTTTTCTGAATATAAAAACACAATTGCAGAAGAAAAAAATATGTTCTGCCTTATGATTTTTTACAGATGTATAGAAGTGCATGGAAGTCCACTTCAGTACTCTGGCCTGGACGGAGGAGCCTGGAGGGCTGCAGTCCATGGGGTCGCTGAGGGTTGGACACGACTGAGCGACTTCACTTTCACTTTTCACTTTCATGCATTGGAGAAGGAAATGGCAACCCACTCCAGTGTTCTTGCCTGGAGAATCCCAGGGACGGGGGAGCCTAGTGGGCTGCCATCTATGGGGTTGCACAGAGTCAGACATGACTGAAGTGACTTAGCAGCAGCAGCAGAAGCGTTACACATGAATGTGCCATTTATTTTTTTGATCAATTTCTCAAGAGTTTATACAAGATCTAAAAAGAATGGAAGGAGAGAATTGCTCCTCTGGGACTGAATTCATTTTCTTGGGAATTACTAATTACATCGTGAAAAAAGTGACCCTATTTACCATGGTTCTCCTTGTTTATCTCATCAATCTTCTGGCAAACCTTGGAATGATAACCCTGTTTAGGATGGACCCCCAGCTGCACACACCCATGTACCTTTTCCTCAGCCGCCTCTCCTTTCGTGACCTCTGCTATTCCACAGCCATCGGCCCTAAGATGCTGGTGGGCCATTTGCCAAGAACAAGTCAGTCTCTTTCTGTGGCTGTGCTCTGCAAGTCTTGGTGCTGTATACATTCATAGACTGTGAGTGTCTCCTGCTGGCCTTGATGGACTATGATCGGTACAAGGCTGTCAGCAGCCCCTTGCTCTATGCGGTCAGCATGTCCAGCAGGGTGTTCCCCCTGCTTGTGGCCAGGGTTTACCTGGTGGGAATGGCAGATGCTCTGATACACACAACATTGGCATTCCACTTATGCTTCTGTGGGTCAAATGAGATTAACCACTTTTTTTGTGATGTTCCTCCTCTCCTATTGCTATCTTGCTCAGACACACAGGTGAATGAGTTAGTGATATTCATGAATTTTGGCTTCATTGAACTGAATACTATTTCAGGAGTCCTTGTCTCTTATTGTTATATTATCCGATCAGTCTTGAAGATACACTCAGCTGAGGGGAGGTTCAAAGCTTTCTCTACCTGCACCTGCCACCTAACTGCTGTGTCAGTTTTCCAGGGAACTATGCTCTTCATGTATTTCAGACCAAGTTCTTCCTGTTCTCCAGATCAAGACAAAATAACCTCGCTGTTTTACACCCTTGTGATTCCCATGTTGCTGCTGCTGCTGCTGCTGCTAAGTCGCTTCAGTCGTGTCTGACTCTGTGCGACCCCATAGACAGCAGCCCACCAGGCGCTCCCCCGTCCCTGGGATTCTCCAGGCAAGAACACTGAAGTGGATTGCCATTTCCTTCTCCAATGCAGGAAGGTGAAAAGTCAAAGTGAAGTCACTCAGTCGTGTCTTGACTCTTTAGCGACCCCATGGACTGCAGGCTACCGGGCTCCCCCATCCATGGGAGTTTCCAGGCAAGAGTACTGGAGTGGGGTGCCATTGCCTTCTCCAAAATATTTATGTTAGGTGTATGTGAATAAACATGCATCCACACAGATAAAGTGACAGATGGTTTATTAAAATTATATGGTAGAATACATGACAAACATAATTTTTCAATTTCTTAAAGTAGTATTACACTTAATCTCAATCTTAAATCTATTACTGTTCCTCTCACATGTCATGTTTAATTATCTTTCCAGAATTTGTACATGGCATTTAGTTTAAAAGAAAAACATTTCTGATTTTTCAATTATGCTAATTTTTGTTTAGTTTTTATTCAAACATTGTTTCAATTATGCTGAGACTTATTGTGCATTTACTCAGTGATCTTTGAGCATGTAGATTCTTTATATACTATAGTGCATTCTGCAGTTTAAATACTACTAAAAATAAGCTAAAACAAATAACATATTAACTAAGTGGTCAAGTATCTCATTATAACCTCAAATTCATCATGAAATAATACATACAGAGCTATAATTCCAAAGCAAAAATATCTAAATATAGTCCAAAATAAAATAATCTTTGAATAGAGATATTCAGTCAAATCTAAATAAGACTCAATTTGAGAAGTGAAAGGATAGTACATAGAGGATTTGGCAGTTATTCAGGTTGTGAAATATACAAGCCCATGTTTATTAGAAAAAGTCATATTTGCTATAACATAGAAGAACCGTGAAGGCAACATACTAAGTGAAATAATCCATAGAGAGGAAGATAAGTACTGCATGATCTTACATATAGATAAGAGTCTAAAAGGTAAAACAGAGCATCTCCCTGGCAGTCCAGTGAATAGGACTTGGTGCTTTCAATGCCCAGGCCTGGGTTTGATCCCTGGTCAGCGAACTAAGATCCTTGTAAGCATTGTGGTGCAGCCAAAGTAAATAAATAAATTTCACAGAAGTGGAGAGTAGATTGGTTGTTGCTAAGGACTGAAAGATAGGAGAAAAGGGTGATGTTGGTCACAGTGCACAAATTTTCTATTATTTATTGAACAAGTTTAGGGGATTTAATCTACATGATGACTCCAGTTAACAATACTGGATTATAAACCTGAAATTTGCTAAAAGAGTAGATTTTAACTGTCCTCACCATATACACACTCAAAATGGTAACTATGTGAGGTTATGCATGTATTAATTAACCGTATTGTGATAATCATTTCACAAAGTATACATATACCACTTCATCACATTGTATACCTTGTAACTATATGTGGTATCTATCAATTATATTTGAGGTAGCTACATTTAAAAATGAGAAGGAAAGAAGTCTAAAGATTAGATTATAAAGCCCTATGGAAGGTATAGAAAGAGACTTGTTAAGATGCAATATTGTGTTTTTGTTATCAACTATCAATTCTTCTGCACTTCGTCCAAGTTGACTTTCCTTCCTTCTCTCTCACTTTCAGCCGTAAGTGCCCCTTTTTTGTCTCTTTGTGGTTCACAAACACCCACTTACCTAAAGCATTGTTTTATATCACACTGTTTGTGCTCATTCTTTGGTAAAGAACAAAGCATTCCATCCTTGTTAACCAAAGCACTGAAAGTTGCCTGAAGCATAAAATAAGCAAATATATATTAACCTAAAAACACTAGACAACCTTTTTTGGCTATTACTTATATCTCAGAAACACAAAATTAACTGAGAGCTTGCTAAGTGTCTTAAAAAATAAAGATATATATCACAATATGCAGGTGGATTCTTTACCAGCTGAGCCCCCAGGGAAGCCCTATATTTCACAATATACTATAACTATTGTATGCATATAACAACAGTTTGGGGAAGGTGCAGAAATGGTTGTGGACAAAAAGTTAACAGACTTTTATGAAGACATACATATTTATTAATTGCACTAGATATAAGAAATTATAAATTCTTGATATTTGTTGCTTCATATACCTTGAATCTGGTTTCCTGAAGACTAAAGCACAGAAAGTGAGGATACAAACATATATTTGAAATACCATAAAGTACTGAAGAACACTTAGTTATCCATTAAAGGTGTAAGGTTAAAAGACCTCTGATAGTCTTAAATTTTTTAGATGTCATTGTAAAATATCCATATGTGAAAATATTTCAGAATGGAAATATAAAGCCTACAAAATTCCTTTGTTATTCAGAGTGGTATTTGTGAAACACTATAGCATGTTTAAAAGAGTTCTCATGGTGGAAACACCTTAGAATAACTGTATAATATAAAAGGTTGACATTTTCTACTCCTGGTATATTTTATCAGTTCAGCCAAATGTCTTTTGAATTGTTGCTTATGGGGAGAAACATGGCATAAAACATTGACTGGAATATATTAAAATCAAACAAAATAGGGAGTTGATGGATTGCCATTAATTAAGAGTTAATGAACACATTAATTAATCATTCTTCATGCTTATGATATATATTTATTTCAGCAACTAAAGATTGCATTGTAAATATTGGCTCATTTTATCAGATCTAGTGGAAATGATATAAAGAGAAGGGAATTTTAAGCCCATTAAATGGAATTCCAAAAATAGCACTGATTTAGATTAAAATTTTCTATGTGTATATTATAATCTAAAATGGCATTCCATAAACACAATACCTTCACTATGAGATTGTAGAAACTATTAATTTTTATTTTTAATTCTAAAAGTTTCTTGTAAAGGATTTATTCTATGTTTATGTAATGGATATAGTGCATACGTTCTAGAGTATCTCAGTACATTATTAATCTATTTAACTAAAAGTGCCTCCTTGCTTGTAGAACAACACTGTCTTTATCCACCCACTGGCTCTCCCTTCATTTTCACAGCACCTGGGGCTATAAAATGCTTCAGTACCATACCACACAATGAAATCCATGTCATAATAGGCTTGAAGAACAGACAACAGTATTTTGAAGAAGAGTGTCTGGGTAGTATGTGTCTGCCTAAAATTGTTTTAGTGTCTGCGAAGCACCAAGAAAACTCTAAATGTATATCCTTTCTCTCACTTGCTTAATGTGCGGAATACACTTTCTCTTTAAGAGATGTTTTACAGTTATTTAAGATCTCCATTTTTAATGAAACACAAATCCCATTGGAAGATTTTTTTCCCCCTTAGGTTACCCAGCTTGTAAAAACAATGTAGTTACTCACACTCAGTTAAATTTTTAGGTGGGGGAATATTGAAAGGATGTTAATCTACATGTGTTTGAGGAGCCGCCAAGCTAAGCTGGGTTCTGGCTGAACAAAATAGTTGTTGCAGCAAATAGTTGCATCCCAGAAGACAGGGATTCCTGAGGGAAAAATAGTTAGAGCTTCCTTGGTGGCTCAGACAGTAAAGAATTTTCCTGTAATACAGGAGACCCAGGTTTGATCCCTGAGTCAGGAAGATCCCCTGGAGAAGTGAATGACAACCCACTCCATTATTCTTGCCTGGAGAATCCCATGGACAGATGAGCCTGTCAAATAGAGTCTACAGGGTAGCAAAGAGTCAGACACAACTGAGTGACTCACCACCATAATTAGGTGACCAAGAACAGTTCACATACACTATATATGTAACAGAGGAGTGGATGATAGTAGAATTCTTCTGAAACATAAATGAATCAATTTCTTGATTTTCCTGGGAAAACATTAGCAATTAGTTTTGGTTGAACTTTGCTGGAGAAGACTCTTGAGAGTCCCTTGGCCTGCAAGGAGATCCAACCAGTCTATTCTAAAGGAGATCAATCCTGGGTGTTCTTTGGAAGGACTGATGCTAAAGCTGAAACTCCAATACTTTGGCCACCTCATGCGAAGAGTTGACTCACTGGAAAAGACTCTGATGCTGGGAAGGATTGGGGGCAGGAGGAGAAGGGGACGACAGAGAATGAGATGGCTGGATGGCATCACCGACTCGATGGACATGAGTTTTAGTGAACTCCGGGAGTTGGTGATGGACAGAGAGGCCTGGCGTGCTGTGATTCATGGGGTTGCAAAGAGTCGGACATGACTGAGAGACTGAAATGAACTGAACTGAACTTTGCCTCACTGATAGCTCCACGGGAATACAATTGGTATTTCAGTGTTGAGATCCTCACAACCAAGAATAACAATGACATATAGAAAGGTATCAAAAGTTGCCATTAACAATCACATTTCCCAAAAAAACCCAGAAAAATTAATCACATTTCCAAAATTAAATATGAAATAATTATAGGGATTTAAACTAAATGATTTCCTGGATTTGTAGAAGATAAAAGTAAAAAAACAAACAAATGAACAAAGAAAAACACCCAAAGAGATAAGAAAGCCTGTCCCTGCTAATTCCCAAATGAGATTTCTGATGAATTAGGGGATTTGTTATGCTCAGTATATGAATTTCAGTCCATTTGACATTTGTGTTATGTTATTGTGTTGTGGCTTTACCCTCATTGCCTTAATAACTAATGGTTCTGAGCAAACTCTCATGCATTAACTCCTTGCTTATGTATCTTCTTTTTGAAGTCTTTTTTTTCCCCCAATGATGAAAGCTATTAATATATTGTGGATACAAGTTCTTTGTCATATGTATGGTTTTGAAATACTTCTTTCTGATTATATATATTTTTTGCTGTGAGTGACTGAAAGTTCCTCAGTCATGTCTGAATCTTTGTGACCCATAACTGTAGCCCCCCAAGCTCCCCATTCCCTTCTACAGGGGATTTTTAGACCCAGAGATCGGACCCAGCTCTCCCACATTGCAGAGATTTCTTTACCATCTGTGTCACCAGGGAAGACCAATCTTTTGCTACATAAACGCTATTCCAAAATTCAGTTCGGTTCAGTTGCTCAATCCTGTCTGACTCTTTAGGACTCCATGGACTGCAGCACACCAGGCTTCCTTGTCCATCACCAACTCCCAATGCTTGCTCAAACTCATGTCCATCGAGTGATGTCATCCAACCATCTCATCCTCTATAGTCCCCTTCTCCCCCTGCCTTTAATCTTTCCCAGCATCACAGTCTTTTCCAATGAGTCAGTTCTTTGCAGGGTGGCCAAACTATTGGACCTTCACTTCAGCATCAATCCTCCCAATGATTGATACCCTTTAGGATGGACTGGTTGGATCTCCTTGCAGTGCAAGGGACTCTCAAGAGTCTTCTCCAACATCACAGCTCAAAAGCATCAATTCTTTGGTGCTCAGCTTTCTTTATAGTCCAACTCTCACATCCATACATGACAAGTTCAATACCTGGGTTGGAAGATTCCCTGGAGGAGGAAATAGCAACCTACTCCAGTATTCTTACCTGGAAAATTCCATGCAGAGAGTATTCTGGCAGACTACAGTTCATGGGTTCATAAACTGTAGGACATGACTAAGCACACACACATACAGGTACAAAGAGCTATAAGCTCTTGATATTTGACTATTTCATCTGTTTTTGTTTTTGTTTCTTGAAGGCTTGAGCTAAATCTTTTTGTTTAGAAAGTGTGGATGTGGTCATATATTTGAAAAGCCTTACAAGACTGAAAGACATTCTTAATTATCTATTAAAATTATAAAGCTAAAAGCCACTGATGTTTTAGGTTTTCAAACTGCCCTATAAAATATCCTTATGTGAAAACATTCTAGATATAAGTAAAGTCTAAGAAAAGCCTCTGTTACTCAGGTAGGCCTTTGTTAGACATTACGAAATTCTAGGCAAAGATTGCATGGTGAATAAAAACCTACAGAAAATTCTTGTTTTAGATGTAAAACTTCAAAAGTCTATCTCTAATGTATTTCATTGATTCATGCAAATGCTTTTGGAATTGCTGCTTATGAGCAGAAATATCACAGAAAAACATTATTCAGTTCAGTTCAGTTCAGTTCAGTCGCTCACTCGTGTCCGACTCGTTGCGACAACATGAAACACAGCACGCCAGGCCTCCTTGTCCATCACCAACTCCCGGAGTTCACTCAAACTCATGTCCATCACGTCAGTGATGCCATCCAGCCATCTCATTCTCTTTCATCCCCGTCTCCTCCCACCCCCAATCCCTCCTACCATCAGACTCTTTTCCAGTGAGTCAACTTGTTGCATGAGGTGGCCAAAGTATTGGAGTTTCAGCTTTAGCATCAGTCCTTCCAATGCACACCCAGGATTGATCTCCCTTAGAATGGACTGGTTGGATCTCCTTGCAGTCCGAAAGACTCTCAAGAGTCTTCTCCAGCACCACAGTTCAAAAGCATCAATTCTTCGGCGATCAGCCTTCTTCACAGTCCAACTCTCACATCCATACATGACCACGGGAAAAACCATAGCCTTGACTAGACGGACCTTATTTGGCAAAGTAATGACTCTGCTTTTTAATATACTGTCTAGGTTGGTCATAACTTTCCTTCCAAGGAGTAAGCGGCTTTTAATTTCCTGGCTTCAGTTAGCATCTCCAGTGATTTTGGAGCCCCCCAAAATAAAATCTGACACTTTTTCCACTGTTTCCCCATCTATTTCCCATGAAGTGATGGGACCAGATGCCATGATCTTCGTTTTCTGAATGTTGAGCTTCAAGCCAACCTTTTCACTCTCCTCTTTCACTTTCATCAAGAGGCTTTTGTGTTCCTCTTCACTTTCTGCCATAAGGGTGGTGTCATCTGTATATCTGAGGTTATTGATATTTCTCCCAGCAATCTTGATTCCAGCTTGTGCTTCTTCCAACCCATTACTATTAAATTATATTAAATTCCAAGCAAAGTGGAATGTCAATATATTGCCATGTATAACCAACTTTCATCTATATGATGTAAATTTATTACAGTATTTAAAGCCTGATTTCATCGAAAATTGGCCCATTATATTAGATCTACTTTGTGGTATAAAAAAGAGAAAAAATAAGCAAATTAAATGGAAGGCCAACAATAGAATTGACTGACTGATTCTGCTTTCCCAGAATTTGCATGGTTGAATAACAAATTATGGGAAAATTATTTTAGGAATCAATAACTAAAATAAAAAAATACGCAAGAATGTATACTAACTCTTCTATCTTTAGATTTTGCAAAATAAGGAATCTACACTAAAGACTTTGGTGTGCTTTAGCCTGTCTGTTTCAGTCTCATCACTACACTCCCCTTCTTATGTCAGTTCTGTTTCATATACCCACCAATGACTGATTTTAAAATGTCATCGTACAACTGCAGTGTTATCAATGACAGTGTGTAGTAGGCTAAATTGTGTTTGTGTACTCAGTCAAGTGAAAGAGGAAAGTGAAAAGGTTGGCTTGAAGCTCAATTTTCAGAAAACAAAGAACATGGCATCTGGTCCCATCACTTCATGGGAAATAGATGGGGAAACAGTGGAAAAAGTGTCAGACTTTATTTTTTTGGGCTCCAAAATCACTTCGGATGCTGATTGCAGCCATGAAATTAAAAGACGCTTACTCCTTGAAAGGGAAGTTATGACCAACCTAGACAGTATATTAAAAAGCAGAGACATTAGTTTGCCAACAAAGGTCCATCTAGTCAAGGCTATGGTTTTTCCCGTGGTCATGTATGGATGTGAGAGTTGGACTGTGAAGAAGGCTGATTGCTGAAGAATTGATGCTTTTGAACTGTGGTGCTGGAGAAGACTCTTGAGAGTCTCTTGGACTGCAAGGAGATCCAACCAGTCCATTCTAAAGGAGCTCAATCCTCGGTGTTCATTGGAAGGACTGATGCTAAAGCTGAAACTCCAATACTTTGGCCACCTCATGCGACGCATTGACTCACTGGAAAAGACTCTGATGCTGGGAAGGATTGGGGGCAGGAGGAGAAGGAAACGACAGAGAATAAGATGGCTGGATTACATCATCGACTCGATGGACATGATTTTGAATGAACTCCGGGAGTTGGTGATGGACAGGGAGGCCTGGCATGCTGTGACTCATGGGTCGCAAAAAGTGGGACACGAATGAGCGACTGAACTGAACTGAACTGAACTGACTCAGTCACTCAGTTGTGTCTGACTCTTTTGGCACCATGAACTATATCCTGCCAGGCTCATCTATTCTTGAAACTTTCCTGGTAAGAATACTGGAGTAGGTTGCCATTTTCTCCTCCAACCTCTCCTAGGGGTTGAACCTGTGTCTCTTGTGTCTCCTACATCGACAGGCATATTCTTTACCATTGTGCACCTAGTTAGTGGACTAATACTACAGTCAAGTTCCTGTATCTTGATCCCTTAAACCTTGCCCCTGAAATGTGTGTGTGTGTTTAGTTGCTCAGTCGTGTTTGACTCTTAGTGCCCCCGTGGAGCCTGCCAGGCTCCTCTACCCATGGAATTCTCTAGGCAAGAATACTGGAGTGACATGCCACTTCCTCCTCTTCCTTCCTCCTTTTCTGACAGGGTCCTTCTTATACCCCACCAATGAAAAATTCTCTGAAGTGATGGTCACGTAAGTCAGAGGTCTGGAAGCTGGTGGTCTCACACCTTTGAGAAGATAGGCACCAGTGAGAAAACAGCATGCTGTTTGGGCAGTTTGGTCAGTCTCACGGATCACTGTGATTTTATTCTTTGTTTGTGAAGTCGACATAATGAGCCATCTTATCAAGGAGTCCCAAATTTATTTCTACATCTGGATTCTTATTTTTATCATTTTCTCCTCTTAGACATGAGACATCACATCACGATTTTACTCTTTCTCTTCTTTTACAGTCCAAACTTCACACTAATACCCTGTCCCCAAACTTGCCGACCTGTTCAGAACTGGAAATCTGACCTGTTGTTTATTCAATACCTCAAACCCGACCCTGGCCAGTACGTGGCCAAACCCTGTTGGATCTGCTTATCCATCTCGTCTCCCAGAGGATCGGCACTCCCCATTTCTAACTTTCAGTCCATGTTTAATGCATCTTTTTTCAAAATATCTTCAGGACCGCTTACAAGCCTTTACCAACTGAACTACCCATGAGCTACTTCTAACTCACTCAGATTATCAAAAACTTTGACCCCACACAAATCCCCTCGGCCCACATTTCAGCCTTTTCTCATCTTACCCCCATGATGCCCCTGTCCCGCAAGAAACAGTTACAGAAGACTGACCTTCAGCTCTTATCCTAAATCAAAAAGGCTGGAATGATAGGGCCCACATGGGGTCTCCTTGATAAGATGGCTCATTATGTCGACTTCGCAAACAAAGAATAAAATCACAGTGATCTGTTAGGCTGACCAAACTGCCCAAACGGCACGCTGTTTACTTACTGGTGCCTATCTTCTCAAAGATGTGAGACCACCAGCTTCCAGACCTCTGACTTACGTGACCATCACTTCAGAGAATTTTTCATTGGTGGGGTATAAGAAGGACCCTGTCAGAAAAAGAGGATGCTGGTTCTCCTTAAGAGCCAGTCACCCTCTCTTTTCCTTCTAATAAATTTCCCTTTTCTTGCCAGACTTCCCAGCATGCTTCTTTTTCTCTACACTCGCCTTACAATTATCACACAAAAATTATACAAAATATCATACTATTAGGGAATTACAGATTAAAGTCATGAGATATCACACCACACCGATTTGGACTGCTAAACTCCATACATATGACAATATCAACCGCTAGAGGGTGAAGAACAACAGGAACGTTCCCTCACTGCTCAGAGGATGCATGTGCAGCCACTGTGTAAGACAGTTGGGCAGTTTTTTCAAAGCTAAAAAGTCTCACCTTGGGGTCCAACAATCATGCTTTCTGTATTTAGTCAACTGCTTTGAAAATCTAACTTCAAATTCAAGCAGAGATGCAATTATGCACATCAACACTATCCATAATAGCTAAAAGCTTGAGGAAATCAGTATATCCTTCAAAAGATGAACGTATAAGCAAAATGGGTTACATCCATGTCAAGGCAAGTAGAATATGCTACCCCAAAATATACCTTTCTGATATAAGGATTATTTCAGTCGAGGATTATTTCACTAAAAAGGAAAAAGAATCTCAGAATTTCTGCTCAGAAAACTGAGCAGAGATTGTCCTTTTGTGATGTACTTTTACAATAGAGAAATCTCCATATTTAAGGGCTGTCCTTCTTTGCACAGAAACAGAAAGATGATTAAATCTCACATAGAGATTTGATGGTGGAGGAGTTCTGATTTCAATCTGCAAACAATCATATACTTCTTTTCTGTGTTTTGCATGATGACCTGCCAAAACTGACTTCCCCAATTCCCCAAGGTCTTTCTTTTGTTTTCCCTAAAATGGTCTTTAAGGTGATGGCTTTGGACACTTCAGGGAGTGATTCAGTTTTCCTGGGTAACTTTTCTATATATAGGCGGTATATATGTTATTAAACTGTTTTATCTCCTGATAATCTTTTTTTGTTTGTTTGTTTTTCTTTCTTTCTTTCTTTTTTTTTTTTTTACAGGAGAAGTCTTGACTAATAACCTACAAGTGTAGAGGAAAAATTGTTTTTCCTCCCATACACAACAATAGGATACTATTCAGCAATAGAAAGGAATGAGCCATGAATCAATGGAAAGACAAAGATAAATCATATCTGACATGCTTATTGTTCAGCCACTCAGTCATGTCCAACTCTTTGTGATCCCATGGAGTGCAGCACACTAGGCTTCCCTGTCCATCACTATTTTCCAGAGCTTTCTCAAACTTATATCCATTGAATCGGTGATGCCATCCAACCATCTTGTCCTCTGTTGTCCCCTTCTTCTGCCTTCTATTTTCCCCAACATCAGGGTCTTTTCTAATGAGTCAGTTATTCACATCAGGTGGCCAAAGTATTGGAGCTTCAGCTTCATCATCAGGCCTTCCAATGGATATTCAGGGTTGACTTCCTTTAGGACTGACTGGTTTGATCTCCTTGCAGTCCAACGGACTCTCAAGAGTCTTCTCCAACACCACAGTTCAAAAGCATCAATTCTTTGGTGCTCAGTTTTCTTTATGGTCAAACTCTCACATCCATACTTCACTTTTGGAAAAACCATGGCTTTGGCTTGATGGACATTTGTCTGCAAAGTAATATCTGTGCTTTTTAATATGTTCCCTAGGTTAGTCATAGCTTTTCTTCCAAGGAGCAATCATTTTTTTAATGTCATGTTTCCACTCACCTACCACAGTGATTTTGGAGCCCAAGAAAGTTAAGTCTGTCACTGTCTCTATTGTTTCCCCATCTATTTGCCATGAAGTGATGGTACCAGATGCCATTATCTTAGTTTTTTGAATGTTGAGCTTTAGGCCAGCTTTTTCACTCTCCTCTTTCACCTCCATCAAGAGGCTCTTTAGTTCTTCTTTGCTTTCTGCCATAAGGTTGGTGTCATCCGCATATCTGAGGTTACTGACATTTCTCCCAGCAGTCTTGATTTCACTTTGTGCTTCATCTAGCCTGGCATCTTGCATGATGTTTTCTGCATATTAAGTTACATAAGCGGGGTGACGATATACAGCCTTGAGGTACTTCTTTCTCAATTTGGAGCCAGTCTATTGTTCCATGTCTGGTTCTAACTGTTGCTTCTTGACTTGCATACAGGTTTCTCAGGAGGCAGGTAAGGTGGTCTTGTATTCCCATCTCTTCAAGAATTTTCCAGTTTGTTGTGATCCACACACTTAGCAACTTTAGCGTGGTCAATGAAGCAGATGTATTTCTGGAGGTCTCTTGTTTTTTCTATGATTCAGCAGAAGTTGGCAATTTGATCTCTGGTTCCTCTGCCTTTTCTAAATCCAGCTTGGACATCTGGAATTTCTCAGTTCATGTACTGTTGAAGCCTGGCTTGGAGAATTTAGAGCCTTACTTTGCTAGTTTGTGAAATCAGTGTAATTGTGTGATAGTTTGAACATTTTTTGGCCTTGTTTTTCTTTGGGATTGAAGAGCAAACTCACCTCTTCCAGCCCTGTGGCCACTGCTGAATGAGTAGGGATGAATTATCTCTCTATGACCTGAACAAAGGTGCTTTTGTTTACAGTCAAGCAGAAGGGCAGTGTCCATACTGTTAAGTATGATTATAAAAACAGAAACAACAAAGAACAAGTGAAAGAAGCAGTTTCCAACATGGAGTCAGAATTGGCTTTCTCCCTGCAACAAACAGACTCTGTAGACTAAAGGCAAAGTGGATCACATATAAACTATGCGCTTTATTTTGTGGAGTTCTTCCCAAGGTTCAGTAGCTAACACATGTCATCTGGAAAGGAACAATAAATGGATCAATGGCAAGTGGTGGGCACCAGGTTCCTCACTGTGGGAGCAGGAAGTTACAGATGAACAAGGGGGAGGGCCTCTGCCCTTGCAGTCGTGGATCTCTGCTTCCTGGGAGGATGATGTGGGGAGTTGACTGGCCTAGGGAACCACACAGATCTTTACACTGGGAAGGCCCTGCTGCCATAGGTATAGGGCCATCTTTCCACCCACACCTGCTACAAACACTCATTCCTCCATGATCTCCCATGTACAGCTTTTAAGACATTCTCCCCCAGGCAGATAAAGGACTGTGAGGGTCCAAGTTACCCGTAACCTGTCCTAGTGAGGTAGAACTTGCTAGGCAGTCAGTGTAGAAGTCAGAGCCTCAGTTATCTTACTAATTTCAATTTTAATTCTCTCACATAAACGCTTTTGGCTCCACTAGTCTAAAGCTGCATTTGTTCCAGTTTTGAGACATTCAGAGGAATGCCTCCCTAGTCTGGAGGGTCATAAAACATTCAGACCCAGGACAAGACAATCATTACCTGCTGTTCACTTTATCAAGGAGAAAAACTCCAGGTAGAAAATTAGCTCCTAAACATACATCTAACCCCTAAATAATGGTCTGAGGTCTTAAGAAATGGTTGAGGGATGGTGTTGCAATGTCTGGAAAAACTGAGAAACTGGAGGACCAGAGAAACCCATAAAAATGACAAACTGGACATTGCAACATTTAAACTGATTGGTCAGAAAATATATACATCTGGCCCAAGTCAGGATGGCATCACTGACTCAATGTACATGAGTTTGCGCAAACTCCAGTAGACAGTGAAGACCAGGGAAACCTGGAGTGCTGCAATCCGTGGGGTCACAGAGTCTGACACCACTGAGTGACCGAACAACAACAAAGCAAAAATACTAGGAATGTTCAGGCCTGCTCACTGTTCATCTTCTTTGTTTTCAGAAAAAGGAAAGAAAAAACAAAACAAAACACTCATTCCTCGCTTTTTTTTTTTTTTTTTCTATTCACTGTAACACCCATACCCAGAAGCAGCCCCACCTTCCCTGGCAGCTGAGCCCAGACACCCAGGGCCTCCCACTTCCCTTCTGCTCCAGCGATTGTCAGCTCATCCCCCAGAGCCTCTGGCCAGTAATTCCCCTCTACAGCCACAGCCCTGGCCCAAGCCTGATCCCTCCATCAGGACCTTCAAAACTCCCTGCCCCCATGGTGCATCTCACACCCCGTCTCAATGTGTTCTGAGACATAAACCAGACCATGACTCTCTCCCACCTGTAATCCCCATAGGTTTTCTCCCTTTGGTTGGAGTGTCTTGTCCTGTCCTCATGAGGCTGCTGGCTCCTGGGTTCCCGAACACTGAGCACCTCAGCAGGACGCAGCACAAAACCCTAGAACGGGGCTGGGACTTCTGCTGCCTGATCAAAGAGAGCAGAGAAGGGTTCGCCAGCTGGGACACAAGCACTGCAAAAGTGGCCTCTCCCTCGGCCATTACATCACTCCTATGGGACTTGAGGGAATGAGGGACTGAGGCACGTGCTAGCTCATTCCTAAGCAGGACAGTATAGGCTCATTCGTGCCCCCCAAAATTCACATGCTGAACCTCTAGCCCACAGGACCCCAGGATGCGGCTGTATTTGGAAATGGAATTTTCAAAGAGCTGAGCAAGGTAAAATGCTGTCACTATGGTGGATGCTAAAATCCTAAATGATTATTCATTAAAGTGCTGCACTTAATATGTCAGCAAGTTTGGAAAATTCAGTAGTGGCCACAGGAAAGAAAAAGGTCAGTTTTCTTTCCAACCTCAAATAAGGGCAATGGCAGAGAATGTTCAAAGTGAAAGTGTTAGTCTTTCACTTGTTTCCTACTCTTTGCAACCCCATGGACTGTAGCTTGCCAGGCTCTTCTGTCCATGAAATTCTACAGGCAAGAATATTGGAGTGGGTAGCCATGCCCTTCTCCAGTAGATCTTACCAATACAGGGATCAAACTCAAGTCTCCTGCATTGCAGGTGGATTCTTTACTGTCTGAGCCACCAGGGAAGCCACGTGAATGTTCAAACTACTGTACGATTGTGCTCATTTCACATGCTTTTAAGGTTTTGCTCAAAATCCTTCAAGTTAGGCTTCAGCAGTACATGAACCGAGAAATTCCAGATGTACAAGCTGAGTTTAGGAAAGGCAGAGAAACTAGAGGTCAAATTGCCAACATTTGTTGGATCATAGAAAAAGCAAGAGTATTCCAGAAAAACACCTACTTCTGTTTCATTGAGTATGAGAAACTCTTTGACCCTGTGGATCACAACAAACTGTGGAAAATTCTTAAAGAGATTGGAATACCAGACCACATTTCCTGTCTCCTGAGAAACTTGTATGCAGGTCAGGAAGCAACAGTCAGAACAGGATATGGAACAATAGACTGGTTTCAAGTTGAGAAAGGAGTTTGCCAAGGTTGTATATTGTCACCCTGCTTATTTAACTTACATACAGTGTACATCATGCGAAATGCTGGATTGGATGAATCACAAGCTGGAATCAAGGTTTTCAGAAGAAATATCAACAACCTCAGTCCACAGGGTTGCAAAAAGTTGAACATGACTTAGTGACTGAAACAATAACCCTAACCCATACCTGAATCCTAACCTGCACCCATAACTTGACCCCTGTAGTAACCGGTTAACCTAACACCTAATTCCTAATATCTTTTCCCTAAAACCTAACACATGATCCCTAAAACCTAGTCATTAATCTCAAAAGCCTAATCCCTAAACGATACCATAAAACCTAACCTATAATCTTAACCCAAACACACAAATATTTATCCATTAAAACCAAAAAAGGAAAAATAAACAAACAAACAAACAAACCCCAAACTATAAAGCCATAACCATAATTCACACTAGCTTCTGTGTTGGTCTCAAAAACACCTGGCAATTCCCACTTAAGGGTCTTGCATTTCTTAATCCCTCCTTCTGGATTACTCCTTCCATAACTCTTCACAGTTTATTCTTCACTCCTTTAGTGTAAATGTAAATGGCTTCCCTGGTGGCTCAGTTGGTAAAGACTCTGCCTGCAATGCAGGAGACACAGGTTCGATCCCTGAGTTGGGAAGGTTCCCTGGAGAAGGGAAAGGCAACCGACTCCAGTATTCTTGCCTGGAAAATTCCATGGACAGAGGAGTTTTGTGGGCTACAGTCCATGGGATCTCAAACAGTCAAACATAACTTAGCAACTAACTAGTATAAATGTAACTTTTCAACATGGACTAACACTGACACTCCTGCCCCTCCCTATCCTCTGCATTCCTATCTTCTGCTTTCAGTTCAGTTCAGTTCAGTTCAGTCGCTCAGTCGTGTCCGACTCTCATGTATGGATGTGAGAGTTGGACTGTGAAGAAAGCTGATCGCCGAAGAATCGATGCTTTTGAACTGTGGTGTTGGAGAAGACTCTTGAGAGTCCCTTATACTGCAAGGAGATCCAACCAGTCCATTCTAAAGGAGATCAATCCTGGGTGTTCATTGGACGGACTGATGCTAAAGCTGAAACTGCAATACTTTGGCCACCTCATGCGACGAGTTGACTCACTGGAAAAGACTCTGATGCTGGGAAAGGTTGGGGGCGGGTGGAGAAGGGGACGACGGAGAATGAGATGGCTGGATGGCATCACCGACTCTGTGGACATGAGTTTGAGTGTACTCCGGGAGTTGGTGATGGACAGGGAGGCCTGGCGTGCTATGATTCATGGGGTCGCGGAGAGTTACTGCCTAGTATTTATGGATATTCTAGTGTAACTATAGACATCACCTGCTGTAGCTATGGTTTGCTGTCTGTCTGCCATTGTTTGAGTGTTGGCTCAGATAGACTTAGCCTAATTTGGTCACTGATTCATCCCAATCACCTAAGACAGTGCCTTGCCCATGAACACTCATTGATTACATCCCCTCTGACCACAGTTATCTCCTCTGCAGCACTCTCACCCCACCCCTCCCCCTCCATCAAGATCCTCAGGCCCCAGAGGCCTTCCTCTTTCAGGGGGTGATGTATTGCTTAGATTCTGAAGGTCATCTGAAGCCCAGCTCTACCAACCAGATACAGGAGTCAATGTTTGTGAGCCTTAGTTTCCTCATCTGAGAAAGAAAGCTAATAACTGCACTTGAACAACTTCAGATGGCTGTGATGATTGAATGAATCAAGCATGTAAACCACTTAGGAGAGTGCCGAGCACAGGATAAGAGATCAGTAAAGGTCAGCATTATAAGTCTTCTTTTCATCTCACCTGCTTCAATATACATCAAGGAGCTCACTGCATCATTGGCCAGGATTTGCAGCTCTTCTTAGCCAATGTCTTTCCAGCCCTCTCGCCTAGTACATGATAAAATATTCAACAGACTAGGGAGAAGGAACTTCCTCAAACTGATCAAGGGCATCTACAAAACCCCACAGCTGGCATCATTTAGTTCAGTTCAGTTCAGTCGCTCAGTCTTGTCCGACTCTTTGCGACCTCACGAATCACAGCACACCAGGCCTCCCTGTCCATCACCAACTCCCGGAGTTCACTCAACTTATGTCCATTGAGTTGGTGATGCCATCCAGCCATCTCATCTTCTGTCGTCCCCGTCTCCTCCCGCCCCCAATCCCTCCCAGCATCAGAGTCTTTTCCAGTGAGTCAACTCTTCCCATGAGGTGGCCAAAGTATTGGAGCTTCAGCTTTAGCATCAGCCCTCCAAATGAACACCCAGGATTGATCTCCTCTAGAATGGACTGGTTGGATCTCTTTGTAGTCTAAGGGACTCTCAAGAGTCTTCTCCAATACCACAGTTCAAAAGCGTCAATTCTTCGGCGATCAGCTTTCTTCACAGTCCAACTCTCACATCCATACATGACCACTGGAAAAACCATAGCCTTGACTAGATGGACCTTTGTTGGCAAAGTAATGTCTCTGCTTTTGAATATGCTATCTAGGTTGGTCATAATTTTCCTTCCAAGGAGTAAGCGTCTTTTAATTTCATGGCTGCAATCAGCATCCACATCATACCTAATGGCAAATGAATGCATGCTGTGCCCCTGAGATCAGGGACAAGACAAGAATATCCACTCTTTCCAGTTCTCTCAGTACTGCACTGAAGACCTGAATCAGGGCAATTAGGTAAGAAAGTTGAATAAAAGGACCACAGACTGGAAAGGGAAACAGAAAATGCTTATTCACAGATGACATGATCTTATATATTGAAAATCCAAAGGAATCCACTAAAAAAAAAAAAAAATGGGACTAAGAAATGAGTTCACCAAGGTGCAGAATAAAAAGCCTTATTGTTTTTTCTGTGCTCTGAAATGGGTTGTGTTGCCCCAAAATCATATATCAACTCCCTAACTTCCAAATATACTATCAAGCAAATAGGATGCTTTGTGAAGTGACTGAGATTAATGAGATCATAAGAGTGGCACTCTGACCCAATATGAATAGAACTGTTGTCATTATAAAACAGAAAGAGGTGCTAGAGACCCATCTCTCTCACTTCAAAATGTTTAGTACACAGTGAGAGAATGGCCATCTGAAAGCCAGGAAGAGAAATCTCACCAGGAACTGAACTCTGTCAGAACCTTAATCTTGGACTTTCCAACCTCCAGAATTGTGAGAAAATAAAAATTTCTGTTGTGTAAGTGGCCCAGTCTGCACTATTTTGTTATGAGGGCCCAAGCAGACAAAGACAACTTGCAAAGAAAAATCAGAAAATACAATTTAAAAAATTTCCATTCATGACAGCATCAAAAAAGAATTAAGTGCTTAGCAATAAATTCAAAAAGGAGCAAAAACTATACTCTTAGAACTACAAAACTGTGTTGAAAGAAATTAAGTATGTAAACATATGGAAAACATGTCCAAAGTTCACATACCAGAATGCTTAATATGCTAAGATGGCAATACTCCCCAAAGATACTTCCAGATTTACATAATCCTATTAAAATTCCACAATACTTCTTTGTAGAATTGAAAACCTGATTTGTATAATTCATGTGCAAATACAAAGGACTAGAATTTCCCAACATGAAAAGGGAAATGAAGTAGGAAGATTAGTATTTTCCAATACGAAGATGTACTACAAAGGGACAGTAGTCAAGACAGTGTGGCATGGCAGAAAATAGAAAACCTACTGATGGAATGGACTTGAGAGTACAAAAATACACACACATACCTGTCTATGCTGAACAGTTTTTCACAAAGCTGCCAAAACAATTCAATGAGAAAAGCTGAGAGCATTTACACATGGATGCTGGTACAAAGGGATAACAAGTCACCAACCAAGAAAAGAAGGAAGGAGGGAGGAAGGAAAGAGAGAAATAGGAGGAAGGGGAAAGGAAAGGGAAGGAATGGAAAGGAAAGGAAAACAAAAGAAGAGAAAAGAAAAAAAGTTATTTTACTCTGAATCACTTACACAGAGTAATATATACAAAATATCTCACCAATCTAAATATAGGAGCAAAAACAAGAAACCTATACAAGAAAACAGGGGTAAATACTCACGATAACAATTCTGCAAAGAATTTTTATATGAAACCAAAAGCACAAACAGTAAAGCTCTAACCACTATTACAGCCCCAACTGTACCTTGACCCCAACCTCAACCCAAATATAAGCCAGAGCCCTACCACAAACCTGATGCTTAATCTTAACCCTAATCCTAACTCTAAACTTAACTTTAACCCAAAGCCAAACTGCGATCTGAATCTTAACCCTAGCCCCAAGCCCAAACCCAAAGCTGGGCCCCTAACTCAAAACCCAAACCATCTACTGACATGAACACTTCTGCTGTGCAGTCTGCTGAACATTTAGCCCTTTAGAGCAAAGGTAACTGTGAGAAGCTCTCCTGTTTGTCTTTACCTTCAGGAGGTACCTAAGTCTGGGGAACTTAATTTTGGCCCCCTTTATTTTGGCCCCCTTTATTTTTTAATCTGTAAATCAGAGCCCAAGTTCACTTGTATGGGCAACAGTCCTCAGGACAAAAACAAATCTCTTAGGTGTTGTGAGACGCTGTTTATCTCTCTATTCCTACTGTATCTTAAATGTAGGTAAGTAATTGTTGTAAGATTTGAAAACATTTCTGAATTGACATGCAAATGTGAAGAATTTTATTTATTTTTATAACTAAATATGAAATATCTCTAACATACCAAAGTATATAGCACACATTATATTATAGCTTATATTATATCATAGCATATATTTCATACCTTAGTGTTGGCGTTAGCTTACACTCAAAACTAACCAGTGTTTCTTTGTGAAATTATCAATTTCTGTACTTTTATGATTTAATAATGTTTCCTATGTTATAAAACGTTCTACATTCCATATGTGCTACTGTTTTATTAAGTTTTAAATCTTATATACATGACATCATAATCTAAACCTTCTTAGCTCAGTTCAGTGGGAGCTAACCTGCTTTAACTCAAGTCATTGAAAAACAAGCTACTCTGTACTTATGCACATTACTCCAGTGGTGAGAATACTATGGAGTGGTCATATGATCATTTAATTCAGAAAGAGAAAATTCTGCTCCTTGTTTTGATGTAATTTATTCTGGAAATTCTATTTTCATTTTTAATCAGTAAGAAAGGACAGATGCTCGGGTAACATGATGCAATATAGTTACCAAAGCTCTACAGTTGCCAATTGTTTCCGCTCACAGAAAATAAATAAACAGTGAGAACAAGGGAGGCTGGGGTCTGGATTGAGGACTAAGTAGACAACAGGATGAAGCAGAAAATCAAAACCAATGATGAAAGCAGACACACCATCAGAGAACTCCAACTACAAGGAAAAAATACACAGAACTGTTCTTTTACAAATACTCAGAAAGAAATCACGCATGAAACCACAGAGAAATCGTCAAAGAATTTTAAATATCAACTACTTAGCTGATGATGCAAATTATAAAATTAATGTGTCAAAAGACCACAAAATGAACTAGTTACCACTTCATATGCCGCTAAAGTGATTCACAGTGAATTTAATTATATGCTGACTGACAATGCAGCTAACATGAAATGGGTGGTAACAGAGAAAAGTGATAACACAAGTGCAGTCACAAAGCAGAGTGTTGTGCACGTGATTTCATGGGGTAAACAGCAACGCACTCACAAAACCTAAGCTAAACACGCAAGAAAGCTGGAACATGTGCTTTAGAGCCACACACTCTGTCACCAAAAGCCCTAGGTTGTCATCCCGTTTTTAGACTCGGAAGAGCAAGGCAGCCCGACTTCTTCCCTGGGGCCGTGGGGCACCGGGCTTTTAACCTGGTTTCACACGCAGAGCTGGACTGAGTGCGTGACCAGGCCCATCAGCAAGCAGACCAGTTTAGATTCTTGGTTTTGTTCCCACCGCATGCCCTGCACCCTGCAGCCAGGCATCCCCAGTGGAAAATGTGCTGCATGGTTTTCACACGCCATGAGAGCTGCCTATGGTTACATTCATGAAGCTGTCTGCTCCCTGAGAACAGAAACTTCCCTGCAGCTGCTGTGCCCAGCACAGGCCAGGCCCAATGTTACAGAGGCAGGCTCTGGCTGAGTTCATGATGACATGCTAAGCCGGTGGTCCAAATATCAAGACTAATTTGTCACTGTGCCATTATGGAATGATTAAAGACTGCTGCTGCTGCTGCTGCTAAGTCGCTTCAGTCGTGTGGGGCTCTGTGTGACCCCACGGACAGAAGCCCACCAGGCTCCCCCATCCCTGGGATTCTGAAGGCAAGAACACTGGAGTGGGTTGCCATTTCCTTCTCCGATTAAAGACTAGGCAATTTTATAAATCTTAGACCTCTGAGCATAGCAAATGTACTTGATTTTCTTCTGGGTAGAAAGAGAAAAATCAAAGAAAGAAAACCAGTGTGCTGCGGGAGGGACGCGGCAGGGAGGAGGCAGACACATACCCCAGTCATGATGCTCAGCTGGTCTACCTCCCGCGCTGGGCTGTGCTGCCTCCTTCGGGGTGCGGAGCACCCACTGCTGGGCAGGGAGGAGCCGGCAAGCAAGGAGGCGGGATACCAGTGGAGGGAGCTCACTAATCTAAAAGGAAGAGGTTGTCTAAGCTCCCTCTGCCCTCCCTGCTCTAAATCTCCTTGGCCCACTGCTCCGTGTTCTCCTTCTCTTCTTGGACCAACATAAAATAGAATAAAACTCATCACCTGCCTTTGTCAGCAGAGGACGGTGTCTGGACAACACATTTGGGCTGGCATTCTGTGTCACGATTAGCAAATTCCAGGAACATTTGCTCAATTAACATCTCTCAGGTTCGACTTTCCCTCTTTTGAATATTCTCAAACTTAGAATAACTTAATATTGAGTCTTACAAAGTGGCCCCTGATCATTCACATTTGATTTCACTTATTTACTCCAACATTCTGATGGGGCCTGGGTGGCAACTCTCTCCCTATGAGGAGATAACTGAAGTTGACAAACTTGAACCTTCCCTGCTCTCAGGGCAGAGATGTACGTCCCAATCCACTGGGAATCGGGAACTCTGTATAATCAAAAGAGCAATTCACGAACAAGCTGGAGTTTCTAAACACAAGTCTCCAGACCAGATGAAATGCTGAGTTGATCTTTTTTTTTTTAAGGTTGTATATGTACAAATGCATCACTTGATGAAGTTCTCAACCAGCTTTGTTTGAGTTTCTGGATTCATGTCAACGTGCTGCATTAAACTAGAATTCACGGTTACTGCTATTCTCCCCTAATGTGTAGTGGATGATTTAATATAGTAGTTTAAATACTCAATTATGCAAATAAAATTATTTTCATATTAAAATACGAGATTCTTATAGGTCGTAATCTCTCCACTTTCACTTCTACATACGCATCCTGAAAGTTTTTCACTGTTGCTAACAAGTTGATGGACAGAATTTACCATTTACATCAAGTCAACTTGTTGCCTAAGGAAAAATAACTTTACCTGACAACTTGCTATAAAAATAAGAATATTAATATATAACCATTACATATTTCCTGCAGGGATGAGGAAAGACAATCTTTCTGAGCTCGTCTGTGCTCAAACACGGTGAGGGTGTGATTGCCTGTGTGGGGTTTGGGAGTCCGTGGTCCCCCTGGAACCTGCCCTCAGATCCCAGCGCGGGGCATGTACCTGCTCTGCTTTCTCCTTGGGACCCCACCTCCCCTCCGGCCTGCTCCCGCTCTGACCTCCATCTCCCTCATGAAGTCCGTGGATCATAGTCTCCCATCTGCCCGGAACACTGTCCGCACCGCTCTCAGCGCTTCTGAGGCGCCTCAGGCAACCCGCAAAAAAAGTCCTCAGAGCACAGTTTGGAGCTGAGCCGCCATGGGGTTTCCCAAACAAAAGCAGAGATGAGCATGTCACCAGACTCTGAAGCTCAGCACAGATGCTCAGGCCCTGATCACTAAGACCTGGGCCTGCGGGTGTCAGGCGCTCACTCAGGAGGGGCCTGCTAAGAGGCGGGCGGCCCTGCCTTGACTGTGAACCACCTGCATAGCAGGACCGCCCAGGCTTTGCTCAGTCTTGTCTCTGCGAAGAGGGTGGCGCCTACATGTGCAGGAGTCCTTAACCCAGGAGACAGAGCCCTCCTCCGAGGACAGGACACCCCATATGTCTGCAGAGCAGCCAGGGCCAACCACCAGCTCAGCCTGCTCGGGTTCACACGCTGCGCTGCTTGACGGTTTTGTGAGGAAAACTGCTGTACAGGAGATGGAAGTCTGAAATCTCCCCGAGCCACACCTGTCTTCCCTCCCGTCTCCCCTTCCTCCTGACAGAACCACTGCTTTCTCTGCTCCACTTCTACCCAAGGGCCTGGGGCCAGAGCACACTTGGAAATTGGGTGGGGTGTATGACAGTCCCGCTAGGGACTGCAAACCCTTGCAGGTCTTCTGAGGGCCACAGAGGCCTCCGGATTGGTCACCCCCCACCAATCATCACCTCCCAGGCCCCTCGCGGAGTGCAGCCTCCATCTCTCTCCCCCTCCTCCGAGACAAGGTGACCAATTCCTCTGGGAAGTCCTGCCAAATACGCTGAGCCTACCCTGCCCATGAGCCAGGTTTTCAGGACACACTCCCTCCCTCCTGAGCCAGCATAGTGCCCCCACTCAGCCCACACTGCCCTCAAGCCCCACTCCGAGGCCCCGCCTGCGCTGCTAAGTCACTGCCAGGACCCCTGAGAGCTGCCTCCTGGAGACATGTCTCCCTCGCACCAGCCGCTGCGGCCCACCATCTTCAGAGCACAGCGGCCCCTCCTTCCCCATGGCAGCTTCCTCTTCTCGTCTCTCGCTCTCACTGACACACAGGGGACTGGTGACCAGGCCCCAGACTTCTCAATCTGAACCCCCCAACCTTGCCAGGCCTTCGGGTCCCAGCACCAGGGCCCTCCTCGTTACCCAAACCCCCAAGAGCAGGAGGCCGTGTCCACCTCCCCTTCCTCCACTGTCTACGCAGTCCTCCTCACACTCACCTCATCCACCCTGGGAACAGGGGTTCTCCACCTCTGACAGCACCAGCCCCTCACCCTGGAGGAGCTCGGCCAGCAAGTCCGGCCATGCCCTCTATCCGTTCTGCAGGCCACATGCTCACCTTGAACTCCACCTGCTGTGATTTTGGACACAGGGCAAGTTTCTGTCTCTGCCTTTGTCTCAAATGATATCCCCTTACTCTAGAAGAAGGCTGGGTGGGGACCCTGGACCACGAGGATCCCCTAAGCACACAAATGCAGAAATATGCGTATGGGCTCCAAACGGTCTCCTAAATCAGGATTCAAGCAGCAGTTGATTTCCTACAGATGAATGAATGTCACCAGTTAAGCACTTTAATAACCTTTGCTAAAGTTCATCTCTCACTTGTAACCATTTTCCGTGAAGAAGACAAAGAAACATTTAAATACTTAATAAGAATTACTGCGCCTACAACAATGAGTAAGGAAAAATCAGGATGCTCAGTAATCTGCTCATCTCATTCACAAGCCTGGTGATTCCTCCCACCACAGTCAACGGCAAGTCATGTCTCAGTCTCCATTCACATGAAAAAGACTACAGGTCATTAACCTCTGTGACTCTTAAGAAACATCAGTGTCACAGTCTGTCAGGCCCCTCAAATGAATACACCCAAATAGCAACTGGTCGGCCCCCACTTCCAAACCTCAGCCTGTGCTTTTGAATTTTGTCAATACCGTGACCACCACTCTCCCAGGTACTAAGTTCGACCCTAAGGAACGATGCTTGTCTCCTCCTTCTCGCTGGCCATGAAGCTACAGGCTCTTTGAGGTGCAACCATCAGCGACACCCAGTCATATATCCACACACCAGACAGGCCCTTGTCACACTCGACAGCCCTGAGGGGAGCTGCACGGGGGAGCGGGCTACCCTTGGTGGAGGGGAGCCCCTTGTAGCCTCGTCTGGTCCAGTTCAGCTCTCAGGGTTTCCAGGTTTAGAAGCAGCTGGTCCTATGAAACAGCAAATGACACAGCCTGCACCGCTTGCTTTCTGGGTGTAAAATCACTTGCACCAAAATGTACATAATAGGTTACATGAGTAGTTATCAACTCTGAACATTTTAATTCTGAGAAATATTCTCTAAGTCCCATAGCAAATATAAACACTCGGAACAACATAAACCTTATAAACCATAATAAATAAGAAGTTCCATCTCAGGTGTAGAAAAGCTTCCGGAGGAAACATGGCAAGTCATTAACAACAATGACGTCTGTAGAGGGAAGCTGGACTTGGGGCGGGGGTTCAGGTGGGGGGCCAGGACTCACTCTATTGCCCTCGCTCCTCCCATTGCCTTAAACTGTCTCCATGGAGCTCACCTGCATTCTGGGGCATTCCTCACATTCACTCCTCTACACCCCACTTCACTTCCTCGCGGGGTAAAACAAGTCAAATGGGTCAAGTTTCCGAGTCACTCGACTCAACCTGGCAGCTCTGTGCTGTTGGCCAGGGCAGTCACTCACCTCGTGCAGCCCCTGAGCACACAAGACAGGCCGGTGCAAAGCTCGATGTGGAAATCACACAGAAGGTTTCAAGTCTCGCGGTGAAAAAAGGACGTCAAGTAGCCCGTTCGTTTTTAGGAAATTTTAGATTGTGTATGTGGCTCGTATTATCTTTCTGACGGACAGCACTGTCCATGTGAAAGGCTCACACTTTGTCTCAGCTTTCGGGTGAACCCAGAAAGGACTACTCAGAATTCTGAACCACACACAACAGCCACACACTCTAAATTCACCTATAGTGCAAACACATTCAATGTTCAAAACCAGAAATGGTATACACGATACAGCAGTTAACTAGCCATAAAGAAAATGTAACTCGACTTCCGCTAAGCATCTGCAGTGACTGTAACGACGAACCCAGCTCAATTCAGCTCTTAACAAATTTCTAAAGTATTTAGAGATTTAAGTACCTTGTCATTTTGCATTTCTTCGAATTGCTTTTACGCATTTTCAACTTCCCATAGCAGAGAATTCTGAAAAAGGTACAAACAGCACTTTAGTGTCAGCTCTTACAGACGCTGCATGGACCGCGGAATGGTTACACTTCTGTCTGAAAGCCTAAAGCACCTCGGGAGGAGGGGCGGACCTCGCGCCCAGAGTGAAGTGCTGGTTGACAACTTTTAATACTAACTTGTACACAGACAATCTCTTCCTTCCCCAACTGATCTTCTAGATACAAGGAGGCCAGGTCCCTGGGGTAAGTTAAACTGCTTTATACTTGCTTTCAGCTTTTGCAGTTCAGTGGTCACTCAGGAAGCTGGCACGGGTTTCATATGCCGAATTCAAACCTGAGACAAAACTATCCCCACAGGTCAGGGTGAACTGAGGGGACTGCCCTAGTGGTCTCTAGTGAGGTGTGTGTGACATCTTGGATTTGTGGGGGAAAAATGTGCCACAGAACTTGTAGTGATCACTGGTCTCTCTCAGACAAGCGATGCCCAAGTACCAACCTCAGGGAAGATTCTGGGCCTCGTTTTTAGGGCACTGGTGCAGCAGGGACAGGTTTTCAGTGAACCTGAACCAGAGTGTTGCCCATTGAGCTGGTCTGATGGAAGTTTTCAGACATTTTCCAAAGCAAATGAAAAAAGGGAAGGCTGCAGTGGGAATATGAGAATGCTTGCTTTTAGCTGATTCAATCTTTCTATCACATTATTTAAAAGATCCTGAACTAAACTTATTGATTTGACTGTGTTGGGCCTTAGCTGCATCACGCGGGATTCCTTTGTCGTGGTTGCTACGTGGCATGTGGGATCTTAGCTCCCCAACCAGGGATCGAACCTGCGTCCCTGACCTTGCAAGGCAGACTCTCAGACACTGGACTGCCTGCAAAGCCCCAGAAATAAACTTCTAAGAAAGAAACGAAGGGGTGAGGGTGGACCGAGAACAAAGTTCGAGCACGGCGGCTGCTAACACTGGGGCCATCGGGGGATCTGGCTCACTGATGCTTTCTGTAAGTGTTGTGGGCACACGTCTACGTCTGTTCCTTTACACACTGCCTGTGGATGCTGTCACGCTTATTGACTAGCATGAAATGCTGCTACTCAATTATTCATAACGAGTAAAGACATTCACTCTGGGGCCCTCTATGGGAACAGTTTTCCAACTCCTGTCCTGGAGCTTTTCCCCACACACAGACCAGGCCGGGATAGGCCGCGCCAGATGTGCCTCTTTGTAAAGGGGCCCTGGGGCTGGCTCAGATGAAGCTGAAGCCTCTCATCTGATTCGGACACAAGCTTATCCATGGTATCTGATAAGAGTTTATTGTGTTATTCCTTCACTTCTCCTTGCCTTGCCTAAAACAGGAAAAACAAAAACTCATAAACTTCAAGAGCAAAGTACGGCCCTTCTTTTAAAAGCACTGGGGAGCCGCGACATGAGCAGCCTGTGCCCTGGTTCCCGAGACGGTCCCCTCCCACGGCCACCTCTGGTGGGCTTTTGAGCATCACCAGAGCAGACGGGCAGGTGCAGAGGGAGTCAGGGACTTCATTTGTCAAAGGTCACTCCCGGGTGGCCAAAGTATTAAAGCTTCAGCCTCAGCATCAGTCCTTCCAATGAATATTCAGGAGTGATTTCCTTTAGGATTGATTGGTTTGATCTCCATGCAGTCCAGGGGACTCTCAAAGAGTCTTTTCCAACACCTCAGTTCAAAAGCATCAATTCTTTAGTGCTCAGCCTTCTTTACGGTCCAACTCTCACATCCGTACGTGACTAATGGAAAATCCATTTCTTTAAGTAGGTGGACCTTTGACGGCAAAATAGTGATCTTAGTTTTTTTTTTGATATTCAGTTTCAAGCCATCTTTTTCACTCTCTTTCACCTTCATCAAGAGACTCTTCATCAAGCTCCTCGTCGCTTTTTGCCATAAGGGTAGTGTCATCTGCATATCTGAGGTTATTGATATTTCTCCTGATAATCCTGATTCTAGCTTTTGCTTCATCCAGTCCAGCATTTCTCATGACGCACTCTGGATATAAGTTAAATAAGGAGGATGATAATATACAGCCTTGACTTACTCCTTTCCCGATTTTGAACCAGTCTGTTTTTCCATGTCCAGTTCTAACTGTTGCTTCTTGACCTGCATACAGACTTCTCAGGAGGCAGGTCAGATGGTCTGGTATTCCCATCTCTCGATGAATTTTCCACAGTTTTTTGTGATACACACAGTCAAAGGCTGTGGTGTACTCAGTTAAGCAGAAATAGATGTTTTTCTGAAACTCTCTTGCTTTCTCCATGATCCAGCGGATGTTGGCTATTTGATCTCTGGTGCCTCTGCCTTTTCTAAAACCTGCTTGAACATCTGGGAGTTCACAGTTTACATACAGCTGAAGCCTGGCTTGGAGAATTTTGAGCATGACTTTACTAGCATGTGAGATGAGTGAAATTGTGCGGTAGTTGGAGCATTCTTTGGCATTGCCTCTCTTTGGGATTGGAATGAAGACTGACCTCTGCCAGTCCTGTGGCCACTGCTGAGTTTTCCAAATCTGCTGGCATATTGAGTGCAGCACTTTCACAGCATCATCTTTCAAGACTTGAAATAGCTCAACTGGAATTCCATCACCTCCACTAGCTTTGTTCGTAGTGATGCTTTCTAAGGCCCACTTGACTTCACATTCCAAGATGTCTGGCTCTAGGTCAGTGATTACGTTATCGTGACTATCTTGGTCGTGAAGATATTTTTTGTACAGTTCTTCTGTGTATTCCTGCCACCTCTTCTTAATATCTTCTGCTTCTGTTAGGTCCATACCATTTCTGTCCTTTATCGAGCCCATCTTTGCATGAAATGTTCCCTTGGAATCTCTAATTTTCTTGAAGAGGTCTCTTGTTTTTCCTATTCTGTTGTTTTCCTCTATTTCTTTGCATTGATCGCTGAGGAAGTCTTTCTTATCTCTCCTTGCTATTCTTTGGAACTCTGCATTCAGATGCTTATATCTTTCCTTTTCTCCTTTGCTTTTCGCCTCTCTTCTTTTCACAGCTATTTGTAAGGCCTCCTCAGACAGCCATTTCGCTCTTTTGCATTTCTTTTCCATGGGGATGGTCTTGGTCCCTGTCTCCTGTACAATGTCACAAACCTCTGTCCAGAGTTCATCAGGCACTCTATCAATCAGATCTAGTCCCTTAAATCTATTTCTCACTTCCACTGTATAATCATAAGGGATTCCAATACCCAGCTGTGGATGTGACCAGTGATAGAAGCAAGGTCCGGTGCTGTAAAGAGCAATATTGCATAGGAATCTGGAATGTTAGGTCCATGAATCAAGGCAAATGTAAGTGGTCAAACAGGAGATGGCAAGAGTGAACATAGACATTCTAGGAATCAGTGAATTAAAATGGACTGGAATGGGTGAATTTAACTCGGATGACCATTATATCTACTACTGTGGGCAGGAATCCCTTAGAAGAAATGGAGTAGCCATCATGGTCAACTAAAGAGTCCGAAATGCAGTACTTGGATGCAATCTTAAAAATGACAGGATGATTTCTGTTCGTTTCCAAGGCAAACCATTCAATATTACAGTAATCCAGGCCTATGCCCCAACCAGTAATGCTGAAGAAGCCAAAGTTAATCGGTTCTATGAAGACCTACAAGACCTTTTAGAACTAACACCCAAAAAAGATGTCCTTTTCATTATAGGAGACTGGAATGCAAAAGTAGGAAGTCAAGAAACACCTGGAGTAACTGGCAAATTTGACCTTGGAGCACGGAATGAAGCAGGGCAAAGGCTAATAGAGTTTTGTCAAGAGAACCCACTGGTCATAGCAAACACCCTCTTCCAACAACACAAGAGAAGACTCTACACATGGACATCACCAGATGGTCAACACCGAAATCAGATTGAGTATATTCTTTGCAACCAAAGATGGAGAAGCTGTATACAGTTAGCGAAAAGAAGACCAGGAGCTGACTGTGGCTCAGATCATGAACTCCTTATTGCCAAATTCAGACTTAAATTGAAGAAAGTAGGGAAAACCACTAGACCATTCAGATATGACCTCAATCAAATCCCTTACCTTTCCAAGAATGTCACAATGGGGTCATACTGGGTGCAGCCTTTCAACTGGATTCTTTCACTTAGCCATATGCATCTAAGACTTATCCCTGTCTTTCAAGGGCTGATGTATCATTCCTTTCCACTGTTGAGTGTTATTCCTTTGCATGTATATACGAGGGAAATAAATTTCGCTCTCCCCTTCCAGGTGCCTGGTTGAGCCCTCCTGCTTCATCATTGAACACACATTATCAGGGGAAAAACAGTAGTTTAACGAACATGTATACCTTTTGCATAGAGAGGAGATGCCAAGGAAAATTGAGTCACTCCCTGAAATGACCCAAGACCTCATCTTAAATAGCTCTTCAGTCCCAAACAGAAGAAAGACCTTGAGGGGAAGGCAGAGGACATTTATGCAAGTTATCATGCAAAGCACAGTAAATAAACAGATGATTGTTTGCAGATTTAAGTCCTGACTTCTTCACAGATAAGTGTTCCTTCTTTGAGATGTAATTATCTTTCTCCTAGGTTCAAAGAGGGACACCTGTACAGATGAAGATTTCCCGAATAAATGTAAATATACCTCACAGAAGGGCAACCTCAGTCTTCCCTGGTGAACTAGCTGCTAAGAATCTGCCTGCTAATGCGGTGGACACAGGTTCTACCCCTGATCCAGGAGGATCCCACACGCCTCAGCGCAGCTGAGCTCACGCACCATAACTGCTGAGCCAGTGCTCCAGAGCCGGGGAGCCCCAACCACTAAATGCATGCGCCACAACTCCTGAAGCCTCACACCCAGAGTCCGTGCTCCACAACAAGAGTAGAACCAGCTCTCCACAGCGAGAGAAAGCCCTCTCAAAGCAAGGAAGACACAGCATGGCCATAAGGAAATGAATAAATCTTAGAAAAGCATAGGGAGAAACCTCTACTCAGTTTTTATTATTTTAAATTAAACTAAAATAACTCATGTCAAACGGACATAATTTGGCGTGATGTGTTCTGGTCCCCTTGATATCCGTGTACACCAATTTGCTCCCACATTCATCTACTGAAAGGTATCCTGATCTCGTCAAGTTTGTAGCCACTGTGAATAGAACTGCTGTGCAAAATTGCATCCTCGTTTGCATTTGGACATAGCACTTCAGGGCAACTGCCTAAATACTGAAAGCATGACTGCTGGATCCCAAGGCGAGACCTGTTGAGGTTCGGGGAAAACTGCCAAACTGTCCCTCACGGGGGCTCTCAGGCTTCCCACCGGCAATGAGGAGTGGTTCCTGTTGTTCCTCACCCCCCAGCGGTTAGTATTATCTTATATTTGCAGTTCAGCAGTCCTGAGAGGTGTGGTGTGACACATCACGACTTTAATTTGTAACTCCCTGATTGGACATGACCGTGAGCCTATGTGCTATTTATTTTTAACAACTAGGGAATTTCTGACATGTGTTGCAAAGTGAGCGAAGTTTGAAGTCATATGCCAAGTGAATCAAGCTAAACAGAAATGGAAAATAATCTATGATTCCACCGTGAGGCGCGCAGATTAGTGCACTACAAACACAAAGCAGAATAAGGCTGCCAGGGCATAAGGGGCGTTGGACCTGCTGGACTCGGACAAGGGCCAGTGGCCGTGCATGACGATGGTGGTGGTCAGGCAGTCAGTCAGTTCAGTCGCGTCTGACTCTCTGTGACCCCATGAATAGCAGCACGCCAGGCCTCCCTGTCCATCACCAACTCCTGGAGTTCACTCAAACTCATGTCCATTGAGTCGGTGATGCCATCCAACCATCTCATCCTCTGTCGTCCCCTTCTCCTCCTGCCTTCAACCTTTCCCAACATCAGGGTCTTTTCAGATGAGTCAGCTCTTCGCATCAGGTGGCCAAAAGATTGGAGTTTCAGCTTCAACATCAGTCCTTCCAGTGAACACCCAGGACTGATTTCCTTTAGGATGGACTAGTTGGATCTCCCTGCAGTCCAAGGGACTCTCAAGAGTCTTCTCCAACGCCACAGTTCAAAAGCATCAGTTTTTCTGCCCTCAGCATGAGACACAGGACATAGCCAACAGCAACACCTTCTCATACACATTTCCAGTCAGCGCCGGTCAACTTTCTACACCCTTGGCTTCTCTCCTTTGGGTCTGAGAACTCAAGGCCTCATGAAATTGAGGTGTTCTCCTTCTCAGAAAATGGAAACTTGCACACAGCCCCATGCCTCATTCTGCCAGCTAAGGCTATCAGCTCCTCTTACTGAAGAGCCATGTGTCACATGTGTCCTATAGAAGTCCTCAAATTAACAACAGTGCCAATGAGAAGACCTAGGTTGGGAGAGGGCTGAGCTTAATGAAATTATCACCAGATGCGCCAGACTGACAGCTGCTAAGGTGTATGGCATCAACTTCCCACTGGCCTGACATCTTGGAGGTCATGTCCTCAAACTGGTGACAAGACACCTATCAGCGACACTCTGGCAACATGATCAGCAGGTAGTGAGACCTGGAGGGAAAAGTGGAAGTGGACAGAAGGTGGATCCTGCAGCAAGAGCAGATTCTCCGAGTTGCTGTGCTTGGCACACGCTATGCTTAGTTGGTCAGTCATGTCTGACTCTTTGCGACCTGATGAACTGTAGCCCTCCAGGCTCCTTATCCATGGGGATTCTCCAGGCAAGAATATCGGAGTGGGGGATCTTCCCAACCCAGGGATCGAACCCACCTCTCCCACACTGCAGGCAGATTCTTTTACTGACCGAGCCTCCCCAGAAGAGAGATTGTAAATGGAACTGAGTAAAGGTCAGGTTATTTGACCAGAGACCAAGCCCTCGGCCTCTGAAAACTCTTGAATTTTTATTTGCTTTGCTCTCACTACTGTTTCTTGGCTTTCCAAGAACTTCAGAAGGTTAAGGGCTAGGGAGAGGAAAGGAGTGAATGATCAAGGAGAATTGGAGTTCTACAGCTAAACTACGATCCTGTCAGTTATAAAAAGACACCCAACTCAGGAGACATTCAGAGTTCGAACGTCGCCGAAGAAATCTTCATTTGCTTCTTCCAAGTTGCATACTGCACCCTTCTTAACTTTCAGTCTCTGAAATCTAAATTAATGGGGACATCTGCTTCTAGAAAATGCAGTCAGTGTTGTCTTGCCACCAGCAGTGTGCAATCACAAAATCAAAGGAAGAGAAAGAAGAGTAAAAAAAGGACAACACAGTACAAGTTCCAGAAACCAGACCCTTCCCCAAATCACCCCCTCTCCACACCCATCTTGCTTCCTCCCACGTGTCTCAATCTGCTGTCATAATTCAGCTGCAAATACATGTGTGTGCTCAATTGCTTCAGTCATGTCCGCCTCAGTGCGTCCCCAGGGACTGTAGCCCACCAGGCTCCTCTGTCCATGGGATTCGCCAGGCAAGAATACTGGGTGGGCTGTCTTGCCCTCCTCCAGGCGATCTTCCCGACCTAGGGCTCAAACTTTTATCCCTAGTCTTCTGTGTGTCCTCAATTGGCAGATGGGTTCTATATCACCTGAGTCACCTGGGAAGCACCCTGCTACAAATACACTTAACAGGAAATGCACTCCAGGCCTGTTTGGTCTGTCATCAATCAAAAACCACCAAGATTTGGTCAGAACTGAAAAATTCAAACAATAAAAAGGGTGTAAAAACAAACTATACTCAAGGATTCTGTATGCCCCTGACCAGTTCAGCCACAGACGACTCAAAAGAGGAGAGTCTAACTCTTTCTGGGGAAAGGGGTGCCCCACTCTCAGCCTGATGGTCGTTAGGTCCCCCAACATGGCTTTTGCTCTAGGCCAAAGCTGTCCAGTGAAGTGGACAAATTCAAGCTCCATATAAAACCTTAAATTTTCTAGTACCCACATTTAAAAACAAAAAGCAGCAGATGAAATTAATTTTCAAATTATATTTTAATCTGGTAAACAAAAAATATTATAATTTCAACATGTGATCAATATGTCACAAGTCATGACTGGTGTGCAGATAAATCTGACCTTATTTTGATGACTAAATACATTCCTTTCTAAGACAAAGTGCTACTCCTAGGATGGGAAGCTAAAATGGGAACCCCTTTACCTTGGGAGTAAGCCTGTCAGGTAAAATACAAGACATCTACTTAAATTTGGTTTTCAGTGAATAATTTTTTAGTATAAGTACATTCCAAGTATTGCAGGAGATGGGCTTCTACTAAAAAAAAAAAAGTTTCCATCGTTTCCCTAAAATTCAAATTTAACTGTGATTCCTCTATTTCTGTTTGGTAAATCCAGCCACCTAAAAGGCATGATTAGAACGGATTCCTTCTTTAGCTAAAAGAGAGTACATCAGTGGTGAGTGAACACAGCTCTCTCCCATCAGGGCCAGAGTTACAATCACAGGAGGATGATGTGTCATCAGGTGGCCAGTAGAGTTCGGAAGTGTAAAAGTTTGTCTTCATTGGCCCAGAACAGACCACAAGGTACTGCTGCTGCTACTGCTGCTGCTAAGTCACTTCAGTCGTGTCCAACTCTGTGTGACCACATAGACGGCAGCCAACCAGGTTCCCCTGTCCCTGGGATTCTCCAGGCAAGAACACTGGAGTGGGTTGTCATCTCCTTCTCCAACAAGGTACTGGCAACCCCACAAAAGAGGAGGAGATAAAGGCAGGAGAGATGAAGGCAGAGGGAGAAAACGTGGCCAGCTCAGGAAGCAGCAGCAGGTGATGGTGCCCAGGAGGCCACAGGCCAGCCTGCTGGGGTGCCTCACAGTTTCAGGTGTGAAGCACTCTTCCCAGGGTCCAGTGGTGATCACACGTGCAGAAAGGGGCACAGCTAAGCAGTAGGGGGTCACTGAAGCCCAGTGGCTACTCTGCTCCACCCTTGTTTCTTTTTCAAGAAGTTACAAAATATCCATACATCCTGTTCATTGGAAGGACTGATGCTAAAGTTGAAACTGCAATACTTTGGCCACCTCATGCGACGAGTTGACTCACTGGAAAAGACTCTGATGCTGGGAAAGGTTGGGGGCGGGAGGAAAAGGGGACGACGGAGAATGAGATGGCTGGATGGCATCACCGACTTTGTGGACGTGAGTTTGAGTGAACTCCGGGAGTTGGTGATGGACAGGGAGGCCTGGCGTGCTGTGATCATGGGGTCGCGGAGAGTCGGAGATGACTGAGCGACTGAACTGAACTGAACTGAACTGTACTCCCGTGAACCTTGTGCAAGACCTTGATCTTAATGTGGCATCTGCACCTTTCCAACCTGCTGTGGGATTTTCTTTACCAATAAAATTGGCCTTTATTTTTACTTTATGTACTAAGAACTCTCACAATGGGTGACGAGAGAGAAGTATCGTGTCCAGCTTATTAGATATTCCTTACTGTCTTCCATGTGAGAGGGTGAAACATGCCCCCCCATTCCTAAAATTCCAAAAGAGTAGTACCTGGTTAAAGCTAAAGGGCACGGTGCTCCCAGAACCTTGGGGAAGATGTGTTTCAGATTGATTTAGTGTTGAGCATGTGTAAGGCTTGGAGGAATGATACAGAGAGTCTCATAGAGTAGATCAGGGTGGACCTTGAGAATCTCCATTTTTAACCACTTCCCAGGTGATGCTAACACTGCTGGTCCAGTGATGACCCTTTGAGAACCACTGACTTACACAAGGAGAGAGCTTCCACAGAAGCTGAAATGGCACTTTTGGAGACACTTCCTTTCTTCTATTCTGAGAGCTTCCTCACAAGGAAAACCCAGATGCCAACCTGAAAATTAGCAGAGTAGCTCTTCCACAACTAAGGATGTAAAGAAAAAACCGCATGGGGATGCATTGGAAGGGCAGAGATTCAGTCTAGTCAGGACCCATACTCCTGATGGGTGACCCAGAATTAGGAGGGGACATTTCCAACTTGGTATCTTCCCTGGGGGGACATGCTGAGCACCTGAGCCCTGGTAACCTGAATGAGGAAGACGAGCCCCCATAATATCCTGATTTGAAACCAGCAGAGCTATGTCTGGGAGAGAGCTGGAGGCTGTGGTGAGCCAAGACCCCATGCTTAATAGGTTAGTGCCAATTAAGTGCTGAACGTTGGCCCAGGTCAAATGGGAAGGAGAATGATTTTAGAACACGTGCCAAAGGGGCAAGGATTTCTTGAAACTTTCTCCAGGGGTGAACTCACTGATTGACGACATTTAAAAAAAATCCTCCCTGTACCCAGCTGACCCAGTGCTAGCAGGAGACGTTTTTGACATTCCCCACTTACCTTGCCAGCACTGCTTGCCCAGATAGTATCTGTGTTCCCTGTGGAACAGACATATCCAACCCAGCCACGCCTACAACGCTCCTCCAAAATGGCTTCACCCCCAAGGGCCTGGATTCCCCCACAATAGCCTCCTTTCCTACCACTCACAGTGGGTGGACTCAGCCGAGACTTGCATCCCCTCAAGGTGATTTCCACTCCAGGTCACCTCCAGCCAGGAGTACATCTGCGACTGTTGAGGTAGGGCTCAAATTCAGCTGCACTGGGGGCCAGCCAGACCCACCAGCATGCCCAAAGCAACATGGGTACATCTAACAGGACACCACACTCAGCCTACAGAGGAGACACCCTGGATTTCCTGTCTCTGGTGACCTGGGGGGAACTCTTCCTTTGGGCCGCACAGGAGACACTTTACATAAATCCACTTATTCAACATGGAGATATAATTTACCTACCTAATATTAATGCATAGAAACAAAAAGGCAAAATAAAGAGACAAAGAATCTATGCTAAGTGAATAGCTAAGACATAAACTCAGAAAAAGAACTAAACAAGATGGAGATAAATAACCTATGTCAGATGACTTCAAAGTAAGGATCATACTTGGGTCTTCCCTGCTGGTTCATTTGTTAAGATTTTCCTGACAATGTAGGCGACAAGGGTTCAACCTTTGGTCTGGGAACTAAAATCCCAGGCTGCGGGACAAGTAAAGCTGCATGTCACAGCTACTGAACTCATGCACCCTAAAGCCTGTGCTCCACAACAGGAGAAGACAGAACAATGGGAAGCCCACGCAACAAAACTAGAGTGTAGCCCCCACTCTATGCAACTAGAGAAAGTCAATGACACAGCAAGACCCAGTGGGCCCATTAAATCAATGAATAAAAGATGTTTACTTCTATCAGGGGAAGCATGAAAGAACGGAGTGAGAACCTCCACAGAGAGGCAATAAGTATAAAAAAGAACTGATTATAATAGAAGAATACAATAACGGACATGAAAAATACAGCAGATGAGTGAGCAGATTAGATGATTCAGAGGACAGATCAGTAAGCTGAAACACAAAGTGGTGGAAATCACCCAGTTTGAGCATCAAAAAGAAAAAAATAAGTCAGAAAACTGAGGATAGTATAAGGCATTTGGTGGACAATATCAAGCATATTAACATTCACATTATAGGGATTCAAGGAGAACAGAGAGAGAAAGATGAAATCTCACTTAAAGAAACAATGGCCAAAAATTTCCCTCTATTGTTGAAGGAAATACACCCAGGTCCAAGAAGCACAGAGAGTCCAACACAGGGTAAATGAAAGGAGAAATATGCCAAGGCATATATTAATCAAACTAAGAGAAATTTAACAAAAAGAGAAAATATTAAAAGCAGAAAGGGCAAAGCAACAAATAACAAGGGAATCCCCATAAGGTTAACAGCTGATCTTTCAGAAGAAATGTTGCAGGCCAGAAGGGTGTGGCATGATACAGGTAAAGTTATGAAAGGGAAAATCTTACCAGCAAGATTACTCCAACCAGCTATGATCTCACTCAGATCCAAAGAACTCAGTACCTTTACAAATAAGAAAAAGTTAAGAAATTCAGCACCACCAAAGTGGCTTTACAACAAATATTAAAGGACATTCTCTAGACAGGAAATAGAAGGGAGTGAATAGACATAAAAAAAAAACAGAATAATAAAGTAAATAATAATAGTATCGTGCATATCAATGATTACCCTAAATTTTTATAAATGGATTAAATGGTCCAACTGAAACACAGACTGGCTGAACGGAAACAAAAACAAGCCCCATATAAATGTTGTCGATAATACATCCACCTCAGACCTAGGGACACACACAGACTAAAACTGAGGGCCTGGATAAAGGTATTCCATACAAATGGAAATCAAAAGAAAGCTGGAGTAGCAATTCTCATAGCACATAAAATAGACTTTTAAATAAAGACTATTACAAGAGACAAGGAAGGACACTACATAATGATAAAGAGATCAATCCAGGAAGAAGATATTGCAATAATAATACATACGCATCCAACACAGGAGCACCTAAATACATAAGACAAATACCAACAACCATAAAATGAGAAGTCGACAGTAAGAAAATAATACTAGGGGATTTTAACACCCCACTTATACCAATGGACAGATCATGCACAAAGAAAATTAATAAAGAAACATACGCCTTACATCACACATTAGACTAGATGGACCTTATTGGTATCTTTAGCATATTCCATCACCAAACAGCAGAATGCATTTTTTTTTTCTCAAGTGCACATGAAACACTCTCTGGAATGGATCACATCTTGGGTCACAAATCAAGCCTTGGCAAATGTAAGAAACTGAAATCCTAGCAAGCATCATTTCTGATCACACTGATACTGATTAGGGATCGTTTATAAGAAAGATTTGTAAAAAACACAGACACATGTAGAACTCAAACAGGTCACTGAAGAAATAAAAAAGGAAATTTAAAAATACCTAAAAACAAAGGGCAATGAATAAATGACATCCCAAATCCTATGTGATGCAATAAAAGCAATGCTAAGAGGAAAGTTTAGAGCAATACAAGAAGCCTACCTAAAGAGATGAAAAGAACATCAAATAAACAAGCTAATCTAACACCTAAAGAAGCTAGAAAAAGAAGAAAAAGGGCCACAAAATCTGCAAAGTTAGCAGAACGAAAGAAATCATAAAGATCAGAGCAGAAATAAATGGAAATGAAGGAAACACTAGCAAAGATCCATAAAACAATAAGATATGTCGTGGAGAAGATAAACAAAATTGACAAATCATTAGCCAGACTCATCAAGAAAAATAGGGAGAAGACTCAAATCAACTCGAAATGAAAAAGGAGACTTTACAACAGACAACACAGAAAGAAAAAGGATCATAAGAGACAATTAGAGAAAACTGCATGACAATAAAATGGACAACCTGGAACAAATGGACAGGTTCTTAGAAAAGTACAGTCTTCTAGGACTGAACCAGGAGAAATAGAAAATGTGAATAAATCAGGCACTAACACCAGTCACAAGCTCTAACGATGAACACATCAATCACAAGCACTACTAACTGTGATCAAAAGTCTCCAACAAACAAATGCCCAGGACTTCACAGGTGAATGCTCTCAAATGGTAGTGATGTGATGATACCTACTGTGGTCAAACTTCTCCAGAAAAGCGTGGAGGGAGGAGCATCCCAACCCACTCTGTGAGGCCATCATCATCATGAACCACAATGAGGCAGGAACGCCACCCAGGAAAGAAAACTACAGGCTAACATCACTGACGAGCACCAGAGCAACAATCCTGGGGAAACGCAAGCAAGAGCAAAGCAAAACAAGACACATGGAAAGGGTTACACACCACGTTCATGTGGGGTTTATCCCAGGGATGCAAGGAGTCTTCACTATGTGCACATCAGTCAATGTGATACACTATATTAACAAATTGAAAGATAAAAACCATATGATAATCTCCATCAATGCCAGGAAAGGTTTTGACAAAATTAAACACCAGTTTATGATTTAAAAAACGCCCCATAAACGGGCATGGAAGAAACCTACCCCAACATAATAAAGGTCATAAGGGAAATCTCTCAGCACATTATCCTCAATGGTGTCAAATTTTAAGCATTTCCACTAAGATCAGGATCAAGACCATGGTGCCCGCGCTCCTTTCTATTATTCAATATAGATTTGTACGTCATACACACAGCAATCAGAGAAGAAAACGAAAAAGAATGCATATTGGATAAGAAGAAGTCCATCTCTCATTGATTGCAGGTGGCCTGTTTCTATTCACAGAAGACCCTAAACATACAACCAGGAAATTACTAAAGCTCTTCAGTGAATTTAGTAAAGCACAGGATACAAAATTAATACACAGAAATCCTTTGCATACTTATAGCACAACAAGAAAAATCAGAAAGAGAAACTAAGGAAAAAGTGCCATTCCCCACTGCAACAAGAAGAATAGCATAGCTAGGAATGCTGCTGCTGCTAAGTCACGTAAGTCATGTCCGACTCTGTGAGACCCCATAGATGGGAGACCACTAGGCTCCTCCGTCACTGGGATTCTCTAGGCAAGAACACTGGAGTGGGTTGCCATTTCCTTCTCCAATGCATGAAAGTGAAATGTGAAAGTAAAGTTACTCAGTCGGGTCCAACTCTTCGGGACCCCATGGACTGTAGCCTACCATGCTCCTCCATACATGGGATTTTCCAGGCAAGCGTACTGGAGTGGGTTGTCATTTTCTTCTCCAATAGCTAGGAATAAACCTACCTAAACAGACAAAACACGTGTATGCAGAAAGACAGGCTGCATGATGAAAGATAGCAAAAATGAAACAAACGGATAGAAAGATATGCCATGTTCTTGAATTGAAAGAAATCAATGTTGTGAAAATGACTACACTACCCAAAGCAATCTGCAGATTCAATTCATCCTTATCAAACAACCAGTGACATTTTTTAAAGAGCTAGGACTAATAATTTTACAATTTATATTGGGGGGGGAGGGGGAGAAAGACCCAGAAAAGCCAAAGCAATCTTGGAAAGAAATGTGGAACTGGAGGAATCAATCTTTCTGACTTCAGACTATACTACCAAGACACTATGGTACAGGCACAAAAACAGAAACATAGAGCAATGGAACAAGACACGAAGCTGAGAGAGAAACCCGCACTCCTTTTCTTTGACAAGGGAGGCAAGGATGTACAATGGAGAAAGGACAGAAAAGAGATCCTCTTCAGTAAGTGGTGCTGGGAAACTGGACAACTACATGCAAAAGAAGGAAATTAGAAAACTTCTTCACACTGTACACAAAAACTAATTCACAGTGGATTGAAGACCAACAGGAAAGCCAGAAACTATAAAATTCTTAGAGGAAAACATAGGCAGAACACTCTTTGAGATTTATCATAGCAAGATCCTCTTTGATCCACCTCCGAGAATGACTGAAATAAAAAGAAACATAAAAAAAATGGCACCTAGGGAAACTTCAAAGTATTTAAGCAGCAAAGAAAACTATAAATAAGATGAAAAGACAACCCTCAGAATAGGAGAAAATAATTGTAAACAAAGCAATTGACAAAGGATTATCTACAGAGTACACAAGTAGATCATCGAGCCTAATATCAGAAAAAAAGCAACCAAATGCAAAGTGAGCAGAAGACATGAATACATTTCTCCAAAGAAGACGTTAAGAAGGTGAAAACATGCTCCACATCACTCATTATTAAGGAAATGCTAATCAAAACTACATGAGCTATCACCTCACACCAGTCAGAATGGCCATCATCAACAATTCTACAAATAATAAATGCTGGACAGGACATGGAAGAAAGGGAACCCTCTTGCACTGTTCGTAGACATGTAAATGGATACAACCACTATGGAGAAGGAAAGTAAGGTTTCTTAAAAAAGTAGGAATAAAACTACTGCATGATGCAACAATCCCCTACTGGCCATATACCCTGAGAAAACCACACCTCTAAAAAGACTTATGTACCCCAATGTCCATTGCAGCACTATTTAAAATAGCCAGGGCATGGAAGCAACCTAATGTCTATCAAGAGAAAAATGGATAAAGAAGTTGTGGAACATATACACAATGGAATATTACTCAGCCATGAAAAGGAACAAATACGAGTTGGTTTAACTGAGGTGGATGAACCTAGAAACTGTGATACAGAGTGAAGTAAGTCAGAAAGAGAAAAATACAGTATATTAATGCATACACATGGAATCTTGTAAAATGGTACTGGTGAATATTTGAAGGGTAGAAATAGATACACAGATGTAGGGGAAGGATTTGTGAACTCAGCTGGAGAAGGAGAGGGTGGGCCAAATTGAGAGAGTAGCATTGAAACATTGCCACTCAGTTCAGTTCAGTTCAGTCGCTCAGTCGTGTCCGACTCTCCGCGACCCCATGAATCACAGCACGCCAGGCCTCCCTGTCCATCACCAACTCCCGGAGTACACTCCATACGTAAAATAGCTAGCTAGTGGGAAGGTGCTATATAACATAGGGAACCCAGCATAGTGCTCTGTGACGACCTAGAGGGTGGGATGGCAGGAAGTGGGAGGCAGGCTCGCCAAAGAGTGGATAATATACTTACGGCCTATCGTATGTATGAGGAAAACCAACCAAGCATCGTAAAGCAGTAATCCTTCAATCAAAAATAAATAAATACAGTCTGAAAACTATCATTCAACATATCTGTACTGTCATCTAAAGTTATATGGGATCATCTTCTATTCCTAGCAATTTTTCCACTATAAGAGGTTATAAATGTCATTAAAGGTATTGAAAATATGATTTTAATAGCTACACTGTATTGCTCAATATCTCATACATAAATAATAAAATTTCAGTCTCAACATAGAAACATAATTCCAAAAAAGCTTTCCATTTTAAACTAAAGCTTGCATTTTAATTCAGTTTAATGAGAATTCCTCTGAAGATCTAAAATTCTTATGAAAAATAAATTATGTGCAGTCTTTCTTGCTTTCAACTGTCAGCCCTTATTGTCATTTACTTCTAAGGACTCTTGACATTTTTGCCTTAGACTGTAATTTTTGACTGATATAAAATCTTAAATTTAGATATTAAGGAAGTCAAGAAACACTCTTCTAAGTGTGAGTCACTCAGTCATGTCCAGTTATTTGTGACCCATTGACTGTAGCCCGACAGGTCCTCTGTCCACAGAATTTTCCAGGCAAGAATATTGGCGGGGGTAGCTATTCCTTTTCCGAGGGGATTTTCCTGACCCAGGGGTCAAACCCAGGTCTCCCGCATTGTAGGCAGATTCTTTACCATATGAACAACCAGAGAATCCTGACCCTGGTGTACACGGATGTAAAAATCCTCAAAAGAATATTAGCAAACCAAATTGAAGATACACTAAAAGAATCATACACTATGATCAAATGGAATTTATTCTGTGCCTGCAAGCATGATTTTTTACCTGCACATCAATCACTGTGATACACAATATAAACAAAATTAAGAATGAAACCGTGTGATCTTCTCAATAATTGCAGACAATGCTTTCGACAAAGTTTAACATCAATTTTGGTACAGTCTCTCAATACAGTGGTTATACATGGAACATCCTAAAGGGTATATAAGACAAGCCCACAGCTAACATCCAACTCAATGGTAAAGAGATGAAAGATTTTCCTAAAAGATCAGGAATAGTACAAGGATACCCACTCTCACCAATCTTGTTCAACAAGTAGTGGAGGTGTCCTACCCAGAATAACCAGGCAAGAAAAGGAAATAAAAGCCATCCCCATTGGAACAGATGAAGTTACACTGCCACTATTCGATTATGACAGGATTTAAATGAAACCCTAAAAACTCCACCAAGTAACAAGTATTAAAACTAAGAAATTCAGCAGCATAGCAGGATATGAACCGTCAGAGAGAAAACAGAACAGCCCCACATACAAATGCATCAAAAACAACAACAAAAAAAACCCTGAAATAAACTTACCCGAGGAGCAGAAACACCTGTACAGTCACGAGCTCCAAGACATAGAGTCTGGGTTCAAATCCCACCTTACCCACTGACCTGCAGAGTGACCCAGAGCAAATCACACAATGATCTGAGGCTCAACATATTCAACTGTAAAAAGAACACAAACCCAGTATCTCCTCCCAGGGCTGTGAAACTCCAAGGAAATGCTTACTTAGGCCCGGGGGTTGGAGTGTCTCTGGGAGCCTCTCCTTGTATGAAACTTCTGTAGAACTGGGCTCTTCTGATCCTGTGGGTGAGGGTCAAGTGTAGAGCCTGCGAGCCAAATGGGAATGGACAAGGACGAGGACAAAAAAATACTAGTTCTGTGTCAGGAAGGGAAGCCACCTCCTTTCCAGATCTCAGAGTGGGGCCTGCACTGGAGGCCCAGGGGATGCACAATCAGATGTGATAACTCCGAACCCCCACAGCAGGAATGGAGCCATCCTGGCAAGAAGCTGCTCTCTGGGCCAGGCTCCAGTGTGATGTGGTGCTGCTCCCTGAGTGCTCCATGTCTCCAGCAGGCAAAGAGCTCTCTGGAGCTGGAGGTCTATTAAACCACAGGTGCCTGAGAGTCAGAATGACACAAGGACTAACAACATCGAAAACCAGCTATATTTAAAAAAAAAAAAAAAGACAGAAGTACAGACGAGGCAGGGGATGAGAAGCAGAAGGACAGACTACCTCTCAAGCCTTGAACAGAAATATCTCCACACCAGCTGAGCAGAGCCCACAGGAGGAAACTATAAAGGAAAAGCAGGCTGTGGGTGTATCTCTCCACTGTTGGATCCAGGGACCCAAACCCCAATCCACCAGAATCACTTTGCGTATCCAGACACCAAGAGGAAGAAAAGCAGAGCTTGCCTCAGGAAGTCACAGCCAGACTCAATATCGGGGTCGCTGAGCACGGCCACATGGTCACTGGGGACACAGCCCCTCCTCCGTGCTCACATCCTCTGTCCTCACAGAAACACAGCTCACTGCAGAGAACCCTCTGAGGGCACCCGTGCACACTAGAAACTGGCAATGGTGAGATGCGGAGAGAAGTCACAGAAGGGGAGACATGCCTCTGGGGTGCTGCACAAACTACCAAAGATCTGAAGTTCTTGATACGCGGCATTTTTTAAAAAGCTTCTTAATGTGGAAACGCAGAAAGGACATTTCCAGGAGAAAGGACAAACGAATTGTCCCATTGGGACAATTTGGTATCCATGTGGGAAGGTAAGCTGGATCCCTACCTCAAAACACACCACCAAACCAAATAGACACAAACCAAACACCAACAATTGAAGGAAAAACTTCTACAAAATTTCGAACCATCTTTGATGAGGGAATATCTTTTCTTTAAATTGAAGTCTTGTTGATTTACAATGATTTGTTTGTGTAAGGTGTACAGCAAAGTGATTCAGCGATTCAGCCTCTCATGTGCCTCCCTTTGGGAAGCCCCTGGGCCATGCCCTCTACTCAGAACAGCTAAGAATCCTGATAGGCAAAGCAGCATGTGGCGGTGCTCGTGGGGGTTTTAAGACCGAATAAATTATTCTAACACGATACAAGAAATGAGATGGCTGGATGGCATCACCGACTCGATGGATATGAGTTTGAGTGAACTCCGGGAGTTGGTGATGGACAGGGAGGCCCCTGGCGTGCTGTGATTCATGGGGTCGCAAAGAGTCAGAGATGACTGAGCGACTGAACTGAACTGAACTGATACAAGAAACAAGCCCAGAGGTTAAGAGAGGATCTCCAAGCCTTCCTTCGAACAGGAGGTCTTGCTCCCTTGAATGTGGGTGCGTGAAACAACACTTGGGAAGGGAAGAGGTGTCTCATGAATATCTTTCCTGCAGAGAACGCAGCAGTGTGTAGAGAAGATGCACAGTCACATCCCAGGACACTGAGCACACGGACACAGTGACTGGAATCTCAGCCCTGCGCCGGGTGCACCGCACTCTCTCCACCCCAGACACAGGCTGAGCGGCTGGCACGCGTCCGGGAGAGTGTGGTTACATGACCTGGACCTGGCCAATCGGTGTGTTCCATCCTCCCTGGCCACCGTGATTGGCTCAGGGCTGGGGCGGTGACCAATCAGGGCCCAGGGCCGGGCCTCACGCTGGAATCAAGGGAAGAGGCGCTCTGGTTGGCCGGAAGGGGTGGGGCCAGGAGAGGTCAGGCTACAGCAGTGGGAGGGGCGTGAAGGAAGCCTGCGGCGGTTGGCAGCTTTCCCGCGCCCGTCAGGGCAGAGCCGCCGGCAGGAGAAGGAGGCCGCTGCTGGGCCCCGGGTTGAGAGCGCCGTTTCCTGCTGTGGTCCCCGAGCTCCACCTGAGACCGGAGGGAAGCCGTCTGCCCGTGAGTCCTCTCCCGCTTGTCTGTCAGCTTGTTTGAACCACGCTGGGTTTTCTGTCAGTGGAGACCGTGGAAATGCACCTGTGTGGGTTTTGGCTGGCTTCAGGGAAGAAATGCCAGATGACGCTGGGAGACTCCAGTTTAATCTGGATTCAGGTCCTATCTCTTGAAAGTGACGTGAAAGTCCCTCAGTCGTGTCCGACTCTTGGCGACCCCATGGGCTGTACAGTCCATGGTCCTCCAGGCCAGAATACTGGAGCGGGTAGCCTTTCCCTTCTCCAGGGCATCTTCCCAGGCCAGGGATTGAACCCAGGTTAGCTGAGCCACAAGAGAAGTGCAAGAATACTGGAGTGGGTAGCCGGTCCCTTCTGTAGCGGATCAGCATTCCCGACCCAGGAATCAAACTGGGGTCTCCTGCATGGCAGGAGGATTCTTTACCAGCTGAACTATCAGGGAAGCCCAGTATCTCTTAAGGCCAGCTATTAATTGTAGGATTATCCTAATTAGTCTTCATGGGATTAAGGTAGCAACCTGCTAAGGTAGCAATCGATGTCCTTTTTCTAGAGGACAAAACTGGGGCTCAAAGAAGGGGGTGACACAGCTACAGCAAGGAAGTGTGTACCTAAACAAAAGCCCCAGATCCTGCTGTTGGAACTCAGGGAAGCCATATGGTGTGGCTTGTCCATGTGACAGGGGCTAAGGCACCCGGCCCACACTGGATACTGTGGGGACCTGACTTGATGACTGCCTTCTGGCAGTTCTGAGACTCACAAAAGCAATGTGCACTGAAGAGAGGAGGGACACGTCCCTCCATCCACCCCACCACACCCTCCGGGTACTCCCACACCCTGCCCCCTTTTTCTTGCTTTGTGAGGGAATAAGAGTCATGCTCATGTGACCACATTGGCTGTCCACTGTTCACGAGCTACCAGCTGGAGCTGCTACAGGAGAGGCCAAGAGCCTTTGCCCCTGAGTACCTCTCTTTCCTTTGCACCGTGGGGGCCCTCCTCCTCACCTGCACACCGGAGGCCTTTTCTGAGACATTCAGGGACCCTCCTTTAGTTTGCAACAGGTTGCATCCATCGCTGTCCTTTGAAACTCAGCTCATGAGCTCCGTTGTCTGCATCGCGGCCCACCTTGCTGCCAGGGGAGGGATAGAGTGACAATGAATCCAAAGATCAGACCTGACAGGCGGGAATCTGTGTATAAAGGACCTGATTAATCGCACTGTAGAGGCTGTAGTAGGCTCCAGGGATCTGTAACCAGGGCTTGGGCCAAAGTGACTCCACAGCTGTTTTAATGCCTGGGGAGGGTTCTGGCTATAGTGGGGATGGGGTGAGTCTCCTGAGGTTCTGAAGGCCCACTGTGTGCAGGTTCATGGCGCACAGAGAAGAGAAGGCGGAGTCCTTCCCTGCAGGTGGTCACAGCTCATGGGTGAGCCAGACAGGCAGGCAGGACAAGGTAGCACCTGAGCTGCCTTCATGAGTGAATGGTGTGGGGCAAAGGAAGAGAACCAGGTCTGTTCCCTTATGTGGTGCCCAAGGCGGGTTGTCACCAGACTAAACACTTCCTATGGTGACAACCATCACTGCTGCCTGCAAAGGGTTTATATTGGTGTGCGTCTTCATCTGAGTGGTCAGGCCGTCTCTAAACTACACTGGCCATGGGCATTGCCTGTCTTTGGAACTTGACATGTTTCGTCTCTTCCTTACTGAACATTCATTTCCAAGAGGGTTTTGGGGCCACAGGGATGTTGGATTTTTTTCTAGCTTTGTCTCGTGAGAAATGCTTTTCTGGTTGTTGGTGTGGTTTGTTTTTCCAGCTCTCTTTCTTGGCTTATCTTGTGAATTTGTTTTTGCCAGAGGAAGAGCTCAGAATTTGCCTTCTGGCTGAGATGTGACACTTACAACAGCAACGTCTACCCGGATATTATGACCACACTTGCCAAAAGGGCTTTGTTTTGCAGAAGACATCTTGAAAGTACCTACACTGTCCTTTCAGATGCCCAAAGGCTATTTGAAGTAAAATAAAATTAAAAAAACAAGAATTCTCAAGTTTAGTCTTATAGTATGTGGGGAGTCAGAAAAATCCCCTGCAGGAGGGAAACATTACCCACTCCAGTATTCTGGCCTAGAGAATTCCATGGAGTGTATAGTCCATGGGGTCGCAAGGAATCAGACAAAATCTGATGACTGAACAACAACAGCAGTGAAGCTTCACCATTTGTCAAACAGAGACAACAACAGTATTTACACGACTGTGTGCATGTTCAGTTGCTCATTCGTGTCCAACTCTTTGCAGCCCTGTGAACTCTAGCCCCTAAGATCCTCTGTCCGTGGAATTTTTCAGGCAGGAATACTGAAATGGGTTGCCATTTCCTCCTCCAGGGGATCTTCCCAACCCAGGGAGCGAACCCAGGTCTCCTGCATCTGCTACATTGGCTGGCGGGTTCTTTTCTGCTGAACCACCTGGGAAAGAAGGCATTACATCACTGGGTTATCCAGAGTGATACCGCACACAATACTGGGTGCCCTGGGCCGGGAACCCAGTGGAGGGGGCAGTGGCGGGTCTGGACAAAACGTGCCCATAACTTCGTGTATAGGACGGATGGAGGCTGAGCCTGGCCTATTGGCTGTGACCACAGGTGACCCACTTGCCCCCTACCCTCTGCCAGGCACCGTGGGCCCAGAGGGACTCGGCTTAAAAATTGCTTGCCCAGCCACCCACAAGAGGGACCCTGGTTGTCAAATGAGGATCTGACACCTTGATCCAAAAGACGGCCCCCGAAGTCAGTTTCACACATGAGGGTCCAGGAGGGGTGTCATGTCAGAGACCCCTGGGACAGCAGACAGGATAGAAATGGTGGGGGAAGGTCCCGGAGGCAGGTGGCCCAGGCCTTCCTTCTGCAGGAGCACCTCATCCACCCACCCCCCACTCTTCTGTCCCTCCGATGGCGTTGGGGTCAGCGGCCAGGTTTTCTGGGAAATGGACAAGAGCAGCTTGTGGGCCAACATGTTTCCTTGTAACTGAAACCCATCAACATTTTTCAAGTCCAACCTCAAAGCCAGGGCATTATTTATGTCCACTCCGAGTAGGCCATGCAGGAAAATCCCGGCTGTGTACTGGGGATGACGGAGGCCTGCACTGGCCTGATGTTGAACTTGACTCCGTCTTTGGCAGAATTGTTAAGGCCTCAGACACATGAACCTTACAAGGTCAATTTGCTTTCAAGCTGCCGTTCAGGGCTCGCCACCGCACCCCAGGGCTGGCGGGCTGTAGTTTCTCCTCGTTCCTCCCCGGAGCTGGTGTGGGCCACGGCGGCATCTGTTTCCTGTCTTTGTGGATGTTGTTTTTTGAAAAGAGAGCGAGGAGCTGCCTGCTGGAGGATGGTAGCCGCCTCCACACCAGACTCCAGGACCCACGGTCAGGCGGTGAGGGTACCTGAGCTCCCAGGGAGGCTCAGACCCTGCCTAGCCCCTCTGAGGCCACGTGTGCGGGTCCAGACCCAGACTGACCACTTCCTGGGGGCTCAGCAGCCTCAGGCACATGGCTTCCACACTGGGAACCTCAGTTTTTCCATCTGTAGAATGGAGGTGATGGCACGTCCTCCCTGCCAGGGGACATGGGACAGGGGAGAGGGACGTGTTTCTTGCAGTTTCCAGCTGAGGCCTTGTGGGCATGAGCTGGTGTCCAAGACGGTTCCCCGACTTGGCTAAGTGTGGTGATGAGCATGGAGTTGGGGGCGGGGGCCCGTCCTCATAGCCTGGACAGTGGGGTGGGGGTTCTAGACTTTGAGGCACCTCAAGTCTAATTTTGACAACTCCGCATGTAAGGACAGTGCAGCAGCAGGTGTTCTCGGGGACTTTCAGCCTGGACACAAACCCCCATCCCGACCCGGCTTGTGGTGTAGGGTCAGATCCCTTTACCGAGAGAAGGAACAGAGGCTCTGAGAGGTGGGGCAAGGAGACCAAGGCCACTGGGCCCGGCAGGGGCAGAACCAGCACTTGAAATTGGATGCTGCACCCTCGTGTCAGTCTCTTTGCCCTGAACCATGAGAACTGGACTATAGAGCAGGCTGAGCACCAAAGAATTGATACTTTTGAACTGTGGTGTTGGAGAAGACTCTTGAAAGTCCCTTGGACTGCAAGGACATCAAACCAGTCCATCCTAAAGGAAATCAACCATGAAAATTATTCATTGGAAGGAATGATGCCGAAGCTTAAGCTCCAGTACTTTGACCAACTGATGTGAAGAGCTGACTCATTGGAAAAGACCCTGATGCTGGGAAAGATTGAGGGCAGGAGGAGAAGGGGCCATCAGAGGAAGAGATGGTTGGATGGCATCACTGACTCCATGGGCATGAGTTTGAGTAAGCTCTGGGAGATGGTGAAGGACAGGGAAGCCTGGTGTGCTGCAGTCCATGGGGTCTCAAAGAATCGGACGTGGCTTAGTGACTAAACAACAACAAAACGTGGTCTTCAGCCCCCATCTCACTCGTACCCCCAGGCTTAGTGCCTATGCCATGAGCCTGTCCTACAATGAGGTGTCAGGGGCCATTGTCTAGTCCCGAAGCTATTCATATCTCTATTCATAATTCCACCATTACACATGCATTTCTTTGCCCGTAAAGCTTTTATGTCTCTTGAGTCTTAAGTGCTGAGGCTTTTATACACCCCACCTGGTTTCCTCTGGGCCTCTCTTGGTTTTGTGGAAGTGTACTTGTTATAAACAGGAGAAGGAAATGGCAAAGTTATAAAGTGAATTCTAGACATGTTTAAAGAGTCTTGTCTTTAAAGTTCCCCAAGGTCGGCTCTGCCCAGGTCCCAAGTATTTGGGCTGAAATCTGTGCCCCTCGGGTTGCGGTTCTGACGTCCTCCCATGTCTCTTGGCCGGTAGTTCTGTTTCATGGGGAATTCTGCCGGCAGGGTGTTAACCCTTTGGTACATGAATCAGGCCACTGTGGGAGTATTTACACTGCGGAAATTGGCAAATGATGCAGCTACAGTTCAGGGTTGGTTTTTCTTCCTGGAGAGCAGGGGGTTGGGCAAGGGGATGCATACGTTATCAGCATGCCCCTGCTCTGTGCCCACGTGTCTCCCTTTCCGGAAGAGGTCAAGTGTCTTCAAACGTGTCTGTTGTATTTTTGCTTCTCGTTATGACACTTTTTAATTTCTGCATGTTCTGTTTGGTTCTTTCGCAAGTTGGCTGTGTCATTTTCTTTAATGGTTTCCTGTCTTTGCAGGACCTTTCTATCTTGAGGTTTATTTCTCTAAGCGAGGTGAGCTTAGCTGATTTCTTAGATTTATTATCCATCTAATCGTCTCAGAAGTGAAGTCGCTCCCAAAGCTGAGGGGGTCACTTCTGCTGGTTCTCCTCCGGCTGGCTTTCATCCTGATGGGCCTGGCGCTCTTCCCCACTGGCCACCACCCTTCCATAACCCACGGAGCAGTTCCCAAGCCTGGGAAGAAAGTGCCCTTATCCAGAAAGACTTGGCACTTGCATTCTCCACTCATCTGAGGCGTCATGGATAGGATCCCCTTGAACCAAGGTCACAGGCTGATGTGCCTGCACCCACTGGGGTCTTCACCTGCTTCTTCCCCTGCTCGGCACCAGCACCACTTTCCTTGTAATTCCCGTGGTTGGAGGAGGGAGGCCCTTTCTGGGTCACCTGAAAGTGTCGTCTTCTGGGAGTCTGGCTCCATGGGGAGGGAGGGGTCTTCTGTTAGATCCCTCATCTTGGGCAGTTGCTCCTCTGGGTCTTCTCAGGTATTCAGCAACTTTAAGGCGTGACACTTTTTTTTTTTTTTTTAAATAATTGTTTACCATGAGAGGGTGGATCTGAGTAACCTACCCACCCATCATCAAAGCAGGCCTGTGAATGAATACATGTCTTTTATTCCTTCAACAAGCCAGGCTTTGGGAGCCAGACCCTATGCCAAGAGCTGAGGGGTAAATCCGCCCCAGCCAGTCCTGCAGCTCCAGTTAACTCAGAGACCACGTTCTGGGTCCGGGCTCACTGGAGACAGTCGAGGGTACCATGTCCAGGTTGTGTAGAAGGCATGCTTAGGCCAGCACCCATGTGACCGTGCCTGAGTGACCACAGCCGCTCCTCCAGGGTGGTGCAGATGTGGTCAGCAGGAACCATGGTGCAGAAATGCCTCCCTGCAGATACTTGCCCAGGGACTGAGCCCTTTCGTGTCCCCTCCAGGAGCTGTCCAGGTGGCAGGCGGGCGTGAGCAAGCCAGGGTCGGCCCCCTGTGGCAGTCAAGCCTGCCTCCTCATCCAAGAGTATTAAAGTGAACCCGAGGATGCTGCCAGAAGTCAAGGAAGGACTGCGGGAACATCCTCTGCCAGCACACAGTAGGAGCTCAGCAGGACTGTCCCCCACCCCCCACCCCCCCCGGATCACTCAGCAAATATCATAAAGCCACGCTCCCATGAGATGACACGTTCAAGTGACCCAGAAATGGCCCCTGTCTTCCCAATTCGGGAACTAGAAGGAGGCTGGTCCTGGCGCCAATCAGGGGATGGGGCCCAGCCCGTGCCAGATGCTCTTCCTCCCAGGAGGCACGTCTGTCACCTAAGCAGGCAGACCCAGCCTGGAACAGGCCTGCCAACTCACATGCATGCGGGACCCTGGTGCCAACAGGAAGAGCAGGCAGGCCCCAGGCCTGCCAAGAATGCAGCCAGTCATTAGGGACTGACCAGGCATCACGTGCCTTGAACACATTCGAGGAGAACACGATCCCTCCCACAGAGCAGCCCTGGCATCAGAGGCTCTCCGAGAGGTGGTGTTATCCTTGGAGCTGAGGAAGCCGAGGGCACAGAGAAGGGGAGGTTGACCAGGCCCCTGTGGTGGTCAGAAGTCCGGCCCAGGCTTCCCACCGGGGCTCCAGGGCTTCCTGGCCTGGCGGTGCTCAGGAGGCGTCCTGTGTGTCCCTGCCGTGTACACACGCTCCCCACAGCTCCTGCTGGACCATGAGCCGAGGAGGGGTACAGGATGCCATGGAGGCGCCCCCACCACCCTCGGGTCTGAGCACTTGGCACCCCCTAATTCCCTGATGGCAGTGACGGGGCCCTCTGGGGTGGGCAGCAGCCGTGGGCTCAGGGTGGGCTGGGGAGGTGTGCTGCCTGGGAGCCCTCTGGGGGCAGCTAGGGACCCCATTTCGGCCTCGCTGAGGCCAACCTTCCAACAAGCTCGGAGGCTGCCCCTCAGCGGAGACGGGTGACTGTGATGCACAACATGCAGGCTCAGGCAGCCGTGCGGACGCAGAGGGGCCCTTGGCATCCTCGACCGCCAAGAGTCCCCCACAGGGATGGTGTTGCTTGTTCTGTGATTCCCTTTTTCCTTCGAAAAGGAAAGTGTCAGGAGTGACTGTGGTGGGGTTCCTGTGAGTTGAGCCGGAGCGGAGGTTTAACCCCGTCCAGTCTGAGCTGGGCGAGCCTCCTCCTCCACTACCCCACCTTGGATGGCTCAGTCCTGGTCACTCTTCTGGGCCTTCTTGGCTCTTGAGCAGCTTTAAGGTGTGGCATTCGTTTTCTTACTTCTTGTCTTTGTCCAGCCTTTGGTGGCAGTCCATTGCAAGGGCCCTGACCCTGCCGCCTCCCCGAGCCCCTTGGCCCTCCCCACGCCCACGCCAAGCCTCGAGGCCCCTGTGGTTCTGTGTCCTCCAGACTCCCCACCCACAGGGCCAGTCCAGACAGAAGCCACCGTCTGGGGTGTCCGACTGGGGGAGGGGACCTGCATCTCTCGGTTTCTTCCCGCCAGGATCAGGCTGTTATCAGGCTGGGTGCCAGCGTTTAAAACATCCCATGTGTGTAAGAACGAGGATATCCCATTTGTCCAGTGAGTCCCACGACCCTTTCCTGATCTGGCCAGATGTTTTTCTTGAAGGGACCCTGTCGCTCATGTAAACAGCAGAGCGTGTTTTCCCAGGGATGCCAGCCCAGGCACTGCTTCTTGACCACCGTCGAGAGAAATCTCCACGGACTCGGAGGGATATATTTTGGGTCTTTGCGTGCGGCTGAGCAGAGCACACAGAAATAAACCTGGGCTGCAACAGGAAAGATGGAGTTGGCCATACGGGGCCATCCACGGTCACTCCCAGTGCCCCATGTGGTCAACCCCTCGCCCGGGAGCCCCCAGGCTAGAGGCATTGCTGCCTCTTGGGTCTGGGTGCCCCAGGGCTCCTGGGGTAGGAGAAGCAGCTTCCAGCTTCTTTGCAAAGAGAGTCTGTGCAGGGGTGGTCTTAGGGGCCTCAAGGTCGTGGAGAGGCGGCATAGCCCCAGTCATGGGGTTGGGCGGGGCTGCTGAGAGCACCAAGAACTCCCCACAACTGTGAAGATAGTCACGTGTGGCAAAGATTTGCAGAGGAGCAAAAGGTGGGCTCAGAGAGGCTGAGTCACTCGCCAGAGACAACACAGCAGCAGACCAGGACTCCGACCCAGGTCGCTGAAACCACGGCTCCCTCCTGTGCCCATCTGACCGGCCCCTTGAGGGCAGCAGGAAGATCTGGGCTCCCCTGGCCTGAGCCCCCGTGCCTGCCTCCTCTCATCCGTGCGGGGATGTGTCCATTCCAAACCATGCGCTGTGTCCCCCACCCCTGGGCCATCATGTCAGGCTCCAGGCCCCCTGCAGGTGAGCCCCACGCCCACCAGCACACCTCTGAGCCTTGCCCATCTGGTCCCTGTGCCCGAGTGTCCTGATCCTAAGTGTGTTCTTGAGGCAGCCCAGGACTGGAGCCCTGCTTCTTTGAAGCTCCCTGCACCAAGCCCAGTGAGGCTCTGCCTTGTGGCTTCATGACAAGTGTAGTGGGCTAAGTGGTGGCCCCAAAAGCCATCCATCCTTCTGCAGCCTGCCAAGGTGACCTTATTCTGATGAAAAGTCTTGGCAGATGGAAGTAAGTTCCTGACCGCTGCACCAGATCACCCGGGATGCATGTGGACCCTGAATCCAATGACGGGTGTCCTTGGAAGAGAAGAGGGCATGATCTGAGGCACAGAGTCACCCAGGGGAGAAGGTTTATGCAGATGGACACAGAGGTTGGGGTGATGTGGCCACAAGCCCAGGGAGGCCTGGGGTCTCCCAAGGGCTGGACAAGGCCAGAGGGACCCTCCCCTGGAGCCTCTGGAGGGAGCTCAGTCCTGCCCACACCTTGATCACAGGTTTCTGACTCCAGAACTGAGGGAGAATGAATTTGTGTTAAAGTTGTCCAGTCTGTGGTCAGTGGCTGCAGCTGTCCCTGGACACTGAGAGTGAACTTGCCAGCTCCAAGGTGAGAACAGTGGCAGGACCCACCCCCCACCCGCTGACACACAGTTTTGTCATGAGGTTAAATGAGTCAATACGCACTGCTGCCTGAATCAGGGACTGACACTTGGATCTCAGCCCCCTTCACCTCCCCTTCATCATCCCTGGCATTGTTGGGGCCCTCATCCACTCGTTCAGTGGACATGCGGTGCTCCTGCCCAGCCCCGATGTGGACAGCGAGGCCAGCGAGCTGGGAAGCTCCGCGCAGGACTCACCCTGCCTGCTGAAGCCGCACGGACATGGTCTGTGCAGTGACATGGAGGCCCGGGAGAGGCTGGATCCTCCGGTCGTGGGAGGCACGGGGGCCTCAGCATCAGAGGTGGAGGGGTGAGCTGGGTTCATCCAGGGGGATGCAGCCCTTCACTCAAAGTGGGGGAAGAACCCCACGTGGCACCCGGTGTCCGGGGGCCTCCCCTTGCCCTGGTGGGTGATGGGCACAGCCATGGATGACCACCGGAAGTCTGCATCTCACTAGGGGCCGAGGCTGGTGCTGAGTGAATCCTCAGTGAGGTTTTCTTCTTAAAAACCATCCTAAGTGACTTCGGCTCCATTGTTTTTTGCTAAAAACCTACAATGATCCCAAGAACTTTGTACACTCCAAGGGTGGTGACAGGACGTGGAGCCCAGCACAGACCCAAGTCAGCCCTACCCTGCGTCCCATGGGCCGGCCACACCATCCCCCTTCTGTGATCTGGCTTTCTTCTGCCAGGACTCCCAGAATGGTGGAAATGCACGTGTGGCCTCAAGCTGAGGGGCCCAGCATGGGATCCAAGCCCCTGGGGGTTCCCTTGGGAAGTCTGGTGGACCATAGTCGCCACTGCTGTCGGGCAGCTCTGTCTCGGGGAATGTCGTTTCTTTGCTTTCTGTTGTGATGGGGCACCCCAGTTATCTCGGGGCAATTGGGAGGTCTGCTGGGGTTACATGCTCCTGCCGTAGATAGGGAAACATTATCGCTGCATTGATGCTGTTCACTCGATACTGGGAATCTGTTCAACAGAAATGGCAAGGGGAACAGAGAAAAACAGAAACAGAAAAATGGAGAGTTGCTGGGTTGCTTCAGGACTTACCTGTGATTAAGAGTGTGTGCAGCCTGCCCGTGAACCCGGGTTCCCACGCCTTCCAGCTACCAGGTGTCAGGCGCTGATTTTAGACCCCCGGCTTCACTAAGGAGTCATTGACAGATACAGTTTGTGTGTATTTCAAGTCTACATTGTGATTGTGATGACTTGATGCCCATAGATGTCGTGGAATGATTGCCCAACACTCGCATCGCCTCACATGGTTAACTCTGTGTGTGTGTGTTTTATGCTGTTCTTATAATCCATGAACACAATATAGATAGCTCTCCATTTTTTTTAGATCTTCTTTAATTTATCTTAGAAGTCTATAGTTTGCTGTAAGTCTTGCACTTGTTTAATTGGATATCTTGATATTTCAGTGCCATTATAAATTCCTAATAGAGATAGAATTGACTTTTCTATATTCACTTGCTAAATCCATTAATTTCAAATCATTCTAATTGTATTTTCTTATGTATACACAATTATGTCTGCAAATAAGTGCTTTTTTCCCCCTTCGCAACTGTGATAACCCTTTTCTTTTTCTTACCTTGTTGTACGGACTAGGATCTCCAGTACTGAGTACAATGGTGAACAGAAGTACTGAGAATAAGTATCCTTGTCTCTTTCCCATTATCAGAGGAAAACCTTTCAACCTTTCAGTATTTCACCATCCCATATGATATTAGCTTTTTTATGGATATTTTTATCAAAATATGTAAATTCTTCTCTGTTAGTTTACTAAGAGTTTTTTCTTAGTCATGCACTAAAATTATTACATTAAGTTTTCTTAAGTTTATTTTCTGTAGATTTTGAAACAGGTGATTTTTCTTTTATGTGGCGACTTAACTTTTAAAAAATTTTGTGATTCTAAAACAACACCAACCTAATCTTGATGTATTCTCCTTCTGTTGGATTTTATTTGTTAGTGTTTTATTTAGGATTATTTCATCTATATCCAGAGTCTGTAATGTTACTTTCTTGTACTTCTTCCTTGTTGGTTTTAGTATCAAGGTTATGCTAGTCTTATAAAACAGGGTTGGAGAGTGTTCCTTGTTTATCCCCAGAGTTCCTGTGAGATTACTGTTTCCTTCCCTCGATTTTTGGAAGAATTTATTGGCAAAACCAGTTGGTTTCATTGTGGGGAGGCTTTTAATTTCAGATGTAATGTTTTTCATGCAAATAAAAATTTCTGATTTTGTATGTCTTCTTGGGTCTAGTTGTGTAAAGCCTTTCCCCGCTGCTAGGAATTTATTGAGGCCAGCAGACTCTCCAATTAGTAAGTGAACTGTGGTTCATCATATCTTTTTATCTGCAAGATGTGTTGTCTCCCCTTAGAAAAATCCTTGATACTGGTGATTTGTGCTTTGTCTGTTTTTCTTAATCAGTCTCTCTAGGGGTTTATCAGTTTTGGCAGTCCTTTCAAAGAGCCCACTTTTAGCTTTGTTTTGAAAAAATTCCATATTGCTTTCGGTTTCCTTATTTTCTTCTCCTTTTTTCCCCATCTGCCTTGTGTTTTGTTTGCTTTGCTTTTTTTCTGGTTTCTGCAGCCCATGGGGTCGCTAAGGGTCGGACACGACTGAGCGACTTCATTTTGACTTTTGACTTCATGCATTGGAGAAGGAAATGGCAACCCACTCCAGTATTCTTTCCTGGAGAATACCAGGGACGGGGGAGCCTGGTGGGCTGCTGTCTATGGGGTCGCACAGAATCGGACACGACTGGAGTGACTTAGCAGCAGCAGCAGCAGGGATAGAGGCTTAATTGATTTTTAGCCTTCCTTCTTTCCCAGTATATGTGTGTAAGGCTTTAAGTTACCCTCTAAACACAGTTTGCTGCGTCCCACAAGTTTGAGTAAGCCAGATTTTTATGGAAAATTATTTTCTAATTTTCATTGTGTTTTTTAAAAATGATTATTCATGAAATTCTTCAAGCAGTATGTCATTTAACTTAATGTTTGGGGTTGTTTTTCTAGTGACCCTTGTTTGATTTCTAGCTTAGTTCCATGAAGAGCCCCGTCTTAGTCTTTTGGGGCTACTGTTATAAATACCATAGACTAGCTGAAAAACAACAGAAAGTTGTTTCTTATAGTACTGGAGGCTGGCAAGTCCCAAGAGCACCAGCGGGTGCCACGTCTGCTGAGGCCTGTCTCCTGGTTCCTAGACTGCCTGCTGCTTCTCCCTGTCCTAACAGCATGGGCGCCCGTTCCCTCCTGCCCTGAGCCCTCCCAGAGTGCCTGCCTCCTGGGCTCATCACCGCGTGCGGGGTGCAGTTTGAGGCACATAGACCGTCAGCCCACTGCAGCCCCTAAGTGTACCCCGCATTAGTTCAGTCCTTTGAAAGAGTTTGAGCTTTCCTAATGGCCCAATATATATTCATTTTGTGATATGTTCCTTGGGCCCTTGAAAATAATATGTATCAGTGAGAAAGCAATATTCCGTGTGTATCAGTTAGATCAGGTTTGTGACTCATGTAATTCGGATTCCGGTAGCCACGTTTTGTAAAGCAGAAGTAGGTGAAATTACTTGCAATGTATTTTATTTTAACACACCCAAAAATATTATCATTTCAGTGTGTAATCAACATGATAAAACCTAATGAAATATTTCACGTTCTTTTGTTCACGCTAAGTCTTTAAAATCCAGTGTGTGTTTCATGCTTGCAGCACATCTCATCGTAGAGCCAGTCGCAATTCAGGTACTTCATGGCTGCGGGTGACTACGTCCCAGGGAGCCCAGTTCCCTGAGAGATGTGTCTTTAACGTCTCCCACTGTGAGTATGAACTTGGCTGTTACTCCTTTTCTATTTCTGTCAGTTTTATGTATTGATATTTTGAGGTTATGTTATTCGGTACATTCAAATGTGGAATCCTCATGTTCTTGCTGGACTGAACTTGTATCAGTATGAGAAGCTCCTTTTTAAGGCTAGTGATGCTTCTTACTTTAGACACTATTTGACAGTGATATTGCCACATCAGTTTTCTGTCCTTGTTTGCCTGGGTATCTTTTACCTTCACCTGTCTAAAAGATCTTCCATCTTAACAGGAACCTCTGTGACTAGTGTATAGTTTTCATTGTCATCAATTGATCGTTTTTATCTTTTAATGAGAGTATTTGCTCTATTTATAATGTTGATATTTCAGTGCATAGATACCGTGTTACTGTTTGTTTTCTGTCTGTCTCACCTATTCTGTGTTCTTTTCTCTTGCTTCTTGTAGAAGTGTGAAGTCTTTTTCTAGTTCTGTACTCCTCTGTCAGGTTGTTGGGTGTCCATTCACAGATAGAGCGTGTGTTTTACATTCAAGTCTAACTTAGTACTTTTATTGCCTCCCTGACACGACTGTCTCCTCCTTGTCACTGTTATACTTTAAATTGTTAGATATATTTTTGGCGTTAACATCATGGTTTTGTAGAGTTAATGTTTACCCTCCCAGTTACCTCATTGTTGGTCTTTACTTGTTTTTTATATTTCTGTCAGAGACTACTTTTCTTTTTCCCAAAGCGCTGCCTGAATATTTTTTTAGTTCATGTCTGTGCGTGATGAGTTGTCTCATTTCCATTTGCCCTAAAAGTCTTTATTTTGTTTTCACTTTGGAAGAGTGTTTCTGTGGGGTATAGAATTCCAGGTGGGTGGGTGGTTGTTTTTCAGCATTTTACAGATGCCCGTCCATTATCTTCTGACTTCCTTGTTCTTGAAAAGTCAGCTCTCAGTGTTTCTGTGCCATTCAAAGCCACACCTTTTTTCCTCTGAGCTTGAACATTTTCTTCTTGCCTTAGGCACCAGCAGAGCTGCTGAAACCAATGTGTGGTTTTCATTTTTGAGTCAATGGTCTGATTCTTGAGCCAACTCTTGCCACTGTCCCTGTCAGTCAGTTCAGTCACTCAGTGTCTGACCCATTGAGACCCCATGGACTGCAGCATGCCAGGCTTCTTTGTCCATCACCAACTCCTGGAGCCTGCTCAAGCTCCTGTCCATCGAGTCGGTAATACCATCCAACCGTCTCATCCTCTGTCGTCCCCTTCTCCTCCTGCCTTCAGTCTTCCCCAGCATCAGGTTCTTTTCCAATGAGTCAGTTCTTCGCATCAGGAGGCCAAAGTATTGGAGCTTCAGCACCAGTCTTTCCAATGAATATTCAGGACTGATTTGCTTTCGGATTGACAGGTTGGATTTCCTTGCAGTCCACGGGGCTCTCAAGAGTCTTCTCCAACACCATAGTTCAGAAGCATTGATTCTTTGGCATTCAGCCTTCTTCATGGGCCAACTCTCACATCCATACATGACTGCTGGCTTTGACCAAATGAATTAGTACTAAATGAGCTCCTACATAGCTTTGGCTAAATGAACCTTTGTCGGCAAAGTAATATCTCTGCTTTTTAATATGCTGTCTAGGTTTTTCATAGCTTTCCTTCCAAGGAGCAAGCATCTTTTAATTTCACCATCTGCAGTAATTTTGGAGCCCAAGAAAATAAAATCTGTCACTGTTTCCATTGTTTCCCCATTTATTTGCCATGAAGTGATGGGGCCGTATGCCATGATCTTCATTTTTTGCATGTTGAGTTTCATGCCAGCTTTTTCACTCTCTTCTTTCACTTTCATTAAAAGACTCTTAAGTTTCAACCCCTGTAGGCATTTCTTATTCCCCTTTCTGTCTTTTCTCCACCATGAGGGTCCCCATTTATAGTTTTTAACGACGTAGTTTAACAATGGGCTCCTTTGATATATTCTATACTTTTTTCCCCACATATATATATATATATATATTTTTTAACCGATCCATCCTTCAGTTCACTGATCCTCTCTTCAGCTACGTCCAATTTGATGTTAAGCCCAGAGACTGAGATCTTAAATTCAGTTCACTGTTATTGTAAAGTTCTAGAATCGCTTTTGATTCTCAGAAATTTTTCCTTTTTTCAAGTGTATTTTTGAACTGGTGACATTTGCATTTGATCCCTGTAGCACACACACACCTCTGATATGCTGATATACATTGATACCTCTGGGTCTGTTTCGGTTCTTTTTCTCTTGCTCGTATTTGTTGTTACACCCTTTTTTGCTTTTTTGGTTGCATGTTGGGCATTCTGTATGGAAAACCCTAGAGGTTCTGGTGATGCTGTCTTCTCCAGAGTTTCCTCTGACGCAGACCTCTAGTGGACACAGAGCTCTCTGTTCACTCAGGGTTTGAGTGACTTGAGGCTAGGGGGTCCTTGTAAGCTCAGTCTCAGCAGCCTTCCCCCACCGTCCCCCCCTGACCCCAGGGAGGAGCGCTCCAGCGTCTCTGTCTGATTTAACATTTTAACCAGTTTATTGAATGACTGTGTGACTTCACTAGAGTCAAGCTAACAGATGGCCTTGGGGTGCCATCAGCCTTTTTCCCAGAGGAACACTCCAAAGCCTGGTGGCCTTGTAGACCTTGCCTTTCTTCCTCACTCTCCCCAGTGGTTCTAGGTCACTTGTCTGTGTGTCGTTTAAGAATCTCTTCATCCACTTTGTTGTTAGGTTTATGTTTAGGAACGTTTCTCAGATGTCCCTGGGTCTTGAGAAGGCAGGCTTGGATTCTGGGTTCTCCCTTGCCGCGTGCCAGCCAGGTCGTGGTGGAGGCTGATGGCCGGTCTGAGTTGTGGTGGTCTGTGTGGTCTTGGGGTCAGCGGACCCCCTCTTCTCTGGGGGAGCAGGGAGATCCTTTGTGTGGAGCCTGGAGAGACTTGACAGGGTCAGTCTTCATTGTCTCGCTCTCTTTTTAACTTGTGTTTGCATTTAGTGACTCATTTAATTGTTTTCTAGAAGTTTCTGACTTCTACCAAGGAGGTAAATGTATATAGGAAGCAGCTCCTGGAAAGAAAGAAGAACTCGCTGAGCTCAGAGCCGAAAGGAACAACACCAGGGTCAGTAGAGGGATTCTGACGTGTTGACATTTGCCCCACGGCAGTTACCTCTGGGCTCTGTGCTGCTGACTTTAAACTCTGTCTGATTTTCAAGTCATTTTTCACATCGTCCCACTGAGCAGACTGGGGTGGATCAGTTCGTGGTTCTCATACCTTGCTTCAAATTTATGATGAGAGCTAATGTAATTTTATTACATTTGAGGGGGAGTTCTCTTCACTTACATTTTTGTCCATGCTACACTTTGTGTGGGATCTTAGTTCCCCGACCAGGGATTAAAACCCATGACCCCTGCAGAAGTGTGGAGTCTTAACAACTGGGCCACCTGGGAAGTCCACTCTAACTTGAGACTGAACTGGCGGGATTCTGACATGCCTTAGCTTGGTTTCGGTTTTAGAGTGAGGCTGAGAGGAGTTACCGGCCCTGAATGCAAGTATGAGGTTGAAGGTGCTCCTTTGGCCCCACCCTGCAGCTGCTGCTGGAGCACCTGGAGTACCTGGTTTCCCGGAATGTGCCATCCCTCCAGATGACGGCGGGCAAGCAGCCGGAGCAGCCCCCAGCCAGCATGACCAGCGAGTTGGAGGTGCTCAGGGCGCTGAAATTTCTTTTTGACCACCACAAGGCCCTGGATGAGAAGGTACCAGCCACCCAACCTCCTGAATTTGTACACTTGCTGCCTTGTTAGGTGGATGATGCATGTATTTATGTAACTAGTTGACTTTTGAGCTTCTTGAATTCTTGTAAATACATTTTTTCTGTAAGAAGTCAGAGTTTTATATGGTTAAAAAGCATTGCCCTCGTATATGCTCAGTCATGTCTGTATCTTTGTGACCCTGTGGACTATAGCCCACCATGCTCCTCTCTTCATGGGGCTTCCCAGGCAAGAATACTGGAGTGGGTGGCCATCTTCTACTCCAGGGGATCTTCCCAACCCAGGGATCGAACCTGCCCTCTTGCGTTGGCAGGCGGGTTCTTTACCACTGAGCCACCTGGGAAGCCCCCAGTTAAAAAGTATTAGTTGGCATAAATGTCTCAAGGTTTATTATATTCTGTATATCAATTTGCAGTTAAAAACTGGGCAATATAATTAATTTAGGATAACATTTTGTTCTCTCAAACTTAGAATTTAAAGCTGTTAACAAGCAGATTTTCTTGATGTTAAGATCAATGAAAGCCATTAAAGATAATCTGTTACAGTAGCCATGTATTAGAGTGAGTATAGAATGAGGAGTGCACTAACGTGTATACACACATCAACACACAGTGACTCGACGCCTTGTATTTGAGTTCAGAGAGTGGTTAGGTATAGCACTCGAAAGGTGTCATTTGTTAGAAGAAGAATTAAGTGCTACACATAAAGAGGTAAGTTTGATCAGTCATCGTGTAATTTCAGTTAAAGGTTTGTCATTTGTATCCTTTCGTTTTAAAAATGTATGAAGGCTGTAGTGGTGGGAATCACATGCTATTTATCTTTCTGATTGAGGACCCGCCCACCTGGGGTATTTTAATGACTAGCAAACTAGACTTGTGGCTCACAGCTGCAGGATCTCTTAAGCACCCCTTTGTCCAGGAGAAGACAAAGTCTGACTCTAATCACCCGGTTCTAATCGGGATGGACAAAATCACCAATGCACCATGTAGGTCTGAGCGGCCGTGAGGGTCCTGTGAACTCCCAGAGGTGCAGAAGGCAGTTTTGACCTCGCCGATTTCCTGGAAGTGCTGTGTCCCCTCCCTCCCAAAACAAGGTTGTCTAAGGCTTCCTTTCCCCCTCAGAGATCGTCTGATGGCTCTCTAAGCCACGAGCAAAACCTGGCTAAGATGAGTGAGCTCCAGGAAGTCATAGACAAGCAGTTGCGGGAGCAGAGCCAGATGAAAGAGCGCCTGGCAGCCCTCTCTGCCCACGTGAGAGAGCTGGAGGAGGACCTGGACACGGCCAGGAAGAAACTCCTCAAGTCTGAGGAAGTGAACATGAAACTGGAGCGGGATGTCCGTGAAGTGAGTGACGGCGGCCGTGTCTGTTGCCCTGAGGTGGTTGTGGGTCCCTTGTTCTCCCGGTGATCTCAGCCTCGGGATGGCTGCACGAGTAAGAGCAGAGCTCTGGTGAGACCACGACAGGCTGTCTCCCCGCCTCTGTGTCGAGGTCTCTGGGGTAGAAGAGGCCTGATCCAGGCGGTCCGTTGGCAGTGGACCAACATGAGGGTAGCCCTTGCGCTGTGCTGCACCCTGGGTGTGGACTCCTCATTTCTACAAGTTCTAGGGGGCCCAGTGTGTTCCTTTTAAAACATTCATTTATCCATTCATTCATTTCTTGGCATGCAGTTGCTTTACACTGCTGGATCAATTTCTGCTGTGCAGCAAACTGAATCAGTCATGTATATGTGTATATATATCTACGTATATCCCTGTTGTTTAGATTTCTTACCCATTTCCTTCACCACAGAGCACTGAGGAGGCTTCCCTGTGCTGTACACTAGGTCCTTACTGGCTGTTGACTTGATACGTAGTATCAGCAGTGTATACATGCCAGCCCCAGTCTTCCAGTTCACCCGCCCCCCCCCACCTGCCTGTCGAATGAATTCTTGACGATGCTGAGATTCCTTCTGATTCGCTCAGCCGAGTCTGGTGACGTCTGTGGAGGCCGTTCTCTCGGAGAGATGGGAGCATGCTGTGTGGGCTCTGCCGAGGCAGCTTGCCTGGCCGTCTTCTCTGGTTTGCTGAGCTTCCGCTCCTTGACAGGGATGTGTGACAGTGATCCCGGCGGTCAGACCAGTCGAGTGGCACTTGCTCACCCTCAGGTCCTCAGGCCCGAGCTGTGTAACCGCGTAGACTCCTGATGTTTCTGGCAGTCGTGTCTGCGGGTGTCATGATTTATGAGAAACTACCTAACGGTCATTGTGAAAACAGAAGAGTGCTGGGGGTTCAGGCCTCCTCCTGTGAGCCTCATCTCTCCTCTGTATGCAGACAGACAGCCCCCACCCTGCCCCACCCCTCCCCCGTGACACCGTCTCAGACAGAGCCCCTCCAGCATGTGTTCCAGCAGGTGTACTTGTTTAGTAGCTTGGTGTGAGGAATTCTGTGTGAGAACTCAAAACAGAAATATTTGCACATGTTTGTATAACCTTCTCACACTACTCTTTGGCAACAGGAGGAGATTAGGTGACAGAGTTTAATACGTTGAGAATTCTGGAAAAAGTGTTTTTAAGACCTTTCACTTTTAATATTAGGACTTGGCCTACATTGGTTACTTAGTGACCGCGGAGGGACCCAAAATGGATTTTGACCTGGCAGACAGGAGTCGCACCAGCAGCAAGTTCTGGTCCTGGTTTGAGCATTTCATACATGTGGTTTAACTCTGCTTGAGAAGGCTGCCTCCAGTTGTGTTACACTTTGACTTCTGTTTCCACTCATTAATAGTCTTACTTTAATTTTGAGGAAATTGCATGAGATTTTTCCAACTTTTACCCGAGGAAACGAGCCTCAGAGCCCCCTCTTGGGTCTGTTGAAGGTCCCTCCCTGTTCTGGGTCAAGTCCGCCTGTATGGTGTAGCAGACAGAGGTCCTGACTTCATGCCAGATACCTTCCCTCCTGGAATTCTTGCAATAACAGGGTAGATTAGTATACTTTTTGTTTGCTGTTTGGATTTATTATATAGCAAAGAAGCTTGGTAAACCGATTAGTCGGGCAGAACATTCCGACAGATGGCTGCCCATCGTGGCAAATGTGACCTTTGAGGTAGGCGTGTTTTTGCTCACGTTCAAGAAAACTGCCACGTCTAGGAGTTTAATTTTGAGTACACTGACTTTATGTTTGATTTGAAACTTAGGATTTAGTCCAGCTTTGTTACTCTTAAGTGTATCGGAGTGTTCCATGAAAACAACTTACCTTTTCTCCTCTGCAATGCCCGGTGTAGGCCATGGCCCAGAAGGAGGACATGGAAAAGAGAATCATTACCCTAGAGAAACGCTCCCTCGCCACACAGCGTGAAGCTGCCTATGTGCATGACTTCAATGATAAACTTGAAAATGAAATCGCAAATGAGGATTCTATGCATCGACAGGTAATGGCCTTTACTGTACTGTGTCTGACTTTTATAGTATTGAATTACTGAGGAGGGAAGGTAAAGACCTTTGCATGTGACCTCCCACGCTGGAAATCAAGTCCCCGTGTAAAGTTCTTATGACCCTAAAACATGTACATCATGTAAATTATGTACATCACGGTATATCATGGTAAATCATGATGTACATCATGGTAAATCATGGTAAATCAGCGTACTGGAAAGAAATACATTTTTTAAAATTTGGGGGTGACTGCAACTTGCAGGTTTGAATTATTTGGGACTTGGTTTAACCATTTTGTGGAATTCCTCTCCTGACTCCCTTGTTTTATTTGAACGTGAATCTGTTGGCTTGTTAGCGTTTTTACTGAAAGAGCACAGAGCAGCAGGGAACTTCAGGGCAGTGGGCTAGCCTGTTGAGAACTGGGTCATTGTGACAAAAGGCAGGGTTAGAGCTCCGGTCTGATTAGGATTTGTCCTTCCTATGTTTTGATGAGCCTTACTCGCTCCTGTTCCCGTGTGGTCTCAGATAATCGGGACTTAACCAGGAAAACCAAATCTGGCTTCTCTCAAACAAAGTGAGTCGGGCCGGTGTGTGCCAACATGTATCATTGGCCCCACCACAAAAATAAAACACTAGAAAGTCATTGAAATGTATGAGGTGGAATGCATTACGATATACAAAATAGTGGCTGCAAAAGGCAGATCAGAAAATACTACGTACCATATGCTATTGTTTACTGAGGGTTTTAAAGCCTCACGTGGCAGCACTGTCCCCACCATGCCTGTGTTCCTGGGCCTGGACTGCAGAGCCTCAGACGTGGGCTCCCAGGGGGCAGTGGTTCTGACTCCCATGGTGAGACCCACGGTGAGGCGCCCTCCCCGCTTAGGCAGAGAGCTCAATGTCTCCCAATCAGGGGTGCACTTCCTTACTTTCAGAACAGCTGCTCAGAGGCTGTTGAGCTTGGGATGCTGTTTATGACTAAGCCAGTTCAAAGTAAACTTTTGTTTTGCTTTAAAAATATTTGAATGCCGATGCCGTACTGTGGAAGCTGTGAGAGGTTTTGTTTCCTTGGGCTCAAAAATCACTGCAGACTGTGACTACAGCCATGAGATTTAAAAATGCTTACTCCTTCGAAAGCTATGACAAACCTAGACAGCATATTGAGAAGTAGAGACATCACTTTGCCGACAAAGGTCCGTATAGTCAAAGCTATCGTTTTTCCAGTAGTTACGTATGGGTGTGAAAATTGGACCATAAAGAAGGCTGAGCATTGAAGAACTGATGCTTTCGAACTGTGTTGCTGGAGAAGACTTTAACAGAAAATAAAACAGTGTCAGACTTTGTTTTTTTGGGCTCCAAAATCACTGCAGATGCTGATTGCAGCCATGAAATTAAAAGACGCTTACTCCTTGGAAGGAAAGTTATGATCAACCTTGATAATATATTAAAAAGCAGAGACATTACTTTGCCAACAAAGGTCCGTCTAGTCAAGGCTATGGTTTTTCCCATGGTCATGTATGGATGTGAGGGTTGGACTGTGAAGAAAGCTGATCGTCGAAAAATTGATGCTTTTGAACTGTGGTGCTGGAGAAGACTCTTGAGAGACCCTTGTACCGCAAGGAGATCCAGCCAGTCCATTCTGGGGGAGATCGATCCTGGGTGTTCATTGGAAGGACTGATGCTAAAGCTGAAGCTGCAATACTTTGGCCACCTCATGCGACGAGTTGACTCACTGGAAAAGACTCTGATGCTGGGAAAGGTTGGGGGCGGGAGGAGAAGGGGACGACCGAGATGAGATGGCTGGATGGCATCACCGACTCTATGGACATGAGTTTGAGTGAACTCCGGGAGTTGGTGATGGACAGGGAGGCCTGGCGTGCTGTGATTCATGGGGTCGCGGAGAGTCAGACACGACTGAGCGACTGAACTGAACTGAACCTGTTTTTTAATTTTTTAAGGTGGAAAATTTCAAACATGCACAAAAGTGGTATAATCATATACCACTTCTATAATATAGTATAATAAATGCCCATGACCCAGCAATTAGCCTCAGCAGTTTCTAACACAGGGCCAGTCTCAAATAGATCATTCTTTTGTCTTCTCTCCATTTTTTTTTTAATATAGTAGGTCCTAAAACAGCTTTTTAAACCACGAGCTTGATGCTCATTTTATAAAACACAGACTTGCCAACTTTGTTATTACATTTAAAAATTGCTTGAGGTAATTATTTCCAGTTTTTTAATATGAATTTTCATATTGGAAAAGACCCTGATGCTGGGAAAGATTGAAGGCAGGAAGAGAGTGGGTGACAGAGGATGAGATGGTTGGACGGCATCACCAACTCAATGGACATGAGTTTGAGCAAGTTCTGGGAGTTGGTGATGGACAGGGAAGCCTGGCGTGCTGTGATTCATGGGGTCGCACAGTCAGACACGACTGAGCAAGTGAACTGAACTGAATATGAATTATCATTGGGAGAAAAACTATGGCCAAGCTAGACAGCATATTAAAAAGCAGAGACATTACTTTGCCACCAAAGGAACACCTAGTTACAGCTATGGTTTTTCCAGTAGTCATGTATGGATGTGAGAGTTGGACCGTAAAGAAGCTGAGCACCAAAGAATCGATGCTTCTGAACTGAGGTGTTGGAGAAGAATCTTGAGAGTCCCCTGGACTGCATGGAGATCAATCAATCCTAAAGGAAATCAGTCCTGAATATGCATTGGAAGGACTGATGCTGAGGCTGAAGGTTCAGTACTTTGGCCACCTGATGCAAAGAACTGACAGATTGGAAAAGACCCTGATGCTAGGAAAGATCGAAGGCAGGAGGAGAAGGTGCGACAGAGGACGAGACGGTTGGATGGCATCACTGACCCGATGGACGTGAGTTTGAGCAACTTCTGGGAGATAGTGAAGGACAGGGAAGCCTGGCATGCTGCAGTCCATGGGGTCACAAAGAGTCAGACACGCCTGAACAACAGCAATCATTACAAAGAATTTAAGTGATGTTGCATGTACAGAAAAATATGTGAACGTCTATCTCCACTGGCTTTTTTCCCAAAATGAATTTTCTCACCTTTTGCTTTATAACTTGAATTCATTTTACCCCCTTAAACCAGACTCAAGCTTCTGTTTATGTACTGGGAATTTTCTCTACCAACGTGTGTGTAAGCTGATCCCCTTTAAAGTCTGCTTGTTTCTGAGTGTAAATTTGCTTGCTCCCGAGCTCCTCCAACAGGTAATGGCTGGTGACACTAAGGTCCCCCAGGTGCTCAGCCAAAGCGAAGCATTGGGAGTGACCTTTGACAAGTGAAGACCCTGCCTCTCTCTGCCCCTGCCCGTCTGCTCTGGGGATGCTCAAGAGCCCACCAGAGGTGGCCGTGGGAGGGGACCGCCTCGAGAACCAGCGCACAGGCTGCTCACGTCACGGCTCCCCGGTGCTTTTATTTATTTATTTTTTTTTTTTTTGGTAATTAATTTATTTTGTATTGGAGGCAAATTATTTTACAATATTATATTGGTTGGTTTTGCCATACATTGACATGAATTCGCCCCGGGTTTACATAAGTTCCCCCTCCTGAACCCCCCTCCCACCTCCCTCCTCCCTTTATCCTCCCTCTGGGTCATCCCCGCATGCCAGCCCCGAGCATCCTATAACATGCATTGACCCTGAACTAGTCATTCGTTTCACATATAACAACATACGTGTTTCAATACCATTCTCCCAAATCATCCCACCCTCACCCTCTCCCATAGAGTCCCAAAGACTGTTCTATACATCTGTATCTCTTTTGCTGTCTCGTATACAGGTTATCATTTGCATCTTTCTAAATTCCATATATATGCGTTAATATACTGTATTGGTATTTTTCTTTCTGGCTTACTTCACTCTGTATAATAGGCTCCAGTTTCATCCACCTCATTAGAACTGATTCAAATGTTTTCTTTTTAATGGCTGAATAATACTCCATTATGTATATGTACCAAAGCTTTCTTATCCATTCGTCTGCAGATGGACATCTAGGTTGCTTCCATGTCCTGGCTATTATAAACAGTGCTGCAGTGAACATTGGAGTACATGTGTCTCTTTCAATTCTGGTTTCCTCAGTGTGTATGCCCAGGAGTGCGATTGCTGGATCATATGGCAGTTCTATTTCCAGTTTTTTGAGGAATCTCCACACTGTTCTCCACAGTGGCTGTACTAGTTTGCATTCCCACCAACAGTGTAAGAGGGTTCCTTTCTCTCCACATCCTCTCCAGATTTATTGCATGTAGACTTTTGGATAGCAGCCATTCTGATTGGTGTGAAATGGTATCTCATTGTGGTTTTGATTTGCATTTCTCTGATTATGAGGGATGTTGAGCATTTTTTCATGTGTTTGTTAGCCATCTTTATGTCTTCTTTGGAGAAATGTCTGTTTAGTTCTTTGGCCCATTTTTTGATTGGGTCATTTATTTTTCTGGAATTGAGCTGCAGGAGCTGCTTGTATATTTTGAAGATTAATCCTTTATCAGTTGCTTCATTTGCTATTATTTTCTCCCATTCTGAAGGCTGTCTTTTCACCTTACTTATAGTTTCCTTTGCTGTGCAGAAGCTTTTGATTATAATTAGGTCCCATTTGTTTATTTTTGCTTTTATTTCCAATATTCTGGGAGGTGGGTCATGGAGGATCCTGCTGTGATTTATTTCAGAGAGTGTTTTGCCTACGTTCTCCTCTAGGAGTTTTATAGTTTCTGGTCTTACATTTAGCGCTCTAATCCATTTTTAGTTTATTTTTGTGTATGGTGTTAGGAAGTGTTCTAGTTTCATTCTTTTACAAGTGGCCGACCAGTTTTCCCAGCACCACTTGTTAAAGAGACTGTCTTTTCTCCATTTTATATTCTTGCCTCCTTTGTCAAAGATGAGGTGTCCATAGGTGCGTGGATTTATCTCTGGGCTTTCTATTTTGTTCCGTTGATCTATATTTCTGTCTTTATGCCAGTACCATACTGTCTTGATGACTGTGGCTTTGTAGTAGAGCGTGAAGTCCGGCAGGTTAATTCCCCCAGTTCCATTTTTCTTCCTCAAGTTTGCTTTGGGTATTCGAGATTTTTTGTATTTCCATACAAATTGTGAGATTATTTGTTCTAGTTCTGTGAAAAATATCGTTGGTAGCTTGATAGGGATTGGATTGAATATATAAATTACTTTGGGTAGTATACTCATTTTTACAATATTTATTCTTCCAATCCATGAACGTGGTATATTTCTCCATCTATTAGTGTCGTCTTTGATTGCTTTCAATAGCATTTTATAGTTTTCTATGTACAAGTCTTTTGTTTCCTTAGGTAGATATATTCCTAAGTATTTAATTCTTTTCTTTGCAACAGTGAATGGAATAGTTTCCTTAATTTCTCTTTCTATTTTCTCATTATTAGTGTATAGGAATGCAAGGGATTTCTGTGTGTTGATTTTATATCCTGCAACGTTACTGTAATCATTGATTAGCTCTAGTAGTTTTCTGGTAGAGCCTCTAGGGTTTTCTGTGTAGAGGATCATGTCATCAGCGAACTAGTGAAAGTTTTACTTCTTCTTTTCGAATTTGTATTCCTTTTATGTCTTTTTCTGCTCTGATTGCTGTGGCCAAAACTTCCAGGACTATGTTGAATAGTAGTGGTGAGAGTGGGCACCCTTGTCTTGTTCCTGACTTTAGGGGAAATGCTTTCAGTTTTTCACCATTGAGGATAATGTTTGCTGTGGGTTTGTCATATATAGCTTTTATTATGTTGAGGTATGTCCCTTCTATTCCCACTTTCTGGAGGGTTTTTATCATAAATGGATGTTGAATTTTGTCGAAGACTTTCTCTGCATCTATTGAGATAATCATATGATTTTTATTTTTCAGTTTGTTAATGTGGTGTATTACGCTGATTGATTTGCGGATATTGAAGAAAACTTGCATTCCTGGGATAAAGCCCACTTGGTCATGATGTATGATCTTCTTAATGTCTGATTGCTAGAATTTTGTTAAGGATTTTTGCATCTATGTTCATCAGTGATATTGGCCTGTAGTTTTCTTTTTTTGTGGGGTCTTTACCAGGTTTTGGGATTAGGGTGATGTTGGCCTCATAGAATGAGTTTGGAAGTTTCCTTTCCTCTGCTATTTTCTGGAAGAGTTTGAGTAGAATAGGTGTTAGCTCTTCTTTAAATTTTTGGTAGAATTCGGCAGTGAAGCCGTCTGGACCTGGGCTTTTGTTTGCTGGAAGATTCCTGATTACAGCCTCTAGTTCCGTGCTTGTGATGGGTCTGTTCAGATTTTCTATTTCTTCCTGGTTCAGTTTTGGAAAGTTGTACTTTTCTAGGAATTTGTCCATTTCTTCCAGGTTATTCATTTTATTGCCATATAATTGCTGATAGTATTCTCTAATAATCCTTTGTATTTCTGTGTTGTCAGTTGTGATCTCTCCATTTTCATTTCTAATTTTATTGATTTGGTTCTTCTCCCTTTGTTTCTTGATAAGTCTGGCTAGTGGTTTGTCAATTTTATTTACCTTCTCAAGGAACCAGCTTTTGGCTTTGTTGATTTTTGCTATGGTCTCTTTTGTTTCTTTTGCATTTATCTCTGCCCTAATTTTTACAATTTCTTTCCTTCTACTGACCCTGGGGTTCTTCATTTCTTCCTTTTCTAGTTCTTTAGATGTAGAGTTAGGTTAATCAGTTGACTTTTTTCTTGTTTCTTGAGGTGTGCCTGTATTGCTATGAACTTCCCCCTTAGCACTGCTTTTACAGTGTCCCAGAGGTTTTGGGTTGTTGTGTTTTCATTTTCATTCATTTCTATGCATATTTTGATTTCTCTTTTGATTTCTTCTATGATTTGTTCATTATTCAGCAGCGTGTTGTTCAGCCTCCATATTTTGGTATTTTTAATAGTTTTTCTCCCGTAATTGAGATCTAATCTTACTGCATTGTGGTCAGAAAAGATGCTTGGAATGATTTCAACTTTTTTGAATTTACCAAGGCTAGATTTATGGCCCAGGATGTGATCTATCCTGGAAAAGGTTCCGTGTGCACTTGAGAAAAAGGTGAAATTCATTGTTTTGGGGTGAAATGTCCTATAGATATCTATTAGGTCTAACTGGTCTATTGTATCATTTAAAGTTTGTGTTTCCTTGTTAATTTTCTGTTTAGTTGATCTATCCATAGATGTAAGTGGGGTATTAAAATCTCCCACTATTATTGCATTATTGTTAATTTCCCCTTTCATACTCGTTAGTAATTGCCTTAAATATTGTGGTGCTCCTATGTTGGGTGCATAAATATTTATAATTGTTATATCTTCATCTTGGATTGATCCTTTGATCATTATGTAGTTTCCTTCTTTGTCTCTTTTCACAGCCTTTGTTTTAAAGTCTATTTTATCTGATATGAGTATTGCTGCTCCTGCTTTCTATTGGTCTCTATTAGAATGGAATATCTTTTTCAGCCCTTCACTTTCAGTCTGTATGTGTCCCTCGTTTTGAGGTGGGTCTCTTGCAGACAACATATATGGGGGTCTTGTTTTTGTATCCATTCAGCCAGCCTTTGTCTTTTGGTTGGGACATTTAACCCATTTACATTTAAGGTAATTATTGATAAGTACGATCCTGTAACCATTTTCTTTATTGCTTTGGGTTCGAGTTTATACACCCTTTCTGTTTTTCCTGTCTAGAAAAAATCCTTTAGCATTTGTTGGAGAGCTGGTTTGGTAATGCTGAATTCTCTCAGCTTTTGCTTGTCTGTAAAGCTTTTGATTTCTCCTTCATATTTGAATGAGATCCTTGCTGGGTACAGTAGTCTGGGCTGTAGGTTATTTTCTTTCATCACTTTAAGTATGTCTTGCCATTCCCTCCTGGCCTAAAGAGTTTCTGTTGAAAGATCAGCTGTTATCCTTATGGGAATCCCCTTGTGTGTTATTTGCTGTTTTTTCCCTTGCTGCTTTTAATATTTGTTCTTTGTGTTTGATCTTTGTTAATTGGATTAATATGTGTCTTGGAGTATTTCGCCTTGGGTTTATCCTGTTGGGGACTCTCTGGGTTTCTTCGACTTGGGTGATTATTTCTTTCCCTATTTTAGGGAAGTTTTCAACTATTATCTCCTCAAGTATTCTTTCATGGTCTTTCTTTTTGTCTTCTTCTTCTGGGATTCCTATGATTCGAATGTTGGAGCGTTTAACATTGTCCCAGAGGTCTCTAATATTGTTCTCATTTCTTTTAATTTGTTTTTCTTTTTTCCTCTCTGTTTCATTTATTTCTACAATTCTATCTTCTAGCTCGCTTATCCTGTCTTCTGCCTCTGTTATTCTACTGTTTGTTCCCTCCAGAGTGTTTCTGATCTCATCTATTGCATTATTCATTGTATATTGATTCTTTTTTATTTCCTCTAAGTCCTTATTAAACCTTTCTTCCATCTTCTCAATCCTTTTCTCCAGGTTATTTATCTGTAACTCCATTTTGCTTTCAAGATTTTGAATCATTTTCACCACCAAAATTCGAAATTCTTTGTCGGGTAGATTCCCTATATCTTCCTCTTTTGTTTGTGTTGGTGGGCATTTATCTTGTTCCTTTACTTGCTGGGTATTTCTCTGCCTCTTCATCTTGCTTATAATGCTTTGCTTGGGATGGCCTTTCCCTCTTCTGGCCGTTTGTGGAATTCTCTTTATTATGTAGTTTCCTCACTGTGTGTGGGGTTGGACAGGTGACTTGTCAAGGTTCCCTGGTTATGGAAGCTTGTGTCGGTGTTCTGGTGGGTGGAGCTGGATTTGTTCTCTCTGGAGTGCAATGAAGTGTCCAGTAATGAGTTATGAGATGTCAGTGGGTTTGGAGTGACTTTGGGCAGCCTGTATATTGAAGCTCAGGGCTAGTTTCCTGTGTTATTGGAGAATTTGCGTGGTATGTCTTGCTCTGGAACTTGTTGACCCTTGGGTGGTGCTTGGTTTTAGTGTAGGTATGGAGACGTTTGATGAGCTCCTATCGATTAATGTTCCCTGGAGTCAGGAGTTCTCTGGTGTTCTCAGGATTCGGGCTTAAGCCTCTTGCCTCTGGTTTTTGGTCTTATTCTTGGAGTAGCCTCTAGACGTCTCTATCTGTCATTTCCAAGGTGGTTCCCTCTGTTTTAGCTTCTGTTTGCTTGTCTCTTCAGTGTCTAATTTCCGCCCTGATACTAGGGGGTGGGTGGACACTTTTTAACGCTCAGTTGTTCAGTCCTGTTCTGGGAAGGGAGGAACACTGCAGACGAATATCTCTGGGATCTGTGGGGAGTGCTCGCAGCGTCTCGGCCACACTGGGCTTGCCCCGGCTCACAGCACGTACGCTGTCCCAGTCTACACTGCACAGGCTCTAGGTTGCTCTGCCGGGAACTGTCCGAGGCCAGCGCCGGGTTGTATGCACTTCCCAGGTCTGAGCGGCTCAAGTTCAGGTTCTCAGGTACTCCAAAAAGGCGCAGACTTGGTTGGGCCTGCGTTTTGTGCCTTCCCTGGTCCGAGCAGCTCAGGGGACCAGGTGTTTGGCGAGCGCGGTCTCTGCGACTTATCGCCTCCCCAGTCCCCGCCACTCAGTTTTCTGGGTGTAAAACCGGCGCACCTTCTCAGGGGGATATCGACCGGCCCGAGCCCAAGAAGTCTTGACTAGCAAGAAGCCTGTCTGCAGTTTGTATCAGATGCCTTTCTGGGGCTGCGGTTGCCCGCTCCGGCTCTGGCTGCGCTCCATGCCTGTCTCGGCGGGGGATGGGGGATGGGCCGACCGCAGCCAGCTCACTCTGCTCAGTCCTTTATTCTGTGAGTGGGGCTGGCCGAGTCTTAGGTTAGAGCTTTCTGCCTTTTCGTGGGGAAGCTGTCCCACAGTCTGCTTTGCTCTCCCCAGTTCTCTCAAAATGTTCTCGCGGCATTCAAGCCCAGTCCTCTCTCTAAGTTCAGCCAGCTCCTCCATGCCCAGCCCCCGCTTGCTAATGGCGTATGCAGGCGTCTGCGCTGCTTCTCTGCTGGGAGTTACCGTTTGGCGGGTAATCTGTGGGTTTTAAAAAAAATCTTAAAAAAAAAAAGAGGGTTATGTGGCCCTCTGAGCTTCCAAGGCTCGCCACAGATTCGCCATTGAGAGTGTTTCCCGGTGTTTGGAAACTTCTCTCTTTTTAAAGCCTCCCTTCCCGGAACGGAGCTCCATCCTTACTTCTTTTGTCTCGCTTTTTATCTTTTATGTTTTTTCCTACCTCCTTTCGAAGACAATGGGCTGCTTTTCTGGGTGCCTGACGTCCTCTGCCAGCATTTAGAAGTTGTTTTGTGGACTTTAATCTGCGTTCAAATGTTCTTTTGATGAATTTGTGGGGGAGAGAGTGGTCTCGCCGTCCTATTCCTCCGCCATCTTGTTCCTTCTCCCCTCCCCGGTGCTTTTAAAAGAAAGACTGTACTTTGCTCTTGAAGTTCATGAGTTTTTGTTTTTCCTGTTGTAGGCAAGGCAGGGAGACGACGTGAAGGAAGAACACAATAAGAGAATGGATGATCTGGAGGATAAGGTGAGCCAGCCCCATGGCCCCTTTACAAAGAGGCACATCTGGCGTGGCCTGTCCCGGCTTGGTCTGTGTGTGGGGAAAAGCTCCAGGACAGGAGTTGGAAAACTGTTCCCAAGAGGGCCTCAGAGTGAATGTCTTTACTGGTTACGAATAATTGAGTAGCAGCATTTCATGCTAGTCAATAAGCTTGACAGCATCCACAGGGAGTGTGTAAAGGAACAGACGTAGACGTGTGCCCACAACCCTTACAGAAACCATCAGTGAGCCAGATCCCCCGATGGCCCCAGTGTTAGCAGCCGCCGTGCTCGAACTTTATTCTCGGTCCACCCTCACCCCTTCGTTTCTTTCTTAGAAGTTTATTTCTGGGGCTTTGCTGGCAGTCCAGGGGTTGAGAGCCCCCGCGGAGCTGCCCTGCGGGGCAGGGCACACTGCCTGCTTGCAGAGAGCTGGAGACCAGGCAGGGAGGAGTACAGTAGAGGCCGCTCCCAGGGAACTTTCAGAGACTCGCAGCAGGCGCTTCAGGGAGCCCTGGAGGAGGAATCTGCTGGTTCCCGTTGTGCGATTTGAAGGCGCGGGGGTGAATGGGGGTGAACCAATAGGCAGTTGGTTCGCTGGAGCGGAGCAGGAATGATGGCAGGTGGTCCTGGAGCCAGCGAAGGGGGTGGCCCTGCCCTGGGGAAGGGTCGTGACGAAGACAGGGGGCGAGGGAACTGGCCCCGGGGGACAGGGTGCCGGCAAGCCAGCATCTCGAGGCTGCCCCTCAGTTGCTTTGAGGTCATGTCTGGGAAAAGAAGGCAGGACCTGGGTGACAGTGGGGCAGGGGGGACATTTGCGGAGAGAAGGGTGTGAGGTGTGAGAGCGGGAGGGCGGCACGGGGCCCCGCAGGCACGCTCCCGTGCGTCTCTGATGACAGAGCCGCCCTTGCAATGCGAGGGGCTGCCGCCCAGAACAGCCGAGGGCCTGTGCCCCGAGAGGAGAGCTGCGGCGGGGCTGGCCCTCCTGTCCGCTGGCTGCCCCTGCTCTCTCCTGTCTGTGGGAGTTCAGACCAGCCTGGAAAACGGAGGGCTGGGAACCTGCGAGGATGGCCCTCCTCGGTGAACCAGTACAAGTGATGACAGCTGAGGTGGACCCAGCGGCTCTGGAGCTGAAGGATTGCTTTTCCTTATTTTCCTTCAGCCTGGCTGATGGGGGCATGGATGTATTTTTTTTAATGTTTGCTTTCTGTCCCTGACTCCATCAGCCCTCGCTTGTGAATAACCTCATAGGATTGCCTTCTGTCCACGCTAAGAGCTGAGTGTCACCAGGCCATATGGGAACTGAATTCTCCTCCTGCCCGTTTCTTCAGTACTGCTCGCTTAAGAGATGCTAGTGTCTCCTAAGCATGGCCCATTTATCCTCAGTCAGGGCTTCCGTGTAAAATTGTGTTCAGTTCCTGATAGACTTGAGCTTCCCTGAATGTCGCTGACGAGACGTGGTCCTCTCGTGCCCAGGTGCAGACCCTGAAGGAACAGGGCTGGGATCGCGTGCAGCAAGCCAGCATGCTGGCCAACGTGGCCCAGGCGTTCGAGAGTGACGAGGGCGTGTCTGATGGCAAGGGCGACGGGGTCACCCTCTTCAGCTCGGCCACTCAGCTGTCGCCCAGCGGGCAGAACGATGCTGAGACTCCGACTGTGATGCTTCAGGGGCAGCTGGACACCATCATCGAAGAGATCCGGTGGGTGCGCCTGATGCCAGCTCCCCGGAAACTCGGTTTCCCTGGGGAACTGTCTTCTCCTTAGAGAAGTCTGAGTGTTCCATAGTAAGAAAACTGACTTCATGTCTGCCTCAAGAATTTTCAGTTCCAAGATTGCCCTTGATTCTAGAGCTCAGTCAGCCAAGGCGTTCTGTCCACAGTGTGGTGTCAGCACTCTGTGGGGGGCATTGTGGGGTGTCCCCCCCTCAGCTCTGAGCCCCAAGGTGGGTGAGGTGCTGAGGCGGTGTCCCCTGCAGCCCGTGCACCCTCCAGCACTGAGGGCGTGCCCTCCTGTGTCGCTCAGAGCCTCCCACGTTCTGGTGAAAAGCCGCCTGGATCAGAAAAGCTGGGGTTTTGTGGTTAGCAAATTCCCACTCAGATCTGCATTTTCCCTTTTAACTTAATACCGTGTGAAGATTGGCATGTTGGAAGACAGTGGTCCAAGGACATGTGTTTGAGTTTTACTCATCTCATCAGTAGATTTAAGAAGTTTTCTTTAGACATCGTCTTGGCAGTTATAGCAATTTACAAAAGGGGACAGAATCCAAAGGCCCGCCTAGTGGTGAGCAGGGGGCCTTGGGCCTGGGTACAGCCGGGTGGCTGGGGGCCCCGAGGCCTGCCTGGTGCCACACCCGCACAGCGGTTCCCCTGTCCCTAGTCCACGTTCAGAGTGGCTGCAGGCCGGCGACCCTGCACAGGACCTGGCAGAGCTGCTGCTCAGATTGTTCTCGTCACGTCAGCTGAGGCCGAGGTGCCCGTCCCTGTCAGCCGAGCGTGGGGGGACTGGGGGAAAGGCAGGGGATGGATGGCACAACCAGCAAATGCAGGTTGTGCCACCTCACTTTTGACGCCATAGACGGACTGCATTGTAGGCCGTGTTTGAGCACAGACGAGCTCAGAAAGATTGTCTTTCCCCATCCCCGCAGGAAATATGGAATGGTTATATATTAATATTCTTATTTTTACAGCAAGTTGTCAGGTAAAAGTGATTTTTCCTTATACAACAAGTTGACTTGATGTAATGGTAAATTCTGTCCATCAACTTATCAACACTGAAAAACTTTCAAGATGTATAAGTAGAAGTGAAACTGGAGAGTTTAGTTCCTGTAAGAATCTTATATTTTAATTTGAAAACCATTTTATTTGCATAATCGAGTATTTAAACTGCTGTATAACATCCTCCATGACACACTAGGGGAGAAGAGCAGTAACCATGAATTCTAGGTTAATACGGCACATTGACATGAATCCAAAAACTCACAAAAAGCTGGGGGAGAACTTCATCAAGTGATGCGTTTGTACATACACAACCTCAAAAAAAAAAAAAAAAAAAAGATCAACTCAGCACTTCATCTGGTCTGGGGACTTGTATTTAGAAACTCCAGCTTGTTCGTGAATCTCTGTTTTGACTGTACAGAGTTCCCGATTCCCAGTGGAAAAGACTTGAGGCACTGACGTGCATCTCTGCCCTGAGAGCAGGGAAAAGGTAGAGGTTGTCAACTTCAGGTATCTCCTCACAGGGAGAGAGTCGCCATCCAGGCCCCGTCAGAATGTTAGAGTAAATAAGTGCAATCAAACGTGAATGATCAGGGGCCACTTTGTAAGACTCAGTGCTAGTTACTCTAAGTTTGAGAATATTCAAAAGAGGGAAAGTTGAACCTTTTTGCTGAGATGTTAATTGAGCAACTGTTCCTGGAATTTGCTAATCGTGACACAGAATGCCAGCCCAAATGTGTTGTCGAGACACACTCCCCTGCTGACAAAGGCACGTGACGGGTTTTATTCTATTTTAGGTTGATCGAAGAGAAGAACACGGAGCAGTCGGCCGAGGAGACTGAGAGCAGTGTGGGCAGCGGGAGCTTAGGCAACCTCCGTCATTTTATTTATTTTTTATTTATTTATTTATTTTTTCAGCTTGTCAAATTTATATTTTATTAAAGGGATGTCTATGTGTCCTGTCAATGGCTTTATGTCTTCTTTCAGTGTATTTATTTATTTATTATTATTATTCTTTTTGGAGGCTAATTACTTTACAATACTATATTGGTTGGTTTTGCCATACATACTCCCTCAACCTGTATCCCGCCTCCTCGCTTCCCAGCTCCTGCTCGCCCAGCAGTGGGCGCTCCAAGCCCCAAAGGAGGTGGCACAGCCCGCCGCAGGAAGTAGACAAGCTGGGCATCACGACTGGGATATGTGTCTGCCTCCTCCCTGCCGCGTCCCTCCCCCAGCACACTGGTTTTCTTTTGTTTGTTTGTTTTTTCTCTTTTTACCCAGAAGAAAATCAGGTACATTTGCTACGCTCAGAGGTCTAAGATTTTTTAAAACTGCCTAGTCTTTAATCATTCCATAATGGCACCATGACAAATTCAGTTCAGTTCAGTTCTGGACCACTGGCTTACCACGTCATCGTGAACTCAGCCAGAGCCTGCCTCTGTAACATTGGGCCTGGCCTGTGCTGGGCACAGCAGCTGCAGGTAAGTTTCTCTTCTCAGGGAGCAGACAGCTTCATGAAAGTAACCATAGGCAGCTCTCATGGCGTGTGAAAACCGTGCCGCACATTTTCCACTGGGGATGCCTGGTTGCAGGGTGCAGGGCATGCGGTGGGGACAAAACCCAAGAATCTCAACTGGTCTGCTTGCTGATGGGCCTAGCCGTGCGCTCAGGCCAGCTCTACGTGTGAAACCAGGTTAAAAGCCGGGGGCCCCAGGGAAGAAGTTGGGCTTCCTCACTCTTCCGAGTCTAAAAACAGGATGACTACCTAGGGCTTTTGGTGACAGAGTGTGTGGCTCTAAAGCACATGTACCAGCTTGCTTCCATGTTTAGCTTAGGTTTTGTGAGTGCATTGCTCTTTACCCCATGAAATCACGTGTACAACACTCTGCTTTGTAATTGCACTTGCATTATCACTGTTTCCGTTACCACCCATTTCATGTTAGCTATGTTGTTAGTCAGCATATAATTAAATTCACTGTGAATCATTTTAGTGGCATGTGAAGTGGTAACTAGTCCATGTTGTGGTCTTCTGACACGCTGTTTTTATAATTTGCATCATTGACTAAGTAGTTGAAATTTAAAATTCTTTGACGATTTCTCTGTGGTTTCATGCTTGATTTCTTTCCGAGTATTTGTAAAAGAACAGTTCTGTATATGTTTTCCTTGCTGTTGGACTTCTCTGACGGTGTGTCTGCTTTCGTCATTGGTTTTGATTTCCTGTCTCATCCTGCTGTCTGCTTAGTCGTTGTCAGTCAGGCAACGGTCAATCAGTCGTTGTCAATCAGCTGTCGTTTGCCATCCGTCTCCCCTCCCCCGTCCTCCCACTTGCTCTGGTCATACCAGTGCTGTGGTCCACAGTGTGTGTCCCCTTAGTCGGGTTTGTGCTTTGTCTTCATGTCTCATTAAATGGTGTGTTTCCCCCATAGCAGTAAGTTTGAATTAGCGTATCACTAAGCAGTTAGAGGAGAAGGCAATGGCACCCCCACTCCAGTACTCTCGCCTGGAAAATCCCATGGACGGAGGAGCCTGGTAGGCTTCAGTCCATGGGGTCGCGAAGAGTCAGACACGACTGAGCGACTTCACTTTCCGTTTTCACTTCCATGCATTGGAGAAGGAAATGGCAACCCACTCCAGTGTTCTTGCCTGGAGAATCCCAGGGACGGGGGAGCCTGGTGGGCTGCCATCTATGGGGTCGCACAGAGGGGACACGACTGAAGCGACTTAGCAGCAGCAGCATGCAGTTATAAGCATAATGTAGCTGGATCCTAAACTAAATAACGTGTGTAATTCATAAATGAGATGATCCTTACATAAAGAAATGACCCTCTTAAGTGTAGATTTAATGGACTTTTGACACAATATCCTTTCTGTGTAGGTGCTTGTATTTAAGACTCTCAATGTCATCAGCTTTTGCACAGTTAATGTCTCTCTTAGACTTTAAAAAAGTATCTTCTATGGTTAATGACTGCACCTGCTATTATGCTAGTTTTCATTCTTACATATTTTCACAGGGAACCTGCTTTAATGAATTTATTTTGAGAAGTTTTAAATCAAATTCTTTGTAAGGATTTTACATAAATATCCAATAAGTGGTCAGATTTCTTCAATGTTGAAATAGGTATTATGGTACCTTCCTCATCAGTTAAATTACTAATTTAATGTTTAACATTTTTTTTTTTGAGAGAAACTAATTTATAGAGAAATTTGGCTGAGAATAGACAACTGTTAAGGCCCTTTATTGTACAGAATGCTGTGCTTTATTAAATCACGATATTGTAATGGAATTGTATCATCTGAGTAATAATTGATAGTGTTTCTCTAGTAAATCTTCAATAGCTCATTTAATTTCTGTGGTCAAAAATATGTTCTGTTTCCAGTTACATGTTCTCTAAATCTTCATCCCACTTATATGTTTGCAGTCTTTTTTGCTTTACTGTCTTTGCCTATACTGATTCTTGAATTTTTAGCTTCAGAGTCACAATAAATCTGGTTTCTTTTCATTTCTTTGCATGCATCTATCAACCTAGTGATTTAAGGAAGCATCGTTGAAAGGTAAACTACTTAGTACTTTAGCATGCCTTTCTTTCTCTGTGAAGTATTAAACAGTCCTTATCGTTTAACATGAATGAACACTATGTGGTTATGTACTGGTGAATAATTGACATTTTAATGGAAGTAACGAAGCTCACCTACCACTTAAAATATGCTGATGGTTCTGTTGGAAATAGGTCATTTGTTGGGACAATTGTAACAGTTTGCTTTCTCCCAATTGTTTGCCTTCTAATCATCTCATGCTTATTTATAATAGACATAGTATCATTGGTTATTTTTAAAGTTTTCTTTACTTATTTTTTTTGCCATGCTGCACAGCTTATGGGATCTTAGTTCCGCAACCAGGGATCAGACCAGTGTCCCGGCAGTGAAAGTGCCAAGTCCTAACCTCTGACCACCATGGAATTTACACTCAGTGTTTTCTTAAAAGTCACGACTGTTAGATTTTCTTAAAAGACATAGATGTTAGATTTGCGGGAAGCCAATTTACTGACGGTGGGTAGCAGTGTGCAGGAGACTCTGTGCACCGGGCACCGTGTCAAGTGCTTTCCAAGTCTGTCATCTCATCCCACAGACACCCAGGTGAGGTCTAGGCTGCTGTTATCCCCATTCAGCAGACATGGACACTGAGGCTGAGAGAGCCCAGGCTCACACACACAGCAGAGCGGTGCGGACTGGTCTGATCAGAGCCTGGACGTGTACCCGTGGTGCCGTCCAGCTCTCTTTCCTCCTGAGGCTCTCGTGTCCATCACGGCATCCCCGATGGAGGGAGCATCAGGAGGGAGCTCGGTGCCGCTCCCCTCGGGTCACTTGGATGAGCCCCTCTTGTTGGGATCCAGTGCGCCGAGGCTTGGCCTTCCTTGTCCCTCTCCCGCTCCCAGCCCGCTGACCAAGGACTCCTGGGGCCATCCCGCAGGACTCGGGCAGCCACACTCTGGTTCAGGCAGCTCAGTGCCCGGGAGCCCTCCTGCTGGGCACAGCAGGGCAGCGCCGTCACCCTGGGGTTGGTGGCCGGGGTGTGCCGCTCTGTCAAACCTCAACATGGATCAGCCGTAGACACCCATATGTCCCCTCCCTTTTGAACCTAACTCAAATCTCCCTCCCCATTCCACTGCTCTAGGTTGATACAAGATCATCTGTTAGTGAGACCTAGGGGCGCTTTATGGCAACCACAGTGAGCGAATTACACTCGAACAGTGTGTAAGCACTTCAAGGTGTAGCCCCCAGTCCGTGTGTTCCCGAGAAATCCAAGGCAGACCCATGGTGTTCGCATGGAGGGGTTAGGTACCTTTTCTGTGTTTCTCTGATCGTGATGGGTTCCAGTAACCTGCATCATCACCACAAATGATCTTGGGTGGTGGTACAAGCGGTGTGCTTTCCTCCTTCAAACAGAAAGGTCTGGACGGCTTTGCTGAGAGGTTTCTTACTCTTGAAACTGGTGCTTCTGAGCAGCGTCTGGCGATGAGCACAGTCCTTTCGTCAGGGCAGTTCATGCCATGCAGGGTTCACAGTGCTGGCATCGCTCTGCCCTCCTGCCCAGCAGGGCCATCTGGTTGTTGGATTCCAGGGAGGGCAGAGCCCGGCTGCAGGGAGGCTCTGGTCGGGGGTCTCTGCACTCAGTCGGGTGCTCTCGCTGCCCCACAGTCCTGCCTCTCTTGAACAAGACAGTCCTTTAAGATGGCATTAAGCTATAACAAGGGTTTATTTTGTACTTGGGGGAAAGCATAGCTAATAGATTTTCAAATAAGTTTCTGGTTATAATGTAAAGCCTGGGAGATTGCCTTTTACGACAGTCTTTTGTTACCCAATTTTACACTTACCTCAATCCCTCAGCCGCCAGCTATCCGGGAAGAGGTAGGAGGCATCGAAGGCAAAACCTCGACCCCTGCCTCGCCGCGGTCCCTTCGGCTGGACCGGCTGCACACGGGGTCGCTGCACACAGCCAGCCACGAGGCCATAAGGGACGCCTGCAAGTAAGGGGCCTGCGCGCCTCGGCATCAGTTTCAGGAGCCCTGCGCCTCTTGTCTTGAAAGAGTTGCAAGGATGATTTTACATGAATCCCACTGGGTTCGGTGCCTGGGTTTAGTGGTGGACTTCAGGTGCTGGGGGAGGAGAGCTCAGTGACCTCAGTGATTTTAGGAAACATCTGTCTCGATGGATTGACTCCTGTGGGAGCTTTCCTCCTGCTCTTGCTAGAGGTCTGCCCGGCCCGGGGTGCGTTCCTGCTGGTGGCGGCCCCTTGCCTCTCGGGTTCACTCTTGAGGGTCCCTCCCTTTTCCTCAAGCGTCTCCTCTCAGGAGACTCTGTCCACTCCCGTGACTGACACTGTCCTCATTCAGACCACCACCTGCTGATCTCCTGTCCTGAGCCAGGCAGCACTCGATGGAGGGCACGTGTGGTCACCTGACCAGCAGCCCTGCACGGTGACCGTCGCTCTCCTGCCACTGCCAGGGGCAGTCACCGTGCGGGAGGCAGGGCTACTGCCCAGAGCCGGGGAGCTCGCCTTCTCTGGGAGTGTCGTCACCTGCCGAGCAGCGACCCTGAGGGAAGGTTGGAGCGCCCTCTGCATCAGCTGGCCTGGGGTCAAGTCCTCCTTGGGGGAGAGCTAGAGGCAGGGAATCGCAGCTTCCCGGGGTGGTTGTCTGTGGCCAGGAGCCTGCTTTGCTCGTGTGGAGTGTGCTTGGTGAAGGAGACTCCACGGTCTGCTGCGAGGTTGAGGTGCGGGTGTTGCTGGGTGCCCCGTTCTATCAGTAGGTCCTGTGGACGGGTGTGTGTTTGCACAAGGGTGCCAGATAACGGTCGTTTTCTCTCCCCGAAGCTCGACAGGCTCCCAGCAGCAGCAGCCAGGACTCGCCGCACAAAGCAGCAAAAGACAAAAGCATCAGGTACTCCATCAGCCGCATATTTCAAAAGAAGTAAAAGGGCCGGCCTGGACACCCTGGCAAGGAGGCATTAGGACCAGGTGGGTGCTTCACCGTTCAGAGTTAGGGGGCCTGCAGGCATGTCCCTTCTGTGTCTCCCCCGTCATCCCAACGAGGCACCTGTCACTGACGCTGGGGGTCCTCCTGGGAGCAGGAACGGAGGAGGCGTCTGTCTTCGCGGTGGGTCTGAGATGATCTGATGAGTTAATGAGTGGTTGGGTGGATGGATGGATGAATTCGTCAGTGGATGGGTAGATGGATTAATGAGTGGATGAACAGATGGCTGGCTGGATGGGTGGATGAAGGGAGCATGGAATGAATAAAGCAGATGTTTATACTCCAGTGCTAGAAACATAGTCTCAGAAATTGCTTGAGTAGGAGCTGGGCAATGGTTGTTTCCTCCAGAACAGTGACAGGTGTTTGGAAATGGCTAAGTGCTCATCAGTGAGGGGTGAGGTACAATCTGTGGACAGCCCACAAGGAACAGCCCCCTCCTTCCTGCCACCGTCCCCACCCCCAGGAGCCCGTCAGGGGCTCTGCCCACGGCCCCCGCCCCACCCCACAGCCGCGCAGGTCCTCCTGGGGGCTCCTCAGCACACAGTGTCATCACCAGGCCCCCACCTCGCTCGGCGCCATCTCCTGGAGGACAGGGTGTGTTCCTGCCTCTCCAGCCAGATATTTGCTGAGTGTCTTGTTTGTGCTGGATGTGGGATGTACAGGGGTAAGTAATGCAGATGTGGTCTGGAGCACAATTTAGGGACAAGAGGGGAAAAGGAGCAGGTTATTTCATCTCTCCCTGTTATTCAGAAATACAGCACTGCGAGGGATGCTGCATTGACTGTGTACCAAATGCTGCACATGCCCCTCACCAAGCAGGGGCTGCCACCTCCCGATTTACAGAGGAGACATGGCCCCGCGGTTAGGGAGTGGTGAGGCAGGTTCACACCCACGCAGCGGGACCGGGCACTTTGCCGAACCCCAGCCACCTCTCCGGTGGATGCAGCAGGAATGAGATGGTTCTATGGCATCACTGATTCAATGGACGAGAGTTTTAGCAAACTCCAGGAAATAGTGAAAAGGACAGGAAAGCCTGGAGTGCTGCCGTCCACGGAGCGGCAAAGAGTCGGGCACAACTGAGCGACTGAACTAAAACCTGAGTGTGTGCTGAACTGCTTCACTCGTGTCCGACCCTCTGCAAGCCCAGGAACTGTAGCCCAGTAGCTCCTCTGTCCAGGGATTCTCCAGGCAAGAATACTGGAGTGGGTTGTCATGCCCTCCTCCAGGGCATCTTCTTGACCCAGGGATCGAACCCACGTCTCTCGTTATCTCTTGCATTGGCAGGTAGGATCTTTACCACGAGTGCCACCTGGAAAGCCCCAGTGAGTGCTGACAACTAGGAAATGCAGAAAATAAGGGCTGCTCCTAAGTTAAACCAAAAGAGCAGCAAGCACAGGTTGTAAAGTGGGAAACGCAGGATGAGCGACAGCAGTGCTGATGGAAACAAGCTAGGATGCACTCACCCACATAAAGAAAATACCCGTGCCATTCGGACGAGGAGCCCGTCAGCCCTCGAGGGACAGTAGAACCGGAACGGAAACCGAGGCCATGGTCAACAGTGCCCACCTACACGGCCCGAGTGGAGTAGTGTCACTCACCGGGCTTCCTGCGTCCCCAGAGCTGCTGGCGGTAACATCTCTAAGTGCTAGACTGGGCAGCGTCCCCGACTGAGCTAAGACATCACTGCTCTCCTTCCAGTGCTGCTGCGGGGCCCTCTGTGGGCGGCCATGCTCATCCCCTGCCCTGCCACCCTCTGGGGCCCGGCTGTCCCCCGGGATCTTTTCAGCCCTTGATCTTGGGTGTTCCCAGCCCTCTGCCACGCAGGACTGGGACGCAACTCAGGACTTGGGCTTGAGACATCAAGGAGACCGTGAATCTGGACGGACTCTGCCCTGGGGCCTGTGAGAGAGCAGGAAAGCAAAGCCCCCAAGGGGAGGAAGCAGAGCTGGGGAACGTACCCTCAGCCACCACTGCCTTCTGCGCAAGTGCCTCTTCTTTGCCTCTCCTTGACCTGAAAGGAACCCCAGCTACTGCTGCTCTGCAGGTGATTCCTAAAAATGCACCTCCTGCAAGAGCTGTTGTCCTGCTGCACTGGGGCTGCCTGAGTGTGCTAAGGAGTGTCAGAAAACTGGGGATGCCACACCTCATACTGGAGGTGGAGGGCCTGATACTGGGAAGGGTCTAATGCCTGGGGAGGTTCTGAGGGTGAGGGGGGCCAGATGCTGGACCAGGGTCTCATGCTGGGGGAGGGCATGATGCTGGACTAGGGCCTGATGCTGGGGAACGGCCTGATGCTGGACTAGGGTCTGATGCTGGGAGAGGACCTGATACTGGATTAGGGTCTGACCCTGGGGGAGGGTCTGATGCTTGGGAACGGTCTGATCCCGGGGGAGGGCTTAATGGTGGGGGGGAGAGCCTGATAGTGGACTAGGGCCTGAAGCGGGGGGAACCTCTGATGCTGGCCTAGGGTCTGATGCTGAAGTAGGGCCTGATGCTGGGTCGTGTCTGAAGCGGGACTAGGCCCTGATGTTGAGGGAGGGTCTGATGCTGGAGTGGGCCTGATGCTAGGGGCAAACGTCTGATGCTGGGGGGACCCTCTGATGCTGGATTAGGGTCTGATGCGTGGGGAGGGCCTGATGCTGGGGGAAGGCCTGATGCTGGACTAGGGCCTGATGCTGGGGGGAGATCTGATGCTGGACTAGGGCCTGACACTGGGGGTGGGCCTGATGCTAGGGGGCAGGTCTGATGATGGGGTGCAGCCTGCTCCCAGATGTTCACAGAGTTGAGTATAAACCTCTGTGAGAAATCTTTTTCTCATACGTTCCTAGCCGCCCTTCTATGTTCTCTTTTCCTGAAGCATAGTTGCTGTGCACTATCGGTTTGATTTCTGCCGTACATCAGCATGAATTAGCCATAGGTGTACGTGTGTCCCCTCCCTCTTGAATCACCCCCCACCTCCCCTTGCTGCATTCTTGTTTCTATGGATACATGAATAGTAAAGATTGTTGACTGAGATAACATAAAAAGCTCCCACACACAAGCGTGCACACACACACTCCCTAGTGCATCATTCGGGTCCACGTCAGGGTTGCCCTCGGCCAACCCCCTGGGACCCACAGTGCGCCTTGACACCTGCACTTTGTTCCCACCCTTGGCCCGCTGCCCACGCCTCAGCAGCAGTGGGGCCCTGTCCCCGCAGATGCTGAAGTGATGGAACCCCTTGGCTCCGGAGCCAAGGGCACGAACACCCCGTCGGTTGTCCTTTGCGGACACCTATGTCTTCGCTTTCTGGCCTTTCCACTGTATCCATTGGCTTCTCCTAACAGAATGTCCGTGTGATGACACGGGCTCCCATTACCAGCTCTGGTCTGTTCTCAGGGAGAGGACAGCTTACCCTCGGCACTCTTGATTGGCAGTGGGAAATTTTGCTTCAATACTTTGTTGAAAGAAAACAATAAATAATACTGCAATAAAAAAAGTTCAGAAGTAGACTGTGCGTACTTTGTCACATATTCAGGAAGTTCACAAAAGAGTAATAGGAAAACAACGGTAAGAATGAATTGTACAAGCAAATTAAAGGTGGAACCTACATGTAAAGAGACATGCTGTCACTGTCTACCGAGAACCAGCTGCATAATAAATATCGCACCATGATCTGAACGCATCTCTTGCTGGCTTTTTTAATGTGCCACTGAAAAAGTAAAAGTTACATTTGTACTTATACAATCCAGAATGGCTATGTCATTGCAATCTAAAAATGTACGCCTAGGTCCATTCTTTAAACATGTTTAGAAACAGATGTAAAAAGGTGATTTACATACAAATAAGGCCTTTGTCAGAGCTGCACTACGCTGTCTGTCTGGGAAGTGGCACCTTCGCTGTCCAGCTGGATGGCTCCGCAGCGGGCACAGGGCATCGCAATTGGTCCCCGATGAGTCTCACCGGAGAGGAGGGATCCGAGTCCAGAGACTAGGTTACCGGAGAGATTTTCATAGCCGGCTTCTAGTCATCCTTTCAGCCCAAATTTCATCAGAAGCTCACATTTAACACCCAGTACTTTTAAATCACTTCACTCTGCAGACAAAAAGCATTTCTTGCCAGAAAAAGTACGGTTTAGGTCAGTCGTTAAAATCCAACAACCATTGGTTGGAATTAAGTTTGCTGATTTCAGAGTGATTGTTCGAGAGCTCGGTTACAGTCTGGAAGGGTAATGCACACTGTGTCGTGATTTTACAATCGCAGGAAAAGTCCTTCTCTCATGGTTTAACATGTAAAAGTTAAACAAGAATAATTACAATAAATGCATCATTTACAAAAGCCCTATATTTGTTCATAGGATTGACACAGACAAGCACTACAGTACATTCATTTGAAAGACTAAAATCAGGTATCATAACACGAATTGCTCTGAAAGGATATTTATAGCCTGAATATACAATAAAAAGTAAGTAATTATATAAATGAAGTCATAAGTTTACATAAACATAAGAAACATGGAATTCTAAAATATTTTCTCTATGGTATCCATGAGCTTTTCACTAATTTAAAACCCTGTCATAAAATATCTTCGGGTCCATATAACAAGTATCAACAGATTAAAGATTGCATCGAGTTGAAAATGTAGTCTCTGTCGTATCCTGGACGCTGTCTAATCACCTGTAGAAGTAGTGTGGGTAAACTGGAAACACACAGACGAGTCAGTCCTGGGATGGCGGCTGGTGCCCGAGCCCCTGCCCCTCCAGACACACCCCCCCCCGAACCCCATTCAGGGCTTCAGGGGCTTTGAGAATTCAGAGAAACACGGAGGACCAAGCAGATGAAGGAGAGAACTCTGTGGCGGACTTTATTCTGACGTATAGCTAAAAGCTGCTGGTAACAATCCCCAAAACCCAATCCAGCTTTCTAGCTGAGAGGGGAACAGGACAGAGCAGACAGCCTCCTGCCCTCAGAGCGGCTGGAGCAGGGCTGGGCCCCCGGGCCGGCCCCACCAGAGGACCGCCCAGAGCAGCACCTGCAAGGGAGGGTGGCCCCTCAGCGGCGGCTGAGCCCCAGATGCTGGTGCACCTCCGTGAGAAATGCTGGCCTCCGCACAGAGAGGCCCAGGGCAGGGCAGCCTCGAGAAACCTGGCGCCCTGGGCCCTGCTCCCTCCAAGACTGTGCACGCAGGGCATGGCCGGCAGCACTGCCTCTGTGGGAGGGACACCCGTGCGCACGGACGCGTGGGAGCCTTGGGCCGTGCTCTGACCAGTCCGGCGCCACCCGGGCGCCAAGGTCACATTCTCTGCTGCTGAGGGCTCTCCCAGGCCGACCTCCAGAGACCCGCTGACCCTCCACTCCCAGGGTGTGACCTCCATGCCCCCGCGGGACCAGGCTTGCCAGTACTCACCCCGAAGCTCAGCAGGAGCAAGTCCTGACTGCAGCGGAATCCAGACTCTGCATTCCTGCCACGCTGCCTGATCCCACGAGCGCGGGAGGAAGCGTGCAAACACAGTGCGGCTAACCGTGCAATGTCACACGATGCACGAGGACACAGACACACTCACACCCGCAGCAGAGCCCACTCCTACTGAGGGTCTGGGGAACCTCCTAGAGGGAGGATGAGCCGGGGAGAGCGAGCCTGGCGGCTGCCATCTGTGAATCCTACCCACCCGGGGGCGGGCAGTCACACTAGAGCAGGAACGGCACAGTCGATGACAAAAACACCGACATGGGGACAGCTACTCCACGTGAGCAGCTGCCACTGTTTCTCCCTGGTCTCTCATCCCCTCCTTTCCTTAATTAACAACTGCCTGAATCTGCCCAATGGAACTCAGGGAAGGTCATGGAGGCTGAATGAAGGCCGTTAATCAAAGAAACGGGGGACACAGAATGCCTTGTGCTCAGGAGCCCCAGGGGGCCCTGCATGGTATCGCCTGTTGGCCCAGCTGCGGTTTGCTCATCCTGTCTTCCTATTCTGGGCCACCCTTCCCTTTTCCATCTCCTGCTACATTTCACTGTCAGGGCACCGACCATGACACCCGTTCTCCGGGTTCAACCACAGCAGGGTCGAAGGGCTGCAGCCTTTCAGCTTCCCCTCTGCTGGCACCTTCACCACACAGGACAGGGGCTGTGTGCACCCTGCTTGTTTACTGCAGCTGGAGACCACAGGCGGTGTGTTTGCTCGTGTGCTCACCCCTTTCGCTTCGGGCCAGGTTTGGGGGGTACTGGAGGAGCCCACCACAAGGCGCCCTGGAGGTGGGGCATCAAGGCCCGGACAGAAGGATCGGTTCTTCCAAAATTGCTGGGGATGGGGGATGGGGCAATTTCAGGGCCTCCTCCTCCTGACACTTGGGAGTCTGTTCTTTGTTTTACTTTGCGTGTTTGTCAGAGGCTTCCGCTTTCTCTGTGAGCACTTTCTGAGCCCCCTTCCGCTGTCCCTAGACCCTAGGAGAAAGCCTGGCGAAGGCGGGGACAAACTTGGGGCTGAAATCAAACAGATCATTTACTCTCTGTATATCTTTGGTCGAATTATTAACTCGTCCACACTTCGGTTTCCGTTCCAGGAACAGGCCAGAAACTCCTAGCTCCTGGGACACCCCAGAGGATGAAAGAAGGTGACCAGTTGACCGCCCATCCCCAGTCCTGGCACCAGCACACAAAGAAAGCAATGCCTTCTCTCTGTCCTCCCAAATGTCAGGCCCCAGAGTTTCCTCCCTTATGATACCCGGCCCCCCACCCTACCCCCGCCCAGGAGAGGTATTCAGCTCAACTCAGTGTCAGGAGACATGGGGGCAGGTGAGGGAAATTGACGGTGATTTTCCACTAGCTGTTCAGCACTGCGCTGGATATTTTAGGCATTGCTAGATCTTTCAGGCATTATTTCGTTATTAGGCAGAAAGCACACAAAAATCGGTAATGACTCAGGCCTGCCTTGAACTTTCCTGCCTTCTTCTGTGTGGCAGATTTCAGAGACTCAGGCCCTGGATTTCTCGTCCTCTGAGCCTGGCCACTGGGTGAGACCTGGTCCCCACTTTCCCTTTGCTGGCTGGCCCTGCAGGCCAGCACACAGACCCCTTCTTCAAAGTTTCACAGACAGACTGACAAAGGAAGTAACACAAGTTTCAGAATCTCACAGGGCTCTGTGACTGCAGTCTGGATTCTGCCCCCTTTTAAGAGCTGGTTCTGAGACACCCCTTGACCTCTTGCCTGTTGCAGCCATGCCTGGGGCTGGGGGTCTGCAGTCTCCTGTTTCTTTTCCAACCTGCCCCCAACTCACCCCTGGCCGCAGAGTGTTCAGGCCACAGAGAGAGGGACCTTAGGACCTCCTGAGGCATTTGTGAGGAAACCCCCATGGGGAATTTTCTCAAAATGGGATTTGGAAATTCTGCACCTTAGTCACTCTGGACAGAGGCAGCTCTGGGCAGTGACAAGAGAGGGGGGACAGGGATTTAGATCTGGGCTCTGGCCCCAGTTCAGCTCCAGTCCTCTTTGTGAGATGGCGGCAGACCTCTGCCCTTTGAGGCCCTCCATTTCCTCATCTAGGAAGTGGAGGTTTGACAGTATTGTTCCTGAGGCTGTTCTCGGTTGAAAGATACAAAACTAGAGGATTTGTGGTATTCCGGAGGAGAGTTGGGGGTACGTGTGCTATTGCCCCTAAAATCGATTCACATCACTTCTCCTGCAGCTAAGGCTGAGGGGTTATCTTATCATCTCTCCTTCCTTCCCGTCCAAGGGAAGGGACTCACCAAGACCCGGGATTCACCTTACTCCCTAGCTCATGAAGTCCTTGTGTGGGCAGTACTGGTCGGTCCTTTCACCTCACTCCCTCCGTCACTCCTTCCCTTTCTCCACCCCCTGCCGCCCCCCCCCCCACCTTTCCATTCATTTCTACGTCTGTGACATATAAAATTCTTCGGGGCTTCCCTGGTGGCTCAGTGGTTAAGAATCCATCTGCCAATGCAGGAAACACGGGTTCGATCCCTGGTCCAGGAAGATCCCACATGCTGTGTGACTACTAAGCCTTTGCGCCACAACTACTGAGCCTGTGCCCTACAGCCCAGGAGCCACAACTACTGAGCCCACGTGCCACAACTATTGAAGCCCGCACGCCCTAGGGCCTGTGTTCCACAACAAGGGAAGCCACCGCAATGAGAAGCCTGTGCACTGCACCTTGAGGGCAGCTCCCGCCTGTGCAACTAGAGAAAAAAAGCCCTCACGGCAATGAAAATCCAGCACAGCCAAATAGAAATAAAATAATAAAAAATAGAATTCTTTGTTTATTAATGTAGAAAACAACTTAAGCAGGAGGGTATTGTACTGGGGGCGATGCTGAGTAGTTCACAGAGTGGACAGAGCATTGGAGAACCTGACTTGGAAAAAGGGCAAGTGAGAAACCAGGGCATCTGGACGGCAGTGCTACTGGACGGTCTCATCAGGGTACCACTGTTGAAACAAATATACCCCAACCATGTTTCCTATCCACGTCTCAATCTATTAAAGATTCATAGTCCTAGGGGAGGGAGGGTAAACAGCCAAGCTGGTGTCATTTGCTTGCTTCTTCTGTGGGAGAGGATAGAACTCTGGGATTTGCAGTACCACTGAGACTGTAGAGCCTGGAGGAGAAATAAGTCCACAAAAGGATATCAAGATGATATTTGGAAGGGAGAATGGATACTGTGTAAGGAAGTTAAAAAACAAACACAGAAACATATTAAACCAATATGCCGACCAACCATCCACCCATTAATCTCTCCATCTGTCCGTTTATCTATCTATACTTTCAGCCAACCCAGAAACACGCTTTAAAAAAAAAAAAAAAGCCAAAACCTTTTATTTTGTATTGGGGTATGGTGCTGGAGAAGACTCTTGAGAGTCCCTTGGACTGCAAGGAGATCCAGCTATTCCATCTGAAAGGAGATCAGTTCTGGGTGTTCATTGGAAGGACTGATGCTCAAGCTGAAACTCCAATACTTTGGCCACCTCTTGCGACGAGT